>NC_064253.1:22268126-22872876 GCF_003254725.2 Canis lupus dingo
AAAGGCCATGTGGTTTATGTATCATAAACATACAGCTGACATCATACTTAATGATGAAGACTGACAGAATGTTTTCCCCCCCAACATCAGGAACAAGGCAATAATGTCCATTCAGACTATTTCTATCGAATAATATATGGAAAGTTCTACCAGTGCAGTCAGCAATAAAATGAGATTCAAAGTATATAGTTTGGAAGAAAAGAACAACTGTCTTTTTTCACAGATAATATGATCTCAAATGCAGAAAATCTTACGGAAGCCACCCAAAAAACTTCCCAAAATAAGTGAGTTTAGCAAGCTTGCAAGATACAAGATCAAAATGGATTTGGGGGCAGCCCTGGTGGCCCAGCGGTTTAGCACTGCCTTCGGCCCGGGGTGTGATCCTGGAGACCCGGGATCGAGTCCCACATCGGGCTCCCGGTGCATGGAGCCTGCTTCTCCCTCTGCCTCTCTCTCTCTTTCTGTCATGAATAAATAAATAAAATCTTTTAAAAAATGGATTTTGATGGACTGTGTTTCTATATACTGGCAATGAAACAATACTAAAATGAGATAAAGAAAGCAATACCATCTATAATATCATCAAAAACAATAACATAGGGGCACCTGTGTGGCTCAGTGGGTTAAGTTTCTGCCTTTGGCTCAGGAAATGATCCTAGGGGCCTGGGATCGAGCCCTGCCTTGGGACTTACTCATCAAGGAGCCTGCTTCTCCCTCTGCCTCTTCCCCTGCTCCCACTCATGCTCTCTCTCTCTCTCGCAAATAAATATATAAAATATTTAACAAATAAACTAAAACCCCAATAACTTACCTAGGAATAAATTCAACCGAAGTAGTTTAGGTTCTGTACACTGAAAACTATAAAACAATGCTGAGAGAAATCAAGGAAAACCTAAATATATAGACAAATATACCATGTCCTTGGATTAAAATATTGTTACGATTGCACATCTTTCCAAACAGATGAATACATATAGGGGTGCCTGGGTGGCTCAGTCCGTTAAGCAAAGGGAGGAGAATTCGAAGCAGACTCCGCACTGAGCTTGAGGCTCAACATGGGGCTGGATTCCACTACCCTGAGATTAGGACATGAGCTTAAACAAAGAGTAGGATGCTTAACCAACTGCACCACCCAGGCAACCCTTGGTTTGGATTTCTTTATTTTTATTTTATTATTTTTAAAAGATTTTATTTATTTATTTGACAGAAGGAGAGAGCGAACACAAGCAGCGGGAGCGCAGACACAGGGAGAGGGAGAAGCAGGCTCCCCATGGAGCAGGGAGCCTGATGCAGGGCTCAATCCCAGGACCTCAGGATCATGACCTCAGCCGAGGGAAGACATTTAACCAACTGAGCCACCCAGGTGCCCCAAATTTCTTTTTTCTTTTCTTTTTTATTTTTAAAGATTTTATTTATTCATTCATGAGAGACAGAGAGAGAGAGAGAGGCAGAGAGACACAGGCAGAGGGAGAGCAGGCTCCATGCAGGGAGCCCGATGTCGGACTGGATCCCAGGTCTCCAGGATCACACCCTGGGTTGAAGGCGGCGCTAAACCGCTGAGCCACCCGGGCTGCCCATCTCTGGTTATAGTAAGTTTTGAAATCAGGTAGTAATGTCTTCTTACTTTGTTTTACTTTTCTTTCTTTCCTTTTTTTTTTTTTTAAAAGTAAGCTCTACATCCAACATGGGGCTTGAATTCAGGACCCTGAGAATAAAAGTCACATGTTCCTGAGGCAGCCAAGTTATTTTTCTTGCTTTGTTTTTCTTCCTCAAAATTGTTTTGGATATTTTGGCTTTCATGTTTCCATACAGAGTTTAGGATAAGTTTGTCAGTTTGTACCAATTCCTTTGATTTTGTTAGGGATTGTATTATATCTATAGATCACTATAGATCAATTTTTAAAAAAAAAAGATTTTATGTATTTACTCATGTGACACACAGAGAGAGAGAGAGAGAGAGAGAGAGAGAGAGAGAGAGAGAGAGAGAGAGAGGCAGAGACACAGGCAGAGGGAGAAGCAGGCTCCATGCAGGGAGCCCGACGTGGGACTTGATCCCGGGTCTCCAGGATCACTCCCTGGGCTGAAGGCAGCGCTAAACCACTGAGCCACCGGGGCTGCCCTATAGATCAAATTTTTAAAAAAAGATTTTATTTATTTATTTTAGAGTGAGAGAAAGAGAAGGAAGGCAAGCCAGGGGAGGGGCAGAGGGAGAGGGCAGAGAATCTCAAGCAGACTCTGCCTCAGGGTGTGGAACCTGACATGGGGTTCGATCTCATGATGTCACTTTTAATATTGTGAAGGCAGGATTAGTGACTCAGTTTCTCCAAATACTACATTGGATACATTATCAAACACAGTAAACTGAATTACAGTTTAAGGATTTATAGCTTGAGGGTTTGGTATTTCCTAAACAGAACTTCACAAATCTGTTATAAGCTCAAGTACTTCTCAAAATTAGATTCAGTGAATTGAAAAGAGAAGGAAGCCTATATTGATCATTAGGTGATGGCTTGGATAGGTATTTTTTATGTTTCATATTATTTATAACAGTATTTTTTTCAGTTACTACTTTTTACTTTTTATTCTTTTTTTTTAAAGATTTTATTTATTTATTCATGAGAGACACAGAGCAGAGAGAGAGAGAGTCAGAGACACAGGCAGAGGGAGAAGCGGCTTCATGCAGGGATCCCGACATGGGACTTGATCCTGGGTCTCCAGGATCACGCCCTGGGCTGAAGGCGACGCTAAACTGCTGAGCCACCTGGGATGCCCCAATCACTACTTTTTAAAAGTTTTTTATTAACACAATATTATGTACAACATCTTCAAGTGTTAATACTATAGGAATCCAAATATTATTACTCACTGTGGTAAGCCAGCCTCCAATATAGCTCCCAATGATCCTTATCTTCTGGTATTTATGTCCTTGTATAGCCTCCTCCTACATTAAATGTGGTGACATGTGTAACTAATGGGATACTGCACGAACGGTGGTGTGTGATTTCTGAGGCTAGGACATAAAAGGTACTGCAGCTTTAGCGCTGCTCTCTTATGTCGCTTGGTCGGAGGAAAGCCATCTGTCATGTCATGAGAACAAAATGTCCTACAGAGAGATCCACATGTTTAAGCACTGAGCTCTCCTGCCATCAGTTGCCAGCAACTTGTCATCTTGGAAGCGTATCTTCCATTCCCAATCAAGTATTCATTTATTTTAAAGATTTTATTTTATTATTTATTCACGAGAGACACAGAGAGAGAGGCAGAGACACAGGCAGAGGGAGAAGTCCCTCATGGAGCCTGATGCGGGACTCGATCCCAGGACTCCAGGATCACGCCCTGGGCCGAAGGCAGGCACTAAACTGCCGAGCCACCCAGGGATCCCCCCAATCAAGTATTCAGATAACTGTAGCACTACCCACCATCCTGAATGTAATCTCATCAGAGATTCTCAGCCAGGAACACCCAGCTAAGCCAGGGATATTGCCAATGCCTGAGTTCCTAACCCGTATAAATGGTGTAAGATAATGATTATTACTGTTTTAAGACACCAAGTTTTGGGTAATTTGTTATGTAGTAATAGACAACTAATGCACTGATTATAAATAATTGTTATAATAATTGTTTTATCAAGTATTCATATAACTAAGAAATGAATGGCCAACTCATGAAATTTCCCTTTCAGGATAATGTTAAGATTCAACTAGGCTCATGAATCACTGTATTATACACCCGAAACTAACATCACACTCTATGTTAACTATACTGGAATTAAAGGAAAAAAATTTTTAAAAATATTTTATTTATTCATGAGAGACATAGGGAGAGAGAGGCAGAGACACAGGCAGAGGGAGAAGCAGGCTCCATGCAGGGAGCCCGATGCAGGATCCAATCCCCAGATGGGGATCACACCCTAAGCCGAAGGCAGGCACTAAACTGCTGAGCCACCCAGGCATCCCAATAACACTAGTTTTTTTTTATCTCTGCATCTGTGGGTCAGGTCATTTCTGGCTGTGGTCTCTTAGGCAGTAGGAGTTCAGGGATAGCCGAAGGCGGAGCAGAGTATAAGTGGGATGAGGGAGTGATGGTGGACATTCCTCAGTAGTGTCTGGGCTTCTCTGGGCAAGCTGGTTTGAGCTTCGTCAGAACATGGCAGCTTAAGACAGTTCAACTACTTTGTGTTTCAGTTTAGTGCCTCCATGCAAATCTTCCAGGGAAGAGGGTAAAACTGTGTAGCCTCAGAAGTTACACAGGATCTCTTCACGTACTGTTACATTCTCCTGGCTCCTTGTGAATCACAGGCCCACCCAGATTCAAGGAAAGGGGAATTTGATTCTACCTGTTGACTAGGCAGGGGCATAATTATTTTAAAGAACAGCATGTGGGAGGAGGGGTATTATTGTGGCAGTCTTTGGAAAATGTACTTTGCTATAGTGATCTAAAGGAAAGTAAAAAAAATAAAAAAATAAAAAAATAAAGGAAAGTAAATACTCATTTGTTCATGAGAGAGAAAAACACCGAGAAGGAGAAGTTCTCATGACTCCTCAGATTCAAAACAAATTAGGCAAACCTATGAAGAGGGACAAACTAAACACTAGGTATGTGGGTGTGTATTTATGCATAACAATTCCAATTATTATCAAATTATTATCATTCACACGAATGAACAATCCCAGGCCAAATGGTGTTGGTACACGGAGTTCATTTCAGCCAAAGGAAGAAGATGATGTCAACTTTTTCACCCCTCAGAAATGAAAATAAAATGGGAGTTTCAAGATAAACCTGAAGGCAATTTTCTTGCTGAAAATAAATGCAAGTGCCCCCTGGTGGTGAGACAGTCAAATATGGATTCTGTCCTGTTGACAGCATTTGCTGCGATGTCATTAGAAGAGTGAATACACAGTATTTAACCAGACAACAATTCTAACATCTGCAGAATATCTGTCCCAATAGCTAAAGCAAAAACACAGGGAGGGAAAGGACATAATAAAAAGGAGATAGTAAACACAGAGCATTCACTTTGGAGTGTCTAGACAAATCAAATCACTCTCCTTTTTGTAAGTCCTAAACTCCCTTAATCCTCTGTCCTATTGGCTTTTATGCATCTTTGAATTAGGTATGAAGGGTATGGGAAAGAAGAAGTGAAAGAAAATAAGGTTTGGGGCACCTGGCTGGTGCAGTTATTAAGTTGCTGACCAACCATATACTCTTACAAATGTTGGAGTTGGGTGACACCTGGATGTCACCCAGGTGGTTCAGTGGTTGAGCATCTGCCTTTGGCTCAGCTTGTGATCCCTGGGTACTGGAAACGAATCCCGCATCGGGCTCCCCCAGGGAGCCTGCTTCTTCCTTTGCTTATGTCTCTACCTGACTCTGTTTCTCATGAAAAACTAAATAAAATCTTTAAAAAAAATGTTGGAAGTTGGGATTCGCCACGTGGCCAAAAAATAGCCTAGTTCCCTCTCAAAGTTGGGGTAACTGTCAGGTTTAGTCAAAAGTACCCACAGGGGGGCCATTGAGCCTGGTGGTGAGAAGAGAGAGGCTCCCCAACCAGCGTGGGGCCTCGATCTCCTCTCGGGTTTCGGCACCAAATGTCAGGTTTAATCCGATCGGTAGTGAAATGGAGAGGCCAGGCAAAAGTTGGTCGAAACAAGCTTTTAATGGGACACGCTCTCCAGCGAGGTTCCGCGGCCCCCAGGGGAGAGAGAGAGCAGGGAAGTCGCGCCCAGGCAGGTCGCAGGAGGGTTTATAAGGAGTTTTTGGCGGGAGGGTTAGGTAGGGAAATATGGGGTGAGGTTTCCTTATTTGGTGATGTTTTTCAGGTTTTCGGTCTTTTCCGGGTCTTTTTTTTTTTTTTTTTTTTTGGTTAGGGCAAAGGTTACGGGTTTCCTAAGCTAAGTTAGGGTAGGGCAGCAAGGTGGCGTTGGCGGGAAGATGGGGGTAGGGCGGTGTTATTGGGGGGTTGCTGGCCTCGGGTGGGCCATTTTGAGGTCCCCAGACTCGCCAGCCCAACTGTAACTACCAAGGATTTGATGTAAGATCTTTAACATCTATTTCTGTGTTTTTAACCTCACTTAATGCAAGTTTGAAAGCTGCACTGATGTAGCACTGCAGGATGCCCAAAACTTGCTTTACTGACTTTAGGAGGCCCTTCCCCCTAACTGCTGACCTGGAGAGTCATTGTTTTCATCTCAGCTTGCTCTCTCAGGTCCCTCCTCCCTCCCCCCTAGCTCTGGAATGCGGAGCCCTGTTCCTCTGCTACTCCGCTCCCCTCCTCATCCGGGCTGTGTGCTTAGAGGTGGCCCAACCTCCTCGGGGACGGGGCTTGAGGGGAGGGTCCGGGAGTCGGAGACTGCCCTGCGAGTGGGTTAGTTACACCAACCAACAAAAACTGCCTGCCCTGGGTTCACAGGAGGCAGGATTACGGTTATCAGACTCCTCAAATAGAATTACAGGACAAAGAAAGCTCCATTGAAAATCCGGGTTGAGCATCTGCCTTCCGCTCAGGGCGTGATCCCGGGGTTCTGGGATCCAGTCCCGCATCCGGTGCCCCGCGGGGAGTCTGCTTCTCCCTCGGCCTATGTCTCGGTGTCTCCTTGTACACTCTTACAAATTAACAATAAAGAAAAAGAAAAAGAAAATCTGTATGTTTCGGAGCGCCTGGGCGGGGCAGTCGGTTAAGCTGCCTTAGGCCGAGGTCACGATTTCAGGATCCTGGGATGGAGCCTCACTGCCCACTCCTCGCTCAGCAGGGAACCTGCTTCTTCCTCTATCACCTCCCCCTGCTTATGATCTTTTAAAATCTTAAAAAAAAAAAAAAGGAAACAAAATCCGTAGGTTTCTTAGAGTAAGATAAAAACCTATTTGTTGTTTCTGCGAAATTCAAATTTAGCTGGGCGCCCCGTGATCCGCGCGGCCCGGGCAGGCAGGGCCGGGGGGGAAGGCGGAGATTCCGGGCACTCGGCGGAGGCCTCGGAGCCTCTCCCGCCCCGGAACGCGGCGCCGTACAGACGCAGCGCCTGCTGCCGGCAGCCAGGGCGCCTTCCGCGCGAACAAGGCGGGCTGCGGGTCTGTGTTGGAGCCCCGCCCGGGGCTTGCGGGTCGGGAGAGCTCGAGACGACCGGAGGTGTCTAGCTCTGGGATCCTGAACAGCGGCGGACGCCAAGGACTAGAGGCCTCTAGGCCACAAGCCAGAGGCAGGCCGCCCGACTCCAGGATGGCGCTCGCGGCCGCCGCCAGCTTCCAAGATGGCGGCACGGGCTCGCGCTCGCGCTCGCGCTCGCGCTCGCGCTCGCGGCTCCCCTCCCCCAGGAAGCCAGGAGCGCGCCGCGCCGCGCCCCGCCGAGCGCCCGTTGCCCTGCGGCTCGGGCAGTGGTCCCGAACGCTCCTAGCCCCGCGCCATGCGGCTCCTCGGCTGGTGGCAGGTCCTGCTGTGGGTGCTGGGGTCTCCCGCCCGCGGCCTGGAGGGTGAGTGCGGGCTGGGGCCGTGGCCGTGGCCGTGGCCGTGGCCGTGGCCGGCGGGGGTGGGGCGGCCGGCGGCGGCGAGCGAAATGACGCGCGTGGAGGTCGGCTCGGGCGGCGCTCTTTCACCTGCGCGGGGGCCCGCGGCGCGCCCCTCGGCTCCTCGTGGCGCCGGCCCGCGCGCCCAGCCCCGCGGCGTCCCGACCCCTTTCCGCGGGGTGGGCTGGGGCGGCGGGGAGCCCGTGCAGGCCCGCGCCGCAGGCGTCCGTCAGTCGCCAGCGGCAGCGTGTGGGCGCCTACGGAGGCGCGCCGGTCATTAGGGGCGACGCGGATCCTAGCGAGGAGCCGACCTTCCCGGCGCACCCACCTAGGAGACCGGCTGCGAGTAGCTCCGTGTCCGGGCGGGGCCGGGTTTGCTCTCCGGGGCCTGTCACAGCCTGCCTGTCCGCCTGCAGGGCCCACGCTTTATTTTGCACTTTGACGGATCACTTTTTTTTAAGAAGGCCGCGCTCGGTCAGCTGCCTGTAGGCAGGACAGACGGGCGTACCTAGAGGAGGCTCCCCGCGTAAGCCGCTGCTAGCCACAGACGCTCTCCGGGCCTCCCGGGGGGAGGAGCCACGCCGGAGCCCGGCCCGACCCGCGGCCGAGGCTGCGGCCTTACCCTGCAGGGCCGGGTCGTCCCGCCCCTCGCGCGTTGTTCAGGTCCCGACCGTTTGGCCGGCTATTTTTTTTTTTTTTTTTTTTTAAGATTTTATTTATCCATGAGAGAGAGAGAGAGAGAGGGAGAGGCAGAGACACAGCGGAGGGAGAAGCAGGCTCCATGCAGGGAGCCCGACGTGGGACTCGATCCGGGGTCTCCAGGATCATACCCTGGGCCGAAGGCGGCGCTAAACCGCTGAGCCACCCGGGCTGCCCACCTAAAAAATATAGATATTTTTAAAGATTTTATTTATGATAGACACACAGAGAGGTAGAGACACAGGCAGAGGGAGAGGCAGGCTCCACGCCGGGAGCCCGACGCGGGACTCGATCCCGGGTCTCCAGGATCGCGCCCCGGGCCGAAGGCAGGTGCTAAACCGCTGAGCCACCCAGGGATCCCCAATAAAATATTAAAAAAAAAACATTTTATTGGGCAGCCCGGGTGGGATCCCCTAAAATATTTTAAAAAAATAGTTTATTGGGCAGCCCGGGTGGGATCCCCTAAAATATTTTTTTAAAAATATTTTATCGGGCAGCCCGGGTGGCTCAGCTGTTTAGCGCCTGCCTTCGGCCGGGGGCGCGATCCTGGAGACCCGGGATCGAGTCCCGCGTCGGGCTCCCGGCGTGGAGCCTGCCTCTCCCTCTGCCTGTGTCTCTACCTCTCTCTGTGTCTCTCATGAATAAATAAATAAAATCTTTGAAAAAATTTTATTTATTTGAGAAAGAGCGGGTGTACAGACAGGAACGGGGGAGGGTGGGGGGAGGGACAGAGAGCCAGGAGAAGCAGACTCCCTGCTGAGCAGGGAACCTGCCATGGGCATTGGTTCCAGGAACCTGGGATCATGACCTGAGCCAAAGGCAGATAGATGCTTAACTGACTGAGCCACCCAGGCGCCCCCCTAAAGTATTTTTTTCTTGTGACGAGAACTTTTAAGATTTACTCTCAGTAACTTTAATATATGCAATGCAGTATTAGTATTATTAACTAGAGTCACCATACTGTGAATCTACATTCTCATGACTTATTTTGTACCTGAAAGTTTGTACTTTCTGACCATCTATACTCTCTTTCTTTTTTTCTTTTTTTAAAAGATTTTTATTTATTTATTCATGAGATACACACAGAGAGGGAGAGAGAGGCAGAGGGAGAAGCAGGCTCCATGCAGGGAGCCCAACGCGGGACTCGATCCCCTGACTCGATCCCCGGACTCCAGGATCACGCCCTGGGCCGAAGGCAGGCGCTAAACCGCTGAGCCACCCAGGGATCTCCCTCCCCACCCACCCCCTTTTTTTTAAAAAGACTTTATTTATTTGACAGCACAGAAGCAGGGGGAGGAGCAGAGGGAGAGGAGGAAGCAGGCTCTCTGCTGAGCAGGGAGCCTAATGCAGGGATCAATGTGTGGCTCCATCCCAGGACCCTGGGATCATGACCTGAGCCAAAGGCAGATGCTTCACTGACCAGTCATCCAGGCGCCCCCATCTTCACCCCCTTCCACCACCACCTCTCATAGCCACCAGTCTGTTCTCTGTATCTCTGAGCTAGTTATTTATTTATTTATGAAGATTCCACATGTAAGTGAGAGCATAGGGTAATCTGTCTTTCTGGGATTCATCTCAATTTAGCATAATGATCTATGCATGTTGTTGCAAATGGCAAGGTTTCCTTTTTTGTGGCTGAATAATGATATCGTGTGTATAGATTCTATGTTCTTTATCCTTCCTTTGGTAGACACCTAAATTGCTTCTGTGGCTTTTGTAAATAAGGCTGCAATGAACATGGGATGCATATATTTTTCAAATTAGTGTTTTTGTTCCACCTGGAAGTGGAATTGCTGGATCATATGGTAATTATAGTTTTAATTTTTTGAGGAACCTCTATACTGTTTTACACAATAGCTGCCCCAATTTACATTACTTCCAAGAGCACATGAAGGTTTCCTTTTCTCTCCATATCCCCAGCACTTGTTATTTCTTGTCTTTTTGATAAAAGGTGTGAGGTGAGATCTCTGTGGTTTTGATTTGCATTTTGATGTGGGTCTTTTATATCTCTATACTTGCTTAACTTTCTGAACATAGTAATAGAGTTATAATTACTGTTTTAATATCCTCATCTCCTAATTCTGACATCTGCAGGCTTTGGGTCAGTTGTAATTGGTTAATTCTTGTTCTCATTATGGATCTTATTTTCCTGCTTTTTGGAATGCCTGGTAACTTTTGATTGGATGCCGGACATAAGTTTGATCTTATTGAGTGCTAGATATTTTAGTGTTCATCTAAATATTCATGAATTTTGTCCTGGGGTACAGTTAAGTTAGCTGAGCCTGGTTTGAGCCTTGCTTTTAAGGTTTGCTAGATGGGTGCACAGCTGTATTTACTGTAGGATTAATTGTGCACAACTACTTTTGCATCCTCTCTCCGGTGCTCTGTGAATTGTGAGGTTTTCTAGTCTAGCTGGTGAGAACAGGTACTCCTCCCAGCTCTCTGTGAGTGGTGGGTACTTACTATTGCCTTTGATCCTTTTGGGTGGTTCTTTGCTTTGCTTTGGGAACTTACTCCCATGTAAATGTTGATGAGTGTGTTTGATGGGGGTCTCTCTGCAGGTCTCTGGGTCCTCTCTCTGCAGCTTGCCCATCTCCACTATTCTGTCCTGCAGACTCTAGATTTCTTGGTCCCTCTGAACCCTCAGTACCATCTCCTCAACTGGAGGAGTCTGCTGGACTCCTCAACTGGAGGAGTCTGCTGGACTCCTGCTTCCCCCCTTCCTGAGCTGTGGCAGGCACTCCCTCAGGTGGTAAGCTAGAGCCCCTGTAGGGCTCTCCTCTGTTTCTCTTCCTGTTCTGCAGGGATCCCTATCCTTCCTTGCGGGCTAACTAGTCTCCTGAAACTTTTGCACATTTTTGGCCTTTTGGGGGTTGTTTCACTAGGGAGGGTAAATCTGGTCTCTCTTCCTCCAACTTAGCCAGAAGCAGGATTCTGAGAGAATGTTCTTTGAATCTGCAAATCTCTATGGGGATATTCTTTGAGCTCTTACACTAAGTGTGCATACCTTAGGAAGCTCCCAGACCTCTCCCCAACTTTAAAGTCAGTTGGTTATTCACACTTGGGTGACATGCTGTTGACAGGGCACAGCCCATTACATGGCTGGTGGTTTCCTAGCCGCAAGGCGAGCTTGTCTGAGTACAGCTGGGCTCATTTGTTTCCGCTGCCCCGTGGTTGGCACTGAGTCTGGCTGCTTTTATTGAGTTAAGGGGAGTTGGAAGGCAGGAGTCACTGTTAAAAAAGGTGAGTGGAGATTGCTCAGTGAATGAGACTTCCCTAGGGTCTTCCCTTACCCAAAACATTTTGCCCACTCCCTGTCTAGTGGCTCCAAAAGTGGGAGGAAAGTCCTCCTTACCTCTGCTGTTGCCTTGGCACTGTGGGGTGTACCTCCTGGCACTCCCAAGGGTGGCAAGCAGGAGAGAGGCTACCTCATGCAGGAGCTGCTGTATGGCTGGAGTAGTGTTCTCAGGTTGCGAGGCACAGCACTCCCTGAGGTATTATGGGGGCAGGGTAAGGCCTGATCTGGAGTAGCAGTCCGAAGACTTCACTCAGAGACCTGGCTCTGCTGCTTACTAGCTTGCTTGGGTTGGGCCTTATGCTGCTTCTCTGTGCCTCGGCTTGGTCATCCGTTAAGTGGGGATGGTGATCCTTGTCCTGCTGGGCTCTCAGAGCTGTTATGATGTGTGCAAGGTTGCCTTGCTATAGTAGAATCTTCTATAAAGGCATCATTGTTTTGTTGGATATTTTCATCAAGCATATGAAATTGTTGAAGTATTTGCGTTATATTTTCCTAATCGGATATTTGCAGTGGAATGTTTTTGCTTATAATCGACAGGACAAATAGCAGGTATCACATGAAGGCATGTAGTTGTCCATTTGGTATCTGACATTCATTGACCTGGTACCTTTTTCTTCATGATCTGGAGAATGATGGGTGGCCCTCTGATAGTTTTATGGGAAAATTACCCTTTTTTCTTGGTAGGGGAAAATTTCTTGTTTGAGGATAACTGTAATTCTTTGGGGGTGCGTGTACTTTGAAGTGACTTACACCTGGGAACATGCTGGCATGTTTTAGTTGCTGAGGAAGGCAGTCACTTGCAGTCGGAGGAGCAGCCTGCTCATGCTCTGCTGGCCGGAGTCGTGTCCACAAGTGAGGAAGAGCACCCACGTGGCCCTGGGGGCCAGGACAGGTCAGCAGGAGAGGCAGGCACGGTCCTGGGGCTTGACGCGGATGGCGACCATGTGCTGATGCTGTCCGTGATCCCCGGGGAGACGGACGACAAGCTGAGTTCCGAGCCCAGTGGCGGCACCTGTGGGGCCCAAGGGGAGGAGGACTCGCGGTGCAGCCTCCGAGAGCACCTCTTCTCTCTGGACGGCACGGGGGCCAGCTTCCAGGACAGAGAGGAGGAGTATTACTCAGAGCCCGAGGTGGGCGAATCGGACCCGGCCCCACACGAGGACTCCAATAACACGGAAAGTCTGAAATCTCCCAAGGTGAACTGCGAGGAGAGAAATGTGACCGGCTTAGAAAACTTTACTCTCAAAGTTTTAAATATGTCACAGGTAAGAAAGGATGGCTTAGTTTCTTCCTCCTTTTCTGCATACTGATTTTCCTATTTAATATTCTATCAGCTATCAAACGGAGGGTCGGGATCTTTATCATTTTCTGACGGCTGCATCAGTGAAAATTGACTTTGCTCTCATGTTTGTAGGGAGAGGAGAGGAGGCAATAGAACTAGTGTCAGTTATCAATTATGCTTTGTAGGCCGCTTAAGCCTAGTCATCCTTGGGGTCTTCTCTCCACCAAGCCTCATGATGGAGATCCCAGGGGCATATAGGTGGCTCAGTTGGTTTAGTTTGAGTCTTGGTTTCAGCTCAGGTGGTGGTCTCAGGGTCGTGAGTTAGAGCCCCATGTTGGGCTCTGCGCTCAGCCCAGAGTCTGCTTGAGATTCTCTCTCTCCCTCCGTTCCAACCCCCCACTCATGCTCTCTCTGTCTCAAATAAATGAAGAAATCTTAAAAAAAAAAAAAAATCCCATTGGACAGATAGGCACTTAGCATCAGAATCCTAGCATTTTTCTTCTTCCAAATGAGCTATTTATTACAGAGGTAAGTTAAAAATATCTGAATTACTAAGATTGTGATTAGCAGTGTTTAGACTAGTGATACCCCTGGGAAGCAGGTTATATTAATGAAAAGTTTCTTCAAAGACTATGATTCCAGTGTTTTCTCCGGAGTGAGTTGTCCCCAATGCAGCCATGCTTTTCCAGCCCGTTGGATAAATAATAATTCCAAAGAGAACACTAGGATAATGTCTGACTGTTTCTGTGGGATTGTTGAGTCAGGTAGCAGGATGAGTTTAGGCTGCTTATGTAATATGAGAAGAAATCCTAGCTCTGCACGCTATGACTGCTTATTTTAAATGAGGGTAAATGGTATATGGAGTGTCCGTGGCCCCTTGAAGTACAGGGGTCCGCGCTGGCCTCACACCCTCCCCTTAGTGCCTGGTGAACAGTGTGCCTCAGCCCTGCTGGACTGTTTCTTGAGTGTCACACACTTGACCAGGAGAGAGCAGTTTCAGCAGTCTGAGTTAGGGTGGTGGCAGGGATGATGCACCCTGTCATTGAACTAGCCTTTGGGCAAATACATTGATTTGACTGCTTGCAGATCTGGATCTACTGTTCAGTGCTTTAATAATGCCATTAGAATGTGTGAAAGGCACAGGTCAGAGGTGGGGACAATGGCTTGTGCCTTGTGGGTACTTAGTATTTGAATTGACGAATCCCGAAAGATACTGAAATTGCTATACAGTACTATCAAGAAAGCCTATGGGAAAGTTTATGATTCGTTATTTGCCAATACTTTGCTGCTGATTCATGCATTCCTATGGTTCAAAACCCAAAAGGTTCTTTATTTTTTATTTTTATTTATTTATTCATGAGAGACAGAGAGAGGCAGAGAAATAGGCAGAAGGAGAAGCAGGCTTCTCACAGGGAGCCGGATGGGAGACTCGATCCCAGGACCCCTGGATCACGACCTGAGTGGAAGACATACTCTCAACCACTGAGCCACCCAGGTGCCCCCAAACCCAAAAGGTTCTTAAGGGGATATCCTGTAGTCTCCCTATCGTGTCCCTGCCTCCTCTCCTTGGAGGCAGCAGTGTTTCCACTTTCTTGGGCATCCTTCCAGAAGAATGTACATGAACATTTACTGCTGACTTTAACACTTGTTTTTTTTTTTTTTTTTACTACAGGACCTTATGGATTTTCTGAATCCAAATGGTAGTGACTGCACGCTGGTCCTGTTTTACACCCCATGGTGCCGATTTTCTGCCAGTTTGGCCCCTCATTTTAATTCTCTGCCCCGGGCATTTCCAGCTCTTCATTTTTTGGCACTCGATGCTTCTCAGCACAGCAGGTATGTTCCCTGAATAGAGCTTACACGTCATCCTTCTGGATGATGGTTGCAGTTATTTGGAGGTAGTCATTTAAATTCAAAGATGAGAATGTAGGTGTGAGCATGGAAAGTGGACTAGCAGGAGGGATGGGCAAGGGTGAGTGGTAAAGACTCCTCAGGGAGCTGAGACTCACTTTCTGGAGGCCCCTGAAGAGAAGGGACTGTTGTCTGCAGGGTGGAATTTGTCTTTTTTTTTTTTTTTTTTTTAATTTATATATTCATGAGAGACCCAGAGAGAGAGGCAGAGACACAGGCAGAGGGAGAAGCAGGCTCCCCATAAGGAACTCAATGTGGGACTCGATCCCAGGACCCCTGGGATCCACACCCTGAGCCAAAGGCAGATGCTCAATCACTGAGCCACCCAGGCTTCCCTATCTATCTTTATGTTAATTACATCTATTGTTTATGGAGGGCCTACCATGTGCTAGACATTGGGGAAAGTACTTTTCATTTGTATCTCATTTTGTCCTCAAAATGGGTATAGTGAATATGTACGATAATTTCCCCCCAATTTTGAACAGAAGTAAGTAACTAGCCCTGGGTTGTATTATATAAATGAGTGAATTACTATGACTAAGTTAATAATTTTTTTAAAAATTTAAATTCAATTTGGTTAACATATATTGTATTACTAGATTCAGGGGTAGGCTTTAGTGATTCATCAATTTCAAGTAACACCCAGTTCTTCTTCTTTTTTTTTTTTTTTTTTTTTCTTTTTACACCCAGTTCTCATTACATCACATACCCTCCTTAATGCCCATCACCTATTTACTCATTCCCCCCCATCTCTCCTTCAGCAACTCTCACTTTGTTTCCTAGCATTAAGTCTCTTAAGGTTTGCTTACTTCTCTGTTTTGTTTTGTTTTTTAATATTTTATTTATTTATTCATGAGAGACCCAGAGGGAGAGAGAGGCAGAGGCACAGGCAGAGGGAGAAGCAGGCTCCATGCAGGGAGCCTGACGTGGGACTCGATCCCGGGTCTCCAGGATCAGGCCCTGGGCTGCAAGGCGGCGGCCAAACCGCTGAGCCGCCCGGGCTGCCCTACTTCTCTGTTTTTACCTTATTTTTCCTTCCCTTCCCCTACGTTCCTCTATTTTGTTTCTTAAATTCCATATATGAGTGAAATCGTATGGTATTTTTCTCTGCCTTATTTCACTTAACTATATTACCCTCTAGTTCCATCGACATCAATGTAAATGGCAAGATTCATTCTTATTTTTTTCTATATATTTATTCATGAGAGATGCAGAGAGAGAGAGGGGCAGAGACACAGGCAGAGGGAGGAGCAGGCTCCATGCAGGGAGACCGACGTGGACTGGATCCCGGGTCTCCAGGATCATACCCTGGACCGAAG
This sequence comes from Canis lupus dingo, assembly GCF_003254725.2. Taxonomy (NCBI): domain Eukaryota; kingdom Metazoa; phylum Chordata; class Mammalia; order Carnivora; family Canidae; genus Canis; species Canis lupus. Next base: position 22,284,133 of record NC_064253.1, read on the forward strand.
GCAGCGCTAAACTGCTGAGCCACCGGGGCTGCCCAGATTTCATTCTTATTAATGGCTGAGTAATATTCGATTTTATATATATACTATATCTTTATCCATTCATCTGTCACTGGATATCTGGGCTCTTCCCACAGTTTGGCTCTTGTGGACATTGCTGCTATAAACATTGGGCTGCAGGTGCCCCTTTGAGTCACTATGTTTGTATCCTTTGGATAAACAACCAGTTGTGCAATTGCTGGGTGGTGGGGTAGCTCTATTTTTAACTTTTTGAGGAACTTCCATACTGTTTTCCAGAGTGCCTGCACCAGTTTGCATTAAGGATGGAATTTAAAGGTGGGTCTGCTTGATGGTAGTGGAGGGGCCAGAGGACTCTTCAGGGTTTTGGTCTGCCTGAATTAGCAAAATTAGTGTCACATGTGGAACCCTCCTGAGACTCATCTGCAGTTTAAGTTTCTCCCCTTGGTAGCCTGATTCAGCACCCTGTTGTGTGTCTGCTCAGGATTTCTTTCTTTCTTTCCTTTCCCTCCCCCTTTTTTCTTTCCTCTTATTTACATTTATTGTATGCATGTTCCTTAGTGGACAGTCAATAAATTGATTGAATGGATTAATGTAGCCCTTTAAAATGGTGTTTACTGGGCAGCCCGGGTGGCTCTGTGGTTTAGTGCCGCCTTCATCCCAGGGTGTGATCCTGGAGACCTAGGATCGAGTCCCACGTCGGGCTCCCTGTGTGGAGCCTGCTTCTCCCTCTGCCTGTGTCTCTGCCTCTCTCTCTGTCTCTCATGAATAAATAAGTAAAATCTTTACAAAAATAAAATAAATAAAATGGTGTTTACTTTTGTTTTATGTTATTCAGTGGGCTTTTGTCTTTTTTAGATGTTCAGTGAGATAAGGTATAAAGAGCTTTGTTCAGATGTGTATTTCCCCCAAGGGCTGTGACTGTGCGAGGGTTTTATTTATTTATTTATTTTTTAATTAAAAAAATTTTTTTAAAAAGATTTTATTTACTTATTCATAGAGACACACACACACACACAGAGGCAGACACAAGCAGAGGGAGAAGCAGGCTCCACGCAGGGAGCCGGATGTCGGACTCGATCCCAGGTCTCCAGGATCACACCCTGGGCTGCAGGCGGCGCCAAACCGCTGCGCCACCAGGACTGCCCTATTTATTTTTTAAAAAATATTTATTTATTTTTGTGTGTGAGAGAAAAAGCTTGAGCATGAACATGAGTTGAGGGAGAGGAAGAGGGAAAAGCAGACTCTCCACAAAGCAGGGATTCCGATGTGGGGCTCAATCCCAGGATCCCGAGGTCATGACCTGAGTCAAAGGCAAATGTTTAACCCACTGAGCCACCCAGGCGCCCCTGTGCATGGGTTTTAAAGTGTGTCCCTCCTCCTCTGCATCACATGCCCTTTAGCAGGTTACAGGAGGTGGTGGGTGGATCACTTTGGAAAGTCTGGAACATGGTCAAATTGGTAAAAATGAAGTTGAGTAAAAAAAAAAAATTTTTTTTTGAAGATTTTATTTATTTTTTTCATGAGAGACAGACAGAGAGAAAGAGAGAGAGTGAGGTAGAGACACAGGCAGAGGGGGAAGCAGGCTTCATGCAGGGAGCCCGATGTGGGACTTGATCCCTGTACTCCGGGATCATGCCCTGAGCTGAAGGCAGATGCTCAACCACAGAGTCACCCAAGTGTCCCCTCAGACTTTTTAAAAGATTTTAATTATTTATTTGAGAGAGAGAAAGAGAGAGAGAGAGAGACCAAGTGAGCAGAGGGAGACGGAGAGAGGGAGAAGCAGACTCCCCATTGAGTGCAGAGCCCAACTTGGGGCTCAATCCCATGAGACTGAGATCATGGCTTGAGCCTAAATCAAGTCGATGCTTAACCAACTGAGCCACCCAGGCACCCTTCAAGTAAAAATTTTGAGTAAAAATTTGCACTCCACTGATCTTCCATGTGGGTAATGTAACTGCCAACATTTACCTAAACTTGTTTAGGGAGAAAGAAATTGCAGCAAATTAGTAATTCTCACAAGGGCTTCAGGGAAATATCTAGGTGGCCTGGCCCAAGGTAAGAGACTGGTGGGAAGGACAGTCTAGGTCAGTGTCAGACTTGGACTGGACTCCCCCTACCCCACTGGCAGGGCTGGCCCCTAGCACCAGCTTAAAGCTCTAGGTTTGGGTCTCACCCTGCCGTTTTCTGCTGGCCTTTATCATCTGCTTTCTTCTGTCATCTCCGTGCATGCCTCTCAGTGTCTGCTGATCATGGAGAGTAGAGACTTGTTATAAGGCCGGGGCATGTGTTTGCCTTATGTGTTATATTTAAGGTACACCATGTTTACAAAATAAATAAATCCTGATTTTCCAATACTATCATTTTACTAATGGGGGAAACTGAGGCTTAAAGAGGTTAAATAGTCTGCCTGAAGCTCACACAACTGGTTCAGTGACAGACCTGAGGCTTGAACCCGAGTGTTTTGACTCCAGAGCTTATAGGACCGACTGTATTATGTAAAGGTGAAGCAGTACCACTCAGATCATGTTATGTCCTGCCCCAGTGGTGAACTTCCTGGTGTGTCTGCTAGACCATAGATCCACGGGTCCTGACTTAACCAAACTAACTGCTCACCCTAAGTTGAATCTCATATATGAAGGATGGAGATGGGCATTCTGGAGAGTCTGAAATTTCTTTTGTCAAAAAAATTGACATAGTATGCTTTGTCCATGAACTAGAATTTTCTGGTCTGACCACTTTTGGCAGTTAGCAACTTAAATAGTGTAATCACTAGGGGAAGCTTGGTTGACTCAGTGGAGTGTGCACTTCTTGATCTTGAGGTTGTGAGTTCCAGCCTTACATTGGGGGTAGAGTTTACTTAAAAAAAAAAAAAAAAAAAAAAAAGTGGAATAACTGTGTGAAGAATAGTGCCTTATTATAATAGAAAGCAACTCAGCAGAATAGGAATGCCCCCAAATTTAACCCATAAGGAAAAAGATCAGAAAGGGGGACACCTGGGTGGCTTAGTGATTAAGTGTCTGCCTTTGGCCCAGGGCGTGATCCTGGATCCTGGGATCGAGTCCCACATCTGGATCCCCATAGGGAGCCTGCTTCTCCCTCTCCTGTGTCTCTGCCTCTCTCTCTGTCTCTCATGAATAAATAAAATCTTTAAAAAAGAAAGAAAGAAAGAAAAAGGTCAGAAAGAGCTATAAGCATAGAGTTTGAGTTATCAGAAACCTCTCTAGGTCACAGGAAACTGATACTGATAAACTGATAAAAAATGGATTTATGGCCATCCATTCTGATATGGTAACTGCGTGAGAAAACCTGCTGTTGGTTCTGGTTTTCTGACTGACTTCTTTCTGTGATGATAGCCTTTCTACCAGGTTTGGAACCGTAGCTGTTCCCAACATCTTGTTATTTCAAGGAGCTAAACCAATGGCTAGATTTAATCATACGGACCGAACATTGGAAACACTGAAAGTCTTCATTTTTAACCAGACGGGTATGTAGAAATAATATGCCATTCAAGGGATTTTATTTTGCTCAGGTATATTAATTCTGTGGGTTCCTGTCTGCTCTTCTTAAGTGAAAGATTCAAGATTGGTTTTCAGATGCAAACCTTCTTTTCTGGTGAACTGCTATGGTTCTATTAAAAGTTTCTCAATCAGTGGCAAGCTTCACATGAATAGGTAATTTTAATGATTATCAATACCTTTATTTTTTTATTTTTTATTTTTAAAAAATTTTTATTTATTTATGATAGAGAGAGAGAGGCAGAGACATAGGCAGAGGGAGAAGCAGGCTCCATGCACTGGGAGCCCATCGTGGGACTCGATCCCGGGTCCCCAGGATCGCGCCCTGGGCCAAAGGCAGGCGCCAAACTGCTGCGCCACCCAGGGATCCCTATCAATACCTTTAAAAAACAGTTTTATTATTCTATAATTCACATACCATACACCTGTAGATAATTTCTTTTTTTTTTTAAACATTTACATTTCTTTTCTTTTAAGATTTTATTTATTTATTCATAGACAAAGAGAGAGAGAGGCAGAGACACAGGCAGAGGGAGAAGCAGGCTCCATGCAGGGAGCCTGACTTGGGACTCAATCCCGGGTCTCCAGGATCACACCCCAGGCTGCAGGCGGTGCCAAACCGCTGCACCACTGGGGCTGCCCCTTGTAGATAATTTCTTACATACATTTTTCATTAAAGTGTAATATTTACCCAAATGTATGCATTAATTATTGGTGTGCTGGGTGATAAATTTTCACAATATGAACACCTTGAGTAACCAGGATTCAGACCCAGAGAGAATGTGACCAGTCCACCCTCAGCACTCCTGCCCGCAAAGATAACTACCACCTTGACTCCTAACACAATGGGCTAGTGTTATCTGTTTTTGAACTTTATATTAATGGAGACATCCAGAATAGATTCCTTTGTGCTGGCTTATTTCAGTCACCATTGTGTTTTTGTGAGATTCATCTGCATTGGTGGGTACAGTTGTATTTTCTTCTTTTTTGTTGCTGTGTGTTGTTCCATTTATTCACCCATATGCAGATGCTATTTTAGTCCCTTAATATTTGCCAAAACATGTAGCCTAATTTTTTTATTCTGTAGAAGTTTGAACACTAAATATTGAAGAAATTTTTTTCTTTGCATAAGTTTGCTCTTCAAAAGCTTGAATATCTTAATTATGAACCCCACTTTTTCCTGAAGTATATTTACTGGGAATAAAAATAAGTTAAAACATACCTTACATATACATGAAATCTACTTATATCTCACAGTAAAGAACAAAGAGCTGAGTTACCTCATATGAGTGAAAGGGTTGTTGGTGGGTAGTTAGCTATTCCAAGTCTTAGAGTTCCATACCCCTGCTTATCAATCAGACAGATATGGAAAGAAGGTGCCATTTTGCTCAACGTTCTAGGAAAACCTAGAACCCAAAAGAAATCGAGGAGTCATAGCATCTTTGGTAATGGCGTATCTTAGTGGTGGTTAGTTCTAACAATGTTTTCAGTAAATGATTTAAAGGCATTTTGAATTTAGCATTCATTCACCTGTGAAAACATTCTGTAGATTCCTGAGACTAGCTTTAGCAGTTACTTGTTGAATTTTGGTGTCACAGAGAACAAAAGACAACTCTTACCCTGCACTAAGACCCTTCTGGGGAGTTCATAAAAATTTTAGCATTTAGGCTTTGAACAGCTGAATGGGTTCCTGCTCCTTTGATGTGTGGTGGGGGAGAGGCAAACACAGATTATACCAACAGACAAGTGAAATCCGTCCCAGATACACCAGTGTATTTATTTTAAGACTACATATCTTTTTTGCATACCACACAAAATGCTTGAGAAAGATCTTTAGCGTGTATGTTTTCTGTCTGATTTGAAACAGCTGATTTCTTTTTCAGGCATAGAAGCCAAGAAAAATGTGGTGGTAACGCAAGCTGATCAAATAGGCCCTCTTCCCAGCACTCTGATCAAAAGTGTGGACTGGCTGCTTGTATTTTCCCTGTTCTTTTTAATTAGCTTTATTATGTATGCTACCATTCGAACTGAGAGCATTCGGTGGCTAATTCCAGGACAAGAGCAGGAACACGTGGAATAGTGACGGGCTGAAAGAAGTTGGAACGAGGAATTTCAGAAATCAGTGCTGCCTTTTCTTACATCTTCTCCAGTGAAGTGTAGATTTACAACTTCAGTTAGATTAAAAGAATCATGCATTTGTTGAACTGTTAAATGTGTTAAAAATTATAAATTGGTGTTTTAATTAGTACTGCAATAAGCAAATGCAAAAATATTCAGTGGCGCTCACCATTCTTGTTTTGACTAATCCAATGTTTTAAGGGAGTAATCCAGTTTCAAATGTGGAGCTGTATTCAGGTGGAATAGTGGATAGTGACAGTTTGCTTCATAGAAGGAAGAAATAGGAGTTTCACATTATAGTTTTAGGAAACTCTTGATTCCTTATATATGTGTAAGAAGATTGGTTTCTGTTCATTTGCAGTTTTTCTCTCCGTGCAGGAGAGTGTTCTGTTGCAGAAGAATAACTAGAATTGGTAAGTGTGACCTTCTTGAGTAACTGATGGGAAAATAAAAGAGTCAAGTACTTTGGTGTTTGTAATGTTTAATTTCATTGAAAGAATTTGAAGTGGTTTAAGTTGTTTCTGGATACGACAGATGTTAGGAGAAAGTAAATATTATCATCAAACTAAAGCTTATTTATTACCAGATCTAGGCAAAAGCATCACTCAAATTTTAGTCACAGTTACCTACCCAGCATGCACTGATTCAGCCTTAAGAGGTTCTTAGCACTGTGTGAGTTTCAGTGAGAGCCAAAAGAAGTATGTAACACTGTGTTCTTGCCCACAGTTGATTCTAGTCTAATTTAGGACACATGTAGAAAAGAGACAACATGAAATTTATACCAGCTTTTTTTTTTTTTTTTTTTAAACATTGTCCATTATAACTCGAGTCATACTGTAAATTTTTATTTTTTTATTTTTTTATTTATGATAGTCACAGAGAGAGAGAGAGAGAGGCAGAGACAGAGGCAGAGGGAGAAGCAGGCTCCATGCACTGGGAGCCCAATGTGGGATTCGATCCCGGGTCTCCAGGATCGCGCCCTGGGCCAAAGGCAGGCGCCAAACCGCTGCGCCACCCAGGGATCCCTATACCAGCTTTTTGAAAAGCTGTTTCTAAGATCCTTTAAACTCAGATACAACATCTGACCACAGAAAAACTTTTTTTAAAAAAGATTTTATTTGACAGAGAGAGAGAACACCAAGTAGGGGGAGCAGGGGCTGACAGAGCAAGGAGCTGGATGTGGAGCTTGATCCCAGGAGACTGGGATCATGACCTGAGCCAGAAGCAGACACTTAGCTGACTGAGCCACCCAGGCCCCTGCTAAGTTACTTTTAGATTGATTGTTTCCAGTGTTCCAGATAGAGTAGTTCATTTCATAATGCACCTTAAATTCTCTGGAAATAGAACTTTAGTTGAGTCACCTTCTCAGAATGTTATGTTGGGCAGGAGTTTACAGCTTTATGTTGTGGACAGCTATGGCTGGGGTGGTTACTGGCGGGAAGGGACAGTGGTTCAGAATGGCTCATTTCCCTTTACAAATGAGCAAATGGAGGCATGGAGAGAGGTTAAGTAACTTGCCCAGGTCACACACAGTAAATAGACGAAGCTGGGATTTGAGGGATTTGAACCTTTACGTGTGTGTGTGTGTATACCTACAGAAGAGACAAAGCAAGATCAGTTCCGGGAGTGTGCGTTGGTCCCTCATGGCCAGTGGATCCTCCCCAGCAGCCAAAGGCCAGAGGGCCCCTAGTGCCTTAGCACAAGTTTACCCCCACCCAGCAGAGTCTCTTAATACTGAAAGGGGAGGGCATGTCCCAGGACGATCTGACTTACATGCTTAAGACGAATAAAGGAGTATATACTGAGTCTGGATCAGGGAAGGATATTCCCACACAAGGTGCTAAGCCTCGAACAGGCTGCATGGGCTCTTTATCGGTAAGGAAGTGTTCTAGGCCCAAGGCCCATTCTTACATGGGTGAACAGGGCTTAAAAGATCTCCTGTGAGCAGGAGACCGCCTTTCCTAAGAGTATCCACTATAAAGAAGTTGCTCAGTAAATCTTTACTTAAGGAACTTAAATCCTACTAATTAGAGACTTTGGTGTGAAGCCAGAGTATTCACAGCCCCTACTGGTGCACCTCACTTCCCTGGGGCCCTACTAGTGTGCTACTGCTGCTGCTTTTCATAACTAGAGCCGAGATGCCAATTTCCTACAGTGGATATAGGGAAAGAAAACAATCAGGAGTTTTGTTTTTTCCAAAGATTTATTTATTCACGAGAGACACAGGGAGGCAGAGACGCAGGCAGAGGGAGAAAGCAGGCTCCTCGCAGGGAGCCGGATGTGGGATTTGATCCCAGGACCCTGGGATCATGACCGGAGCCAAAGGCAGGCACCCAACTGTTGAGCCACCCAGGTCTCCCGATCAGGAATCTCTTGTTACCTCACACCCACCAGTTCATTTTGCAGTTCTCACTTCAATAAGCAAGTTTGCAGAGTATTCTTCATAACTGTATACACCTAATTAAGTACTGGAAATGAAACTTTTAATCCTGTCTCCAGTCTCTGCCCACTTGAGGCACCAAAGGAAACTAGAATGTCTTAGATGAATGCTTTGAGATCAGTGACATCCGATCAGGGTCTGCAGAGATTCCTCCATTAAGTTTTTGTGAAGTGGGCAAAGGTAAGAATATGGATTGAGCCATAAGTCTGAATTTTAGGATATTTTAAGGCAAAAACGCTTATCCCCCAATCGATATGTGAAAAAAATTAACTGCTAGCACCTGCTAAGTTGAACTTAAATGGGCACGCATAGAAAAAATTCTCTAGTATATGGCTAAATGTTAGGCAAAATGGATTATATTATAGAACCCTGGGTGGCTCAGCGCATGACCCCAGGGCCCTGGCGTTGAATGCGACATTGGGCTTCCTGCAGGAGCCTGCTTCTCCCTCTGCCTGGGTCTCTGCTTCTCTCTGTGTTTCTCATGAATAAATAAATAATCTTTTTAAAAATTTGGCTGTATCATTAATTTGCTTAAACTAGTAAAAGATCCAAGTGAATATACTAAAAGGCCGTAAACTGTACACTTCAAAGGGTGAATTTTATGGTATGTGGCGTCCCATCGCAAAAAAAGGCAAGAAAAAAAGGAGTAAGAATAAAATATTAGTGAATACATAAAAGACCCCCCCCTCCCCTTTTCCAGAAAGAGACGCACTTCCGTAAATAACCCGCGTACGTTCCTCTGCGGAGCGCGCCCCGGGCGCTTCTCTTCGCGGGGCACGGAGGGCCAGGCTCCCAGACTCCCCGGCGGGCACGGCGGAGCTCGCCCCGGGCCGGTCCACGGTGGCTCTGGCCCTCCGCGGGCGGGGACACGGGCCGACCCGCGCCCGGCGCCCACCGCCTCGCGCCCCGGCCCGCGGAGTCCTTGCGCCCACCGTCGGCGAACGTGGGTCAGGCCCCAGCGCCCCGCAGCCAGCGGCGCCAGCCCGCCGGCCCCGCTCCCGGCCCCGCTCCCCGGCCCCGCTCCCCGCCCGGGCTGGAGGGGGCCTGCGGGGCCTGCGGGGTCGCCCGCCTGCCGCCTGCCGCCTGCCGCCCCCTGCCGCCCGCGCGGTCGGCGGCCCTGAGGCGCCCGGGCCCTTCCGGGGCGGGCCGCGCGGGCGCCCGCAGGACGGCGCGGCTGGAGGCCGTTCGCACGGCCCCGCGGCTCCCGGCCCCCCGGTGGGCCCCGCGGGCGGCAGGCAGGCAGCGCGGCGGGCAGCCCTCGGCCGGCGGCCATGGCGGCGGCGCGGGGGACGTCGCGGCTCGTGGTGGCGACCCTGCGGGGCCGGGGCGCGAGCTTGTCGGCCGGGGTGAGAGCCGGGGGGAAGGAGAGCGCGGCGGGAGGAGAGCGAGGGGCCCCGCGGCGGGGCGGGGGCGGGCGCGGGCGGGCGCGGGGCCCCTGCCGGACCTCCGGGCTGGCGTGTCCCGTCGCGGTCTACGGAGCTGCCCGCCAGAACAAAACCGAGGACGATTTTGGCTTAAAAAAAAGAAAGAAAGACGAGCACGAATAGTAGCGGTAAAGCTGTCTTTAGCGAGCCCGGGCGCTGCGCTCGCTGGTGCGCCGGCTGAGAGCGGGGCCCGGCTCCACGCCGCTCGGCGCGGGGTCAGCGCGCTGCTGTGGATGTGCTGCTTTAGGAGGAATTATTAGGGACACTTACCTATTTTACAGGGGACAGATCTGTTCTCTCCTCTTCCGCAGAGCGTCCCGTCACTTTACCGGCCGTGGAAATTAATGTATGGAGATAAATGAACCTGAGGGAAAGTTTGGACACGCAGCACCACCTAGTGGGGAAATGTTGCATTAAACTTCCCATTTCATCCTCCGTCGCTTGCTAGAGCCCCCTGGGCAGTTGGAAAGTGTTTAACAGGGATTCATTTAAGGTAGCTTGACGACGGGGGCACCTGGGCGGCTCAGCGTCTGCCTCTGGCCCAGGTCGTGATCCCGGGGTCCTGGGATAGAGTCCCGCGTCAGGTTCCCCCAGGGAGCCTGCTTCTCCCTCTGCCTCTCTCTGGCTCTCTCATGAATAAATAAATAAAATCTAAAAAAAAAAAAAAATAGATTTTAATGATGATGATGGACTCTGTTTCGTGGCCAGTAAGGTGAGAGCACGAGTTGAGTGCTTACTGACACCTAAACGTGTCCCAAAGCATACCTCTACCCAAGGTGCTGATAATCCAGTAAAATTACGGGGTTCAGAGGAATGAATAAACGACATGATTTGAGTGGCTGCACCAAGCCATGGTGGCTCTATGCTAGGTGTCTACATTCAAGATCTCTTTAACCCTTTCAAAAAAGTTTGACAGGTAGTTGTTGTGATACCCCCACCATAGACATAGACATAGAGACATGAGGATACTGGTATTGAGAGAAGCTAAGTGATTTGTTCAGTGTCACCGCACCTGAAAGTGACAAAGCTAGGCCTTGAATCAAGTTCATTCTCTCCAGACTCTATGCTCTTCCCTATCCCTGTCCCCATCTCCTGCAGAAAAAAAATTAAGCCCATCATAAAGGGTTCTGCAGAAGGTGTATCTGCAAGGGGACCATTTGTGCTAGGTAGGTGAAGTGGCTCCATTTCACAGTCCTGGACTCAGTCCCTGTTCTTGGGCAGACACCTGTGGCAAGTACCAAGCACAGAGCACATACCATTGCCCTCATTGGGGATGTGCAGGGTGGAGAATGTGGAGATCAGCTCAGTGGGCATGTTTTGCTCACTTCAGGTGACTGCTGCATTACCCACAGCATGGTTAATGGTTTTCTTGGCAGCTACTCAGCGTGGACACAGATAATTTAAATTCTTTTACATAATTTTTGGAGTTGAATTAACATATTTAAGTGACTAATAAGAATTTTAGATTATTTCCTATAGTGGGTCACTATAAAACTAATGAATAGGTGTTTTGGATTTTTTTTTTAAGATTTTATTTATTTATTCATGAGAGACACAGAGAGAGAGAGAGGCAGAGACACAGGCAGAGGGAGAAAGCAGGCTCCTCGTAGGGAGCCTGATGTGGGACCTGATCCCAGGACCAGGATCATGCCCTGGGCTGAAGGCAGACACTCAACCACTGAGCCACTCAGGTGTCCCAGTGTTTTGGATCTTAATATTAACAGTAATTGTTTGGCTTTTTAAAAAAATTTGTTAGAGAGAAAGAGAGACCATGCGTGGGGTGAGGGGCAGAGGGAAAGGGAGAAGCAGAGAGCCTGATGCGGGGTTTGATCCCAGGCCTCTGGGATCATGACCTAAGCTGAGGGCAGATGCTTAGCCCACTGAGCCACCCAGGTGCCCCAATAGTAATTGGTTTTGATAAGAAGTCTTCAAATGTTTCTATTAGAGACTTTTTTTTCTTTTCTTTTTTTTTTTTTTTTTCTTATGTTGTGGGAAGGGTGGCTACCTGGCAAGGAACAGAAACAAGAAAATTGGCTCATGAGCATCCTTTTTTTCCTTTTATTAGAATAAATTGTCTTTTTTTTTTTTTTAAAGATTTTATTTATTTATTCATGAGAGACAGAGAGAGAGGCAGAGATATAGGCAGAGGGAGAAGCAGTCTCCCTATGGGGAGCCCGCTGTGGGACTCGATCCCGGGGCCCCGGGATCACACCCTGAGCCAAAGGCAGGCTCAACCACTGAGCCACCCAGGTGCCCAAAATAAGTTGTCTTAATTTCACTGATTCTGCCCTCTTAATTACATTAATGTCAGTGATAAAAGGTTTCAGGATTTCTAAAATGGGAACGAGTTGTACTTTCACAGTGGAGGATCCAGCTCAGCCTCCAGTTGGCATTTCGTGAGGACACCTTATAATACGTTTTGTGTTTCTGGGTGACAGTCCCTCTCTCACCTGAGCCTTCAATAGCTCCGAAAATAGATATGGTTGGAAGTATTGTTTGGCATTTATGCTGGAGAGCTAAGCTCTTTTGACTTCTCCTACAGTATCCTTCTCTTCTTTCTCTAGCCGTGATGTTTAGATTTCTTTCCTTAAAAAACAAATAGCTTGGAAATGTGGGCCTGTTAACCAACAGAACTCTGGGTTTGTGAATTTCATCACCAGGGTGAGTGCAGGAACAGGGTGGACAGTGCTCTGGCCAGACTGGAGGGATTTGTCTTCCCGGTGTCCTGGAAAAAACCTCACTTTACTAAGGCAAGGGCTTTTTGCTTGTGGTCCAGAGGATCTGTGGACTCCTAGAAGTTATTATCCCAAATCCTGAGTTAAGTGGACATTTGTTTTTCTCCCCCCTCTCTGGAGCTTAGTTTTCATCAGACCTGAAAGGGGATAGTATGCCCAGAGAGTTGAGACCCATATGAATAAGCAGTGAAGTCTACCAAGATGTGTGGGAGCCTCCACAAAGAGCAGTGGACCATGAATATAGAGCCCTGAATTCTAATTCTCATAACAGTGGACTTGCAGGGTTTCCTTGCATGGGTGTGCTTACCAAGTTTCCCACATCCCGGAATGCTGGCCATTGGTAAGATGACCAGTGGTCATGGTTAATGGTTGTACTTGTAATAAACCAGAGGCACAGAAATGTGAAGTTTGAGGCAACAGTAAGGTGCATGAGACAACATTCCATGGAGGCAGCTTATTTTGTACAGAGTTAGCCTTGTTTTTGTATATTTTTTGAGAACCAAGGAACCAAAAATAGTGACAAATTGTTGCCCTTAAGATATTTTTTGCATTTGTCTGTAAGGTAAAGGATTATGTGTTTGAGTTTAAACAAACTTCTACATATCAGATATGAAATGTGTTCTTTTCATAGGCAGCAGATGCTCGTGGTTTGACAACAGAAGAGAGGAACCAAGTTATCCGTGACCTGAAAGCAGCAGGATGGTCAGAATTAAATGAGAGAGATGCCATCTACAAAGAGTTTTCCTTTAAAAATTTTAATCAGGTAATTATTACATATTCTTGCTAGTGCCATGATCTGTTTGTGTCACTGTAGGCTGCAGGTCTTTTTAACACTACTGGTTGTCTGATCCCATGTGGATTGTTAAGAATTCAGTGACAGTTGCTCTGTCCTCGTTGACAGGTGCTACTATCCAACAGGATGATTCTCAGCTGTAGGGGAAGGGAGTGGTTTTTGTCATTTGGAAAATCAGATTGTGAAACCACTGGTTTGGTGTTCGTTAGGATATTTAGTTTCCTTTCAAATTTTAAGTAACATTAAAAGGGAGTATGAGTTTTTTATGTTTATCAGAAGAGGGCCTGAGTAAAAGCAGTTGAGAAAAATACACCTGCTGGACTAATTTCCCCGACTTTTCTTGGACCCTGGTCAAGTTTTCTTTCTCCCTGTACATGTATTTCAGTCTCTAAATCCACCCTCAAGCTTCACCCTGTCCTCTGATTGGCTCCTTTCCCACAGCCGGGAGCCAGCCCTTGCAGCTTTTTTAAAGGGCTGACCTCTCCCCTTGGGGACTCAGCCTTCACAAGGTAACTGTTCCATTAGGGCCCCACCCTGCTTAGAGAGTCATCTCCCATAACTTGCCCTTCAGCACTTACTCTACTGCATTTATATAAAGTTGGTGCTTTTGACTATTTCATGTTTGTTCAGTTAGTTTGGTAATCCTCTGGACAGATTTATTGTTTTTATTTATATTAGGTGTCAGCATCTAGAAGGCAGAGACCATGTTTGCTTCAATAACTCTCTATTGTACCTAACACAGTTCTGGGTATAAACAGGCATTTGATAAATGCAGACATTGATTACGGTGTTTGCTGGTTTCTGGAAGGGTGTGTGAGGACCAGGTTTCCACCAAAGAAACCTTCAACATGTTTTCCTAGTAAATGCCGTTGGCTCCACTGAGCTGCATGCCCTATTCTGCTCTCCATCCATCTGGCTGCCAGCCTTCTGCTTTGAGTCTCCCAACTCCTGAGGAGACCTGGACCAAGCCGATTCCATGTCCCTGCTGCCCCATGTGCTCGACAGCTCTTGTCAGGGGCTTAGCACTCCGTGGCTGGTGGCAGGGAATCCCATTGGTACAGTAAGCTCGTGTATAAGCTCTAGGTAGCATTTTCCAGGCTTATTAAAATTCTTACATGCGTACAGCCTGACTTCTTTAAGCCTGGGCTAATTTATTAGGCTTGAACATGTGGCTTAAAGTACTTGAGTGGTGTTGCCTCAGGCTCTGCCCAAGAGTCAGTTGTCCAGCCCACCCTAACCCTGTGCTTGGGGTGGCTTTCAGAAATGGGAGGGTAAGGAAGCTGTGTAGGGCATCCTTGATTAATTCATCAGGACATTTTATTAATTTGACTTTTTAAAAAAAATTTGTTTCACTCAGCTTTTAGGAGAAGGAGGCAGATAACAAAATCAGCCAATGTCAGGGAATGTATTCAGAGAACCAGCACTGAGATTGTATCTTGGGGTCAGTCTTCCAGCCAGGTCTCTTACGACTTCTGCATGTACAGTGGCCTATAATTGCATCTGATGTCATGACACCTGTCGATGCCCACCAGCCAGGACCGCCAGGGACCCATCTGGGCTTAGTTGAGCACGGTGGTAATTGTTTCTGTGAGGGGTAATGCACACCACAGGGAGCTGTGGGGCCTCTCAGGAAGATGGTGCTGGAAGGATAGTTTGGTCTGGATTGGATGCTGTCAGAAAATGGGCAGTTCTCTGATTCTGTATTTTAATACCTCTTCCCAGTAAGGAGAGTAGACTGCAGTGGGTTAAAGCTGAAATGGGCAAAGAAGCAGTACTCACTAGCTGGGAGAGGGAGTGTTCGGTACTTTGTATTGTGGACGATGTTCATGTTTTCTCTGTGTTCATGTAACCTTGCAGTGTGATCGTGTTTTTCTTTGAATCCATCCTGGTCATGGAGTGGCCTTATCTGGTATTGATGTTCAAGTTTAATCCCAGACCTCCATGGGAGTGCCAAGTTGGCCCCGGGCTGTCAGGAGTTGCCCTTCTCTGTTTCACAACCTATGTTTAGAGTCATGATTCTCTCGCACTGATAGAGTCTCACTAACCTCTTGTTTAGGGCAGAAAAGATACTGTTTTTTATTATAAAACAGAGGAAATGCTGAAATAGGATGTTATAAATTAAGGACAATTACTATTGCAACTTCTTTCATCTAGTGTTCATTTCTTTTCTAGTCTTTCTCCAGCGGTAGAGTTTATTCACAATGTATCAGTTGTTCATGCAGTTGCAGTCTTAAAAATCAGCTTTTTTTTTTTTTTTTTTTTTTGTACATGTAGTATTTATGAACTCAACACATATTTATTAAGATCTTCTCTCTGGCAGGCACAATTCTAAGCTCAGGTAGCGCCTGCTTTTTTTTTTTTTTTTAAAGATTTTATTTATTTATTCATGATAGACATAGAGAGAGAGAGAGAGAGGGGGCAGAGGCAGAGGGAAAAGCAGGCTCCATGCCGGGAGCCCAACACGGGACTTGATCCCGGGACTCCAGGATCACACCCTGGACCAAAGGCAGGTGCCAAACTGCTGAGCCACCCAGGGATCCCCAGGTAGCTCCTGTTCTAATGGAGAAGATAGACAATATGCAAATAAGCAAATGAGTAGATGATATAATTTCAGGTAGAGATAAGTGCCACAGAGAAGACCAAAGTAGGATACTGGAATGGAGGCTGATGGAGGGGTGTGCACACTGCTTAAGATGGGGTGGTCTGGCAGGCCCTGTTCAGGGAGGGGACATCCGAGGCCTCAATCATGTGAAGGAGCTCAGCACATGAAGACCCAAAGGAAGAACATTCTTGAAGGAGAGAAAAGCAGGTATAAATTTCCTGAAGCAGGAATGATCTTGGCATGACTGAGGAAGAGCCAAAAGGCCTGTGTTCTGGAGTGAACAGAAAGGAGAGACTGGTAGGAGATGGGGCTGAGGAGAGGGAGAGGCCAGAGCCCTGGAGCCTTGCCTGTATGGTGAAAAGTTTAGATTTTATTCTGTGTAAGAAAGCTGTTGGGATTTCAAGCATAGAAGTGCCATGATTTAGTTATGTTCTAAAAAGATTGCCCTCGCTGGTCAGCCAGGCTGATCAATAGGAGGGTCAGAGGGGAAATAGGCAGACTATCTAGGATGCCATCTGGCAGGCTAGGTAAGAGGTGATGGGGGATTATGGAGGTAGCAGTGGAATGGAGAGAAATGTAGGGTTCCTCATATATTTTGAAGACAGAACGATCCTGACTTGCCGTTAGATTGGATATGAGGGAAGAGCAGAGTCAAGGATGATCCCAAGGTTTTGGCTTGAGGTATAGGCTGTACTGTTGGTGTCATTTACTGAGTTGAGGAAGATGGGGGCAGGGTAGAGAGTTGAGAATCCTGTTTTGGATGTGGCAGGTGTGAGATACTTACTAGTCACTCAGGTGGTGGTAGCAGGTCAGCTCTTGGATGTGTGAGGTAGGAGGTCAGAATGGAGATACTGGTTTGGGAATCGTCAGAAGGGATAATTGTGAGCACGTGGTTGGCAAGAGAGCACAGGATGGAATGAACAAGTAGCAGCACACGGCACCCGGTGTATCCACTGTCATTGGAAAGAAGGCAGAAAATATAAATGTAGATGAAGGTTGGTTGCTACATTTGTCCTGGGAAGTAGAGATAATTCTCTTTGATGGTTTCTATTTTTTAAGGGAGGTTATTAATTGAGAATGAGCCGGAATGGGAGGGAGGAATGTTCATCTGGGAAAATTGGAAAAAGAGTAGAATAGGCATCTTGGAGGCTAGGACAGTCCACTAATTAGGGGTTTGTGGTTACTGTCTAGGCAGTTTTCAGTGTCACTGGAGATTTATGGTCATAAGTTCAGCTGTTTGGGCACTGGGATTCAAGTAGTTGAAGAGTTGGGTTTAATAAAAGCTGTACTTTTTTTTTTTTTTTAGCTTTTATCCATTTATTTGAAAGCAACAGTGAGAGCACAAGCAGAGGGAACAGCAGAAGGAGAAGCAGACCCCCTGCTGAGCAGGGAGCCCAATCCGAGGCTCTATCCCAGGACTCTGGGATCATGACCCGAACTGAAGGCAGATGCTTAACCAACTGAGCCACTCAGGTGCCCCAAGGCTGTACTTTTTGCTAAGCGAGTCCACTGGAGGAACTGAGGGGCAAGGGAAGTAAGGGCATGTGCAGGACAGGAATTAAAACATTGGGGCTTGGAATCTAGCTGGTGGGAGGGGGGTTGCAGCTGTGATGTGGGAGGAGATGGGGGTGTCAGTGGGGTATCACCTTTTTAGAGGGCAGTTGAGGAGTGTGTATCAGCTTTTAAAATGCACATACCTTTTGTCCTAATCTAGAAGTTTATCTTCTAGATACTATCTGTGTGTACAGAACGGATATATGAGGACATTGGCCTTGAATTTTCTGTCGTGAGCCGGCACTTCCGTGTGCCTAGGCACACCTCCCTGAGGCGATGTTACCCTGGCTGCAGCCCTGCCCTTAACAAGAGTCTGGGAGGCCCCTGTGCTCCTGGCAGTGGCAGCACCTGTCCTGGCCTTGACTCTGTAAACTGGAGGGAGCCACTGTCAGAAGAGATCCCCTCTCTCCCTTGGCAGAGTTCAGCCCACCCTGGATGTTAGCATATGCTTTAAATAGTCTCAGCTGAACATACAGGTAAAAATTACATTCTTCTTTATCCTCTTTATAGGTTATGAACATTTTTCAGTTTTCTACATAGTGTTTTTACCTACAATAAATCTTCAGGAGGAAGGTTACACTTGTTGGGCATTACAGTCTTTAAATGGTTTGCTAACAGTGCGTGAAGTGGTGTCACAATTCGCTGTAGAATTCATTCCTCTTATTGCTATAAAAAATGAACCATACCTTTTATTTTTTATTTTTTAAAGATTTTATTTATTTATTTATTAGAGACACACTCACATACACACGGTGGGGGGGGGGGCAGAGAGGCAGAGACACAGGCAGGGGGAGAAGCAGGCTCCATGCAGAGAGCCCGACATGGGACTTGATCCCGGGTCTCCAGGATGACGTCCTGGGCTGAAGGTGGCACTAAACCGCTGAGCCACCTGGGCTGCCCTGAACCATACCTTTTAGAAAAATTTTTAGTGACCCTGGGTAAAAGCTCCTCAAAACTTTGGGTTTATTCTAGGTTTTTCTCTAATAATAAGTAGCCAGCAAAATACATTGGAACTTTTTTTTCTTAGTGGTTTTACTCCAGCGTATGGTTAGTTCCAAAAAGTGCACATTCATTTGATAGCTCAGATGGGTGCAAATATTTAGAGACCGTAAAAGCAGGATTCCCAGGGGATCCTTACAGTGTTGGTGGGTGGCCAGGCTATAGGTTTTTATCACCGGAGCTGTGGTGTCTCTCTGGGAGGGACCAGTACTGAGCTGAGAGCTGCTGGGCAGTGTGACCGGCACAGTGAGCATCCATGAAGTGTCTGGGCACAGCGCTGCCGGGACTTGGAGCTGCAGGTCTCCACGCTCTGAGTGCTGGGACTCACATGGTGGGCTCTGCACGTTTGTAAGGGAGTTTTGCCTTCTGTTTATGTAGACTTGGGGAGAGAGTGGTCCCTCAGTGACAGATAAACTGATTCTTAGGTGTTTGGCAACTGTAGGGCGACTGCATAAAAAAAAAAATTCAGTTAGAAATGTGGGTGTGTCTCATAAGGTCCGTTTTGTTAGGTATTGTCATGTGTGGGGCCAAGTGGGGAGCCTGCAAAATCAGATGCAGTTTGAAGCTTTGGAAGTGGGTGCAGCAGGTGAGGCTTTGGAACCCAGTAAACAGCTCTTCCGGATGCCAGCAGGTGGAGCCCTCCAGGGCAGGATCCTGAACTGACCTCGGGGCAGCATAGCCCCCTGGGAGGGCTCCCCCATTATGTTATTTGGGGATGCTAGAGCCACCCTTGTTGAGCATGGCAAGAAATTAGTATCGGGAATAGGTAAGCAGTGGCGCTGGGATACCTCGCCTGGTTTGGTATCTTTTGGGTGAATGAAGAATTCCAGGAGAAGGATACAAGGAGTTTCCAGTTGGTAATAGAGAACACTTTTGACTCAGGAGAAAGGGACTGAACTTTCGGAGAAAGACTTGGGATTCCCTGAATTCCTGGAGGAGCTCCCGTTCCTTGTATGTGCTTCCTCCAGTGGACCAGCCCTCAAGGCATTCGATTTTGTTAGAGTGAATCACATGAACTCGTTAACAGCCCATTTTGACCCTACAAAAATGGCCCTTTTCAGCTTCACAGCGTGTCATGGATAGAGCTTGCAGACAAGGTCCAAGCTTCATTTGTTGGACTTTTTATTTATCATATTGTGGTTGGTATAACTGTTGCCATCGAGAGGGTGGGGAGCGGGGGAGGGGCCTTCTGAGTGGCCGGGGCCATGAGGGTGGTGGTGCCAGGGAACCCCGTTTTGTGTGTCCAGCAGCAGTAGCACCATATGTGAGTTGGGGTTTGTAAAATGTTTCCCTTCCTGTGCCCTGGAGCTCCTGTTGTAGAGCCGTTGAAAGTTACTGTTGCTGACTTACTTTATAAAAATGTTTTATTGAGGAATCTGATAATAGGCTTATGGTTAACATTTTGAAACACTTAGTGAAGTCAAAACCTTGATGATACCAGAAGACAACTGTTAATGAAAATCTTAACAGTCCTCAGTGGGACACGGCTCTCAACAGTTCTCTTTGTGAAAGAATTAATTCAGGTTTCATTGTTCATTGTTGTAAGCCAAAACTTGGTGCACGTCAAAGTTATGAGTCAGCAGTGCAATAATAGAAATGTCACATCTGAGCACTCCTGAAAGTGGAAACTCATTCTGCCTGTTGAAGGTAGGGGAACACTCCCAGGAGGATGTTCCCAAGGCTGATTCATTATGTAGCTTAGAAAGTGTCCTCTGCTGTTAATATAGGCTCATGTCTCTGTCTGGGAGCCAGATCAAGTGAAAACCTGTATGCTCACCACGCACGGTGGCTTCTGCTCCACTTGTGCCCATTGATGGGTTCTGTAGCCTCTGCCAACTTGAAACCCAAGAAAGCTTCCTCCACTGTCACTGGAATGGAGAGTAGAGAGATACATTTGAGCAAACTTGACCTAACATTTGAGGGGCTAATTAAACTATCTGTGTGGTGTATTTGTGGTGATGTTCACTTTGGAGTTTCCCCTGGGGCTCCAGGGAGCCCTGGGCAGGATGCTGCTCGTGTTGTCAGGCGGTGGCTGGGACAGCAGTGTTGGTGACCTACAGGGTAGGGAAACTAGAGCCTAGAATGGTATCATTTGGCGTCTTGCTTCTGCTGTGTATCTCATAAAATAGGTTTAGAGCTGATGTGTATTTGTGAAAACTCATGTAATGGATGAACAAGGGGAAATGTAAAACAGGTGTCAAAAATGCAAATATGGCACCACGGTGTAGTGTGAAAATGCTGTGGCCATCACACGGGCCTTTCATAAAAATGGACTTTTAACTGCATCGCTTTTTCTTAGTCATGTAGTAAATCTTCTGTTTACAGAACTTAGCCTGAGTATTTTGTGAAAGTCAAACAGCCAAGAAATATAATTTCCTCAGCAGTCTTTGTCTTGCCCTTTTACAGATGGCGTCAAATCAGGTGTGTAAAAAATAAAAAGCAGTTTGAGCTGACGTGAAAGGCATTTCAGATTTATGCTTTGCAGATGATATTGGTATGATTAATGCATTCATTGCTTTTTTTTATTGCTTTTCACAGATAATGTACATGATGCATGGAAAATGTTGTGGGTTTAAATCTTTGCCAGCTTTAGACTGTGAATATCAACAGATGTTATCATATAAGTACTGCAGTTATTATAAAATAAAAAATTTTTCATGAAATGCATTGACATAAATTTCATTTATGTAAATTGCTTTCATTAGTACAAAACTTTAGTGTAGCTGTTAGGGGTTGCAGAGCACTTTAGATGAGATTAACTTGGTATAATGTGATCAGAACTGGGTTGCTTTAAATTTAACTGACAAGAAAATAACACTCAAAAGTTAGGAAATTACAGAGGCATTTGTTTTCTGCCTGCATTGCTGGGACTGCTTAAATAGGTTGAATAGGAATTAATAACAATGGACTGCCAGCTCAGTAATTACAGAAAATAATTTAAAAGAGACCTCAAATAATAACTTCAATGTATTTTAGTCTTATTCTTTTCTGGTCTGTATTTCTTGAGTGTACCAGCCCTTTGCTTCAGTACAGCCATTAAAAACAGTGTTCGGGTTTGCAAAGCAAGAGTTTTGTCAGTACAGTTTGGGTGCATTAGGGCATAGAAACTTAAATTCAGCTCTTTCAAAATATGGATCTTGGGATGTGACCTCAACAGCTGATATCTCTCCCTACAGTGGTGTGCTACCATTTCTGGGGCTGGGCATGACCAGGTGCCCTCTGCACCTGGGAGGGATCCAGCCCACCACTGTGGATACGTGGGTGAGGGGCTTTTCCATATCTTGGAGCTCTTTGTGTTCTGCTCTTTCCCCTACATTCTTGTCAACAAAACAGAATAGCACGTCATCTCCCCCATTTTGCAGATAATTTACCATCCTGATACCCTTCTTTTTTTTTTTTTTCCTGATACCCTTCTTTTTTTTTTTTATTTTATTTTATTTTATTATTTTTTTTTTTTTTTAATTTTTTATTTATTTATGATAGTCACAGAGAGAGAGAGAGAGAGGCAGAGACACAGGCAGAGGGAGAAGCAGGCTCCATGCACCGGGAGCCCGACGTGGGACTCGATCCTGGGTCTCCAGGATCGCGCCCTGGGCCAAAGGCAGGCGCCAAACCGCTGCGCCACCCAGGGATCCCTTTTTTTTTTTTAATTTATTTATGATAGGCACACAGTGAGAGAGAGAGAGAGAGGCAGAGACACAGGCAGAGGGAGAATAAGCAGGCTCCATGCACCGGGAGCCTGACGTGGGATTCGATCCCGGGTCTCCAGGATCGCGCCCTGGGCCAAAGGCAGGCGCCAAACCGCTGCGCCACCCAGGATTCCCTCTGATACCCTTCTGATCCAGGCTGGAATGGGCCATTTTGACTAATTCATGGACTTTCACAGGACACCAAACTAGACCGAAACCTTGGGATTGCTTGTGGTCACACTGGGTCATGTCACAGTGGGTATCAGACTCCCATCTCTGATTCCTACAGCAAGATTTTTAGATCCTACTATGATGCAGAAAGTTGTTTTGTTTTTACATTTATTTTTTCCAGAGGATAATCTTTTTTCCAAGGGCTATCTGTTGGATTACTTTCCACCTTAAATGGGTTTGACAACACTTCCCTGAGAAAGGCACTATTCACCAGCTAAAACAAACAAAGCTCCACTTGTTTAAGAGTAACCCAGGTATCACTGTTGAGCAATCAGAGGTCATTTAATTGTATCCTTAAAATCAATCCTATCAAAACAGCAAAGGCCACTAATGAATCTGTTTGCTCCTGTGCTCTCAGCCAGCAAGATAGGATTGTGGCCTTCTACTGTATTGTTCATCAAACTGATTTCAAATGCCCTGTCCTCACCATTGCAACTCTGGCCGTGGACACATACCAGGCATCTGGAACAGACCCAGTCATGGCTGGGCAGGGAGCCACATGGTCTTCCTGCTGAGAGCCACAGAGCCTGCCTCTGGTGGAATCAGTGAATGTAGTGAGGTCTTTGAGCTGGCAACCACTGAGGGACTAGCTGCACTCTGAGTGTGGAAGGGTAGTGTAAAAAAAGTACAAGATTCCATTTCTGCCCAGACCTTCCGATTAAAAAATATATATTTTATTTTTGTTCTTAGATTAAAAAATTTTTTTAAAGATCTTATTTATCTATTTGAGAGAGAGAGAGAGAAAGAGAGAGAGAGAAAGAACGTGAGAGAGCATGAATGGGGTAAGGGGCAGAGGGAGAAGCAGATTCCCTGCTGAGCAGGGAGTCCAGTGTGGGTCTTGATCATCGATCATGACCTGAGCTGAAGGCAGATCTTAACTGACTGAGCCACCCAGGTGCTCCTATTTTATTTTTTAAAGATTTAATTTAGAGAGTGAGAGAGCACAGAGGGAAGAGGCAGAGAGAAAGGGAGAGAGAGAGTCTTAAGCAGTCTCTGTTCTTGGTGCAGAGCCCAATGCAGGGCTGAGTCTCATAACCCTGAGCTGAAACCAAAAGTTGAACACTCCACTGAGTGCACCATCCAAGTGCTCCAGATTTTATTTTTTTATTTTTTATTTTTTTTCAGATTTCATTTTTAAGTAATTTCTACACAATATGGGGGTTGAACTCAAAACTCCGAGATCAAGAGTCCCATGCTCTACTGACTAAGCCACCTAGGTGCACCAGGACCTTCCAGTTTTGTTGGGGAGGTGGCACATCCGAATTGTACAGGATAGTTGATTTTTAAAATTTCCATGTTGTCAGACACTAAAATGTGAGGTAGTAATAAACTGAAGGAGGTGTACTCTAGAGTGTGGCTGCCTTGAGAAGGAGAGTTTTGAGTTGGTCCTTAAAGGTTGGCATAGACACTAGAAAACAATATGGAGGGGTGCCTGGGTGGCTCAGTTGGTTAAGCATCTGCCTTCACTTAGGTCATGATCCCAGGGTTCTGGGATTGAGCCCTGCATCAGCCTCCCTGCTCAGCAGAGAGGGTAGCAGAGATAAATGAATAAAATCTTTAAAAATATATGGAGGATCCTCAAAAAATTAAAAATAGAGCTACCATATGTTCCATTAACTTATATATTCTGGGAATATATCCAAAGGAAATGAAAACAGTAACTCAAGAAGGCATCTGCACTCCTATGTTCATGGCACCATTATTTACATAACTAAGACATGGAAGCTACTTAAGTGTCCACTGATGAATGAATAGGTACAGAAGTTGTGGCATATATTATACATAGAAAATCCTGAAGATTCCACCAAAAAACTACTAGAATGGACAAATGAATTCAGTACGGTCACAGGATACAGAATCAGTGTAAAGAAAATTAATAATGAAGCAATAAAAAGAGATTAAGGAAGCAATCCAGTGTGCATTTACACCCAAAATAATAAAATACCCTAGGAATAAACTTAGCCAAGAAGGGGTCTATCAAAAGACCAGCAGTATTAGAATGCATGGCTGGCTCAGTTGATAGAACATGTAACTCTTTTTTTTAGAACATGTAACTCTTGACCTTAGGATTGTGAGTTCAAGCCATACATTGGGTGTAGAGATTACTTCAGCAACAACAACAACATCGTTTTAAAGAGAACTAGAACAAATAGTTCTAAAATTGTATGGAACCACAACAGGCCCTGAGTAGTCAAAACAATCTGGAAAAATAAAAGGCTAGAGGTATCACAATTCTAGATTTCAAGTTATATTACAAAGTTCTCGTAATCAAAACAGTATGCATTGGCACAAAAATAGACACATAGATCAATGGAACAGGATAGAAAGCCCAGAAACAAACATGAGTATATGGTCAACTCATCTTTGACAAAAGCAGCAAGAATATGCAATCGAAAAAAGACAGTCTCGGGATGCCTGAGTGGTTCAGTGGTTTGGCTCAGGGCGTGATCCTGAAGTCCTGGGATCGAGTCCCACATCGGGCTCCCTGCATGGAGCCTGCTTCTCCCTCTGCCTATGTCTCTGCCTCTCTCTCTCTCTCTGTCTCTCATGAATAAATAAATAAATTAAAAAAAAAAAAAAGAAAAAAGACAGCCTCTTCAACAAATAGTATTGGGAAAACTGAACAGCAATGTGCAAAAGAAGGACACTGGATCACTTTCTTAGACCATACACAAAAATTAACTCAAAATGAATTAAAGACCTAACTGTGAGACCGGAAACCATTAAAATCCTAGAAGAGAGCATAGGCAGTAATTTCTCTGACATCAGCCAAAGCAACATTTTTCTAGATGGGTCTCCTGAGGCAAAGGATATAAAAGCAAAAATAAACTATTGGGACTACATCAAAATAAAAAGGTTCTGCACAGTGAAGGAAATAGCAAAACTAAAAGCCTACAGAATGGGAGAAGATATTTGCAAATGACTACCCTACAGAGGGTTAGTATCCAAAATACATAAAGACCTCATAAAACTCAACACCC
Source organism: Canis lupus dingo (assembly GCF_003254725.2). Lineage (NCBI taxonomy): Eukaryota > Metazoa > Chordata > Mammalia > Carnivora > Canidae > Canis > Canis lupus. Next base: position 22,309,232 of record NC_064253.1, read on the forward strand.
AAAAACAAATAGCCCAATTAAAAAATGGGCAGAAGACATGAACATACATTTCTCCAAAGAAATATTCAGACATTCAGATGGCCAACAGTCATATGAAAAGATGCTCAACATCACCCATCATCAGGGAAATCAAATCAAAACTATAATGAGATATTACCTCACACCTGTCAGAATGGCTAAATTCAACAACACAAGAAACAACAGGTGTTGGTGAGAATGGGGAGAAAGGGGAATCCTCTTACATTTGGTGGGAATGCAAACTGGTGCAGCCACTCTCCTCAAAAAATTAAAAATAGAACTACTCTACAGTCTAGTAATTGTATTACTGAGTATTTACCCCAAGAGTACAAAAACACTAATTTGAAAGGATATCTGCACCTCTATATTTATTTATTTAAATTTTTAATTTTTATTTAAATTTTTAATTTTTATTTAGATTTTTAATTTATTTATTCATGAGAGGCCGACACACAGAGGAGAAGCAGGCTCTCTGCAAGGAGCCTGATGTGGGACTCGATCCCAGACTCCAGGATCATGCCTTGAGCCGAAGGCAGGCACTCAACCGCTGAGCCACCCAGATTGCAGCATTATTTAAAATAGCCAAATTGGGATCCCTGGGTGGCGCAGCGGTTTGGCGCCTGCCTTTGGCCCAGGGCGCGATCCTGGAGACCCGGGATCGAATCCCACGTCGGGCTCCCGGTGCATGGAGCCTGCTTCTCCCTCTGCCTGTGTCTCTGCCTCTCTCTCTCTGTGTGACTATCATAAATAAATAAATAAAATCTTTAAAAAATAAAAAAAATAAAAAAAATAAAATAAAATAGCCAAATTATGGAAGCAGCCTAAGTTCCATTGATAGATGAACGGGTAAAGAAGAAGATGTATGCGTGCACACACACACACACAGTGGGGTCGTGAATACCCATAATTTTGCCATTTGCAACAACATAGGTAGCACTAGGAAGTAGAACATTAAGTGAAATAAGTCAGTCAGAGAAAGACAAATATCATATGATTTCACTCATGTGGAATTTCAAAAACTAAATGAACAAAGGAAAAAAGGAAAAAAGGAACACCAACCAAAAAACAGACTCTTAACTCTAAAGAAAAAACAGATGGTTACCAGAGGGAGAATAGGAGATGAGTAGAATAGGTGAAGAGAATTAAGAGTATACTTACTGTGATGAGCACTGTGAGTGATGTATAGAATTTTATTTTATTTTTTAATTTTTATTTATTTATGATAGTCACACAGAGAGAGAGAGAGAGGCAGAGACACAGGCAGAGGGAGAAGCAGGCTCCATGCACCGGGAGCCCGACGTGGGATTCGATCCCGGGTCTCCAGGATCGTGCCCTGGGCCAAAGGCAGGCGCCAAACTGCTGCGCCACCCAGGGATTCCCCGATGTATAGAATTAAAAAATATATATTTTATTTATTTTAGAGAGCACACTGGAGCAGGGGGAGGGGCAGAAGGAGAGGGTGAGACTCTTAAGCAGACTCCTTGCTGAGGGTGGAGCCTGACCTCCATCACACATCCCTGAGATCATGACCTGAGCTGAAACAAAGAGTCAGCCACTTAACTGAGCAACTCAGGCACTCCTAGAATTGTTGAATCACTATATTATACATCTGAAACTAAGCACCATATGTTAAATGTACAGGAATTAGAATAATATTAAAAAGATGTAATATTACAATGGAATATTATTCAATCATAAAAAATGAGGAAGTCCTACCATTTGAGGACATTATCCTAAGTGAAATAAGTCAGAGAAAGACACATACTGTATGATCTCACTTATATGTGGAATCTGAAAAACAAAAGGACTTACAGAAAGAGAGATCAGACTTGTGGTTACCAGGGGTGGAAAGTGGGAAAAGAGGGAATTGGAGAAAGGTTGATAATAGGTACAAAAAAAAAAAAAGGTCTGATAGGTTGTTTTGAGGGTAGGAGCTAAGGAAGGATATAGGAAAGGGGGGCACATTTTATTTGTAATGTGTTGGGGAAGTGTGGGCCCTAGGTGTGGTTCAGTGAGCTGGACTAAACATTGGAAAGGCAGGTCCTTGTGGTGCGGCTCTCCTGGGTTTGGCATCTCAGGTTTAGAGTATCTGAAAGCAGTCTTCGCTTTCTTTCCTCCAACTTGCTTGTTGCTTTCAGCAGTACCACCATTCTGTTGAGCACCTAGACCTAAAACTGAAGAATTATCTTGGTTATCAGTTCCTAAGAACCCAGTGTCTTTCACCAAGACTGTGCTGGGGTCTGGGTTCACCTCATCTCCCCCTTGAGCTCCTGTACAAGCTTTCTCACAGCCTTTTACCTCCCTGTGTTTGGTGGGCTCCATGTAGCTTTGTTGTGACCAAGCTGGTCTTTGCTCAGAAAATCCCATTTCCTTCCTATTTTATATTACAAGACACCATCTTTTCAGAGGTTTCTTTTCTTTCCTTTATTTTTTTTTTATGATTCCTTTATTTGGAGGGGGGGAGAGAATATGGGGCGGGGGAATGGGCAGAAGGAGAGGGAGAGAGAATCTGAAGTAGACTCCCCACTGATTGCAGAGCTCGATGCTGGCTTAATCTCATGATCCTGAGATTCTGACCTGAGCCAAAACCAAGAGTCAGGTGCTTAATTGTCTGTGCCACCCAGGCACCCCTTCTCAGAAGTTTTCAGAGCTTCCCATAGGCTGGCCCTTAACCCTACCTTTTGTTATTTCTCTGCCAGAGGCCTCTTAAGTCTCTTAAAAATTAAAACTAAGAGGTCATTTATTTTTATTTTTATTTTTTTAAATTTATTTTTTTATTATATTTCTCATTAATAAGTCATTTAGTCATCCCCTTCACTGAAGCAATGGGGAAACTGAGGTTTATTTTTTAATTTTTTTTTAGAGATTTTTTTTATTTATTCATGAGACACACGAGAGAGAGAGAGAGAGAGAGAGAGAGAGATTGGCAGAGACACAGGCAGGAGAAGCAGGCTCGATGCAGGGAGCCCAACGCGGGACTCGATCCTGGGTCTCCAGGATCAGGCCCTAGGCAGAAGGCGGTGCTAAACCGCTGAGCCACCTGGGCTGCCCATGGGAAACTGAGGTTTAGATGGAGCATGAAATAGTGGCCATGCTGGAGCTGGAGCCAAGACCCCCAGCATCTTGGTTCAATTCTTTTCTTCCTTTAAGCCATTATTCACCTTCTTTGTTCCATTCCACCTATCTTAGGCCAATATGTCCACATCTCACCCACTTCTAGAAAGTTTTTCCTAACACTTATGCACTTAGCACTAATAAGCTGTGACTGCACTTACTGTAGGCAAGGTACTAAGCTAGACACTGGAGGTGCGGTGATGAGCAAAACAGATATTGTCCCCATTTTCATGGAGCTCACTAGATCTAGGAGTGGAGGGAGAGCATAAACAAATAAAGCAATGACTATATAATTGTAAATTATGATAAGTGCCATGGAGGAAAATCCTACTAGCTAATGCTTAATGAACACTTAACCTTGGGCCAAGCACTATATTGTAAGGATGCTGCATGTATTTATTCACTTAATCTTCACAAAATGGTGTGAAGTGGAGTAGAGACTATTTTCCTCATTTTACAGATTGGAAACTGAGGTTTAGATTAAGCTAGTAAGCAGTGGAGTTGGGGTTTGACCTCAGGCGGATCCCAACCATTTGCCCGAATGGATGCTGCCTCTCCAATGGAAAAGAGTGTTATGAGAAAGAATAATGGTTAAGACCTAATTCAGTCTGAGGAGAACCATCATGGAAGGTCTCTCTAAGGAACTGAGAAGGTGATGCACCGCCCCCCTTTGTCCCTTGAGGCATTTTATTTGCACATATGTATTACATTCCTGGGAAAAGACTTCCAGGATTTTCCTTCCTGTGTTTTCTTCTTGATTCTTAGTGGTCCATGATGCCAGCTTAGGTTGTCAGTACAATGAAATCAAAGGGATGGGAGCAGGTCTGTCTGTCTGTCTGCCTGTCTCCCTCCCTCCCTCCCTCCCTCCCTCCCTCCCTCCTCCCTTTCTTCCTTTGTAGGCTCCACACCAAGTATGGATCTCAGCACCAGGCTTGAGCTTGAGCTCATGACCCTGAGATCCAGACCTGAGCTGAGATCAAGAGTTGAGGTTTAATTGAGCCACTCAGGAGCCCCCTGATATTGTCCATTTTCAGCCATTTTCAAAAATGGCTATTCAGCCATTTTTCTAGATCTTTGAGTTGCACATCAGATCTAGGGCTGATCACCCCTTGTCCATTTGACCTGCCCGTAAGGTTCACGGTTTTCTGACTGATGTGGTTATCCATGACATCAAATTCATCAATATAACTATGCTTCATCTTCAGTTAGGAACCTGACAGTGACTTTGGAGCACAGTCTAGTAAGAAAGTGGCGTTTACCTCTCCTTTTGGCATTGCTGATGCTCTTGAAAGCGTCTCAGAGGACACGCACAGGCACAAGGATAGCGGGATGGATGCAAAGAGGGGCCATTGTGAGGTATTATGGGAAACAGGAGGAGTATCTCGAGACTTTTGGCATGGGGGGAAGGACTTCGTAGTTGAAGGAGGTGGGGGGGATGAAGGACTGATGCTTTTTTCTACCAAGACCAGTTAGAGGACTTAAAGGATGGAGCGGAAGGGAGCGGGGGACAAAGGCCACATGGGGGGATAGGAAGGAGGCTATGTGTCCATCCAGGTGAGACCTCGTCATTAGGGTAGGCCCAGCAGGGGATTTGGGACTGTGGCAGTGACACAGGCCAAGCAGAGAGCTGGAGGGGTTGGAGCTGTATTTTGGAGCTTACATGAGCAGGAGCCAGTGATGCCACACATAATTTTTATAAATGGAAAATCTAAGATTCTCTGACTAGGGAGGAGTGGTGATAGGTGATGAGGAAGATGAGCAGGGGATGTTAAAAATGACTTCTAGAGGGTCTGGGTGGTCAGAAGTGGCCTTTATTAAGCTGGGGAAGTATGGGAGGGGAACATGATGGGGGTGCTGTGATCAAGACTTCTGGTTTGAACATTGTTATGTGTGAGTTGCCAGGAGATGTCCAGATGTCAACTTCAAGAAGCCAGTTTTATGTCTGAGTTCGGGACTTAGAGTAGAGGTGTGGGTTGTGGGTAACTGGGGAGTCTTAGGTATGTGTGGAAAAAAGCCAAGGTAATAGAGGAGACCACTCAGGCAGAAAGCGTAATGCAAGGAGAGAAGGGGGCTTAGGACTTAGTACGTTTAGGGGTTGGAAGGAAGAGGAGGAGCAGAAGACTGAGAAAGACTTAGTGATATGATACAGGAAGAAAGTCAGGTTGCTGTTGTATCACAGAATCCCAAAGAGGATGGTGTTTTAAAAGGCAGAGAGGGGGAAAAAAAAGGCAGAGAGGAATTTTTTTTCTGCTGAGACTCCAAGAGATACCAAAGGATGACCGCTGTATTAAGTGCCACAGATGCCATCAAGGCCATGGTGAGGATGGCTTGGATGATATGGTTGTACAGGCCAGCCTGGAAAGGAGGGAGCCCGTGTGTTATATAGACAGTAGTCTTATTTGTTCTTGCATTTTGAATTCAGCCCCTGAGTTACCTTGTTTATGGTGTTCTATCAGCATCGTTTTGATGATGAGTTCATGAACATTAGACCGAGAAGGGATGAGGCAACCAAGGCCTAGGGGCAAAGTGGTTTGCTCACATTAACAATGAACCAGTGACAGAATTACGATGTGTTCAGATTAAATCATGCAACAGGGGGAGGTAGCTACTCACCTTTGTCTCTTCCCACCTAAGATACAAGCACCTTGAGGCCCGAGACTCAGGTCGTGCTTATGTACATTACCACAGTACCCAGCCCGGGGTTACCTAGGTGGGTTGTTTTGTTTTGTTTTCTTTTTAAATTTAGATAGACCTAGGTATATTTTGAATACATGAGGTCCCTTGATTGGGTTCAGCATAGGTGATCTTAGCCAGTGCCCTTAGCCCCAGGGAGTTGTATTTTTCATCTGTTTGTCTCCTACAGGTTATTACCTAAAATCCTTTCTCACTAGGGACTTTCCCCCCTCCCTCATTTCCTTGCTCTTGGACACAGATGGTTCCTAATGGTGACTGGTATTTTTGGCCGCTAAGTAGTTGTGTATGAGGGATGATCTGTGATGCCATGGTGCACTTCCCAAAAGAACAGCATTGATTGTCTTTGTTCAGCTTGCAGTTTTGAAGTATCAGAGAAGGAAATGGGCCACTTGTGGCATCTGTAGTAAATTGCATCGATAATAAGAGGCTGAAGTTAACACTTATGATTTTGGTTTAACAGCTCCGGCTACCCACAATTTTGTCTTTTGTGAATTTTAGTATCCTGAGAGCCCATGGCAGATTCTTCCAAGCTTCCAGAAAGTATAATGCTGGGAGACTAGCACAGACCTGTTTACCGCTATCAATTAGGCGCTCATTTCTGTTTTAATCCCAGGTCCTTTTTTTTTTTTTTTTCATTTTTCTATGACCACTGGTCTAGCACTCTTGGCCAACTTTAAAAAAAAAAAAAAACTTCCTGGTGTTCTAGGTAGAAAAGTTTATAAATTCGTTGAATACATTTTTTGGGAATTATTTATACAAATATTGATTAAGTGAAAAATGTTACTTTAAGGTCATTCTATATACAGATAACTTTTTCTAAAAGATTTTATTTACTTGAGAGAGGGAGAAAGAGCATGAGCAGAGGGAGGGATATAGGGAGGGGGATAAGAAGACTCCCCATTGAATGATGCGATGATGGATGATGCGACACGGGGCTCAATCCTAGGACCCGGAAGTCATGACCTGAGGCAGAGGTCAGATGCTTAACTGTTGGAGCCACCTAGGTGCCCCTGTATATAGGTAACTCTTAATGTTGCGTTATTTACTTGAAATGTAGCCAAATCATTTGTTTCTGTGAGTTTGGAGAATCACAAAAGTTTTTGTGAACCAAGGAGTGTTTGAGCATCCAGTAAGTGATAGTAGGTCTCTCTTGGGGTCCTGGGAGGTAATATAGGCCAGTTTGGTCATGGTGGTAACAGGGAAGTTAAGGAACCTGCTCAGACTTGACTGAGGAAGGAGGCAGTAGTCTCCTTCCCAGGCCAGGCTTCCTGACCTAAGGCCAAAGCTCTTGTCTGACACGGATCTGTATTTCGAAGGGTTGTGGAATAATTCAAGATGTGGATGGGCTTCCTGTTTCGGAATATCTTAGACTTTTGAATGACCAACTCTGCTGTTGAGTTCAAAATCAAGTCTGTTTCTTCATTTAGGATAAAATGCCTATTTTGGAGGGCCTAAAGGAGGCTACATGTTCTTTGTGTATTTTGAAGAAAAGAGAAGCCAGGTATTGTTTGGATTTTGACCTGTAAATTACTGTATGGTTCTCCATGCCTTGCCCTGATAACAGTCATTTATAATACTTGATCATTCAGTTATTGGCCCTAAGTCGACTACAGCTTGGAAGGGGGAAGTCATTTCCAGAATGAAGGTCTATAGAGTTAAAGCTAAAAACTTTACTTGGCAAATTAGAACTCTATGTAAGAGGTTAAACTTGTCCTGCACCGAGAGACGCCAGCTTTCTGAGCCACTGACCGTACAGCCGTGGATAGAGATGTGTAGAAGAGAGGGCATTTGTAATTCTGGATGTCTTAAAGTGTGGTTCTGCTATGTAAGCTCGAGAACAAGTTTCTTCAGTCTTCCTATTTATTTACAACTGCAAGGTTTCAGTTGAAGGGTTTAACATGTATGCATTACTTGCATACCCCATGGATCTCAGCCAGGCCTTTCTCATTCCTCTGGGAATGACAGCACCCTGTTACATCTGTGTAGTATGTTTAATTTGTTAATAAACTACAACATTTTTTTTTTCTGATGGCATAGTATGTTTTATAATTTGGAAAGCACAAAAAAAGTACAAAGAAGAAAAATGTACCTGTAATCTTTCTGCTTGCTTAAAAAGCAGTATGTGTGAATCTATAACTTCTATGTATGTATGTATCTATATAGGTTTGGGGTCATAGTGTAGATGTATTTTGCTCACTTTTTTTCCTTCATGTATAGTGAACATTTTTCTCTGACAAAAAATATTTTACTTCATGACTTTCATTGATGGGATATATATATGTGTGTGTGTTTGTGTGTGTGTATATATATATATAGTGGGATGTATGTTTATACATATTTTTTCTTTGTCTCTCTTTCTCTCTCTATTCCATTGGACGGAAAGGCCATATGTAATTTAACCAGTACTTTTCTGCAGTAACCCACCATTTCACAGCTGAGGCTTTGTGACCCTACCTTTTCTAAATGATCCATATTCATGCTGCCGGTTGATTACAAAAGTATCAGGGAGTCTTACCAGGTTGTTCTTAGGTTAAAGATATTCAGGGTCTTGATGCCCTTGGAGATCAGGCATAGATCCAATTACTTTTTTTTTTTTTTAAAGTAAATAGAAATCATCACCTAGATTGATCTCCTGAAGCTAAAAAATCAAGCCCTTTCAAGTTACTTGAGAAGGTCAGAAGGAAAATGTTATGTTACAGGGCTTTGTAGCTACCATTCTCACAGCTCAGTGGAATGATGTAGGGAATATTTTCATAGAAATGTTTCTCTTTTAGAGATGTTTTTCAGATAAAGAAGGCTTGTTTAATTCAGGAAGAGTTATTTCATAGGAAATTAAATCTTTGTAAATCCTTTATCACATTTCCACACTTGCCAGTTCTCTAGCAAATGATGGCTTTCAAATGGTTCAGGAATAGTTTCTTAAAAGGAAACAATTCCATGTTTTGTACATACTCATTTTTTAATTTTTGAGTTGGTTAGGTAAGAGAAACTTGTGCTTTCTCCCTGTGGATGTCTATGGGTGATATTAGCAGTTTTAAAACTCAGAATGGTAAATACTTGTAGTGATTTTTTTTTTAATTTCACCTGATGAGAATGTTTTCTTGGGTGTGATGAATAACTCCAAAGAACTTTAAAAACACAGCCAGTGATGTTGGCCAGGTGCTGGAGAGTTGCTGCTGCGTAGAGATCAGTAATTGTTACATCTTGGTTTGGTATGCCTGGTGATGTCTAATCATGTTGTGTTCTTGGGAACCATGAAAGAATTTTCTTTTCAAGTCTTCGTGCATCATTTTTCTGACATTGATCAAAGTTTGGAAAACCAGTATTATGTATGTAGCCAGGGCATTCATAACTGTCTTACATTCTTAATCTTTTGGCTATTTGGTTGAAATATATCTATGCTTTTTAGATATTGAAAGCATAATATCCTTTAACCTATAACTGCAGAGTTAAAATGAATTTTATGTGAAATATTTAGTTGTGGACCACATCTTCAGCTTTTTATATGCCACAGTGGTCTTGTTTTTTTCCCTTCCATTGTCTGATAGTGAGGTCATTTTCAGTCCTCTGAGAAATTCTATTCCCAGCCAGATGCGGCTCATATATTAAAAGTAGCACCTGTGGCTAATATCACAGCAGCTTACCATAAATTTACATGGTAACTAGGATTATATCTGTCAAGACTGTTAAAAAACATCTAGATTTAATTTGATTTCCAGTATTGTAGGAGCTATCCAACATTTTGCTTCATAACTATATTTTAAAAGTTAAAAATCACTCCATTGTTAAGTTTTATAGCACTCCTAGTGCCCATTAAGTTGATTTGTTCAATGGAGGTCAGAGTAAAGCAACTTGGCTACATTAAGATCGGAAACCAACCCATTTGTGACAAATTTAGCCCTTTCGTGTGAATCTTCTCAACGTCTCTGCATTGATTGGATTCAGGTGTAGCTTATGTCAGTAGCATTTAACCTCAAAAGAATGAGCAGTGTGATTGGGTTGTTGTAAATTATGGAGCATTTTGCCTTCCCTTGTTTGAACGTAACTGTTGACTCTGCTGCCCATGCCTGACTGCTCCACCGCATCTGCCTAGAAATTAGTAGTTTGGTTTTACAGACATCTTGGAAAATTGGGGTGCATGCCCTCACCCCTTTCCCTCCTTTATGTGACCCTTCTAAGCTGTTTTATTCCCCATTATCCTTTGAGTCATCTCCCACGTGTTATGATTTGTACACCTGCAGTTCTAAAATTATTTTGGGGTGTCGTTATATCATGTTGTTCACCAACTTTCCAGCATTTATGGATACAATAATGATTCACTGTAAATCAAAATAATTTACAAGTTACAGATAATCTACTCCTACAAATAAGAATTGAATGATTAATTTCTTTGGCATCCTCCCATTTGAACGTGAGTCCTTAAAAAGAAACCAGTAACATATTTCTTTGGATTCGTGAAAACTAACTTATAGTCCAGAACTGAATGAAAGCATAAGTTCAGCTTTCTGGACATTCTGTATTTTGACATGTAAACAAATATAAGCTAATTAAGATATAATCAGTGTCTCTGAGCAGTCGTCTTGCTCCTGAGAGAGTCCTTAGGGTTGATCCCGTGGGTGAGGCAGCCTGCAGGACCTCAAAACTGGGTTCATAACCCTGAGTGGGCATACCCATGTTAGGTTGGAGCTCAGTGTGGAGGCATCTCTGCCTTGCTGATTATCCTTCTGGAGGGACCTTTGCAAGCTTCTTTGAGCCTGAGCCTCACCAAAGGGAATGGTAGCCTAGAATAAGGTGGTAGTGCATGGAAGAAATAATTTGGAGTGAGGCTAAAATTACATACATTGAGTGTGTTACCTGGTGTAATTAATCACTTAACAGTATAAAAAATTTCCGTAATGAGCAGTTTGGAGCCTTGTAAAATATTTTGTTGGTAAATCATGACATCATTGTCCACTTCTAGGTTAACTTGGGCAGCTGCCCTCTCCCCATCCCCCCCCCCCCACCCTTGTGACCCTGGATTGCCAGTGCAGTGTCCACTCAGAGGTATGTGGAAAAGAGGGGTGAAGATGGAAGATGGGTGTGCCCAGCACCAGTTTCTGACCCAGACTTTCTCAGTTGTTTACTCTTCTACCTCCTTTCTTACCAGGTCTTCACAGTTGGCCTTTCTGTCCTCTCCTACCACACTGTGGGCTCCTAGGGGGACAGGGACAGTGTCACGGGGCCCAGAGTCTGGAAAGGTGCTTGGTACAGAGCAGCAGATTGGTATACATGCATATCCTGTATTTTCAGGGACAGACTGTTCAGGAGATGCCAAATATTCCTGTTATGTTAAATGTTTCAGATCCTGTACAGAAAGTGGAAACGAGAGATTTTGCTGGCCACAATTAGTTTTTCTCCTCCATCTTCCATTGCAGTTAGAAGCATATGTGTGGTTTTGTTTTTAAATGTATCAGTTGAGGACAGTCCCGGTGGCACAGCGGTTTAGCGCCGCCTGAAGCCTGGGGTGTGATCCTGGAGACCCAGGATCGAGTCTCACGTCGGGCTCCCTGCATGGAGTCTGCTTCTCCCTCTGCCTGTGTCTCTGCCCCTCTCTCTCTCTCTCTGAATGAATGAATGAATGAATGAATGAATAAATAAATAAATAAATGTGTCAGTTGATGTTCTGGAGGAGATAGGAATCATGAGAGTGCTGGCCATGCAATGGGTCTGCCTTGCCACATAGCCTTTTTCAGGATCTCAAGGTTTAGCCTACAGAGGGCCCAGCAGCCGCATCTGTCCAGCTACCAAAGACACAGCCTTAGAAGGTTGATTTTGAGAACAAAAATAAAATGTATTTTAGAAGACCTGCTTATTTTCAAAGAGAAGTATTATTTACTCTTAACTCAGAAATGAGTTAAATCCTAAAAGAATCACTGAAGTGCCCAGTGCCAGCTTTTATCACTCATTAATACTCTGTTACTGTAATTGGTTTAGATATGGTAGAAATGGCTAATTTAGAGTCAAATGGGCCAACTTTTATAGCACAAAATATGTATAAAGCACTTTTGCATGCACTGGCTCATAAAACATGTTTACTTTGGTTCTTTCATGAATAACATCTCACATTGAGAAATGAAAACTGTGGTACTTAACTGCATTTTAGAATTTTGTTTTAAGCCATGCAAAACAGCATTGTATAATTGTTTTTTCAGATGATAGTATATATGAGTATATATGAGTAAAGTTTATATTTCTAGTAATGAAATCCTCACTTGGCAAATTTTGACTGTTGTTATATAGTTGGTGTTGGATGAACAAACAGATTTTACGTGAAACATTTTTTCATTCATTATACAAGCAAACATTTTTTTTAACTGCATGCAACTTTTCCTTCACCAAATTCTTAAAAAATAAGAATCCTTTAAAAATCCAAAACTTTGTTATAATGGGTCTATGTTATATACATCTAATATTGTAATACTCTGGGTCTGTAATTAAGAATGGGCTCTGCTGACCAGTGTTGGGAAGAGGCACAGAAGAAAGTTACAATACCTTGCCTATTTACAAATTAACCATTACCTGCCAAAAGCACATCAGACCCACACAGCGGACATCCGCTAATCCAGTGGTTAGCCATTCCGGGCTCTAATGCACACTGTTTTACACGTTAACGGTTTTGAAGTTCCAGGCCAGAGCTGACCTTTCACATGTGCTCCGTTCACAGTAGGAATCTCCACTCACTGCTTCCTGTCAGACTGGATTATGGTGACACAGCCCAGGGCTCACTTTGGCTGCAATTAAGTTTTTGATCAGAATTATTTCGTTCACAAACAATCACATTTGGTAAAATGTTACATCTGCCCTGAAAACCACTGGCAGCCTCTCAGTTTATCAGTGTGATGTGACTGTAATTCTTCATTTGTTTTTCATAAAATGGCAAACCATCTTCTACATGTTTTTTTTTTTTTTCTTTTGCCAGTTTCTGCCTTTCATTTCTTTGGGCTTGGAAGGAAACTATATCTTGAAATAAGTATAGATCTACCCGTAGACTTTGGGAATTTGAATGGAATTGTCTTTGGTGCAGAACAAAATTATCCAATTGAGCCAAGATTCAAACATTATTTCCGAAAATTGTTAGTGGTCGTTCTGTTTCTCACACAAGGAAACGTTTTAGCTTTGGGAGTGGGGGGTTCGAGGTTTTGCTTCTTGGTCTGCAGTTCTGTAGCCTCTCTACCTACCATGTTGCTGCCTTGCAGTATTTATCGTCATGCGCATCTCGGGCTTTGTCACTGTGGTCACTGCCTTGGGTACCAGATATGAAACCGGCTGCGGCTCTGTTAGCTGCCCCCCATGTGGTGCTTTGACTAGCTTCTAAAAGTGATTTTCTCACTGAGAAGTGGCAGCAGAGGTACTCTGAGGTCGCTTTTTCACTGGCTAACTACGTAGCCTCTGTAATATGGTGTGGCTCTCAGCGACACTGAGTTTCAGAGCCGATTTTCACTGTTGAGTGTCATCACCCTTTGGAGCAGAGACCGTTACATGGTGGTTTTGTGGGTTGGGTGGGACACTTGAGGAGCACAGGGTTGGAGTTTGGATTGGAGTTTGGGTAAAGGAAATGAACCTCTGACTTAATTTTGTGCAAATAGAGGCTGGGAAGCTGGTGCTGAGGTGGTGCTGTGCAGGGGAAGGGATAGAGTTAGCAGGTTGTGAAGTTAGGAATGCTTGAATGCTGTCTGAAATTCAAGCATTAGGTTTAGAAAGTTCAATTACTTTTAATGTATATGTAGAATGCTATTAAAGGAACTTATTACCAGGTTTTAAGTTATTGAGTTAAAACCCAAATCATTTCCCATTTGCTTTGGTGGGACCAAACTTACTCATTACTAACTCATAAACTTACAAGAGGCAACAGAAAGGTGTTGCATCAAAAAAATCTGTTTACCTTTAATTTTTTAAGATTCTCAATGAAGTAGGGCCTATATATACTTGTGAAAGCCGAAGACTTTATTTAAAGGGACTGTAAATATTAGATATATTCATGTAACCATCATCGTCTCTATTGTCAGTGGTGAGCGGATTTTTTTTAAGCTAATCCATTTTTTTTTTTTTTAATAGAGGACCAGGGGGAGGGAGGAGGGAAAGAAAGAGAGACTCTTAACCAGGCTCCATGCCCAGTGCAGAGCCTGATGTGGGGGCCCGGTTTCACAACCCTGAGATCATGACCTGAGCTGCAATCAAGAGTTCGGTATACAAAGGACTGAGACATGCATGTACCTCAGGTTAAACCCATTCTTACAGTGTTAGTCTTTAACAAAACACCATATTTGAAATATATCTGACCATATTTACTGTTTAAAGGAAATACATTTAAAGAAAGTGCTGAATAGTACTGAATTTCGAGGGAAAACACCAACCTAGAATCTTCTCTTTTAGTTATCATTGGTCAGTAATACTCTGCCTTCTTAGTAATACTCTGTATGTGGTATACAAACAGACAGTGGCCAGACAGGATTTCTAACTTAATTACAAGCTTATGTTAATAACGGTCATTGATTTTCTTATTTTCAACTTTTTCGTCTGAGATTGTGGAATTTTTAGAACTTTATATCCATAACCTGTTATGCCCATGTAATAATGTGTGTGGGTCATCTGCTGAGTTAAAGGAAGCTTCATCATCTTTGAAGGAGGTTTTAACTGAAATTTGAGGCAGTCAGGAGAAAGTAATGCAAAGAGCCTCACCTCAGTCTATGCTAAAAAAGCAGTGACTGCAGAAATCCTCTGCAGCACCCACCATGTGTGGACATGATCTCCAGGCCCAAAGCCTTCACTGCATCTAAGGAAGGCAACAGATGAAACACTTAAGAAGGTTCAAAAGTGCTCTTTCTGGAAAGGCTGGGACAGATAATTGTGACTTGGTGTCCACTCTCCTAGTATATGAAACTGAAAGATAAATGGGATACTTAACTACCTTAAAGTTTTACTAGCTCATATAAAAACACTTCTGAGATCCAAAGTAAGTTATTTATGCCAGACAAAGAACTCTAGACTGTCTCCTAAGTACCATGAAAAAAAACAAACCCTTACTTCCTAAATAGTATGATTACTGGCTGAAGGAGACTCCAAGTCTATGCTCTGAGAAGAATCTTAATAATCTTCTTCTTATCATCATCATCATCATCATCATCATCATCGAACACAGAACTTATCTCTGTATTCTGGTCATCACATCACCCAGCAGGAGGAACCCTGCCATCATTGGTCTTCCCCCTTACTGTTGCGGTGGGGAAGTCAAGGCTGGCAGGGAGGAATAAGTATCCAAGGTGGGAGTGCTAAGCCTGTACCTCAAGCACACGTTCCCCTTTTCTGTTTCTGGACTTCATGTATCACAGGACCATTTAGGCACTTTTCCATAACATTCTGTGTGGGCTCAGAAGGATTTAAAGTTAAAGCAGAACATCTCTTTAGATGTTTAGTAGAGAAAATTAATTCAAACTAAAAATTGCAAGGCATGCTTTTCTGAGCCTTGAGGGTTTGGGCCAGTTAAGTGCTGCAGTCCCTGCCAGCCCCAACCCCGTTGGTCTCATAAAACATGGCACTCTGGATCATACATGTCTTTCAGAACCTCCCCCGAATTTATTTCTGAGCCACCCAGGCATCCCTTGCCCACTCTCCACAATCACACTCTCCACAATCACAGCTCAGCATATTTTTTGTATTTGAATTTGTAATTGCTCATAATTCTCAAGGTTTTGATGAAGAATACATCTCAGGGCAGGCAGGGCCCCCAAGTTTGCACTTGGTGCCTGAGGAAGATTAGGCGGAGCAAGACAATAATGGAGACTTTAACCTCATTATGGTCTACCAGTGTCATCATTTTGAAAGCCTAAGATGGAGATCATTTGATGTCTGTTGTACTCTTTTCTCTAAGCACTAAAGTTAGAGCTACGTAATAGCAGTTTTGCTTCCTGACTGCTTGGCCTTTTCACAGCTGCTCAGCCAGTGGTTCTTTCCTGGAGAAACCAGAGCTGAGCATGAAGGGTGAGTGGCAAGCCCCAGTCACACATGTGGCTGGAAGAAATATTTGACAATAAGAACCTTGGTCTCAGAGAAGTCTACTCTGGGGATCTTTCCACAGCGTACTCTCCCTGCATGTTGGAGGATTTGACGACAATGTCCCTGTTGTTTGAAGTTTGTTGGGTGGAGTGTTTGTTTTTACAGGTTTAATTGTCATAGTTTTGGCACAGTACTTGTGCTAATTGGTTGCTTTAATAGGTGCTCAGCTAAAGAGGACTTTACCATATTATCTAATGTTTTTACTGCGTGTTGAAAAAAAAAAAAGATTTAAAGAAAGATGTCTCATTTATTCCATAGACCTCAAATTATACAGTTGGTCTTCTAGTTTTGCCCCTAAAACTCCACAATGTATTGATAGAGAATTCAAAGAATCTTAATGTTCAGAAGGCTTGACTTAGAAAGACATATTTGGTATCCATGTCTCCTACGTGCTTGAATTGTGTACATGAAATAGTTTCTCAAAGAGAAGATGACGCATTCTCTCTGAGATTGTGTGGCTTCTAAAAAGAAGTAAAGAAGACCATGGAACTAACTGAAAAATGAGTAAGATGTTTTCATGTTCAGAGTACACAGTAAATGAATAGTACTATGACAGTTGAGGGGAAAGGCATAGGAAAAAAATTATAAAAGTTCTTCCTTTTTCTAAAGTTTTTGTTCTGTTTAATTTTTCTCTTTAATTAAACTTTGAAAGGGATGCCTGGGTGGCTCAGCGGTTGAGCATCTGCCTTTGGCTCAGGACATGATCCCACAGTCCCGGGTTCGAATCTCACATCGGGCTCCCTGCATGGAGCCAGCTTCTCCCTCTGCCTTTGTCTCTTGCCTCTCTCTGTGTGTCTCTCATGAATAAATAAATAAAATCTTTTTTTTTAAAATAAACTTTGAAACTAAAAAGTATAGGAAACTTATTTTTGCTATCATTAACTTTTAGGTAAAGGAAATAAATGGAAAAAGTATAACCTGACATCAGGGATTTGTCCTAGATATACATGTGGGGGCTTTGGAGTTGGGCATACTTGGATTCGAATCCTAGCTTCACCTTTGATGAGATGTGTGATTCTGGACACATGACTTAGACTCTTACAGCCTCAGTTCTCTTCTCTGTAAAATAAAAATGATCAACCTGCTAGATGGTGATGGGCTATCATTATTAGCTGCTGTTCTTTTTAATTGAACATTTCTGTGTGTGAAGGGACTGTGCTATGTGATTGGTACACATCACCTCCTGTAGTGTCCGTAGGGAGTCTTAACCCAGCCAAGTGTTGTAGCTTGCTCAAGGTATGGGTACAGAACCCAGGTTTTGGATTCCTAGACTAATACTCTTCCATCTGCTTCTCACATAGTACTTTGTTTTTTAAATGTTCTATTCCTCTGAAAATGAAATACAATTGTAAATAAATTAACCAAGTTTATCCATTCCCCCTGTTGATGGGCATTTATTTATTTATTTAAAGATTTGATTGATTGATTGATTCATTAGAGACAGAGAGAGGCAGAGACACAGGCAGAGGGAGAAGTAGGCTACCTGCGGGGAACCTGATGCAGGACTCTATTCCAGGACCCTGCGATCACAACCTGAGCCAAAGGCAGATGCTCAACCACTGAGCCACCCAGGTGCCCCTATTGATGGACATTTAGGTTCTCGGCACTGCTCATTATTACTGTCAGTTCTGTAACAAGCATCCTTATGTCTCCTTATGTACAGATGTGAGAGTTTCCTTAGGGTATAGATCTAAAAATGTAATTGCTAGGATAACTCTTTGGCATACAGATTGAAAAAAATGAAGATGCAGGATTGTGACAAGTCAAGGCTTGAGGACAGTCACATTGTAGCTCATTGGATAAGGCTCTTCATCATCAGAGAACCGCATAGTGACCTAGGTCCTCATGATTTCAGAGCATTGTGAGCTGATTTTGAAGTGGTACTAGAAGTGTGGGAAGATGTATAAACATAATGAAAACAAGAATTAGCTAGTGGGGTCTCAGTCCAAGGTGTGAGTGCTTTAAGGCAAAAGACCTACTTTTACCAGAACTTATTATGATAGCACTAATTTGTAATGTCGCCAGTAATATTGCTTGTTTATAATCTGTCACCTTAAATTTTTACAAAATGCAGAATGTTAAATTCAAACCCATTACGGAATGTCTATTGTCTGAAAAAAGATACTTTCTGTTTGATTTCACAAGATTTATTTTCCATTTAATTTCACAAATCAGAGGGCTCCAGGTTGTGACACAAATTGTATCTGTTTGCTGTGTTCATTCCTGTACACATCTTAGTGAAAAACTGTGCTGGTCGGGTTGGCTCAGGTTCTGCACATTCTGGAACTGGTGGAACTGGATTAGGACATTGCAGTGGCCACTCCAGTGGAGCTGGGGTGGGGGACCCACATGCCTGGTGTCTGCTAATCCATCTCATCCCCTTAGATTTCATTTCAATTTCATTTCATTTCATTTCATTTCATTTCATTTCATTTCATTTCATTTCATTTCATTTCATTTCATTTCATTTCATTTCATAGAAATGCACAAGAGAGCACACAAGCAGGGGAAGGGGCAGAGGAAGAAGGAGAAGCAGGCTCCTCACTGAGCAGGGAGCCCAATGCTGGACTTGATCCCAGGACCCTGGGTTCATGATTTGAACTGAAGGCAGACACTTAACCGAATGACCCACCCAGGTGCCCCCATCCCATTGTCTTTTAATCATCTCACTGCTTTCTGTGGAGGAGGAATCCTATTGTACACCCGTCTTGATAGGCAGAGGTAATTATATATATTTGCTTGGGTAAGCAAATCGATAAACTTGCAATAAAGTGTATCAGACCATTTCTTTGGCAGGACCAACAAGAACAGCTTGTGAAGCAGAGCCGTTTCCAATGGAGCATGAAAAGTTTTGAAAATTCTCAGTAATAGCAGAGAGCAGCATTTGAAACCATCCTTAAACAATTGTTTGTTTTCCTCTTCCGCAACCACGTTTATAAAAATTCAGTCAGACAGGCGTTTTGTTTTGTTTTAAAATATTTTCAGTGAATTGTTATCTGCCGAATGCACATGTGTTCCTGCACTTTTTCTTTCACGATTGAAACTTTAAACCCTTCCCTTAAGTCCCCCTGAAAAACCTTGCTCTGCCCAGTAAGGTTTGCATATGTGAGAAGGGCTGAAGGGATTTGGACCCTGGAGAAACCTCCCAATTTAAAATCTGTCCTGTGTAGTTGTGCACCAGAAATGGCCATGGTCAGTGCTGCAGGGGCTCTTTGTCTTTATCTTCTACCAAGATTACTCACCTCCAAAAAGATCTTGGTTAATTTGGGTGTTTCAGTTTAGTTAATCAGATCAGGAGTGCTTGTGAACATAGCAAGAGGCATGATTGAAACATTTATAAAAATTTGGCTCATAGTAAGCACCATAATTTGTTGGAAAGAATTACCTCTTCAGTGACGTTAAAAAAAAAAAAAAAAAAAAAAAACGACCCCAAAGATTGTGGTTTATAACACCACACCTGGTCCAGATTGTACTGGACGAATCCATATTTGCTTCGCTGTAAATGATTTTGAGGGTGGAATTCCTGGGTTGTTTTCTGTCTTGTAAGCCCTTGACATTGTACTGGTACCTGTGTGCACACAAACCTCCTGACATGGGAAAGGCCAGCTCAGCCTCCCACTGAAATGCAGGTTGGCTGCATTTATTCTGCATGTTCCTAGAATGAGGAAATGATATGACAATAAACAGAAATGCCCTTGCTGAGGAGAGAAGGGAAGCTGGTGTTTATCTGGTCAGGTGGTTTAGATTAGCCATGATGCGGCTCTGTATTATGTTACTTTAAATCTTTGTGTCCCAACAGGACATAAATTATGAAGATTGTTACAGTATGTTTCATCCTCTGTAAGATCAACAAATTGGAATAATTTTTTTTATAGGAAAATCACAGTGCTTTTGGCAAGGCTATTGAAGCCTTTAATTTGACTTGAGTTTTTCTCAAATATTATGGCCCGATGGAGAAAGTAGGATTTGCATAAGGTATGCAATAATAAACTTTGGAAAAACAAAAGGGAAGCATTTCTCTTGAGGAATTGGATCAAGTGGCAGAGTACTCCCTCTCCAGCAACATCTCTGTGTCTTCTTTGTGCCGGTGTGTGAGAGCCGGTGGTGTTCTTCTCCGGTGGTGTTGCAGGCAAGCTGTGCAGGTCTTGGTGTGGAGATGGAGCTTCATCGGGTGCTGCCGGCCCGTCAGCCCTCACGTGCACAGAGAAGGCAGCTGCTCCGTGGTGGGACTGGATGGGAGCCTGCTTGAAAGAGGGAAAGCCAACTTTCCCATTTATATACTTCCAGGAAAACAGACTGTTTTTCCCCCTCCTCAGGATATTATGAATGATTAAAAAAAATACCCCAAACCCTAAAAACCCAACGTGATCAACAATTGAAGCTAAGGTAATTTATATAGGAGTACTGTAGAAAGAATTGACCTAAGTAAGCATTTGTTCTTTTAAAGATTTCTTCTGTCCATTACTATTTCCTGAATTGTTAGCCTTACTTGTGAATTTTTATCACAGAGACTTAATTTTTTCCTTCATATCCAGGATGCAACCAAGTTTACTTGGCCACACAGAGCAACTTTTCTAGAGGAAAAAAATTGCATAAAATTACTTTGTGTAGGATTCAAGCAGATTGGAACCTTTGCAGTATTGCCCAGTAACATGTTTTCTGTGCAAAGCACTCTGCATGTTTTTATGAGAACACCTTGCACAGTGAAGCTAAGTAGTAGAGCTTCTGATTTACAGGGACGGGGAGAGGGAGGTGAGTGAGGTTTAGGATTCGTTCAAGGCCAGAGAATGAGACAGAGCTGGGATTAGAACTTTTCAGGATGAGATGACACCATCCACCAGACCCTCTGAGTCTTTTGATACCAAAAGCAGGGTAAGTGCTAAGTCTGTTTTACTCTCTCTGTGTGTCCAGCCCTGAGATTTTTCTTCAATTCTTTAGTAATACTGTTTAAAACAGAAACAAAAAAGTCCCTAGTTTCAATCTTTTAACTATCCAAAGGTCTCTCCTTAAGCCTCATCATAACAGGTTGAGGATAAATTCTGAATATATTTGTGGTTTGCTTTAGCTCAGTGTCTGAAGACTCTGACAGGTTCAGGGACCTTTTCAAGTTCACAACCTATGTGTGCACTTTGAAACAAATAAATACAGACGAGTTAAGAGATGGTCTCCTTCTTCACCAGGCTTCTTCTGGATTGGCAGTGTTTTCTGAGAAGTGGGTCTGGCAGGCTGTTTGCTTGCAGTGATGCATTGCAGCCGTCTATCGCTGGAGGTCCTCTGCTGAATTATCTGGAGGTCTGATCGGGCTTGAATGTTTCAGTGGTATATTTTTCTCACAGAAGATATTGGCAAATGTCATCAAAACTGTACTTAAAAACCCTTAAAAGGAGAATTGATCCAATATAGAAATAAGCAAAGACTAAGTATGAATTTGTTGATGGTGGGATAGACCTTTTTATACAGTTACAGATTTTGTGATGTGAGATGAGACTCTGTTTTGCAAAATGTGTACTGCTCATAGAAAATGTATTTTCTGGACAGGTAAGCCAAATAGGTATTGCTTTGTTTCTTTAAAGTATTTTTTGAGTACCATCTCTCCCTACCCCATGCTGTGAGAGTAGGTGTTCTTTCTGCTCTGAACCCTTGTTCTATTCCTTCAACTCTTTTGGTTTTATTGTTGGAGGATCTTGACTTTCAGTTTAATTTAAAATACTCCAATTGGAGCAGAAGCTTTTTTGCCTTCTCTCTATTTAAACTTAGGTACAATAATAGGGCAGGACAGTATCATGTCAGATAATATATTGGAATCACATAGTGCAGGTAGTAGTAGCATCTCTTTAAAAGGAGCCAGTTGATTATAAAGAAGAAAAGGTCGGGAGTAGACTGCCATTTGCCTGTTATTTGATTTTTTAAAAATGTATTTGGCTAGATATTCCATATATCTTAGTGATCTGGATGCATAAAGTTGAAGCCTAAGGATATTTTTCTATATAAATTTGAATTTTTATAAATTGCATAATGGTGACAATGACAAGGAGCCTGAATTCTAATTCTTGAAGGATTTAATTCATGAATTCTAATTTGACTAAAACAAAGCAAAAAATATTTGGAAGTCTTTGCCATACCTCTTATTTCATGAGACTCCTGAAGGATAACAAACAGGAATTATCAGCTGATTAGGAAAGACAACTTCCAATGAGGCTTTTCCCAAGCACCTAACTGGTGGTCATAAGCAGCCGTAGAGAGAACAGGGAGGCATGAGAAGTTACTTGATATTAGGGAACTCCAAGTAAATGGCTTCTCTAGTGAATTCCTGTTGGGATGATTTTGAAACCCATATTTTCACTTTGCTTTAGAGGGAAATGATGGATAGGAAACTGGTGAAGTGTGCTGATTCCAAGAGAGCAAAACTGAAGGATTGTGAGAAATTTCAGATGAAGCTAATCACACAGAGCTGTTGATATGCCCCATAGTAGCTGATGATGATATGGGGAAATGTAATTTAAACTTACATGCAGAGGAATTTGGAAATTAATCATGTCTTTTTAGGGAAAAGATTCTCAGCTTGTGATCCTCTTGTCCATAGCGCTTCTTTGGCTCACATCAGATATGTGGTATTTGTCTAGTTAGAGGACTTTCCTTAAAAACAAAACAGAAATGATGGGCTCTTAGGTATAATTGTGGGTAGAGGTGTTGATGTTGGTTCAACTCTGCTGCCTGGAGAAGCGTGGATACTAGTAGACCTCTGTCAAAGAGTAGTCATCTAGCCTAGGAAGTCAGGAGGAATTTATTAATGTAATTATAAATCCTAGTTCTGCAAAAGAAAACTGTTTTGCACCTTGCTTCATTTAACAGTATATTTTTGAAGATAGTATCATATAATTAGCTAAAAGCTATCTTATTTTTCCACATGGCTGTTTGGGATACTACGGTAATTGCCAAAAATGATGACTTAAGAACTTTTCTGTAAGGCTCTGGAATGTTACGGTTCTGTGAGCACAGCTTTTGAGGGTAATGTTTAGAAGTGAGCATGCTACCTCACAGGTTGTATATTTATTACCAACAGCTTAAGGGGCACTAATTTAGCCTACAGTACAGTAGAGCCAGCTGCTCATTTGGTACCTTGTGGGCATTGTTTCAGGTGCCTCGGAGAAGCCAGTTTTAAGAGAAAAGTGGGATAGTCTTGGCATGAATTATTGGAGATAATTCTCTACAGTGGATCAATTTGAAGGCAGGTAGAGTAGTGGCCTGGGATTGTTGGGGGTTGTGTCTGTCCCCAGACACCCATACTAAACTGCTTAGGTGTTGGTCCTCAGGTAAGGTCTTTAGTCTGGCTCTTCAAGGACACAGGAATCACCTGCTTGCCTCATATGCTCACCGACAGATTGCCATTTCCACTGGAAATCTTTCTATGAGGATACTTACTTAGAGAAACAGTTTTCAGTAGGTTTCTGATTTTTCATCCTTGTGAGGGTGAATTTCTTTGGTCTTCAGTGGTTCTTCTCATAGGTTTGGAAAGGATCTTCCTGTCTAGGCCCCAGACATTGTAAAGTTAAAGTGTTGGTGATGATAATAATCAGTAGCATTCACTGAGCGTCTCATAGAATGCCTGGCACATACTCCATTTTTACATAATAGGAAACTGAGGATCGCTTCAAATGTTAAGTGGTTTCTCTGAAATCAGATAGCTAGTGAATAGCAGCACTAAGATTTCTTTTCTTTTCTTTTCTTTTCTTTTCTTTTCTTTTCTTTTCTTTTCTTTTCTTTTCTTTTCTTTTCTTTTCTTTCTTTCTTTCCTTTCCTTTCCTTTCCTTTCCTTTCCTTTCCTTTCCTTTCCTTTCCTTTCCTTTCCTTTCCTTTCTTTTCTTTTTTCTCTTTTCTTTCTCTTTTCTTTTTTTTTAGCACTAGGATTTCAATCTAGGTCTCTGACCCTAACATTTCTACACTAGACCAACATGCTCAAAATATGAATGACACTTCGGAGAAAAAAAGCATGGATCAAATACATCTTTGGTTGGGTCTGTTCCTCACAATTCTCATGTTGCTAGTCCAGAGTATTCTTCTGTTGCCGGCAAATTAGTATCTGATGTTCCCTTTGCAGTGGCTAGAACAGTTAACAGTGTTTCCATGAGAAAGTCATGGTGAGTCATGTAATATTCTGGGGCAAAGAATGCCTTTTCTTGGTGCACCAGGCAGTGTTTATGTGGTTGATCAGTCACAACACCATGGGAAGGCCCCGTCCTGTGACATGTGCGTGCTTGGCAATGATCTTGCTGTGCATTTTGCTTAATAATTTTCATTATTTTTAATTAAAGTTGAAGAAGTGCAGACTCTAGCTGAAATTAAGGTAGGTTGTATTGCCGGAATCTGGTAATTACTTTAATTGATCACAAGATAGTTTCCTTGATCACCAATTAGACTAAATTGCCGATCATGTTTCAAGACGTGAAGAAATGCCCAAACTGATTTATGTAATAGTGTTTTCATTTCTAATCAGACGTAAATATCCTTTCCTTCCATAGCAATTGTGTTTTCTAAAAGAAGAGTTGTAGGCCTACAAACATAAAGGTGATTCACAAACAATAGAGTTCTAATTCATTGAATTAGTAAAGGAAGTATTTAGAGGCTTAATGGAGATTGTACTGGGGAAATTACTTTGGAGTCGCTGGTGCTCATTTTCTTAGTGGGAGATATGTTCTTTTTTAGGGCATAATTACAATAGTCTATAATCAAAATATAAAAGGCAGCAGATTTAAAGAACATCTATCAAAGAGAATTGCTCTGGGTAATGAAAGATTTGTATTGTAAATATGTGCTAGAAGTTAAGTCTTAGAACTTTAATAAATTGTACATGTTACTTGGGCTGAAGCTGCATTTTACATTCAGGGTACTTCTGTTAAACATTTCACAGATTGATACAGGGTTTTTGTTTTGGTTTTGTGCATCTGATAGTCTTTCATATTTTCATGGAATAAAATGGAACAAAAGGAACTTTAAGAAAAATTAAAGTTCCCTAGGAATACTTGATTTGGGGTTCATGGAAAAATCTTTTAATTGCTGATGGTTTGGAGATTTCCAAATGACAAACTTCATTGGGCCCAATTTACCGTGATTGTTGTGCTTACATTCCTTAATATGGCAGAGTGACTTAAAAAGTCATACTTCATCATGCATTCATTGACTTGTTCATAAAATGTTTGTAATTTGCAAAAGAGGAAAGACTGAAACTATTATCAGCCATTATATGTTATTTGTTGGCCATATGTTTGTTTGAAATGGCCATAGCTCAATAGAATATGGCTCATGGATAAACTATGTTGTAAATTGGCACTAAAAACCCACCCAAACAGGTAGGCATATGTTAAGAAGCTAACATGAGCCAAAATATTTTAATATAAACCAGGTTACATATGTTGCACTATCTCAGTTCCCTTTAGAGTGAGATCTTCATTTGCATGACGTCTTCATTTTTCCCCAAACTAATTTTTAAAAGTAGACCAGGTATCTATATGGCACAAATTCAGAGGCACCAAAGAGATAGTAAGTCTTTTCTGGTCCCTTCTTCTCAGCCACCCAGTTTCCCCTCTCCACTGCTGTCATTCACAGTTACCAATCTCTCATGTATGGTTGCAGAGGTATTCATGCATATAGTTTCCTCTCCTTTGTACAATTCACAGACTATTGTTATGCATTTGGTTTTCATGTAGTAATGTATCTTGGAGGTTTTTCTTTTTTTTTTTTTTTTCTTGGAGGTTTTTCTATGTCAACAGAGAGTTTCTTCATTCCTCTTAATGGCTGCATAGTATTCCTGTGTGTAAATGGACCATCCTATATTTAATCAGTTTCTTGCTGATGGACCTTTAGCTTTTTAAAACCTGTAACTCTTACAGGCTGTGCTGCAGTGACCATTCCCCCCCCCCCTTTTTTAAGCCATTTATTTATTTTAGAGAGAGACAGAGTGGGAGGAGAGGCAGAGAGAGAGGGAGAGGCAGAGAATCCCAGGCAGACCCTGTGCTGAGCATGGAGCCCCACATGGAGCTTGATCTCAGGATCCCGAGATCATGACCTGAGATGAAACCAAGAGTTGGAGGCTGAACCAACTGTGCCACCCTGGCGCCCTGCAGTTACCATTCTTCCAAGTCATATATAAGTGTTCCTGCAGGATTAATTCCTAGAAGTGCAGTTACTTAGCTGAAAGGCATAGGCATTTTTAATTTGGGTGGATATTGTCAGATTCTCTTCCAGAGTGATGATATATTAGTTAATATTCACCAGCATCATGTGAGTGCCTTTTCTCCTGTATGCTCATCAACAGAATTTTTTTTTTTTTTAGATTTTATTTATTTATTCATGAGAGGCAGAGACATAGGCAGAGGGAGAAGTAGATTTCCTGCAGGGAGCCTGATGCAGGACTCAATCCCAGAACCCCAGGATCACGCCCTGAGACAAAGGCAGACGCTCAACCACTGAGCCACCCAGGCCTCCCTCATCAACAGAATATTATCATACATTTTGACCTTTATCAAACTGGTAAGTTTAACTTAGTTCCCACCCCCTGCAGCTTTATTGAGATATAGTTGATGTAAAAGTTAGTATTAATTTGTGCTTCTCTGAACATGTATGAGTCTGAACAGTTTTTATGTTTAGGAACCATTTGCTTCCTTTGTTACCTGTTATGTCCTTTGCTTATTTAAAAAACTGGTGGTTAATCTTTTTCTCATTAATTTGTTTTTTTGTTTTTTTTTTTTGTTTTTTTGTTTTTTTGTGTTTTTTTTTTGTTTTTTTGTTTTTTGTAGGAGTTCTTTATATGCTAAAGAAATACGTACTGCAAACCTGGCTTGTTTATCTTTTAATTTCATTTGTTGGTTTTTATTGCTATATAGAAAAAAATTTTTAATGTAGTAAGATTTACCTGGTTTTTTTTAGGAGTGGTTTAAAGTTTTCTGCCAATAGAATTCATATATTTTTTGTTAAGTTTACTCCTAGGTGATTTTTGGTGCCACTTTAGATGGGATCTTTTCTTCCAATATATTTTCTAGTTAGTTGTTTGTATAAAAGATCTTTTTTTTTGGCTTGTTTTATTCTTGACTTTAATGGGAATCTTTTAGTGTTTTCCATTTAAGAATATAACCTTTAGACCGAGAACATAGTCTATTAAAGAAGGATCCAATTTGGGTTCTTCCTAACTGCTGCTATTATGAACAAACAGTGATACATTATCCATATAGCCAATTTTGGTATATGTATTTTGATGCTGTGGTTACATGCTCCTATATACCTTTCAAATATAAAGCAATTTTTGTACTCATTACTTGTTATAAATAAAACCATTGATAACCACAAAAAGAGAGGCCCATATATTTTTAATTCATTAAGAATTTTAATACATAAGAAATACTGAATTTATCAAATATCTTTTCAGAATTTATGGAAATCATATGATTTCCCTCTACATTTATTAATATGGTAAATTATATGAGTATATTCCTTATATTGAACATTCCTTGCATTCTTAGAATAAATCCCATTTGCTCATGGTTCTTTGTTCTTTTAGTATATTGCTAGGTTTTATTTATTAAGATTTCACTTAATATCAGATCAACTTGTACTTTCATTGTTACATGCTATCTTTGTGAGAATTTGGGCATAGTGTTATGGTGGTTTATAAAACTAATTTGAAAATGTCCTCCTTCTGTGCTCTGGAACAGTTTAATTAGTATTAGAGTTAACTCTGCCTTCAAGGTTTTATAGAATGGCTCTGTGAAATGGCTAGAACTGTCATTTTTTGGTGTTATTCTTGTTTATATGTTTTTTTTTCTTCTGGGGTCAGTTTTGATTTTTTGGGGGGTAATTTTTATTGGAGAACTGTTTTACCTATGTTTTGAAATTTCTTTGTATAAATACTTGAATTTGTTTAAAATTTATTTTTTTGTATGTTTTGAAATTTCCTTTATCTGTAGTTACTTCTCTATTCTCATTTCCTTTTTTTTTTAAGATTTTATTTATTTATTCATGAGAGACACAGAGAGAGAGAGAGAGAGAGAGAGAGAGAGAGAGGGAGGCAGAGACACAGGCAGAGGGAGAAGCAGGCTGCATGCAGGGAGCCTGACGTGGGACTTCAGGATCACGCCCTGGGCTGAGGGTAGTGCTAAACCACTGAGCAACCCGGCTGCCCCTGTTTTATTTATCTATACTTTTTCTCCATATCTTTTTGTTTGTCTTTAAATGAAGTAGCCAGTTTCCTAATACATAATTGTTTCAGCTATTGGATTTAAAAGTTCTGCCATTTTTTTCTTTGCTGTTCATTTACATTTGCTGCTTTCTTTATTTTATTTTATTTTTTAAAGATTTATTTATTTATTTATGATGGACATAGAGAGAAGAGAAAGAGAGAGAGGCAGAGACACAGGCAGAGGGAGAAGCAGGCTCCATGCCGAGAGCCCGACGCGGGACTCGATCCTGGGACTCCAGGATCGCTCCCTGGGCCAAAGGCAGGCGCCAAACTGCTGAGCCACCCAGGGATCCCCTGCTCTCTTTATTTATATTCATTCTTGTTTTCCTCCCCAAGTTTATTTTTTAAATTTATTTTCTTATAAGTTCTTAGTTTAAATATTTAAAGGTGTTTATTCTGATTACTGTTTTACATGTGTCCTATATATAGTGCATACATTAATAATTTCTATTCAGTTTCTGTTTTGATTTCTTCTCTGAATCAAGACTTTATTTTTTTTTATTTTTTATTTTTTAAAATTTTTATTTATTTATGATAGTCACAGAGAGAGAGAGAGGCAGAGACACAGGCAGAGGGAGAAGCAGGCTCCATGCACCGGGAGCCCGACGTGGGATTCGATCCCGGGTCTCCAGGATCGCGCCCTGGGCCAAAGGCAGGCGCCAAACCGCTGGGCCACCCAGGGATCCCTGAATCAAGACTTTAAAAGAAGAATTTAAAAACATTTCCAGATAGTACTTTTGCTACTTCTGCCTTCTCATTTTGTTTTTAATTTTATCAGAGAATGTTGTCAGCACTATTTCTACTTTTTGGAATTGATTGAGATTTCCTTTGTGGAACAGTGTATGTTCAATTTCTGTGAATTATTTTTTTAAGATTCTATTTATTTATTCATGAGAGAGAGGCAGAGACATAGGCAGAGGGAGAAGCAGGCTTTCTGGACGGAGCCTGATGGATCCTGGATCCCAGGATCACGCCCTGAGCTGAAGGCAGATGCTTAACCACTGAGCCACCCAAGCATCCCAATTTCTGTGAATGTTAAGTAGATATTTTAAAAGATATATTCTCATTGTTTAGAGTTGAAAGTATACTGGTTAGATCTACTTTATTTTTTATTTATTTTTATTTTTTTGTGGACTAGATCTACTTTTTAAATGATATATTTAAGTAGTTCATCTTCCTTTTGTTTGGTTATTGTGCTGTGGGTTAGGAAATAGTAAGTAAAGTTTCCACTACAGATGTTTCTGTTTGTCTTGTATTTCTTGCCATTTCTGCCTCATTGATTTTGATGCTGTGTTACTTGTAGTATAGCATCACAATTATTCAATCTTTAGGGCAGCCTGGTGGCTCAACGGTTTAGCACCGCTTTCAGCCCAGGGCGTGATCCCAGATCTCCCCTGGATCAAGTCCCATGTCAGGCTCCCTGCATGGAACCTGCTTCTCCCTCTGCCTGTGTCTCTGCCTCTCTCTCTCTCTCTCTCTCTCTCTCTCTCTCTCCTCTGTGTGTGTGAGTGTGTCTCATGCATAAATAAATAAAATCTTTTAAAAAAATTATTCAAGGGCAGCCCCGGTGGCGCAGCGGTTTAGTGCCGCCTGCAGCCCAGGGCGTGATCCTGGAGACCCTGGATCGAGTCCCACGTCAGGCTCTCTGCATGGAGCCTGCTTTCCCTCTGCCTGTGTCTCTGCTACTCTCTCTCTCTCTGCATCTCTATAAATGAATAAATAAATAAAATCTTAAAAAAAAAGGAAAAAATTATTCAATCTTCATTGTGGATATACTTCATCATAAGTTAAGTATTTTTTTTTACATTTTTAAAAAGATTTTATTTATTTATGCATGAGAGACATAGAGAGAGAGAGAGGCAGAGACACAGGCAGAGGGAGAAGCAGGCTCCACACAGGGAGCCCGACGTGGGACTCGATCCTGGGTCTCTAGGATCAGGCCCTAGGCTGAAGGCGGCACTAAACCACTGAGCCAGCCAGGTGCCCCAAGTTTTCTGTTTTTTAATTAGTTGTATTATGGCTCTTTACATTTATTGGTTGGAAAGATGTTTGGTCTTATAAAATATGATGCAACCAATATACCTTTTTTTTTGCCATTAATTAATTATTTAATTTTTAAAGATTTTATTTATTCATGAGAGACACAGAGGGAGAGGCAGAGACATAGGCAGAGGGCTTGCTACAGGGAGCCTGATGCAGGTCTCAGTTCCGGGGTCCCTGAATCACACCCTGAGCGAAAGGCAGACATCTGCTCAACCACTGAACTACTCAGGTATCCCTTTTGCCCTTAATTTAAATCATAATATGGATTGTGTTTTCTTTGCTTCATTTTAATTGTGTTTTCTTTCACTTAATTGTGAATTTTTCCATTACTATTTTTATTCTTGTGGATACTGTTATACCTATAATTTTATTTAATTTTTAAGATTTTATTTATTTATTCATGACAGATGCACAGAGAGAGAGGCAGAGACACAGGTAGAGGGAGAAGCAGGCCCCATGCAGGGAGCCCGATGTGGGACTCCATCCCGGGACTCCAGGATCGCGCTCTGGGCCAAAGGCAGGAGCTAAACCGCTGAGCCACCCAGGGATCCCCTACCTATAATTTTAAATAGCAGACATAATCCTCTACTTCTTTAGATAGCATTTATTTATTATTTATTTTTATTTTTAAAAGGATTTTATTTGGGATGCCTGAGTGGCTCAGCGGTTGAGCATCTGCCTTCGGCTCAGGCGTGATCCTGGAGTTCTGGAGTTCTGAGATTGAGTCCTACAATGGGCTCCTGCAAGGAGCCTGTTTATCCCTCTGCCTATGTCTCTGCCTCTCTCTCTGTGGTTCTCATGAACCACAGGGTGGGGAGAGTGCACATATACAAGCAAGGGGACTAGCAGGCAGATGGAGAGGGAGAAGCAGGCTCCCCACTGAGCAGGGAGCCCAATGATGGGACTTGATCCCAGGACCCTGGGATTATGACCTGAGCTGTAGATAGATGCTTAACCAACCTAGCTCCCAGGCTCCCCATATATAGCATTTCTCTAGATAGTGTTCTCCCCACTAAGCAGTATCAAAACTAAACTTCTACTTTCTCCTACTTTCCCTTCACCATGCAGTTTTGTTACATTTTATTTTTAGTTCTAGTGCTTAGTTTTATACCTTGAAATATGCTTGTGATCTCTCAGCTTTCAGGCTTTTTACAGTTTCATCTGTCTTCCCTATTTCTTCTCTTTTTTCTCCATATCTTTTAACAGTTTATAACATTTGCATTCCATTCCATGACTACAATCCCCACAATTGTCTTAAATATATTCCTAGAGCTGAGTGAGTTAGTTGCTCACTGCTGATGTGACTCTTCAAATTCACTAACCTAACTAGGATATCTAGAAATGGTTAAATTTTTGCAATCTATAAGTTTAAATCTTATTTCTGGAAATTTTTTTTGAATTACATCTCTCATTTCTTTCTGTGTTTATAGTTCTCTTTTTTACAATTAAAAAATATTTATTTATTCATGAGAGACACACAGAGGCAGAGATACAAGCAAAGGGAGAAGCAGGCTCCCTGTGGGGAACCCAATGTGGGATTTGGTCACAGGATCACAACCTGAGCTGAAGGCAAACGCTCAACCACTGAGCCACCCAGGAGGCCCTTTTTCGCAAAATTTATCTATATGTTAGATCTACTTTGTCTTCTGTACTTATTTTCTAATTCTTATAAACTCTTGCTGACTTCAGTTTCATTTTTTCCACTCTTTTAGTCCTGTCATCTAAGCTTCTTATTGGGTTGTTAGTGGTATATATTCTGCCTTGGGCTTTTTGCAGTTTTTATTGATGGAATGGTTTTAGAAAGCCTAGACTTTTAGCTGGCTCAAGGCCTGTAGGTTCCAACTGGCATCCTGGGAACAAGTAGCTAGGGCTTTAAAAAGAAATTGTAGAAAAAAAAGGACAGATGCTTTTCACCATCTGCCAGTTTTGCTGTTTAGTCATATTCCTTCTTTATTAATAACAGATAATCAAAATTCCCTTTTGAGGTTCTGCTTTTTTTCTTCTCCTCTCATTTCACTTCCTTGCAGAAATCCTTTTACTTTAATTTGAGTGTGTATTGTTGTGAATGTTTTTAATTTATGGATTTAAAAATATAAATATTTGGGGGATTATTTGGTTCTGTTACATGGAAGAAGGATTTTGAAATTGTCTCCTTGCTCCTAGAGCAGGAGCAAGTGTTCTTTCCCTAGGGAAAAATTAGGAGTAGATCCTATTTATCAAGCTTTGTGTTATTTTATTAAATGCAAATATTAGGTGATAGTTGAAGGGAAACATGTAAAGCTGAGGAATACACAAATTTGGAAGATCTTTGGAAGTCTTTTTTTTTTCTTTTCACATTGTATGTAGATATGGTAGAAAGTTTTTCTTTGATCAATGTACTTCTTAGAATCTGGGTGTTCTCTCTCTATATATATCTCTCTCTCTTTTTTTTTAAGTAGGCTCCACTCGTGTGGAGCTCATTGTGAAGCTCAAAGTCAGGACTGAGAAATTGAGACCTGAGCTGAGATCAGAAGTTGAATGCTTAACTGACTGAGCCACCAGGTGCCCCAATGAGCTTTTTCTTTGAAGTCATTTCTGTGCTAAAATAGATTGTGCTACCATGCTGATGGCATGCTAGTAATCAAAGATTTGAGGAGCACTTCTATGTTCAAATCATCCCTTGATCCACTTGGTTCTTGGAAGTTGTTAGGGATGCTAAACATCACTTTGGACCTTTAAGATAATAGTTAAAAGAAATGATGGCCACAGGCCAAGAACTTGAATGGTGACTGACTTTACCCAACTAGTATCTTGTCATTAGGCTGTTTTCCCTGGTCAGTGTGCATCAGGGGATTACCCTATAGTGTGTTATCTATTTCCTTGTGTGTGGGTTACAGTCTCTATTTATGGCATGTGGGAAAAGGAAAGCGCTATTCTTCTGGGAGACAACAACTGAAATCTTAGATTCTTAAGGCCGTGGGAGGGCTTTTCACCTGTCATTACATTTTATAAAGTTTATCACGTGCAGTTTGGCCAGAGCAGTCTGGGGTAGCAGTATCTGCCATTATTGATCTCTTGCCCAGTGCCAAGTGCTGTGCTAGGTACTTTTATATCCTATATCTCATTTTTATTTTTTTATTTTATTTTATTTTATTTTTTTTAATTTTTATTTATTTATGATAGAGAGAGAGAGAGAGAGAGAGAGGCAGAGACACAGGCAGAGGAAGAAGCAGGCTCCACATAGGGAGCCTCATTTTTAATTAGGGTGATTATGTGAGCTTTTTATTATTATCTTCAATTTACTGATTAGAGAACTGAGGCTCACATGACAGGTTGTAGAGATGGAATTTGAATTCAGGCCTCCCTGGCTCAAAAGCCTATGCCTTTTTTTTTTTTTTTAAGATTTATTTATTTATTTAATTATTATTTATGATAGACAGAGAGAGAGAGAGAGAGAGGGAGAGAGAGGCAGAGACACAGGAGGAGGGAGAAGCAGGCTCCATGCCAGGAGCCCGATGCGGGACTCGATCCCGGGACTCCAGGATCGCGCCCTGGGCCAAAGGCAGGCGCCAAACTGCTGAGCCACCCAGGGATCCCCAAAAGCCTATGCCCTTAATGACTGTGTTACTATTTCTCAGGGATTGTGGTTAACTTTTTTGAAAGTTTTTTTGTGTGTGTATGTGGACATATTTTAATTTTATTTAAATTCATTTAATTAACATATAATGTATTATTGGTTTTAGAGGTAGAGTTCAGTGATGCATCAGCCTTATATAACACTGAGGGCTCATGTGCCTTCAATGTCCATCACCCAGTTACCCGATCCCCCTTTACTCTCCTTCCTTCCAGTGACCCTCAGTTTGTTTCCTACGATTAGGAGTTTCTTATGGTTTGTCTCCCTCTCTGATTTGGTCTTGTTTTGTTTTTCCCTCCCTTCCTCTATGATCCTCTGTTGTGTTTCTTAAATTTCACATGAGTAAGATTATATGATAATTGTCTTTCTCTGATTGACTTATTTTGCTTAGCATGATATCCTCTACTTCCATCCACATCATTGCATATGGCAAGAATTCATTTTTTTGAAGGCTGAGTATAGTATTCCTCTGTATATATATACTGCATCTTCTTTGTCCATTCATCTGCTGATGGACATCTGGGCCCTTTCCATAGTTTGTTTTGCTGCTGTAAATGTTGGGGTGCAGGTGCCCCTTTGGATCCCTCGTTTGTATCCTTTAGGTAAATCCTAGTGGTGCAATCTGGTTCATAGAATAGCTCTATTTTTAACTTTTTGAGGAATCTCTATACTGTTTCTAGAGTGGCTGTACCAACTTGCATTTCCACCAGCAGTATACGAGGGTTCCCTTTCTCTACGTCCTTTCTAACATTTTTGTTTCTTGACTTGTTCATTTTAGCCATTCTGATTGGTATGAGGTGGTATCTCACTATGTTTTTGATTTCTATTCCCCTGATGTTGAGTGAAGTTGAGCATTTTTTTCATGTGTCTGCTAACCATTTGTATGTCTTCTTTGGCTCGTATCTTCTGGCTCATTTTTGATTATTTGTTCTTTGGGTGTTGAGTTTGATAAGTTCTTTATCGATTTGGATACTAGCCCTTAATCTGTTATATCATTTGCAAATATCTTCTCCCATCCTGTTGGTTGTCTTTTGGTTTTGTTGACTGTTTCCTTTGCTGTGCAAAAGCTTTTATCTTGATGAGGTCCCAATAGTTCATTTTTGCTTTTGTTTCCCTTGCCTTTGGAGATGTGTCTAGTAAGAAATTGCTGCGGCTGAGATCACAAAAGTTACTGCCTGTGCAAAATCCTCTAGGAATTTGATGAATTCCTGTCTCACATTTGTCTTTCATCCATTTTAAGTCTATTTTTATGTATGGTGTGAGGAAATGGTCCAGTTTCATTTTTCTGTGTGTGGCTGTCCAGTTTTCCCAACACCATTTGTTGAAGAAGCTGGGTTTTTTTTTGTTGTTGTTGTTTGTTTGTTTGTTTTGCCATTGGATATTCTTTCCTGCTTTGTTGAAGATTAGTTGACCATTGAGTTTAGGGTCCATTTCTGGGTTCTCTTTTCTGTTCTATTGATCTATGTGTCTGTTTTTGTGCTAGTATAAAAGTCTTTTAAAGCTAAATAAGAATAATGCTTTATAGGCAAATAGACTAAAAAATTCTCATTGTACATAATTTAATGCAGGTTAACTCTGTATTTGGATAATTAAAACAGACTTTGCACATTTGACAGAATCTGGAGAATCACATTATGAGATTAAGAGGTAGGAGAGTGAATATTTTTTTTCCACTGATAATTCCAAGAGTGATTAGATGGATTTTGCTTGAATTTTCTTCTTGACAGGGAAAACCTTCAGGCCTTTAATTAAAGGCCAAAATGGGAGCCTTTATCTGGAATACAATTGTTCTGACATAGGAACCATTTTGAATAACATAGAATGGTTTAAAATAGCATCTTCCATACTTCGCATATTTACTTGGAAATGTGCTCTATGTCAATTTGGTGATCCAAAAAGCATAGCTCAGCTAGCATCAGATCAGTTTTTCTGGATTGGGGTAATGTAGTTAAATATTTATTTATGTGGCTACAATGAGTACTGCCCTGTGAATTCCACTGTAAATTTGTAGTTAATATACCATTACCTTAGAGTCTTACCAAGTATTTCTGCCTTTGGACACATTAGAGACAGACTCTCCTATTGTTTGCATTTGCCTTCATAAAAACTGGAAAGCAAGCAAAAGAAAAGTTTTTTGTCCTTTCAGGACAAGTTTACCTTCTGCTTAGCAAAATTAGGTTTGCACTTTCCCTATGGAACGAAGACAGAGCCCTACAGGGCCACTGTTACTCATGTGCCTAAATCTGCCATCCTCTGCCCTGAGGAAGAGCGTGTTCTGTTCCACATGGCATTGCTGAGCAATTCCAAGAAGACCCAGAGCAGGCAAGCCAGACTTCCCTGTCTCACTTTACATGTCAAAAAAAGTCTTTTATCCCATCCTGCCCTGTCTGGGAGATAGGATGGGGAAGGTGTTCAGTTCTGCCAGCGCTTTTACTGAAGACAAACTTGGAAGATATTTTTCCATAGTTTTGGGATTGATGCCTTAGTTAGCAATCTGTTCACCAAACACAATGGAGTTGTGACCCAAGAAAAGTAGCCCCGAAGCTTTAGGGCCAGGTAGTGAGATCCAGGGTACTTGGTTGAAGGGAAATTACTCCTGTGCTATTTTGGCAAGTCTTGTCCTGAGGACAATTAAATAGTCCAGACAGGTCACTGGGTGAGACCAATTTCCTGGTTTGTTTATTTGAGCCTGATTGTTTTTCAACATTGAGCCAGCAGGTCATGGTCCTGCTACACCGTTACCCCAACTCTGTGGAGAGCAATCCCTTTCATTTCTGATTTCTGCAGGCTTCCCTAAGGATCCTAGCCTTGTCTTTATCGGGCTGGATTGCTCTGGTCTCGCTCGGGCAGGTCCAGAGTAGAAGGCAGTGCCACTAATCAGTTTCAGCTTCATTTTATGCAGGCATTTGGCTTTATGTCCCGAGTCGCCTTGCAAGCAGAGAAGATGAATCATCACCCGGAATGGTTCAATGTGTACAACAAGGTAACTAAATTGCCTTATTTGGGGATCACCTTCACTGTGAAGTTTAAGAAATTTCATTCTTCCTTGTTATCCTGTGCAATGATGTGTCAAGTGTCATTGTGCTTAGGAAAGGGTTCTTTTATTCTTTTGCTGTGAATCCCTGTGTATTATTGCAAATTAGTAACAAATTCTCAGATCTACTCAAGAGAGCAGTGACAAAACTCTTTTATTTTCATGCTTGTCTTCTACTGAAACTAATGTGAGTGAGTTCGGCCAAATAAGGCTTCTGAATTAAAGTTGAAAATCAGCCATGCAGATACATTTTAAACTCTCCTAAGGTAAATATTTGAATGTAATGTAGCAAATAAGAGAGATATGGCCTTATTATCTTACTGAAATAACTACTCAAGAACTGTGCTTTAAAAATAACTGTTAAATTCTACATTCTAAGTGGGAACTGACCTTCATTAGACAAAGAGCAGGCTAAAAAGAAAGATTTTAAGTAGTTTTGAAGGGGGCTCAAAGTAAGAACAGTCATGCCCCCCCCCCCCCCATGTCCTTGCCTTTATGGTCATGCCATTTGAAGTATCTTATCTAGACTTCTGCATGATTCTCTTTTCTCTCTCTTTGAAAGAAAGAACATTTTCTGATGTACTTGTGATTTATTGGAATAATTCAGAATACGCAGGTACCATGATAAACCTTTCTTACCTAGTTGCCTCTCTCTGCCCATAATTTTACTTTTGCTTTTTAATTGATTTTTCAAGAAGCCACAGTCTGTTCCTCCACCCCCCACCCATTTCCCTAATTTGGAAATGGGCTTTTCTGACTGTAGTTCCTAAGATACTACATTTGATACTTTGGTTTTTCTCAGTGGCCTTAAAATAGTTGTGTAATTAAAGTAATGGGAGTCAAAATGGAACCGTAGTCTGTCTCTTTTTTTTGAGGGACAAGATTACAGATTCCGGCAACTGGATTGCCCTTCACGTGAAAGGACCTTTTTTTTATCTGTGGGCAGCTGCTGGGCCCAGCCTGAAGCCCACGGTGCCCCTGCAGGAGACTTGGTTTTGGAAATGCTGCACTTATTCATAATGTAGTGTTTTGTAAATTATTTAATCTCTGCACTGTGTATTAGATGTGAATGTTGAATAATAAAATGACTTGTGAACTACCAAAAATGAGTAGCATGAATTGTAGCTCTAGCTTTTTAAAACTGCTTCTCTGTTTCTTAGGTGCAGATAACCCTAACCTCGCATGACTGTGGCGGACTGACCAAGAGAGATGTGAAACTGGCCACGTTTATTGACAAAGCAGCTGCTTCTGTGTGATTTCTTGGAAAATGCAAACCCTGTGTGCCTCTTAGCCATCATGTATGTGAAAGGCAGTTGACATAAACGAACTCAGTTGTCAATTTAAGTTCACCTTTTGAACAGTCTTTTGTACAATCAGTGCTTAATTACAACATGATTAAACTTGGGCCTGAGGATTTCTCATTATTTCTAATCATATACATGAGGTAAACCAACTCAAGTAATTATTTTCACAATATTCACAGAGAGAAATAACATTCTTTTAAAAAATTTTTAATTTATTTAGTTTTTTAAAAAACATTTTATTTATTTATTTGACAGAGAGGGAGAGAGCGCATAAGCAGGGAGCAGCAGGCAAAGGGAGAGGGAGAAGCAGGCTCCCTGACTTGATCCCAGGGTGCTGGGGTCATGACCTGAGCTGAAGGCAGACACTTAACCAACTGAGCCACCCAGGTGCCCAAGAAGTAACATTCTTAAAGACTGGAAATTGTGATGTGAGAGTATGCACACATTTTATAACCCAGAAGTTTAAGTGATTATGGTGACTTTACCAAGGCATTATGATGGAGAATAATTAGAAGTAGAAGAATGGTGAACTCTGTAGATAAAGGGTTTTAACCATATATAACGATCTTATGGTGCCGAAGTTGATTTGGATTGTAGCTATTTTAGTTACATAATTAGATTACAAAAGCCACAGAAATTGGGTAACAATACCTTGTGTTATATCCTGTTCAGAGAGGGAGTTGAAGGAGAAGACTAAGTGTCTTATCCATGGCCTCTGGCAACTTGGGGCATTATAAGGATTCACCATCACAGTGACCAACTTGGCAGTTCATTATTTGACTTACTGCCTTAAGGGGGAACTAAGTGTCAGGGCACGTGGGTGGCTCAGTTGGTTAAGCCTCTGCCTGTGGCTCAGGTCATGATCCCAGGGTCCTGGGATAGAGCCCACATTGGGCTCCCCACTCAACCCAGAGCCTGCTTCTCCCTCTCCCCTACCTATTCCTCCCCATGCTTGTGCTCTCTCTCTCAAATAAATAAATAAGATTTTTTTTAAAGGTCTTATTTATATATTTATGAGAGACACAGAGAGAGAGGCTGAGACATAGGCAGAGGGAGAAGCAGACTCCCTGCAGGGATCCCAGTGCAGGACTCAATTCTGGGACCTCAGATCACGACCTGAGCCAAAGGCAGACACTCAACCACTGAGCCACCCAGGTGCCCCAGATCTTTTTTTTTTTTCTTTTTTTAAGGAGGAACAAAGGGTGGCTCAGCAGTTGAGCATCTGCATCAGGCTCCTCCTGGTATGGAGCCTGCTTCTCTCTCTGCCTATGTCTCTGCGTCTCTCTCTGTGTCTCTCGTGAATAAACAAATAAAATCTTTTTTTTTTTTTAAAGAGGAACTAAAGGTCATTTTTGAAAATCATCTATAGTTTGTGACTCCTGAACTAAGGGTCTGTTACTACCAAGTTAGAAGCTACTGAGCTTTTATACAGGATTGAACTCTGTTTATTCTGTGTGTCATAGATAGGAGAAAAAATGGAATGCAAAGTTGTCTATTTAATGAATACCCAGCATTTGCTTCAATGTGGATGAAACTGGAGGGTATTATGCTGAATGAAGTAAGTCAGTCGGAGGAGGACAAACATTATATGGTTTTATTCATTCGGGGAATATAAAAAATAGTGAAAGGGATTAAAGGGAAAAGGAGAGAAAATGAATGGAAAATATCAGAGAGGGAGACAGAACATGAGACTCCTAACTCTAGGAAACGAACAAGGGGTAGTGGAAGGGGAGGTGGGTGGGGGGATGGGGTGACTGGGTGATGGGCACTGAGGGGGGCACTTGATGGGATGAGCACTGGGTGTTATGCTATTTGTTGGCAAATAGAACCCCAATAAAAAAAAAAGTTGTCTATTTAAAAATTACAGTTACAGTGTTCTTTGAAGGAACTCATGAATGTACTTATTATTTTTTAACAATTTTATTTATCAGAAAGAGGAAGAGGGAGACAGAGAATCTGAAGCAGACTCCGCACTGAGTGCGGAACCTGATGTGGGGTTTGATCTCCCAACTGCAAGATCATGACCTGAGCTGGAATCAAGAGTCTGACACACTCAGCCAACTGAGTCACCCAGGCACCCTAGGAATGTACTTATTTTTTTAATGTATTTTAATTTTTTAAAAATTTATTTATTTGAATGAGAGAGAGAGCATGAGATGGAGTGAGGGGCAGAGAGAGAAAGAGAAGCAGGCTCCCACTGAGCAGGGAGCCCGATGCGGGACTCATGACCTGAGCCAAAGGCATATGCTTAACCAACTGAGCCACCTAGGCGCCTATGGAATATACTTATTAATAAGATTAGAATGTAGATTAAAATAATATATATATCTGCCCAAGGAGGTTGTGTTAATCCCTTGAAGCATTGTGGTAGCAGGATTTAATAGGGATCATCTTTGTAACCCACCTTGTTTCAGAGACCAGAAAAATCTGTATGTTATAACAAGTAAACCTTCCCCTCCCTACCCAACCTTGGCGTTAGTCCGAGAAACCATATGGAAACAGGACAAGGAGGCTGAGCTCTCTGAAGCTGGTTCTTGATTGAGTCTGTTGGCTTGGGGGAGACAGTACCACTCTCAGGTACTGTCAGTGATAAACTGACAGTACCTGAGAGAAGAGAGACAAAAGACACCCAGGTTCTTTAGCTGTTGGGAGATCCAGGTTTATTGCCTCTTAGAAATTTACTTTAGAGGAAAAAGCATAACTTTTTTTTTTTAAGATCTTATTTTTTAAGTAATCTCTATCCTCAACTTGGAGCTTGAACTCACAACTCTGAGACCAAAAGTCACATGCTCTTCCACCTGAGCCAGCCAGGTACCACCCTGTATTGTGTTTTTATAAACTCTTTCCTATATTATAGATTTTGGAACTTTTGTAAATTTTATTACCAAAGATTTTTAGCTCAGTTAGTTTTTTCACATGAATTTTTAAAACATGAACAAGTTTAAGCATATTTAAAAATAAATGAGGGGATCTCTGGGTGGCTCAGTGCTTTAGCGCCTGCCTTTGGCCCAGGGCATGATCCTGGAGTCCTGGGATTGAGTCCCGCATCGGGCTCCCGGCATGGAGCCTGCTTCTCCCTCCTCCTGTGTCTCTGCCTCTCTCTCTCTCTATGTCTATCATGAATAAATAAATAAAAATCTTAAAAGAAAATAGAATGAATAGTACATCGAACCCTTGTGCACTGAGATTTAACAGTTACCAAGATTTTATACCAGTTACTTCATAGAATTCTTCATTTTTCTTTGCTAAAGCATTTAAAAGCTTTAAAATAGCTTTAAAATGTAAAAATCCCTAATAGCATGTCATTTTGCCCTTATATCCTTCAGTAAATATCTCTAGATAATACAGTCATTTTCCTGTATAAACCATAATGCCATTATTACACCTAATAAAATAAACCATGATTCTTTGGTATCACTTAACACCCAGGCAAAATCAGATTTCCCTGAAGGTCAGGAATGCCTTTGGACAGTAATTTTGATCTAATCATGAAATTCACCTATCACATTCGGTCTCTGTCATTTCAATCTACAATGAGCAAGCTCCCCCCTTTGCTCCCTTTTCCGCATGTCATTGACTTACTGTAAAAATGGGATCATTTGTTGTTGTCCTGTGGAGTATCTGACTTTCTGAATTTGTTTGCTCCTTTTGGTGTCCTTTGACTTGTTTCACTGTACCCTGAATGGAAACTTTTCCCCTTATCTTGAATGTAGGCGTGAGAGGCTCACCTTGTTGGCTGTTAACCTATACCACACATTAGCACGATGGAGAGAGCAGGATAGGGCTTGTGACTGCAGTGGTGAAGACCCGAGAGTGCATCTACTAATTAGCAGCTCCAAGAAGGTTTGATGTAAGGTCCTTGTTAAGGGTTGTTGCATCTTTTGGAACTCACAGACTTTAGAGAATCAGCGATCCCATAGTAAAAGGCTGTGGAAGTACTCACTAGGGTAAATGGCAATAGAACGAATCTCCAGACTGTTCAAGTAACTGACATTTCAGCTCAGAAGACACTTGTCAAAGTTGGAGACTCCTGGGTTCCCTTCTATTCCACATCCTTGTGCGATGGCAGTGTTTTTTCTGATGCAGTAAGCTTCCGATTTCCCTCCATTTTCTTTGTAAATGATCTCTGGCGTAGAGAGGAGTTACAAAGACATGAACTATGACCCCTTGTATGACCTCCACAGGTAACAAAACAGGTGGCGGGATGTTTGACAGTTCCCTTTTCTAAACTGAAGTTAATGTTATGAAAATAATGGTTACTTTCTGGCATCGATAGGAGTTAGGAAATCTTTGGATAAACAGAATAAGGATGGTTCTTTATGTTTTTGCTCTAGAGAAAGCAGCAGTGTGTATATTGTGTTTGGACACAAACCTGACTCCCATTAATGTCCTGCAGGACTAGTTTAATTATGCAACAGTCTATATGCTTTCTCATCCAGTGTTCAAAAAGACACTGGTTAAACTCTATCACTTTAAATTTTGTGGAATTCCCTGCAAAACACCAAGAGCTGGAATAGGGTTTGGTTATAAAATGTGAGCTTTTTGTTTCATTGCCAGTTCTTGAGACAAGTAAAGGAATGACACTTGGCCCCGGGACTTGAGCCACCAAGCTGCCATGCCTGCGTGCTTGACTGCTGACTTCCCTAGCTGTGTGTGGCTGGGGTGGTGATGCAGAAGTCAGGCACGATGTGAGTTGCTGCTGGAAGGACAGAAGAGATAGATGGCCCTTTGGCTTCTTGTCCAGGGTATCTGTTGTGCCCACCTCTTCATGAGAAAATATGGATGATTTCACTTGGCCCTGGAGAAGCTTTTCACTTCTGATTCTACTCACCAGCTGAAGTTCCATTCCCAGACTAGATATCTTCCTCAGTGACTTCAGAGACCACATTCAATTGTGCTTAGCTGTGCTGATGTATACTAACAACAATTGGACTTTGCGCTTCCAGCTGGCCATCTTTTCTCACCCCTCCAAGCATCTTGAAAGAATTCTTTATATTCTTAATCTCCTCTCAATTTCTCTCCGAAAGTGTGCTTTTGATGCTTAAAGAGGGAAGGTATGGAAGTATACCATTGGGGTTCCTGGAGATGGACTCCCACCATGCTCACTCAGGTGCTTGAGTGAGCATAAGGACCCCTGATGTCATTCATTTGTATATTCATACAGCATACATGTACCAAGGGCCTTCTCTGTGTCCCAACTTGAATAGGCATATTGATGTATGGGGCAGGTGGAAACAGACTCAGGTGGAGTACTGAGTCAGGCTTTTTCCCAGCAGCTGCTTCAGAGGGCTGTTGTGGGGATGTTGGGCATTAGCTAAGAAGGCCTTAGGGGGCATATGACCCCCTAAGGAGGCAGTAGGAGGTATAGGAGGAGCTGAATAAATATGTTATTTCCCAGTTCAGTATATTGGTTGTTGACAAGAGTATTTTCCTACCAAGAATAGTTATATACACTTGTTTCAGAATGCCTGGGACTACAGAGATATTGTGGTGATCATTTGCTTGTTCTATGGTTCAAGAAGTTATGTTTTTACGACTATGATCAATTTAGCCACTGAAGATTTAATACAACAAAGGGTTACCCAGATTGCTCTGTCTAGATTTGCAGGAGATTAAAAGAAGGAAAGCAAGGAGAATATACTGATCCCAAGAATTGAACAGAGCAGAAACACTATTGCTTCTGTACTTAAAATATATCTGACCCACAGGCTCATGAGCTCCTACGCTCTATCTAGGCGAGTCATATGTGCACATTACATGCCGCCCGCCCCATAACCTAGTGCTGGGCATGACTAACCTCTGTTCCTTTCCTCCCACTTCTTGTGTTCTAGCCCCAGATCCATAGAAATCTT
This sequence comes from Canis lupus dingo, assembly GCF_003254725.2. NCBI lineage: Eukaryota > Metazoa > Chordata > Mammalia > Carnivora > Canidae > Canis > Canis lupus. The sequence goes on from NC_064253.1 coordinate 22,353,225, forward strand.
TTCTGTCCATCCTGCTGTTTCCAGTCCTGTGCCCTGGATGTATGCTCTTAGCTCTTAGAGCCCCCAGAGAACTTTGCTCTTCCCTTTTATATGACCCTTAATTTACTCTAACACATCATTAAGAGGATGTGGATGGTAGAGATCAGCCAGGGAGTATTTGACTCTGTGGGCCTCCAGGCTAGTAAGGTACTAGAATGTTCAAGAATGACCTCATAAACAAAGCGTTCCCTTCCTGGGCTTTGCTCTCTGGCTTCTTAGAATCTGGATGCCAAGGAAATCCCTAAGCAGAGATTTTTTTGTTAGATAATCAAGGAATAAAAATTAGAAATTTGGAAAATGTCTCAACAGTTTCATTACCAGAATGATACAACAAGAGTCATTTCCAGCTCACTGTTGGATAATCCATCACTGGTGTTCTGTGCAAGATTCGGGAAATTTCAGTAAATATTCTTTATTTCTATTGTTTGTTTAAGAAATGTGCAGATGGCAGCTTAGGGGAGCAGGCTGCCAGTGTTCTCTTAGCTTCTTCACAAACATACTCTTCCGCTGCCTAAAACGAGGTATGTGCCCTTGAGGACTGGCCTTCTGTGACTGGTAAGGTTGGTGAAGGCTCAGCCAGACATTTTGCTTCTTTGGCTTTAATACCATGACTGGCTAGTTAAGTCAGCTTCAGTCACTCTCTCATTTGACCCATATACTGCATTTGACTCAGTTTAGTCCTTTTTATCTTTTTGTCCTTCTTACTTTCCTTTTATTAGCTACTAGGTTAGAAAATTTGAAGGTTTTTTTGGAGGTATTAGACCTCAAATCAGACAAAATTATACATCCTGTTTTTATAGATTATAAAAGTATATACATTCTGTATTTATTTACTTTTAGGAGAGTGTGTTAATTTGTTGCATATAGTGGGGAAGTAATACATGATTTTGAGAAAAATTGGAAAGCACAGGTAAATATTAATAACCAAAAAAAAAAGTATTACCTGTAAGCTCACCATCCACAGGCAGGCACTATCAACATTTTGGTGTGTTTCCTTCTCAGTTTTTTCTACTTGTTTTTGCACAGTTGAGATAATATTGAGTAGAGAATTGTGTATCTTGTTTTGTTTTTATCCGTTGCCACCCAGTGGATCATAAACATCTTTTTAAACCATAGAAAGTGCATAGGCATATTTTAGTATTTATATAATATTCCATGAGATGGATATGCCATAATGTACTTAACCAGTCTTTTTTGTTAGACTTTTAAAGTGTTTCCAAGTTCTCACTACTTAAATAATGGTGGGATGAACATGTTTGGCCAAAGCCACTTTATTCCAGATTGCATTCTCTTGGGATAGGTTCCTTGGATCAAAGGATACAAACAGTACTAAGGCTTTTCAGAAGAGTTGGCCAATTTACATGCCCCCAGGCAGTTTATGAGACTGCCTCATCACAGTAACTACTCCCAGCATTAGATACTATTATGTTTAAGTCTTTGCTAATTTCTTTTTTTTTTTTAAGATTTTATTTATTTATTCATGAGAGACAGAGAGAGAGAGAGAGGCAGGCAGAGACACAGGCAGAGGGAGAAGAAGGCTCCATGCAGGGAGCCCAGAGTGGGACTCCATCCCGGGTCTCCAGGATCACGCCCTGGGCCGAAGGTGGCGCTGAACCGCTGAGCCACTCAGGGAGCCCCAAGTCTTTGCTAATTTCATAAGCAAAAACAATCATTGTACCTAATTTGCATTTCCCTGGTTAGTAATGCTACTAAACATTTTGGGGGAAGTTCATTACCATTTGTATTTATTTCATGAATTGACTGTGTGTTTGCCCATTTTTTTCTTAGGGTGTCCAGTTTTTTAATCATTGATTTGTGAGCACTTGTATGGGTGATGATTTGATTATTACCAGTTTTTCCTACTAGACTGACAATATTTAGTTTTGTTCACCTTGTATCCACAGTGCCTGCTGTCTGCTGCCTTGCTTGGCATTTGTAATCACTCAGTAAAAATTTGTTGAATGAGTAAATGAAGATAATGCTTTGTTTTGCTTAAGAAGAATTGGTAACCTCTCCCCCGCACCACCCCAGAGGTCCAAAGAAAAGGAACTAAGTAACTAAGTGGGAACAGATCAACTCAGGAGTCATCATACATATTTTATTGGTCATTCAATTAGCATTGTGTTACAATTTAAAAATGCATTTATTTAAGTAATCTCTGTACTCAGTGTGGGGCTCAAACTCATGACCCGGAGATCAAGAGTCACTTGCTCTACTGACTGAACCCGCCAGGTGCCCTGCATTGTGTTGCAATTTAAAAATATATTTAAATTTATATTGACAGAGGGGATAAAGCAGACCCTAGTCTCTGCAAATGTGTGTAATGTTTGGGATCTAGTTTTATTGTAAGATAATCACACCTCTTATTCAACTTTTTGACAGGAGGAAAGATACCCAATGTCAGGCATTTGTGAAGAGAGTCATAATGAGTCGTCTCTTTAAGATAATGATGATTAGCATCGTCTCACTGAATGCCTTTTTTGTAGTCTTGTGGACTGATTATAACACAAAATACAACTTGTTCAGACTTTTTGAGGTAAGCAGACAAAATGGGTTAACTTTCTTCTGTTTCATCCTTTTTATTGGTGAAAACATTAAAAAAATTTTAAGACATTTCGTTCAAGAAAATTTTCCATAGAAAAAATTCTCAAGGACTTGAAAAATATAGTCTAAAATCTAGGAACATGATAGCAATAGTAGCAGTGATGACATGGTTTTTCAGTCTCTGAATTTCCTCTTAAAAAAAAAAAAAAGCATCACTTCTCGGCCTTTTGGCTAAGATCAAGTGTAGTAAAAAAAAAAAAAAAAAAAAAAAAGCAACTTGGAGGGTCTCTGGATGGCTCAGTGGGTTAAGCATCCAATTTTTGGTTTTGGCTCAGGTCATGATATCAGGGTTGTGACACTGAGCCCTGTGTCAGGCTCCACACTCAGCAGTCAGTGTGAGATATTATATACATATATCTTTTAAAAAAATGAGCAACTTGGGAGCAAAACCAAAAACCCATGGGCAGCATCGAAATCAAAACTAGTCAAAAAAATATCCTTACTCTGAGCCACAGCTGCACAGTATGAGTCTCTGAGAGGAAGCAGAGGACATTAAAAAAAATAGTAATTGGAAAATATGGGCTGATATGAGAACAGCATTTTTTATTAACATATACTGTATTATTAGTTTTTTTTTTTTTAAAGATTTTGTTTACTTATTCATGAGAGACAGAGAGAGAGAGAGAGAGGCAGAGACACAGGCAGAGGGAGAAGCAGGCTCCATGCAGGGAGCCCGATGTGGGACTCGATCTTGGGACTCCAGGATCACACCCTGAGCCAAAGGCAGATGCTCAACCGCTGAGCCACCCAGGTGTCCCTATACTGTATTATTAGTATATAATGTAGAACTTAAGTAATCTTAAATTACTTAATTTAAGGTAGAATTTAGTGATTCCTCAGTTGCATATAACACTCAGTGCTACTTATATCATGCCCTCCTTAATGATGTCCATCTCCCAATTACCCTTTCCCCCAATCCATCTCCCCTCCAACCACCCTCAGTTTGTTTCCTATGATTAAGAGTCTCTTATGGTTTATTTCCCTCCCTGTTTTTGTCTTATTTGTCCTTCCCTTGCCCTATGTTCATCTGTTTTGTTTCTTAAATTCCACAAATGAGTGAAATTGTACAGTATTTGTCTTTCACTGACTTATTTCACTTACCATGATACCCTCTAGTTCCGTCTACATTGTTGCAAATGGAAAGCTTTCATTCTTTTTGATGGTTGAGTAATATTCCAGTGTGTGTGTGTGTGTGTGTGTGTGTGTGTGTGTGTATACACATCTCATCTTCTTATCCATTCATCTATTGATGTACAGCATTTGATATTGGGAAGAGTGTTGTTCAGTCCAGTACTGGGTTAGTACAAGAGGTTCATAGTAATTTCTGAAGGGCCTAGAACAGTCTAAACCTTGTGAACTTTGAAGACTGACCAGTTAGGGCTCCCTTCAGGGACACACCCCCTGCTCTCCACCCACTTAGGAGAAATAGTGGGAGTGGAATAAAAATTGAGCAGGGTAGAGACCCAGAGCTGAAGGAAGAGAAGGCCCAGATAAAATTGGAGGAGGGGAATGGAACAAAGAAACCTTAAAAATCAAGCTAGCACATCTTAAAACACACCACCAAAACAGATGAGTTATGTGAAGTTAGAGCCATAGCATCTAAAAGTTCAGGAAAACTAATGTCATATAAAAAAAGTATACTAGAAAGAGATTGAGGTAAAATCCCATACAGAATTATGAAACGAGAAAAGAGAATGAAGTACAGAATAATATCCATGTAGATAGTAGAAGCCCACCACAAAGACATGTCCAAAAAACAGATAAAAACTGTAGCATGTTATTTCAAAACAAGGTAAATTTTCAAGATCATGAGACAAGGGGTGCCTGGTTGGCTCAGTTAAGTGTCTGCCTTTCAGGTCAGTTGATGATCTCAGAGTCCTGGGATTGAGCTCCCTGCTTGGTGGGGAGTCTGTTTCTCCCTCTCCCTTGGCCTCTCCCTCTGCTTGTGCTTGCTCTCTCTGTCAAATAAATAAATAAAATCTTTTTAAAAAGAAGGAAAGAAAATGATATGAGATAGGAAAGAACAGAGGTGAGGTAACAAAACTCAGGAAAGAATTAGAAATAAAAGTCACTTCAAAAATGAAGATGAAACTAAGAGTGAGTAAACATAATGGGTAAGCTTAGAAGTATTGGATTAATGGAGATTTTTAAAAAAGATTTATTTATTTATTTATTTATTTATTTATTTATTTATTCATGAGAGAGAGAGAGAGAGAGAGAGAGAGTTAGAGACACAGGCAGAGGGAGAAGCAGGCTCCATGCCAGGAACCCAACGCGGGACTCGATCCCGGGACTCTAGGATTGCGCCCTGGGCCAAAGGCTGGCGCTAAACCGCTGAGCCACCCAGGGATCCCCAATGGGGGAGATTTTTAAAACTCAATCAGAAATGAAGAAATAAAAAGGATTCAAGAGAAAATGATGAATATGGAAAATGAGGGAAGGGGCACCTGGCTGGCTCCCCAGTTAGTGGAGCATGCAGCTCTTAATCTTGGGGTTGTGAGTTTGACCCCCCATGTTGGGTTTAGATTACTTTAAAGTTAAAAAAGAAAAAGAAAAAAAGATTAAAAAGACAAAGAAAATGGGGGGAAGAAAAGATCCAACATAAGGATAATAAGAGTCGCTGAATTTGAAACAAAAAGTAAAGGGATGGAGCAAACAAATCTATAAGAAATGCTACCTGAAATAAAAGAATTGAAATTCTTTATTGAAAGAGCACGTGTTGCACCCCTGAGTATATGGATTTAGAACAACAAACACCAAGACATTCTAGTAAAAAATTGGATGGAGGAAATTGTGAGCATCTGGGCAAAGGGGCTGATAAGGAAAGGGAAAGTATTGGCAGGCTTTGCCGTGATAATGCTGTATGGTAAAAGAAAATAGTAACGTGTTTAAGATACTTAAGGGAAGAAAGTGTAAACCAAGAATTCTAGATCCATTATAATTGACTTTCAGATCACGCACACACACAGAAACTGTCAATAATCATGAAAACACTTGGGTGATAGTGTTCCCTTAAGCCCTTACTTCGGAATCTGGCAAAGAATAAGTTGCATCCAACCAAGATGACTAGAGACACATCAACATTAGGATGGGTGGTGAATGCTGATTACAATTATTGGTAGAACTAATCATAATTGTGGGTTAACAAGAAGAAAGCATATAATGAATCTATCCCATGACAGTGAAGATATAGTGTGACTCAAAACTGGAGGAGAATGGGGAGAGTTTTTTTTTTTTTTTAATTTATTTATGATAGTTACAGAGAGAGAGAGAGGCAGAGACACAGGCAGAGGGAGAAGCAGGCTCCATGCACCGGGAGCCCGATGTGGGATTCGATCCCGGGTCTCCAGGATCGCGCCCTGGGCCAAAGGCAGGCGCCAAACCGCTGCGCCACCCAGGGATCCCAGAATGGGGAGAGTTAAAGCAAAACAAATTTTAAACCATTTTTAGAAGTCAATTTAGTGGCGACACTAGTAGTAGTGCCATTTTGAAACTGTTGAGTCTATAATATGGAATAAAGCAGGTGGGTAAATATGTGGCAGTTTAGTTCTATTATCTTCAGTACTCTTGAGAACTAGGATACTCATGGAAGAAAGGACAAACAGATAAAGATAACTAAAAACTTTCTTTTGACATTTAAGTTGGAAATGTCAGGATAAATTACTAAAGTATTTTATCCTTAACCATGAAAAACCGAGAACATTGCCACTCAGTAATTATGCATCTTTAGTGCTCATAATGTGATGTTGAAATGCTGTTTCTCTAAGGGATTCTTAGAGAAATGATTGACTGCCAGTCAAGGCAAAATATATACCAGATGTATCAGGAATATCTTGTCATACACATAACAAGGAAGCTATCAAAGATTATGGGAGTCCTATCAAAAGGACTTAGGAGACTACTTGAAGAGACTCCAACTTGCAAAAGATGGGACACTTTGAGCTTCAAAAAGGATAATAATTACAATGGATTGAAACTCATCAAACAATCCATAAGTTTATAATGAAACCAGAAAACTAATGTTGCTTTTGGAGAGTAAAAAAAGAACTAATCCTTTATTTAAAAAACTATTAAATTAAGATAAAGAATCAACCATTACTGACCTTACACGAACCATATTACTGAGTGACCATATAATCAGTAAGGAAAACTCTATAGAAGTATCCCAATTAATAAATGAAAAAATGGTAGAATTAAAATATCACTATTTTCAACCCCTGGTGAAGTAATGAATCTAGGCAATGAGTATGAGTGGCTGCTACCATATGTCATAAAAGGAGAGACAAGCAGACATATGCCTGCTATGAAAGAACAGAGCCTAAAATTTTGCCAAAGAGATGAAGCATGAATCTGATCTTGCCTTTGGATCCAACTACCTACTTCTGGGAAATAGAGGACAGAGGAGCATACTGAGCTGCACTATGAGTGTGTAGTCAGCAAAATCCAGACTGGAAATTCTACCAGTCAAACTGCTTGGATTCATCAACAAGTAAACTGAAAGGAAAAAAGGAATGGAAGACTTAAAAGACTTAACAAATTTTTTAAAATTTTAAAGGAGAAGACTAAAGTATTAGTTCCAGGGATCTACAGGGGTACCTATCTATAGAGAAATGCAAGAGAGTGATTACTATGAAAATCAGGATAGTGGTCACTTTGGGGGAAAGGAAGGAAGTTGTAATTGGAATGGGGCACATGGAAGGACTTTTGGGATGGCTGGTGAACAAAGTTGCTTTCCTTGACCTAGGTGATAGTTACCGGGGTATTGGTCTTGTAACAGTCTATTAAGCTATATATTTGTTTATTTGGTTCTATATGTATGTTTTATTGTAAAATAAAATGGTTAAAAATATACTCTGTCTTTATTTATGGTAAATAACAAATTTCTTTCTTGGTGGTAAAAATGGCCTGCATCAACATAATGTGGGGTCAGAAATCATGGAGGTGATGGAATACCCTAATCAACACCTGAAATGTGAGGATCAATGTTCATTTGGTACTTCTGTGAGCTTGTTGGTATGGCAGTGCATCCACACCAGTATTCTATAGTGTTTGGTAATGGACTGTAGAACATCATGTTAGGTATAGGATTTGATAGGAGTCAGGGAAAAAGCTGAGTTGAGGAATCTGAATCTTTGATTGCCTTACAGAGGCCATATGGGTCACAAAACATACATCCTGTAGGGCCCTGGTTTGCAAGCCTCAGGGATGTTCTGTGCTGTGGAAGGGATGCAGACAGATTTCAGTGTTATACGAATTGAGGTTTTTGGCAAGTTACTTAATCTCGAAATTGTTCAGCATCAACATTTGTAAAGCACTGTTATTAATACACACAGGATGGCTGTGAGGTCATTGGAAATAACATGCATGAAAAACCTTGATTAGCTATGAAACTCTGAGAAATTATTACTATTTTGGAAGATCTCAATGAAGGCATCAGGAAAGTTCTGAGAAGACCCCGATCTCTCACCTTTGGAAAATCTTGAGACTCTGCAAGCAGAAAATGAAGGCTGAGACAGAGATGTAAACTGCTAGAACATTAAATATATGCCCCAACACTCAGAGCCTCATAGAAAAGGCTCAGAGACTTAGTGGGTCCTGACATTTATAGAAACATCTATCCATTTATTAGCAGGCCATTAAGTTAGCTGTGGAGACTTTGTTCACGTATGATAAAGAATACAGACTTCACAGAAGTACTTCTGGAAAGTCCCTTTAAAAGGGGGGGCACCTGGGTGGCTTAGTTGATTGAACATCTGCCTTTGGCATGGGTCATGACCTCAGGGATCATGACCTGGGTCATGGGATTGAGCCCTGCATCAGGCTCCCTGCTTGGTGGGGAGCCTGCTTTTCTCTTTCCCTCTACTCTTCCTCATGTTTTTTTTTTTTTCTCTCTCTCTCAAATAAATAAAATCTTAAAAAAAAAAAGGAATGGCAACAGTAAAATTCTAAGGAGAGGGCAGCTTCTAATTTCCAGGGTTCCAATTTTCTATAATTTAAAATGTCCACTTTCCAAGAACAACAAAATCATGAAACATGCAAAGAAACCGGAATGTATGGCCTCCACACAAGTAAATAAAAGTACACTCAGTAGAAGCTGTCTCCAAGGAAGCCCATCTCTTGGGCTTACTTAAGCAAAGATTTTTTAAATTAGCTATTGTAAATATGTTCAGAGGACTAAAGAAAAATCATATCTAAAGAACTAAAAGAAAGTATGAGAGGAATGTCTCATCAAATAGAGAATATAGAGAAATTATTAAAAAGAGCCAAATAGAAATTCCTTAGTTGAGAAGTGCAATAATTGAAAATTTCACTAGAGGAATTTAATAGTAGATTTGAGCTAGTAGAGGAAGAAATTGAAAAACAGAAAGATTGATTAATTGAGATTCTCCAGTGTGAGGAACAGAAAGAAAAAATGAAGGAATGAAAATGAGCAGAGACCTGTGGAACACCATCAAATATGGTATCCCAGAAGGAGAGGAGAGAAAGGACAGAAAAAATACAAAGAAACAATGGCCCCAAATTCCCCAAATTTGATGAAAAAACAATCTGCACATCCAAAAATATTAGTAAACTCTAAGATTCAGAAATTCATCTAGACACATCATGAACAAACTGTTGTAAGTCAAAGAATTTGAGAGTACCTGTGGAGAAGTGATTCATCACATACAAAGTATCCTCAATAAAATTAATGCTTATTTATCCCAAGAAACTACAGTGGCCAGAAGGCAGTGGAGTGTTGTTTTCAAAGTATTGAAATAAAAAGACTGTCAACCAAGAATTCTACATCCAGAAAACCCATCCTTCAAAAATGAAGGAGTGATATTGGTGAAAATGGTAGAGTAGGTAGCTCTAAGGGGTCCATCTACCCCCAAAAAAATACCTGAAAAGAGGCAATAACTGTCAGAATTCTGAAAAATCGTCAAAGTTTTATAGCAAATGAGTAAACTGTGAATCAAGAAAGAGTCAACTTTTATTTACTTTAAAATTTTATTTTAAGAAAATATTTATTTTAGAGAGAAAGTATGAGTGCTGGGGGAAGAGGCAGAGGGAGAAGGAGAGAGAATCCTAAGCAGACTCCCTGCTGAGCTTGGAGCATGACCCAGGGCTTGTTGCAGGGCTTGATCTCATGACTGAGATCATGAGCTCAACTAAAACCAAGAGTTGGACACTTAACCAACTACATCACCCAGGCGCCCCAAGAAAGAGTCAACCTTTAAAAGTGAAGAAAACTTTGCAACATTTTTATATGTCCCTGACCCACTCCCTTTTTCAGCATGGTGATAGTCCTAAAGATGGCAGCTTGAGTTCTCAGTGAGGGACTCTGGTCTCCTTGGGTCCAGAAGCAGTAGAGCAGACTTTGTTCTTAAAGAATTGTATTGTCTACTTTATCCCTTCCTTCTTTCCTTCCTTCCTTCCTTCCTTCCTTCCTTCCTTCCTTCCTTCCTTCTCTTGTTCCTTCTTTCCTCCCTCCTTTTCTTCTTTTCACTTGAAGCATTTAAGAAAATCTCTCTTTAAACACTAGCTAAAGGAAGAGACTTCAAATACCACATATGACAAAGAATACAGTTTTTAAAATATTTTATCTTTAAGTAATCTCTGTACTTAATGTGGGGCTTTGAATTCACAACCCTGAGATCAAGTCATATTCTCTACTGGCTGAGCCAGCCAGGCACCCTGCAAAGAATACAATTTTACAAAAACAACTACTACTCAGAAAAAGTAACAGACTCTGAGGAAAGGGAAGAATATGATTTTTAGAGTTACTACATTGTAGGGACACCTGGGTGGCTCAGTCAGTTGGGCATCTGCCTCTGGCTCCGTTCATGACCTTAGGATTCTGGGATGGAGATCTCTGTTAAGCAAGGAGTCTGCTTCTCTCTTTCCCTCTGCTTCTGCTCATTCTCTCTCTCTCTCTAATAATTAAAATCTTAGTTACTACCTTATATTTAAAATGTCTAGTTCAAAAAAATTAAGTGTGCAAATAAACAAATAGGTATGGCTTTTATACAGGAGAAATGAATAGAAACTGTCCCTGAGAAAGCATAGACATTGGAATTGCTAGACAAAGACTTTAATAAGTCCACTGTGTAAAATATGCTCTGGGAGCTAAAAGAAACCTTGGGCAAAGAGCTAAATAACCAGAAAAAGTGTCTCAAGAAAGAGAATGTCAATAAAGAGATAGAAATTAGAACCAAACAGAACCAAACAAATTCTGGAGCTGAAAAGTACAATAACAGAAAAATTCACTGGAGAGTTCAAGAGCAGACTTGAGTAGGTAGAAGAAATAATCAGTGAACTTGAAGACAAATCTATTGAGCTTAGTCTGAGGAACAGAAAGAATAAAGAATGAAGATAAATGAACTACAACAAAAAAAGTACAAAAAAAAAGAAAGATAAATGAACAGTTTAAGAGACCTGTGGGACACAATCAAGCATATCAACATATACATATTGGAAGTTCCAGAAAGAGAGGTGAGAGAGGGAAAGAGGCAGAAAGAATATTTAACAAAAATGGTAGCTAGAAATTTCCCAAATTTGGTAAAGGATATATGCATCCAAGAATCTGTAAACTCCAAGGACAAACATAAAGAGATCCACACTGAGACACATAATTGAGCTGTCAAAAACCAAAGACAAAGAGAATCTTAGGATCTTGAACTCTCAAGAGAGAAGCAATTTGTCACATATAAGGTATTATCTATAAGATTAGCAGCTGGTTTCTCAGAAACTGTGGAGGACAGAAAAAAGTGACAGAACATATTTCAAGCACTGGGAGAAAAATATTGTTGACCAAGAATTCTATATCCAGCAAAACTGTCTTTCAAAAAATGAAGGAGAGGGGTACCTGGGTGGCTCAGTTAGCATCTGACTTTTGATTTCAGCTCAGATCTTGATCTTAGGGTCATGAGTTCAAGCCCTGCATTGGGCTTCACATCCAGCATGAAGCCTACTTAAGAGAGAGAGAGAGAGAGAGAGAGAGAGAGAGAGAAAATAAGACATTTCCAGATATGCAAAAGCTGAGAGAGTTTGCTGGTAGAAGCTCTACACAAAATGCTAAAGGTAGTCTTTTAGGTGGAAATGAAGTTAGACAGTAACTGGGTTGCCCGGGTGGCTCAGTGGATGAGTGTCTGCCTTTGGCTCAGGTTGTGATCCCAGGGTCCTGGGATTGAGTCCCACATTGAGCTTCCCACAGGGAGCCTGCTTCTCCCTCTGCCTCCCTCTCCCTATGCCTTTCTCTCTGTCTCTCATGAATAAATAAATAAAATCTTCAAAAAGAAGGTTAAAAAAGAAAAGAAACTAGACAGTAACTTGAAGCCACTTATAGAAGTAATTACATAGGTAAATATAAAAGGTCAGTATTATATTTTTAATTTGTAACTATATATGTGTGTGTGTATGTGTATGTGTGTGCATACACACACTATGTGTATATATGGTTTAAAATAAAAATGCATAAAACAATAATTATAGTTAATGGGTGTATAATGTATAAAGATGTGTTTTGTGACAACAAAACGTGAAAGGGGGAGATGAAATTCTAAGGAAATAATTGTTATATACTATTGAAGCTAAGGTTGTATTAAAAATGGATTGTTAGAAGTTTAAGAGCTTAAATGTAATCATGAAAGTAACCACCAAGAAAAGAACTAAAAAATATATAGAAGAAGAAAAGAGAAAGGAATCCAAGTGGTACACTACAAAAGAATCAAGCATGAAAATGAGTTGTAATAGAGAAATTGAGGTACAAAAGAGATGTGACACATATAAAAAATTATAAAATGCCAGAGGTATTTCTTCTTTATCAGTAATTATTTTAGGGGAGTCCCGGTGGCTTAGCGGCTTGGTGCTGTCTTCAGCCCGGGGCATGATCCTGGAGACCTGGGATCAAGTCCCATGTCAGGCTCCCTGTATGGAGCCTGCTTCTCCCTTTGCCTGTGTCTGTCTGTCTGTCTGTCTGTCTCTCTCTGTGTTTCTCATAAATAAATAAAATCTTAAAAAATAGAATGGAGAAAATTATTCCATGCAAGTAGAAATGAAAAGAGAGCTCAGATGGGTTTAAAATATCAGCCAAAATAGACATTAAGGGAAAAATTGTTACAAGAGACAAGGATATTGTATTTTGACAAAAGGGTCAATTCACTAAGAAAATACAATGATTTTTCTCAAATGCAGATGGAGCGTTCTCCAGGATAGACCATATGTTAGGCCATAGACAAGGTGTAATAAATTTAAAAATATGAAATCATACAAAGTATTTTTTCTGACAAAAATGGAATGAGGGATCCCTGGGTGGCGCAGCGGTTTAGCGCCTGCCTTTGGCCCGGGGCGCGATCCTGGAGACCCGGGATCGAATCCCACGTCAGGCTCCCGGTGCATGGAGCCTGCTTCTCCCTCTGCCTGTGTCTCTGCCTCTCTCTCTCTCTCACTGTGTGCCTATCATAAATAAATAAAAATTAAAAAAAATGTTTAAAAAAAATGGAATGAAACTGGAAATCAGTAATAGCAGGAAAACTGGAAGAATGTTCAAATATATGGAAATAAACTTAAATAACCAGTAGGTCAAAGAAAAAAATCACAAGGGAGGTTAGAAAGTAAGGTAAATGAAAATGAGCACACAGCATAACACATAAGGATTATAGTCAATAATATTGTAATAACTTTGATGACACATATACCTACCCTTACTATGGTGAGCATTGCATAATGTATGTGTCAAATCACTGTTGTACACCTGAAACTAATATAAAATTGTATTTCAATATACTTCAATTAAAAAAAACAAACTTATGCAGCAAAAGCAGTGCTCAGAGGGAAATACATACCTGTAGATGCCTGCATTAGGAAAGAAAAATTATTATTTATTTATGATAGTCACAGAGAGAGAGAGAGGCAGAGACACAGGCAGAGGGAGAAGCAGGCTCCATGCACAGGGAGCCTGAGGTGGGATTCAATCCCGGGTCTCCAGGATCGCGCCCTGGGCCAAAGGCAGCCACTAAACTGCTGCGCCACCCAGGGATCCCAGATTGTACCTTAGTAACCTAACTTTATACCTTAAGGAACTAGAAAAAGAAGGGCAAACCAAACTGAAAGCTAGCAGAAAGAAGGAAATAAAAAATTTTAGAGTGAGATAAACATATAGAGAAGAGATAAAACCAAAATTTCCTTTTTTTTTTTTAAAGATTGACAAAATTGACAGTATTAGCTAAATTGGCTAAAGAAAAGGGAAGACTCTAATTACTAATAATAGAAATGAAAGTTGGGACTTTACTACTGACCTTATAGGAAAAAAGGGTTAGAGAAGAATAAACAATTGGATGCCAACAAATTAGACAACCTAGATGAAATGGACAAATTACAAGAAACATACTAACCGCAAAACTGACTCAAGAGAAAAATAGAAGACTGACATGTTGGATCAGACTTATATTAAGTAAAGAGGCTACATTACTAATCAAAAACCTCCTAACAAAGGAATACCCACATTCATATGGATGTGCAAAGAGCCCTGAAGAGCCAAAACAATATTACTGAATACGAAGTACGGAGTTGGAGGACTTGTACTTTCTGACTTCAAAACTTTAGACTACAGAGATATAATAAAAAACAGTGTGGTATTGGCATAAGGATAAACATAGACCTATGGAATACAATTGAAATTCTGGAGATAAAACCAAATTAAGTAGGCTAATTGATTTTCGACAAGAATGCCAAGACTGTTTAGTTGGGGCAAGAACCTTTGGGCAGCCCAGGTGGCTCAAGCGATTTAGTGCCGCCTTCAGTCCAGGGCCTGATCCTGGAGACCCTGGATTGAGTCCCACATCGAGCTCCCGGCATGGAGCCTGCTTCTTCCTCTGCCTGTGTCTCTCCCTCCCTGTCTCTCTTTCTCTCTGTGTGTGTCTCTCATGAATAAATAAATAAAATCTTTAAAAAAAATAGTCTCTTCGTCAGGTTCTAGGACAGCCTGCTATCCACATTCAAAGAATAAAGTCGGACCCCTACCTCACACCGTATTAAAAAATTAACTGTATAAAAGCTAGAATTCTTAGAAGAAAACATAGAGGTAAATGTTTATGGCCTTGAATCTGACAATAGATTCTTAGAGATGATACCAAAAGCATAGGCCACAAAAGGAAAAGTAGATAAATTAGACTTCATTAAATAAAAACATTTGTGAGTCTAAGAGCACTATCAAGAGAGTGAGAAGATAAGCCACAGAAAGGGAGAAAGTATTTGCATATCCTGAATCTGATAAAGGGTTAACATGCAGACTATATAAATAACTCCCACAACTTGACAGTAATAACAATAACAACATATGAGCAACCCAATTACAAAATGCCCAAAGGAGATGAGCACTGAGTGTTATGCTATATGTTGGTAAATTCAATTTAAATTTTAAAAAATGCCCAAAGGGCTTGAATAGTCATTTCTTCAAAGAAGATAGTAAATGACCAATAAGCACATTAAAAGATGTTCAGAATCACTAGTCATCCCTTTAGAATGGGAGATGCAAATCAAAACCACAATTAGATACAACTTCACACCCTAATTATTACAACTATTATGAAAACAAAAACTGCAAAATGGAAAAGAACAAGTGTTAGTGATGTAGACAAGAAGAAATTAGGACATTTGTGCATTGCTGGTGGGAATGTTAAATCATGTAAAAGCTCTAGAGAACATCTTCTCAAAAAGTTAAACATAGAATTGCCGTATGATCCAGCAATTCCACTTCTAAGTGTATATTCAAAAGAATTGGAAACAAACTCAGATACTTGTACACCAGTGTTTATAGCACCATTGTTCACAGTAGCCAAAAGGTGGAAGCAAGTCATGTGGACACATGAATTGCCACATGACACATGATTGACAAATGAATAGATAAAGAAAATGTGGTCTATATGTAAAATGGAATATTATTCAGCTTTTATAAAGAATGAAATTGTGATACATGCATGCTACAATGTGGATGAACCTCGAACACATTATGCCAAGTGAAATAAACCAGGTATAAAATGGCAAATATTGTGTGGTTTCACTATAAGTGAAAGTATTAAAGTACCTAAAACAGGAAAATTAACACAGACATAAAGAATGGAGTTATCTGGGGGCTGGGGAAGAGGGGAATGTGAAGGTACTGCTTATTGGGTAGAGAGCTTCTGCTTGAGAAAATGAAATAGTTCTGGAAATGGATGGTAGTGATGGTTGTACCATATTGTGAATGCACTACTTCCACTGAACTGATTGTACACCTACAAATGGGTAAATGTGTACTTATCATGTTATATATATATATTTTTTTTACCCTAATCAAAAACAAAGGTTATGAGTACTCAAAAGTTAAACCCCCCTTACGAATTTTACTTTTTAAAATGATGAATTTTATGGTACAAGAATTATACCTCAATTTAAAAAATTAATGAGCTGACCTTTTGGAAAAGAGCAACCGAATAAAATCAAAAAGAAGGAAAAAGGAAGGAAAAATAGAAGAAAAGAAGGAAAGTAGAAAAAAGGAAATAATAAAGATAAGAGCAAAAATTAATGAAATAGAAAGCAAAGGGGCAGCCCGGGTGGCTCAGCGGTTTAGTGCCGCCTTCAGCCTAGGGCGTGTGTGATCCTGGAGACCCGGGAGTGAGTCTCACATCAGGCTCCGCCCGCATGCAGCCTGCTTCTCCCTCTACCTGTCTCTGCCTCTCTATCTCTCTCTCTGCGTCTCGTGAATAAGTAATAAATCTTTTTTTAAGGAAAGCAAAGATTCAATAGTATTAATAAAGCCAAAGTTCGATCTTAGAAAACGATGATAAAATAGCTTTCTTCATGAGACAATCAAGACAAATGACAGCCCTGAATCATGTTAGGATTTTTTTTTTTTTTTAGATTTTTTATTCGTTTGAGAGAGAGCAAGAGTATAAGCAGAGGGGAGGGTCAGAGGGAGAGGGAGAAGCACAGTCTCTGCTGAGCAGGGAACCTGATGTGGGGCTTGATCCCAGGACCCCGAGGATCATGACCTGACCTGAAGGCAGATGGCTGATCAACTGAGCCATGCAGTCGCCCCTAGGCTTGCGTTTTATTTTTTATTTTTATTTATTTATTTATTTATTTATTTTTTATATTTATTTATTTATTTATTTATTTATTTATTTATTTAAAAAATTATTTAAGTTCAGTTTGCCAACAAATAGTATAACCCCCAGTGCTCATCCCATCACGTGCCCTCCTTAGTGCTCGTCACCCAGTTTCCCCACGCCCCCTTTCCTCCTCCCCTTCTGTAATCCTTATTTGTTTCCCAGAGTTAGGAGTCTCATAATTTGTCTTCCTCTCTAATTTTTCCCACTCAATTCCCCTCCTTTCCCTTAAAAGCCCTTTCACTATTTCTTATATTCCACACATGAGTGAAACCATATAATTGTCTTTCTCTGATCGACTTATTTCACTCAGCATATCTTCATGTAAGTATTTATTTTATTTCAAAAATATTTTATTTATTCATGAGAGACACAGAGACAGGCAGAGGGAGAAGCAGGCTTCCTGCGGAGAGTCTGATGCAGGGCTTGATTCCAGGACCCTGGGATCATGATCTGAGCCAAAGGCAGGCGCTCAACCACTGAGCCACCCATGTACCCTCATGTTAGCTAGCTTGTTTGCTTGCTTGCTTGCTTATGTATGTATGTATGTATGTATGTATGTATGTTAGCATTTTAAAATTAAAATAACAGATACAGTAGATGTCAGAAATCTAATAATTTTGCCAATAAAATTTGAAAACCTAGCTGAGATAAGATAATTTTCTAGAAAAAAATTGACAAAACTGACTTTCAACAAAAAAGCAAAAAACTGAGCTAATTTTTATATGTCCTTATATTTCTTTTAATGGGTATAAAGTGTTGAATTAGTTGCTAAAACTTTATCCCCAAAACCTACAAACTAACCTGTACTAGATGGTTTTACATTCGTGGAAGATATAATTTCAAACATAAAATGCTTGCAAGTGATCAGATAAATGAGTATACCTGCCCTGCCCACATATAGTTCATCTTGTAAGGCTGACATAATCTTCATGCCAAAACTAGACAAGGACAGTATGAGAAAGAAAATCACACCCAATTACATGAACATTAACACAAAAATCCCATGGGGATCTGTGGGTGGCTCAGCTGTTTGGTACCTGCCTTTGGCTCAGGCTGTGATCCTGGAGTCCCGGGATCAAGTCCCACATCAGGATCCCTACATGGAGCCTGCTTCTCCCTCTGCCTGTGTCTCTGACCCTCTCTCTCTCTCTCTCTTTCTCTCTCTCTCTCTCTCATGATTAAATAAAGAAAATCTTAAAAAAAATTTAAAAAAATACAAAATCCCAAACAGAACATTAGGAAACTGAATTAGAAAATGAATGAAAAAGAGTATATGTTATTGCCAGGTTTGTTTTTTTCAGGAATGCAAGTATTAGAAAAATCTACATATTTTATTAACCAGCTTAAAATATTAGAGGAGAAAAAAAGATAATTTCAAAAGATGAAGAAAAAAGTTTATCATGAATATCCTTTAAGATAAAAACTTAGCAAACTAGGAATAGAAAGGGCTTATTTTTAACCCAATTAAGGGTACTTTGTAAAACTTGGATCAAAATTCACACTCAGTGGTGAAACTTTAGCAGTATTCTCTTTTAAGGATTAGAAAAATACTGTCATTTTTGCATAGAACTCTCAAAAGAATCTGAAAAAAATTGTTAGTAAAGTTAATACTAAGTCCAATAAGTTTGCTGGATATATGATTAATAAATAAAATTAATTACATTTAGTATATTAACTGTAAAACAGCACTTCAAATAGCAAGATATGCAAAGTATTTAGACAAAAGATGTAATAAAATCTAATAGATCTAATAAAAGATTTGTGAATTTTTAAAAAAGATTTTATTTATTTGAGAGAGAGTGAGCAGGAGCATGAGTAGTGGGGGAAGAGCAGAGGGAGAAGCAGGCTCCCCACTGAGCAGGGAGGCCAGCCTGGAGCTCTATCCCAGAACCCTGAGATCATGACCCGAGCACCTGAGTGGCTCAGGAACTGGCTGAGCTACTCAGGTGCCCCTAGATTTATGTGATCCTTAAGGAGAAAACAATATTCAAATATATAAAGGTCATTAAAGAAGACAAAGAAATGTAAAGATCTATCAGACCATGGATAGAAAAGCTCAATTTCTTAGAGATGCAATCTCCCCAAATTAATCTGTAAAATCAGTGCAATTCCAATAAGAAATAAAGGCAGTGTGTTTTTCATGGGTTGCCAAAAGCTGATGCTAAAATTTAGAGAAACAAAGAGAATCTCTCTGTCTGTGTCTATAATAAATAAATAAATAAATAAATAAATAAATAAATAAATAAATAAATCAATCTTTAAAAAAGGCGGGGGAAAAAAACAAAGCGGCGGGGGGGATCCCTGGGTGGCTCAGTGGTTTAGCGCCTGCCTTTGGCCCAGGGCGCGATCCTGGAGTCCTGGGATTGAGTCCCGCGTCAGGCTCCCGGCATGGAGCCTGCTTCTCCCTCCTCCTGTGTCTCTGCCTCTGTCTCTCTCTCTCTATCATAAATAAATAAATAAATAAATAAATAAATAAATAAATAAGTAAGTAAGTAAGTAAATAAATAAATCTATCTTTAAAAAAAAGAATTAAAGAGAAAAAGCAAATAAGATGACTTTGAAAGTTAAAAGGGGGAGAAAAGGGTAGACTTAACCAGATAAAATTTTGTGTAGAGCTTTAGTAATGAAGGCAAGAGTGATGACGTAGTAGACAAAGAAGCCAGTGCAATAGGTAAGAGTGCTGGGAAATAGATCCTGGCCCATACAGAGACCTGGTACCTGTCAGGGGGCGCTGTAGGTGAGGGGCAAAAGGGTACCTACTGCTAGAAACAGTACTAGGACCATAGGGTGTGTGTGTGGGGAAAGCATGTAACTGGATCTCTGCCTCACAGCGTACACAACAGGGTTAAAGACCCAATGTGAAAAGTGACACTTCAGAATGTTTAGAATAGAATATTTATAATAATCTCAGGAGGGGAAGTTTTCCTTTTTTTTTTTCTTACAGATTTTTTTAAATTATTTTTATTCATGAGAGACAGAGAGAGAGGCAGAGAAAGAAGAAGAGGAAGAGGAAGAGGAAGAGGAAGAAGCAGGCTTCTTGCTGAGTCCCCTGATGTGGGACTCAATCCCAGGACCCTGGAATCACACCCTGAGCCAAAGGCAGCCGCTCAATCACTGAGCCCCCAGGTGCCCCAGGAAGCTTTTTTAAAGCTTGTATTATAATATATATATAGTATATAATACAAAATATATGTCATGAAAAAACAGTTTGGTTCTTTTGATTCCATTAAGATTTTAAATTTTTGTTTATCAAAAGATCATTGAAAAGGTGAAAACATAAGTCAGTGTAGGAGAAGATATTTTCAGTACATATAACGGGTAAAGAATCAGGATTCAGAATATCTGAAAAAGTGATCATTTGGTAGGCCAATAAGAAAAAACCGAAAACAGTCCAGCAGGCAATTTGGCAAAAGATAAGAAACAGGTGGTTTACAATTTAAACATATAAAGAGACATCCAACGTCATTAATTAGAGAAATGACAAATATTCATCAGTCTGACAAAAATGAAGAAGCTCAGCCCTGGGAAGCGTTGGTTAGCAGGGAAGACAGTGGGAACATTGCTGGTATTAAATTGGTACAATAGCTTCAGAAAATACATCTCACTATCCAGTGAAGTTGCAGTTACTCATATCCTACAACTTGCTAATTCTACCCCGAGGTATATAACTGAGAGAAGCTTTATACACAGATATGATAAAACATACAAGAATTTACTCACTCTTTTTGTACTCTTAGGTTGTTTGCAATAGTAAAAATTACCAACAAGCCAAATATCACCCAGTGGGTAACGGGTTAAATAAATTACAGTATTTTCATGAGTGGTGTTGCTACATAGTAGTAGAACTATAAACTACATTTACACATACCAACATAGATGAATCTCGTAGTTTTATTTATTTTAAAAAAGATTTATCCATTTTGGAGAGACAGAGCACACATGTGTGCATGTGCATGCTGGTGGGAGGAGGGACAGAAGGAGAGGGAGACCCTCCGGCAGACTCCCCGCCAAGCACAGAACCCAATGGGCATGGGGCTCAATCTCATGACCCTGAGAACATGAGCTGAAATCAAGAGTTGGATGCTTAACTGACTGAGCCACCCAGGCGCCTGAATGTAATTTTAAATGAAAAACAAAACAAAACAAAACAAAACACAAATTGCCAAAGAATACTTCAGGGTCTATGCTGTTTCCATAATGTATAAAAAATGCAAAAAAAATGCCATGTACTTTTGGGGTACCTTTGTGGTAAGAGTATAAAATACATGAGCATGACCTGCTGCCGACTTACAGTAGGGTTACTTTTGTGAGAGGGAAGGGACTTGGTCAGTGGAGACTACCTACAATGGTAATAATATTTTATTTCTTAAAGCTGGGTGGTAGTATATGGTTCATTATATTATTCTTTATACCTTTTTGTGTATCTTAAATATTACATAGTCATTAAAAAATAGAAAGGTATGTAAATGGTTGCCAAGTAGAGGGCCACAGACACAAGTATGCAGGACAAATAAAAACACCAGCTGGGGATCCCTGGGTGGCGCAGCGGTTTGGTGCCTGCCTTTGGCCCAGGGCGCGATCCTGGAGACCCGGGATCGAATCCCACGTCGGGCTCCCGGTGCATGGAGCCTGCTTCTCCCTCTGCCTGTGTCTCTGCCTCTCTCTCTGTGTGTGTGACTATCATAAGTAAATAAAAATTAAAAAAAAAAAAAAACACCAGCTGCCTTCATGTTATCTAAGTGGGTAGCTATGGCTTGAGTTACATTTTCCAGTGGTAGTGTCTGACATGTATTGAAAAGGTGACATACCTCACAAACTTTTCTGTTTCCCTCCAGAATCTCTCTCTAGCCCACTTCAGCCCACCCCAAATTCATCTCCGAGAAAGCATCACCGCTGACCCTTCTGTCTGAAGCACTAAAGTCTTCCTTGGCCTCTTGCCTTTCCTGAACACCCCAACTCCGGCAGCCAGGTCCTGACATGGTAGCCTCCAAAACACACACTCTCTCCTCTTCCTTTCGATGCCAACCATCCCCCAGTCTAATCATTTGCCTGCCACCTGCCTCTTCCTCCGTAAGTCCCCCCACCCCACTAGTCGTCAGTCTTGCCAGTCTTCCCACTAGTCTCTTTTCCACGGAGGTCTCTTAAGCATGCCAATCAGTTCCTATCACTCCCTTGCTCAGAATCCTCCAAGGTGGGTGTTAAACTTCAAAGCTCTCACCAGGCCTATAAGGGCTTCCCTATGTGGCCTGCCCCTCCAACGGCATTTCCTGCTCTGCTCTCCCCTTTCTCTTCTAGTATGCTAACTTCTCTGTTCTTTGAACCAATCTTTGCTCACCTGAAGTTATAGATGCATGAAAATTTGAATAAGATTAGATTATTTCATCAAGTGTAAAAGTGGGAAAAAAGCAGAATGTTCGTCAGAAGTAGTTAACTGATTTTCAGTATTGTGATGAACATTACTAATATATATTAGTAGATATTTGAGTATTTCATCTCTATTCCTGAATATTCAGGTGGGCCAGAAAACTCTTGGGATCTTCTCTTTGGGAAAGCTTACATTCAGGTCACCTGATATGTTGAGTTGCCTTATACTGGGGTCTAGATGGTCATTCTGTTTTCTGGTCAGTCCGTCGTTCTTGAGCAACCTGGGTGTGACCTGGCTGTGACCCCCAGGGCTGAGGGCTGCAGGGAGGGGAGACGCAGAAGGGGAAGAGAATCAGGCACAATACTATGTCTCCACTGTGTGCCTGGGGCTCTGCCTGGGTTTCCCTCACACACAGGGGACCTAGGAGTACACTCTCCCCAAGATGCACACAGCCAATTGGGTGCCCCAGGTAGGGAGAGGACAGAACTATGGGGTGCTGCAGCTTGGCCTGACCATCTAACCCTTGACATCCCTGCAGGTCTCAGAGCTGGTCTTTGTGTCCATCTATAGCTCCGAGTTCTGCATGAAGCTCTACGTGGACCCCATCAACTACTGGAAAGATGGCTACAACCTGCTGGATGTAATCATCATCATCACAATCTTCATCCCCTATGGTCTCCGAAGATTCAAGGGCAAGCACTACCCCTACCTCAACATTGCTGATGGCATGCAATCCCTGCGCATCCTCAAACTTATCACCTATAGCCGTGGCATCCGGGTGAGTGACCTAGGGGTGCCATGTCTGCCCACTAGCCCCTGATGAAGTCATCATTCTACCACCATCATCCAGTTACTGAATCCTACTGTATGGCAGGTTGATCTTTACCAATGGTATCTCACCTAATCTTAATGAGGAAAAGTGTCATCATCTCTGTTTTACAGATGGAGAAATTGAGACTCACAGTCCCTCAGCAGTTAGATGACACAGCTGAGATTTGAGAGGTGTGGCTGGCTCCAGTGGCCACACAAACTTTTCCTCTCTCCCATGCTACATGGTGCAAGGCCTTTAAACTATGTTCCCAGGGGTCTCTTGCTTTTTGGTGGCACTGGTCACACACTTTCAGTTGTATGCTTTCCCCATACAGCTAAAAATCTGCTGCTTCTCTGGATGAGAACAATCTCATTACTTTGTTCAGGCAGCTCTAGAGATGGTGCTCCCGCTGAGAGGTCGTGAGGTGACTAGTTTTTCTTTGCTCAGAAGGTATCAGAAAAAACTTCATCACTGACCCAACCTGCCATTGAGCATTCACCTCGGGGACAGTATGTTTCCCTGGCACTGTGCCCTGTGTCCACGCTTCTCCCGAAAGGGGCTGCTTTGGACTCATTGGACCAGCTAGGGTGTGTGTCAGCCTATTCTGCTGAGAGATTGCCCCCAGCCAGGCCTGGGCTTCTGTCTAGGACCTGGGCCCTACACTTAGCAGTCCCAGGCCTGGGGGACAAGATGAGGAGAATGTTAAAGAGCTTCCCCTACCACAGATCCCCATTCACTCATTTTATGCTCTCATGTAGTGCCATGGCTGTGTGTCCTCTCCCAAACTCAGGCCAGCCCTCCTCTCCTCTCCTTCCCTTGCATCCTGGGAAGATGTGTCTGTAACTCCTAGTCCCTGCTTCCTCACTGGTCATTTATGCCCTGGCTTCTTCCCTCCAAAGGAACTAGCCTCTCTGAGGTTGTCAGCAATCTCTTTGTTGCCAAGTCCACTGGCCAGTTCCATTGTCCTCTCACTGCCTCTTTTTGCTGTTCCTCCAGCCTCATGAGCACTTCTTGGGTGCCTGCTTGCTTTGCCTGGTCTTTATGTGCGGTTTTCTCAGGACTATACCCTAAGTTCTTTTCGCCGCTCCCCTAACTCTGCATATCCTCTTTGGGTGATCTTTTCCACATTTCAGGGATCTTCACCTGCCCATGGCTCTCTCTGACCTTCAGACTCACAGCTTCCTGGACAACTCACATGCTCCTCAAACCCATCCTGTCTAAGCTGGAAGTCATCGCTCTCCCGAAGTCATATCCCCAGACTCCAGCCCCTCCTTCTGTATTATATCTTTTTGTGAAGGCTGTGCCCCACCCCCATTCAACTGCCAGGTCATAAATTTGAGTGTCAGCATTGAGGCCTCTGTCTCAAAGTCCTGTTGCACGGCCTCCTACGTGGTTAGTGACCTGTCCACATCTTATCACCTCCTCCCACCCCACCCTGCCCATCATCTTTTCACCATTCTCACCCGCCTTCATCAGGATTCCTGCACTGGCTTCCCATACTCCTGCGAGAGCCCTGGGGCAGAAATGCCCCTGCAGAATATAAATAATAGTGAAAGGGAATATAAGGGAAGGGAGAAGAAATGTGTGGGAAATATCAGAAAGGGAGACGGAACGTAAAGACTGCTAACTCTGGGAAACGAACTAGGGGTGGTAGAAGGGGAGGAGGGCGGGGGGTGGGAGTGAATGGGTGACGGGCACTGGGGGTTATTCTGTATGTTAGTAAATTGAACACCAATAAAAAATAAATTAAAAAAAAAAAAAAGAAATGCCCCTGCAGCTGGGGAGAATCTCTAAAGGGTACATCAAATCATGGCAGCCTTCCTTTCAAAGCTGAGAGTGGCTCCCATTGTTTGTAGGCCAGAGATGGACCCTATAAAGTGTCCTAGAAGCAGGGGAGGGATGTGTCAGAGGTGCCAGGCATTGGAGTCCACGTGGACAGGAAAAAAGACTGGAGGTCCTTGGGAGGCAGATACTGGGTGATAGATACCTCAGATTGAGGGCACAATCAGGCGATTGGAAATGTAGTCTGCTTAGTGCAGTTGTTGGACAGACACCAAGATAGTGGAGGCCTAAATTGGTGCAAAGGTCACTGGAGATGAAGGAGTTGAGGGACAAAGAGGCCTGGGGGATGGTTGATATTCCATAGGGATACTGAAGGCCTCGAGGATGACAGCAGCATGTTGTGGATCCTGCAGGCAGAGATTCCAAGACATGAAGGGGAATGGTTAGCTAGAAGGCTGGCTCTTTCTAGAAGCAGGAGCTTCACCAATGGAGATAGCGTCTCTGAGAGAGAGGCAAGGGTGGCCTCCTGAATCAGGCTGGGAAGAATAGGCAGCTTCCCTTGAGAGGGCTGCTAAGGAATGATGTCCTGCCAAGGAAAGGGTTTTCAGGTGAGGCCAGGAGAGAAGTCAGCACAGAATGAAAGTGGCAGAAACTGGTGGGAAACATGTGAGGAAGAAGGTGATGGCTGTGAGCTGAGGGAAAGGAAGCCCAGGGCTGCGTGAGGAGGAGGGAACCATATAGGACTGAGGTCTGGGGCAGGGACACTGACCCAGACTGACTCCTTGTGAAGCTGAGGGCATGAGCTATCTGCCAAGTGCATCATCTTAGCTATGTTGTGGCAGCCTTGTTAGAGGCTAAGGCCTGAGGTTTACAGCGTGGCAAGGATAACCCTTATTTGCAGGGCAGGGATCTAGTAAGGAGAGGACAGCCCTTCCCACTGGCCAACATCTATCCCAAAGCTCAGCCTGGCTTGCTTGGTGACCACAGCCTTTGGTTCTTGTAGACATGAACAGAGACCCATGGGCATGCAGATAGAATATTCACACAGACATATGGCCCATGTTTGACTTCAGGGGTTTCTGTCATTAAGCAGAGCCTTGTATCCCAAAGTTGTTCCCTGGGGATCATCAGGCCACTTGGCTGTGGCTCACCTATGGCCTTTGGGATATCATAGGACCCCAGATCCCTAGGAGCACAGAAGTGACTCTAAATTACACATCCTCTGTACACTGGCCAGGTGGAGCTGGAGGTGGAGACCTGTACCTCTGTGCTAATTTATATTCCTTGAAGTCTAAATGATGCTTTAACAGAGTCATAGCCTCCAAGCCCACAGAGCTGGTACTCTGGCAAATTCTTGGCTCCTGTCCTCTGATTAATTAAAATGACATTCTGTCTCCCCCACCTCATGACAATAAACCTGGACAATGAGGAAATAGTTCCTTGTTATTTTGCACACAAAGAGGTTCTGTTGGCTGGGTACCAGGAGGCCACACTACCCCTGTTCATCTGTATTTAGGCCCAAAGAACAACCATCAGATGCTGGGCTCCTACTTCTTGGAGCTCATCACTTTCCACACATCTAAGCAGCAGCACAGAAGGGCCCTCTGAGAGTGGCCAGGCCTGGGCACCTGCCATGCCTCAAGATCTTCTCCTTACCCTGAATGCCCCAGGGCCAGGAGGGCAGCTGTGGCTTAACCTAGAGCTTTGGATGGCTGAGCTAGCAGCTAGGAATTGCTTCCCCAGAGAATTTGGGAATTCAGAATCAGGCACTTATGGGAACCAGGTCATAGCTTTGAAAGCCCAGGACTTCCATGGGGAGGAGTCATCAGCCTGTGGGGTTCTGGGCAGTCATCCACTGGGACTGGATTTCTGTACCTCTGGACTGCAGACTAATGGAGCCCGCCTGGATTGTGTTTGAAGGACATTGTCAGGGCCAGCTGTCAGGAGTCCCACATGTCAGGCCTTCTGGTGAGCGTGACCTCTTCTCCACTGTTGTTCTCGAGGCTGCTCAGCTTTGGCCTCAGGTTGCACTGGGCCTCACGCTGGCCTGGAAGTGCAGCCCCCAGCCAGGGCCAGTCCTCCACTCTCCTGTCCCTGGTGCTCTAGGTTCTCTGGCTCAGGGCTGCCCCTTCCAGGCCCACCTGGGCAGACGTCATCCGTACTGTATGCCTGTGTAGTATTTTCTCATGGCCACTTCCTTCTTTACCTGCAGTAGTTCTTGTGAAAGAAGTTCTGTCTCTGTGTCACAGGGAGGGAGGCAATTTTGTACATCTCACCTCTTGATTTTCTTCTCCCAAAGAGAGGAAATGTTCACCTCTGTGGGCAGCTGTCAAGCCAGTCCACACGTAGGGTAATGCCGGGGCTCTCAGCTTGTCTTTCTGATTCCCACATTATCCCAAACTGTCATCACTTCCCTGTCCTGGGGCCCAGCTCTCTCGAGTGCTTCTTTTCATAGTGTGAAACCAATAAATGGTTTCTGGACCTGGAAAATGAGGCTTTAATGGTTGAAGTTGGTGGCACAAGGCAAAGGGCTCAGGAGTTGGTTCTAGCTCTGCCACTTATTGGAATGTGATGCTGGCCAAGGCTCTTTGCTTTTCCAAGCCTCTGCTTCCTCATCTTGAAATGTGACAAATGATAATGGTCACCTGCCTTGAAATCATGTCTGTGGCAGCATCTAGGTAGGTGACCATGTCTTAAGCACCTATTGTGTGGAGTGTAGAGAGTGAACAATGAGGAGGCATCTGCTGTGTGGAGGCAAGCCAAATGCCCACTTTCTAGGGCATCTGAAACAGAATCCAGAAAGAATGGGAAGTCATATTCCTCTCAGCCTTCGTCATTCCCACTCCCAGGGTAGCTCCCCTACTCCTCCTGGGCTTGGCAGAGCATTCAGGGCTGGCCCTCAGCTGAGAGGCAGGAGCAGGACACCTTGCGATGACCACAAAGGCAGGCCAGGGCTCAAGTGGAGTGGCCAGTGGTGCTGCTGGAGAGACACCCAGGCCTGAGGCAACCAGCACCATCTGCCCATGAGTGACAGAGGATAGAGGCCAGGCACCAATCAACCACTATTGGATTGGTCCAGCCTTCAGTTTGGACACAGTTCACAATCATCCATTCATCCATCCATCCATCCATCCATCCATCCATCCATCCAACCCTTTATAGAACATCTACTGTGTGCCAGGCCTGGCACTGGATACTGGGGACAGCTGGGGTCTGGGCAGACTGGACCTGTCCGCTGAGCCCCACCCAGTCTGGCTATCTGGCCTAGCCCCAGTACCTCTGCCTTGCAGACACTCATCACTGCCGTGGGGCAGACAGCCTACATCGTGGCCTCCGTGCTCATCCTGCTCTTCCTCCTCATGTACATCTTCGCTATCTTGGGCTTCTGCCTGTTTGGAGTTCCAGACAAGGGTGACCCGAATAACTGGGGGAACCTGGCTGTGGCCTTCTTTACCCTCTTCAGCTTGGCCACGGTACTGTGTTTGGGAACAGTGGTGGGGGCAGAGGCCTTACAAAGGGAGAGCCAGCTGGGTGTGTGGACAGGCTGAGCCTCACATGGGGTCCTCCTCATGTTCAGATACTTAGCTGGGCTGGGGAAATGGAAGGCTAGCCTCTCAGGAGAGGCCAGGGCCCTGCCCAGGGGTCCATTTCTCTCTCTAATCTTGTGACTCCCTAGAGCATTCCCATTTGTCCCACAGGGTTGTAAAACTTTAAAAGAGTTCTCAAAAGAGAACTCTTTTGGATTAAGTTTACTTTAGAAATGAAGCCCATGTCACATAGGCTTTTTGGGACTAGGCTATCACAAATCCACCTAGAATCAAGCTGCAAAGCCCAAGTCTGGAAGGGTAGACTCTGAAATCTTTCCAAAGGAGGGCCTTGCAGAGAGACAATATAGTTCTTGGAAGGATGGGAGGCCTTTTGGAGAAGAGCCCCCAGGGCACCTTGGCCAGTAGTGTCTATATCCAGTGGCACCTTGCATCCCCAGCCATCATGTATGGACTGGAGTCCTTGGACAGTGGGTGAGGGGCTGATGTGAAGGCAAAGCCAGCTGCCTCCTCAGTGGGGCTGGGGCTGCTGTAGCACAGGTGAGGAGGAGGCCTGCCCCAATGAGCCTTGGCACTTGGCACACCCTGCCTTGCCCAAGCAGGTTGATGGCTGGACAGACCTGCAGGAGCAGTTGGACAGTCGGAACTTGCCTCTCAGCCGGACGTTCACCATCACCTTCATCTTGCTTGCCTCCTTCGTCTTCCTCAGTATGTTCGTGGGTGTAATGATCATTCACACTGAGGTGAGGCTGCCCTTGTGAGGCTAGGGGGTCAGCTTAGGTGTGGCAGGCAGAGCCATAGGCCAAGTGTCCAGGACGGGGTGGGGAGGTGGTCAGGTGGGCCCTCCTGTCCCCAGCCCTGCTCTTCTTCCTGAGCCAGTGCATTTTCCTGTCTCGTGATGGTAGTCAGCAGGACAGGGGCTTGGGGAGTCACTGCAACTGCAGATGGCAGCTTGAGTTGAGGCTGGCCCTGTATGGGGTGGGGCTCCTCCTGCTGAGGAGCAATGCAAGGCTAGGGAAGAAGAAAGATGGGGGTAGGTGGGTGGGGAGGCAGTGAAAGCCTGTGTCTCACCTCCATCTTTCCACTCTCTAGGACTCCATTAAAAAGTTTGAGCGGGAGCTGATGCTGGAGAGACATGTGACACTCATGGAAGAGAAGCAGGTGATTGTAAGGCGGCAGCAGGAAGAGGTCAGCAAGCTGATGCAGATGCAGGTAGGCCATTTCCAGGCACATGGACCATCAGACCTGAAGGAGTGACCACAGAGAGGCCCTTGGGGCCAGTGTAGACAGCAGGTGGTGTTGGGCATCTCTGGTCTTAGGCCGGGCAGGTTCCAATGCTCTGTGTTTTCCACAGTTTGGCTTTATTCTCTATATTTTTGTATTTCTCTGGACCTCTTAGAGAGTTGAGAACTATAGTTACGGTTTCTCCCTTCTCCCTGGGCACAACTCCACTGCCAGGCCCACTGCCTGGAATGCTTTTGTGACTGAGGCTCCTTGATCACCAGGCAGCCCATAGGCCCCATTTACGGAGTTGAGTGAGGTCATGGAGGTCCTGATAGGTGCTCCTGGTTTTTCTAAAGTGGAGTGAGGATAAGCACACCAGGCTGGAGGTCTCCTGTCAAGCATGATACACCTGTGAAAGCTTGGGGAGGGAACATTCTTTTTTCAGCCTAAGCTCTCTGAGCTCCTCTTGCAGAGCCCTGGGTTCTCTGCTGGGGGGTCCTGAATCTCCACCCTTCCTCCCCTGTGCAGTCAGTGCATCACTCCTCAGACCCTTCTCTGAGCTAGAGACATCTGTCTGGATCATGCCCATTTGTCCAGGGCACAGTGAGAACACGCCCAGCCATACTTGGGCTCTCCCTGGCTCTTTTCCATGTCAGCTGTACTCACTTCAGTGATGGTGGCTTATGAGGCTATGGTGGTCAGGGGGATTGAGGCTTGGAAGGAGTCAGGGCGAACCCAAAAGTCAGCTCAGGCCTTTGCCTGGG
This sequence comes from Canis lupus dingo, assembly GCF_003254725.2. Lineage (NCBI taxonomy): Eukaryota > Metazoa > Chordata > Mammalia > Carnivora > Canidae > Canis > Canis lupus. Next base: position 22,383,488 of record NC_064253.1, read on the forward strand.
CCCCTTGTGAAGGGTCCCCAGGTCTCTCTGCATCTTGGCTATTGCTTCTTCATTTCCATTGCCCTCTTTACGCTCCCCTCTCTAGAAAAACGCTGACTACAAAAGTTTTAGTGAGCTGGTGGAGAACTTCAAGAAGACCCTGCGACACACAGACCCCATGGTCTTGGATGATTTTGGCACCAGCCTGCCCTTCATCGATGTCTATTTGTCCACTCTGGACAACCAGGACACCACAGTCTACAAGTCAGTACCCACCCCGCTGCCCCTGGCCCCTTGGAAACCAGGCCTTTCCTAGTCCTGAGGTTTCCTTCAGGGTGGGGCCAAGTCAGGTGGTCTGGGAGAGCCAGGGGGCGGTGGCCGATGTGCAGGGTGGGTGAAGCGAGGTCCTTCTTGGGGGTGCAGGACTCTGTGTGCACAGGGGCGGCGCTGCAATATGGACAGGCCTGTGACCCAGAGGCATCTGTCCCCCTGCCCCTCCCCTGGTATCAAGGTGCTGGTCCCTTGGACTCTTCCAGCCCCTTTCTCACTGCCCCCTTTTGAGAAGTCAGAGGAAAGAGTGCTGCTTGGCAGGGCAGGAGCTGAGGCTCCTGGCCTGGTTCTGACACAACCTTCTTTTGGGACTCTGGGGAGGTCTCTGCCCCTTTCCCATCTGCCACATGGGGGCTGATTCTATAAAAACAGTGTGTGGAGCTTTGAGTTGGCTGGGCTCAAGGCTATGCTACGTGTGCATCAGCTGGAGTTATACCTGGGCCATTACTGAACAGGAAGGGGAGGGGCATGAGTCACAGTGAGCTCTTGATGAAGGGAGGGAGAATGAAAGCAGGGTGGCTTCATGACAACAGCCCCCTGGAGGGCTTCATAGGCTGGAGGAACTCCAAGGAGGGGGTCAGGGAACATCCACTTGCGGCCTAAGAGTGGGGCCAGGCAGTGTCTGGTCACCTTCACACAATGTCACCAACCCCACACATGGGTTAAAATCACTTACTCTGGGGGCCACAGGCAGAGCAGCAGACCCAGATTTTAGCTGATCTGATCCAGTTCTATAGTCCCTGCTCTTCCCTGAACCCATACCTACCAGATGTGGTGAATCCACAGGTGCAAGCATGTGGGGGGTGGGGCTGGGGCGGCATGGAGTCCCCGCCCGGAGCCCAGGCCCCCTCTCCTCTGGCTCCTCTTCCAGGCTTCAGGAGCTGTACTACGAGATTGTACACGTGTTGAGCCTGATGCTTGAAGACCTGCCGCAGAAGAAGCAGTCCCAGTCCTCCGAAAAGGCTGATGAGAAGTAGAGGGGGCGTGGGCAGCCAGGCACTGAGGTGCCTCGCAGGTCGAGCCAGTCTCTTGTTCAACACAGGCTTTCTGAATTGCCCTCTCTGCAGTTACTTGGGATCATGGTATTTGCCTGCCACTGCGGGATGGGTCCGAGTAGGCACCCATGAAGTCTGATTGCTCCCCATTCCACATGATGCATTCAGGCCTGGGGAGTGGAGAGAGGGATGCTCAAGACTTGCCCTTGGCTAGAGGCCACATGCAAGGGTCATACTGGCTGTCTCATCCCTTGACCCCAGCAGCGAGGGCTCACTGGGTTCCTGGAGGACCCCAGACAAAGAAAGGCCTCCAGCAACCCCATAAGTGTGTATGGCTTCTTTGGGCTGGTATAACCACACTAATCTTGGAACCTCTTAAAGCTGGGCTCCTCTTTGTGGGTGCCTCACACCAGGGAAAGCAGTATTTCTATGTACCTACTCCCTTGGGGACCCCTCTTTGGAAGTTGACTTTGCTTTTTCTCTAGGCTCACAGTGGTCATGTTGCTGCAATGGGTGTGGTCATGACCAGTAGGACTGTATTGTGTGGGCATGGAGCTCACAGTAGCCTGGCCTGGGGCAGTGGCCCACCAGCAGTGCTGGGGCATCTCATATGGTGTCCACGGAGCAGCAGTATCAGGCCCTTTGGGCTGTTGCCCCTCCTATGGTTAATTAGGACTCTTCACTTAAAAGGTGACATTTTCTGTGTCATTCCTGGCCACGTGACTAGCAGGGTTGCCCCTGTCCTGGCACTACCTCGATCCAGCCATGATGGAATCTTCTGAAGGCATAGGAAGAGCAGGATTGGTTGAAATGACACCCCCACTGCCCCTCTGCTCCCATTTCTGGGGGCTGTTCTGGAGGTTCATCACTTTAGCAGTGCCCTGTCTGACAGTGGGAGGAGTATGTTCTGGGTGGAGCTGGGGTAGGACACTGGCATCTATAGTTGAGGGGAACAAAGCCCCAAACCCATAGTGGGGAGTCAGGTCAGCAGAAAACACATGGGGTAAGACAGAGCAGCAGGACGAAGAATCCCTGTGTGGACCCATGGTCTCCCACTATGGGTGACAGCGCCTTCAAGGCCTTGGGACAAGGGCACATGGAAACCTTTCCTCATGGTTTTGTTCATACATCCGACTCCTCCTTACTGAGCTGTGCTGGGTCCTGGGGGTACTGTAATGAGAAACCCACAGTCCAATCCTGGTTCTCTTGGGGCCCTCGGTTATGCGGAGGAAGCAGTAATCCAGCCAGACTGGAGGAGAGATTTTCCCTGAGGAAGTGACGGTTTTTTGAATGCAGAGAGCACATGTCTTCTAAGATACTCAGGTTGTTGGCATTTGCAAATGTTCACACTCTCAGGGCCAAATTGAAAATCGTGTAAAAGTGCGAAGAAGGCTTGCTCTGGAGGGTGAGACCCATCACCATGCTATAGGGGAGCCCTCTGAGGGCAGGGGCTGTAGCCTCGCTGTTTCCTGAGGCGCAGAAGAGCTTATGCCAGTGCATTGGAGGGCTCTGGTTCAGGCCTGAGGCAAAGCAGGCATTGCTGCTGCCCGCCCTGCTGTGCACACTGTTGGCATGCTGTGTGCCTACATTGCTCAGGAGAATATGAAAACACATTCTCCTGCTCTCACCAGGAATCCTGAGAGTCGCCCTAGGTCCCTGGATGTGAACAAAAGATTAAAAAATCAGCCTCAGGGAGGTAAGTCGGAAAGTGCTACGGTTCTGGAATGTAGAGGTCAGGATTCTGTAATTGGGTGACCTCAGGCAAGGTGCTAGATCTTCTGAAAATTCAGCTATTTCCTCTGAGAAATGGGCTGATAAAATGGACCCACTTCTAAGGATCAAATGAAACATGTGTGAGGCTGTGAGGAAAGCTGTGGTCAGCTGTGGCCTGTGCTGCTTCGCTGTCAGCTCTGCCTCTGCTGGGTGGCCAGCTGCAGTGGGCCGTGCTGGTCAGGTGCAGAGAAGCACGGGGCCAACACCAGGGTGGTGCCCAGAGCAGGGAGCAGAGGTCAGGAACCTGTGTTGGGGGTGGGCGGTGAAGGGGTCTCTACGGGGAGCTGGCATGGAATGGGCAGATGGCGCAGGACCTGGAAGGCCTGTGTCCCTGCAGGGGAGTCCCAGGCACAGGACTCTGGGCTGCGGTGTGCCGGGGCGAGCCGCCTTTAAGGGCACAAGTAGAAGGCTGTCACAGAGCAGAGAGCCAGGAGAGGGTGACGTGTGGAGGGCTGGCCCAGCACCGCTGCCAGAACAAGCCAGCGGATATTTGGCGCAAAGTCCCAAAGCAGCATTTCTGTTTGGCTCTATTCGTCTGCAGAGCAAACACTGGCAGATTGGAATTCCCACTTGGGTCCTCACCAATTCAAACAGGCTTGGCCACGACTTTCAATTGATTTGCTTGGGGCAGAAGTGCTCTGCCTGCCCAGGCCTGGCAGTGGAAAGCAGGACCCTCCTCACCAACCCCCAGCCTTCAGATCCAGCAGAGCTGTCCCCAGATGGCTCGTTCATCTGCATTCTGCCAGCCTGGTGGTTTGGTAGCTGCCTTGGAATGCTGGGGACCTGGGGCTTGAGTCTTTTGGTCACACTCAGGTCCTCCCCTAGCTCCTGTGGGAAGGATCTAGAATCCAAGGCTGGAGGTGTTTGGAAGGTGGCCGGATTTTTTTTTTTTTTTAAACTGCTTGTTGATTCCACAGCAGGAAGCAGTCCCTATATTATGGAGATCCGGGCAGTGAGTGAGAATATAAACTCTCTTCTATTTATTCCAACAGCCCTTAGAAATCTTATGGAGATGCTAGAAACTGCACACCTTGTGTTTTCTTCAAATGTGGATGAGACAGGACCCCTCCTAATTTAAAAGGCCCTTTACCCAGTCACACTCCACTCTCAGTGGTCTCTCTCCCTGCTTTGGTCTCTGTGCCTGGCCCCAGGTTGCCTAGGCCTGTTTGCTTGGTTCACAGGCTCTCAAGAGAGAGGATGGCTCTGAATTTCTAAGTAGACTACCCAGAAGGGAGAGCAATGACTGCTAGTTCTAGTCCCAGGGCTTGGGAAATGATGAGAAAGGGGACCCCATGTGACCGAGACAGATTTATCCACATGTGACTGCCCCGCTCTTCCCCATGTTCTGCTACCCGGAGCTCTGCTGGTCAGCCCCACCCCTCACCATTGTTGAGTTCTGTCTGTGACTTTACTATAGACTCTAGGTGACAAAGTGCTGGGGGGTTGGGGGAGAGCCAGGACTAGACAGGGAAGGGAAGAGAATTGTTGAGCTTGAATGCTTTCTTAATTGGTGCTTTCTAGGTCTCTTCTCCGTGATGGAGAATCAGGGTAAAGGGTGAACAGAGAGCAGGTGAAGAGACCAGTCAGATTACGGTGGATCTACACCAACAGGAACTGGGACAGGGAGGGAAGAAGAAAGCAAAAGCCGAGGACCAAGAGTCAGAGACTTTTAAGCAGAGGTTCTGACCCAGCTGGAGTGTGAGGCTTGCAAAGGGGAGAAATGGACATGACAGGTGTCCTTGAAGGGGGTGGGAACTGGATCCTCACTGATGTCCTCTGAGAGAGGCAGGTCATGCTTGGGATCATTCTAGGATGACTTTTGGTTGCTAACTGTGCCCTTTACAAATGGAACCCCCTGAATAGATTTGACCATGTGGAATCTGGATTATATTTGGCCAAAAGATCATTCTGTCTAATAGAGACCTCTCAAGCTAAAATTGGGAAATGTTAAAGAGGGCTTTGCAAACCACTGCCTGAATCCCCAGCTGGGCTCAGAAGCCTCTAGGTGAAGTGGCCCTGGGGGTGGTGGTACCACATGTGGCTGGATTTTTGCGAAGTGAAACCAAAGTCTGAAAACAAAGTGTGGAAGAAGCCAAAGAGATATGAAGAGTCCATTCTAGAACTCTTGGGAAACTGGACTGACCCTAGCCTCTGTAAACCAGTGACGGGACAATGATGTTCTCACAACAGAGGCACCCCATTGCCCCACAGTTCAGCACACATAGCCCTTGACTCCCTCCTTCCCCAGCAGGACCTTGATGCCTACTTGGTGGTTTGGGATAAAAAGTGCTCTTCATAAAAAGGCCTCCAGAGGAGGAGGCATCCAATCAGGCTTCGGGCCCAGGCTCTGAAGGTATAGCCCATTCTCTTTGTTGACAGTGGAAACAACGCCTTCTATTCTGTTTTTTCGGCATTTGTGTTTACAAGATACTTTCATATACATGATTTGAGACTTGTTGCAACACTTAGGTATTTTTGTTATTCCCATTAAACTGGTAAAACTGAGGTTCAGAAAGGTGATGGAAACCACTCCCTGCCCCAAGTCTGTACAACTACGGAGGAAGAACCAGGATTCACAGCCGTGCAAGTCTGGCGCGTGTGCCCTTCTCCTATGAAGCTGTGCACCAATCTTCTAAGGAAGATTTTATAAGTGGGTAAGCAGGCACTCACAGGGACCATCACTTGGCCAGGATTGTCATTAAAGGGCAAAATGCAGGCTACACACATACCCTCTGCTCTACAGCCTCACAGTGACCTTGATCTTTCTTTTCAAAGCTATTTTTTGAATTTTAAGATTCAAGCCATGATTGCCTTCAGAGCAGGGCCCGATTCTGAAGTCTGCTGGCCCAGTGTCCCCTGGGTTGGCCCTGGGAGCCTCAGAGATGGAGAGGAAGGCAAGAAGCAGTCGGTGTGCATGAAAGGGTTGTGACTATTGCGCCTAATCAGGAAATTACAGCCTGGGCAGCAGAGGGTTTGGCTTAGAAGTCACCCTTCCCTGGGTTTCAGTGAAGTCTGCCCACATGAAGGCTTGGCCAGCAGAGGGGATGTGCCGAGCAGGAGTGAACTTGGCAGGTGGGATGAGCCAGCCTTGTCAGTACTTTGTAGAGCAGACCCAGCCGTTTCTGTACCCAGAAGGTTGGCCTTGGGTGGTGACCTTGAGGTCTGTTTTTTTCTGGCTCTCTGCCTGCCCCTGTACCCACAGATAATTCATGAGCAAGGGTAGAAGCTGTCGGCACCCAAAGGGGGCACTCTGTGAGTCTCTTGGCTCGAGTAGGTGGCTTTGCCCATGACCCTTGAATGAGTGTGCAGAAAAGGAATGAAAGTTGGCAGGTGGGAAAAGCCAGTCACAGAACTGTACATACATGACACCATCTGTATTTTGTTTTGAAAAGGAGAAATAAAACCACATATACAAAGTGGCAATGCAATATTTGTTCTCTTCCAGGTGGCAAAGATAATACACAAAACCTAGTATTGGCCAGTATATGGAGAATGAGCCCCCTTGTCCACTTCTGGCCGTGCCCATAGGTGTGGCTTTCTCCTACGGCAACGCAGGTTGGATTTTTATGTGCGTGTTCCCATGGCTCAATAGTTCTGCTCTTGAAATTACCCCAAGGTGCCAAATGACTAGTGCACAGAGATGCATGGATAAGGATGTTACTGTGGCCTGTTATAATAGAGAGACAGTGGAAGAAAACAAGAAGTTGGAGTGCCTGGGTGGTTCAGTGGTTGAGCATCTGCCTTTGGCTCCAGGGGTGATCCCGGGATCAAGTTCCTCATCAAGTTCCCTGCGGGGAGCCTGCTTCTCCTTCTGCCTATGTCTCTGCCTCTCTCTGTGTCTCTCGTGAATAAATAAATAAAACCTTAAAAAAAAAAAAAAAGAAAGGAAAACAGGAAGTTACTTAAATGCCCACTGGTGAGGATGCTGGTTAAGTTCTTATGAATCTGTATATGTGGCTCTTAAAAATAGTGATTTTTTTAATAAGAATAGATGTTCTTGATCTCATACTGAGTGAAAAAAGTGGCTTCTTGAGCAACGCATGACAGGATATCCTGTATGTAACAGTGTGTGCACATATATGATGTATGTGTACCTACACACATATGTAGATAGAGGGATATCTGGGAGGACATCGCTCATGGTGGTTTAGTTTGTCCTCACACTTTTCTGAACTTACAAAAAAATTTAAAAATATTTTATTTAGGGGATCCCTGGGTGGCTTAGCAGTTTGGTGCTTGCCTTTGGCCCAGGGTGTGATCCTGGGGTCCTGGGATCGAGTCCCACATCGGGCTCCCTATATGGAGCCTGCTTCTTCTTCTGCCTGTGTCTCTGCCTTTCTCTCTTTGTCTCTCATGAATAAATAAATAAAATCCTTTAAAAATATTTTTTATTTATTATTTGGGAGAGAGAGAGCAAAAGAGCATGTGAGCCAGGGGAGGGGCAGAGGCAGAGGGAGAGGGAAAAGCAGACTCCCTGCTCAGCATGACGCAGGGCTCGATCCCAGGACCCCAAAATCATGACCTGAGCCGAAGGCAGATGCTCAACTGACTGAGCCACCTAGGTGCCCCAGAACTTTAAGAATCTTAAGAATGAATATGTATGCTATAATCAGGGAAAATCACACAATTTTCACCTTGAACGAAATGTTAAGCTGGGTGGGGAGGGTGTGCACATGTACCCACACCTGTGACATGTAGAAGGGCATTCCATGCAGAAGGAACCCCATGCACAAAGGAATGATGGTAGAGCTATAGAGGGCTTAGCAAATGTGACCACAGTGTATGGGGTGTGGGGGTGGGGGTGTTGTGGGACTGGGGAAGTAGTTTGGAGCCAGATCCTGAGGAACTTGAGTGTTCAGCTTGGCAACGTGGAAGCAGGGCAGTAACCTGGCCAGATTGGATTCCTGCCACCCAGGAGAGGCCTCACTCCCCTCGCTTGGCACGTAGGACTTCCCCAATCTCTTTCCCCCTTCCTCTCCCCAAACCTCCCATGCTCCCTTTGCCAGGACTCAGTCTGTACTCCTCCACTCCTGCACACTCATTCCAGTCCTATTTGTCCTTTGAGGCTCAGGGCCAGGCTCTCTCTCACAGGAAGCCCTCCCAGATTGCTCTCGCCGTTGGCCTTTTGTACCTGACCTTCAACTCAGACCCACAGGTACTTCCTCTCTCAGTCCCAGTGGGTGAGGGTGGTGGCCTGGGAGTCTTGTCCTAACACCTGGATGCCAGTGATGGATTGCCTGAGTTATGCCAGCTTTTGAGTCCTGGGGGATAGAGGAGGAGTGGGCAGTACAGACCTAGGAGCGAGCTGAAGCTGGTGTCACAGGCATGGTGGCAAACACTCTGCCTTTTCATCACTCTCCCCATTTTGCAGGTGAGGAGAGGGGGCTTGGAGAGGCGGATGTGGCACTAGAGTGGCGGTGCTGAGACTTGAACCTGTCTCACTCCAGAGCCCATACTCTCAATCTCTGTGATGTGCTTGTGTTGGGCCCTCACACTCCCTGGACGTCAGCTGAGCTGAGGCAGAGGAAGGACCATCCTGTGCCTGGCCACCCCAGGCCCAGTGGACATGGACATCAGGGTGGAAAGGCGATGCCATGTCACTCAGGTGGTAGCTCCTGACCCAGTGGAGGATCTGGGGTGTTGCAGTAGCCCTTCTAAGGCCTCGTGGGTGTTGTCATCCCCAGTGAAATAAAGCAGGCTGCTTCCCTTAGGGCGGGCTGGCAGGGCCACCATGGTGGAGGACGGGGTAGAGGGGCGGGAGACCGAGCTGGTGGAAAGTCTCCAACCATAGGTGGTCAGTGAGAGGAGAGAGCCTACCCCAGAACCTTCCATACTGGTCACATCCAGGGTCTCTTCAAACCCTGACATCGAAGCCCACGAGGCAAGCAGGCAGGCCCAGCGCCTGTTTGACAGAGGGGGACACTCAGGGTCCATTGAAGGGAAGGCCAGGCCCCAGAGAGGAGGAAAGCCCAGTCCAGGGCTGGAAGCCGGGGGGGCCCAGGCCTCCCCCAGGCACCCGGACCAGCTGCAGCTCTGCTAGTATCCTTCTTTTGTTGGGCTGGGTCAGTCTCTGTGGCCTTGGGGTGGGGGTGGCCAGGGGTGACCTCAGCAGCCCCACCCTGGGGTCCGGACTGTGGGAGAGTCAAGGAGCTTTGGAAGTGTTGGCATGAAGCTCTGGAGAAGCTAGGCATTCACCATGGATAGTGTATGCCTTGGTGACTCCAAAGGAGTGGCAGCTTTGGGGATGGAGGAGGGGTCCTGGGCCACACTGTGTGTATGTGTGTGTGTGTGTGTGGGGTGTTTCATGTAAATCTATCCTTTATTAGATTGCGTTTATCCGCCGGGACAGAGAGGTATGTGCATGAAAAGGCTGGAGTAAGGGTGGGGATAAGCATCCATCCCAGTGTGTCCTGGAAGGTTCCCAGATAGGCCACAGGCGGGAACAGTTTGGGGAAACCCTCACTGGGCCCTGCCACAGCCTGGCAAGCAGCAAAGTGGCCGGCTGCTTTGTGGCTACAGTGTCTTGGAGAGTTTGCCAAGCACTTTCCGTGAAGTCACTGGGACGTTAAGCCCTTGGTTCAATTAAATGGGTTAATATGCTTTGTCTGATTCTGATGGATCATAATAATATAATGTGATAATAGCAATAATGGTGCTATTAGCTGTGGTTATTACACGTGCCCGCACTGTCCCAGGCACGAGGGGAAGGTGCAGCACACATTCCCGCACACTCAGGCCTCATTTTCCTCTCGTAAAACCCCATTCTTCAAAGCTTCCCCCGCCCCACTCCCTATATCCATTTTCAGGACAAATTACCAACACTTAAAAAAAATTGGCCCATTTTGTGTGAAAGCCAAGTCCAAATTACTGTTACTCTCCCCCTTTCTGTTTTGAAATTTAAAAATGAGGAGGGGGCAGGGGGCTGAGGGAGCTGAGAGAGGTGGAGAGGAGGGAGAAGGGGAAAGGGGGGAAAATGTATGAACGGAGAAGAAAAAAACAAGCCTTCTTGTTTAAGTAAAAATGTATTTCTGGAATGATGTTTTAGTTTACTCAGGCAGAAAAATTAGAAATGGTGTGCTTATTAAGCAGGCTAAGTAAGCATGACTATTTTTAGTAGTGTAGTAAAACCTTGGTAATTTGGACCTCTTTAATAAAGATTCCATGATCATGCTGGCTGGCAGGCACACCCTGTGTGCATATGTGTGCGTGTGTGTGTGTGTGTGTGTGTGCAGTCAAGGTAGGAGTGCACAGAGGTTGCTGAGTTGGAGGACCTGTGGTGGGGGACCAAGAGGGCCAGCAAGGGACACATGGGACAAGGATGGACTCCCTGCCTACAATAGCCATTTTTAAACCCTGACACCCCCCCCTTTTGCTTAGCCAAAAAAAAAAAAAAAAGAGAGAGAGAGAGTTACAAATTATTATTCTCTCCAAACATTCCTCTTGGCACCTATTAATTTGGCCTCCATTTAAAGAAGAATGTATTTGAAAGCAAAAATTTCATTTCTGTAAGAATCTGAAAGTAAAGGTTTACCTGATACTTGTCACACTGGCCCCCAAATGAGGCTGAATCCTGAGGGTTGACATGTCATTCCAGGCCAGTGATGACTGACCCCATTGGAGTGAGGACAGGGACCCATGGGCATGTCACTCCCTGTCCTGCTGATAGATCACAGGTCTTTGTATTTTTAAAGTAATCTTCATTGTTTCATGTCACATTACAAAAGTAACTCATGCTTAGTGCAAGACGCTTGGAAAGGACAAATGAAAGAAAAATCCCTCATTTCCCACCACCTCAAAGTGGCTAGTGTTAACATTTTCTGCACATCCAGGAATTTCCCTCTGCATATATAAGAGCAAAAACGATATGGTGCTTATATACTGTTTTATAGCCTGTCTTGTTTAGTTTTCTTTCTTTTGTTTTAAGATTTTATTTATTTATTCATGAGAGACACACTGAGAGAGGCAGAGACACAGTCAGAGGGAGAAGCAGGCTCCACTCAGGGAGCCTGATGCAGGACTTGATCCCGGGACTCTAGGATCACAACCTGAGCTGAAGGCAGACATTTAACTGACTGAGGCCACCTAGGCGTCCCTCTGTTTTAACCTTTTAAAAGTATATTGTTCAGTGGCGTTAACTACATTCACATTGTTGTGCAACCATCACCACTATCCATCTGCAGAACACTTCATTATCCCAAAATGAAGCTCTGTACCCATTAAGCCATGACCATTCCACCTCCCTGGTCACCGTTTTCCTATTTTCTGTCTGCATAAATTTGCCTTCTCCAGTTATCTCAGATAAGCAGAATCACAGTAGTTGTCCTTTTGTGTCTGGCTTATTTCACTTTAGGATAATTTTTTCAGGATTCGTCCATGTTGTAGCAGGTGTCAGAATATCTTGTCTTAAGGCTGAATAGTATTCCATTGTATGCATAGACCCCATTTTGTTTATTCATCATCTGATGGACAGGTTGGGTGGCTCCCACGTTTTGGGACTGTGAATAATGCTGCAATGAGCGTGGGTGTACAAGTATTTTTTTTTTTTTGAGTTTTTGCTTTTGTTTCTTTTGGGTAAATACCCAGAAGTAGAATCGCTAGATCATATGATAATTCTATGTCTAATTTTTTGAGGAACTGCCATACTGTTTTCTAGGGCACCTGTACCATTTATGTTCCTACCATGGGTGCATAAGAGTTCCAGTTTTTCTACATTCTTGCCAACACTTGATATTTTGTTTTATTCCTAATGGATGTGTGGCAGTATCTCACTGTGGTTTTGATTTGCATTTACCTAATGAGTAGTGATGCTGAGCATCTTTTCATGTGTTTATTGGCCATGTGTCTGTCTTCTCTGGGGAGATGTCCATTCAAATCCTTTGCCCATTTTTGAATTGGGTGGTTTGTTTTTTGTCGATTCACTTTTTTTTTTTTAAAGGTTTATTTATTTGAGAGAGAGAGAGAGAAAGCAGGAGGAGGGTCAGAGAGAGGGAGAAAGAAAATCCCAAGCAGACACCATGCTGAGTGCAGAGCCCCTTGCAGAGCCCCTTGCAGTGTTCAATGCGGGGCTCCATCTGAGGGCACCAAGATCGGGACCTGAGCCGCAACCAGGATTCAGATGCTTAACCAGCTGCACCACCCAGGTGCCCCTGTTGATTCACCTTTAAAAGCAGTGCCCAGAGCTGCCTGTGCTGAGAGCAAGGAGTAAGTGTGTGTGGAGGAAGGAAAGAAGCAAGAGAGAGGCTAGAAAGGAGCAGGGGGAGGGAGAAAGGGCCGAGATACGTTTTGTGGAGTGAGGGGGAAGGGAAGGCAGGCCCTCAGTTCCTTTATTCAGCAGGTGTTTATCCAGTGTGACTGGGTGCAGACACTTCTCCAGGTGCCGCTGTGCACACCTGTCCGCCTCTGCGTGCTGACTCTCCATGACTGCAGCCTCCCCGCCTAGCTGCCAGTGCCCTACCTCTGGGAGGCTGTGTCCACACTAGACAGGGCTGTTGGTTCTGTGGTCAGGCTGGGACCTGCGTCCCTGAAAGCTGTGTGCCCTTGGACAGGTTACATGACGTGCCTGAGCCTCAGCGTCCTCATCTATAAAATGAGACATAAGAGAAATAGGAGCGCCTGGTGGCTCAGTCAGTTAAGTAGCTACTTTTGGCTCAGGGTCTTGGGATTGAGCCCCGCCTCCATTGGGCTCTCTGCTCAGTGGGGAGTTTGCTTCTCTCTCTCCCTCTGCCCCTCCCTCCCTCTCGTTCTCTCTCTCTCTCAAAGAAATAAAATCTTTTTTTAAAAAAAGAGAGAGAAAATATGTATGGTGCACAGCAGGGGCTAGTGCAGAGTGAGATGTGGCCACATGATGGAGACAGCCAGAGCCAGCTCCCCCACCCCAATCGCTTTTGACCTGTTCCTCTGCCCCAGGTCACAGCACCCCCTCCCCTCCCACCAGCCTGGCTGGGCTCTGGTGGCTGGCTGAGTCTCTTGAAGTTCCTATAGCAACACAGTAGGTAGACACCTGCTCTGGGCAACACCAGCTACACAGGAGTGTGAGGAGTGGGGTTTTGTGGTGAGGGGGCAAGGAGGCAGGCCAGCAAGGGCTGGGTGGAAGCCTGGGAGGGCTTCCTGAGGAAGGCCAACTGGAAGCAGGCATCTAGGAAATGAGAGGTTTGTAGTACTGAAGGAGACAGGAGTTTGGATTTGATGGTTGATACTCCAGCCTTCGCCAGCCAGAGAGTTTCCTTGTGCCCTCACCTGCCCACACCATTCTGCTGCCCTCATCCCAGGGCTGTCTCAGGCTCCCTGTCACCTGTGCCCTCTGTTGCCCTCCCTCCAGAGCCAAGTGAGCTTAGTGGAGGCAAATGCTGGGGGCCTGGTGCCTTTCTTTCTCTCCCAGAGCACACCTGAGCCCAGCTTTTTATTAGGAATTGAAATGGATTATAACTGTTTACCCTTCCCCTGATCCCCTGCTGCCCAGTACAAATGTCAAGAGAGTGTACAGTGCAGTGGAGGGGGACCATGGACCTGGATCAGAGGGCTGGATTGTGGGTCCCACCTGTGTCTCATTCAGTGTGGCATCACAGGCGAGCTGTTGCTTCTCTCTGAGCCTCAGTGTCTTTCCCTGTGAGGAGAAGGAGCCCCTCCCTCCCCTGAGGAGTGAGCCTGTAATTGTTATCTAGTGCTTCGTGGGGCCTGGACTCAGGGCCTGATGTCAGCTATCAGTAAGACGATAGAGCACAAATGAAGCGTCCAGGCCTCTCTGTCCCATGTTGCAGGGACCCCTTAGTGGAGAATTCTGGGCTGAAGGTCCCCTCTGCTCCCCTGGCTCATCTCTCAGAGTCCTGACTGCCTGTGTGCCTCTCCTCAGGCCCAGTGGACAGCAGGGATTGGGCCCTGTTCCTCCAGGCCTTCCAGTCCCTGGCTAGGGGACAATGGGCTGGGTTCCTGAGGGTCCAAGGCCAGGATGGGTCCCTGGGTAGGATGTGGTGGGAAAGGCATTTGTGGTTCACATCCACGACACCAAGCAAAGCTGGAGGGAAAAACGGAGTGGGGCTCCATATGACATTTTCTCTGTTGAGACACTTAGAGAAGCCCTGTTAGTGTGGAAAGTGGGGAACTGGGCCATTCCTTCCGGGGAGAGGCAAGATGTGTTGCTCTAATAACACTGCCACCACTACCAGTAATAACCATATGCCAGCCCCACAACGAGTGTCTTATGTGTTATCTCCCTCAATCCTTTAAACAACTATGTGAAGTGATTTTTATTCCCTTTTATGGAAGAGGAAACAGGCTCAGAGACATTGTCTCTTGTCCAAGGCGACTCAGAGGGGGGAGCCGGGACTCAGACCCTTGCTCTCAAAGACCACAGCAAAGCTTCCTAGGGATGCCAGGGCCAAGTAACTGGCCCAGGAGATGGGGAGGTTGGTGGGCATGAGCCACCCTTACTGTCGTCTCCCCCATTGGCTCCCAGGGACTGGGACAGGTACCCTGCTGGTGTCTGCTGCATTCTCCCAGGGCAGCAGCAGGCTCGGGCATGTGGAGCTAGAGGATGACACAAGCCACCTCCAGGGCCTAGATGTGCTGGGCAGTGCCCCCTCCCAGGCGGATCTTCCGGCTGTGACTTCCCTGCCCCTTCTAGATGATTCTGGCAGCTGTACGAAGGGATGCCATGGCACCGAGGGAGGCCTACAGCCTGGCTGGGGCCATAAAGCTAGGGGAGGTACCTGGGTTCCTCTCAATGACTGGGCACTCTGGTGGTTGTGCACTTTGCCTCGATACCCCACTGTGCCTGCAGAAAAGTGCTGGGCACCAGCCTCTGACCCGCCTATTTCTAATTCACAACTCTAAACCTGCGGCAGCCCTTTGGGGTGTCCAGCACCAAGCAAGGACCAGATCTGCTTTTCTCCTTCCTGGGGTTCATCATGTGTGGCCAGTGGAAGTCATGATCCCTTCAAGGTCACATTCCTCTCCCTTCCTGCCATGTTGCCCATGGTGCATGGCAGGCGGCAGCCCAGTGCAGAAGGCAGAGTGGGCACTGCCCGGGCTGGAACCCACTCTATCACTTCCCGCTAGGGACCTCCAGCAAGTGACCTGGCCTCATCAGGGAAAGGCGATGGTGGAACTCTTCCTCCTCGTGTCATTGTGCAGGTAAAAGTGTTGACCCACGAGGAGGATACACTCAGCACTGGGCCCTGGACCCTGAACCGGCTCCAGAGATGATAGCGCTCAAGACAGAGACAGAGCCCCGCTTCTGCGGAACAGCCTGGCTTGAGCACCCTGTTCCAGGCAGACCACTCCTTTCCCCTGTTCTTTTTCTTCAAAAGCACTCAGCCCAGTTTGTAATTATACACGTGTTTGTTTACTTGTCCATGAGAGCAGGGACTGTTTTCCAGCACTCGATCCTGAGCACCAAGGGCAGGAACACAGTAAATGAATGTTGCATGAATGAATGACACCCCCTTCCCAATTTTCTTCAGGTAGACCAGGACCAGGACTTTTTGCCCTTTTTTTTTTTTTTTTTTTTTTTTTTGAGGACTGGGCTTTCAGAGCCCCATATATTCCTCAGGCTTCCTTCGGAGATGATCCTGTAGCTGGTACAGCTGGGAAGTGCTGGATACTGCTATCTGCAGCCCTAGAAGAGCTGGGTCAGAAGAGCTGGGTGGAGCCCAAGATAGGGTCTCACACTGCCCTTGGTGGGTGATGGGGTCATTCTGGGACTGCTTGTTCCCCTGCCACCCATATCTGCAGCTGTCTGGTTTGTGGCCCCAAAGCCACACTGGAGACTCCACCAGAGCCCCTTATTGGCCAAAGTCACCTGAGGCTGGGTCTGACTTACGGGAGAGGCCTCTCTGCCTCTGTTTTTCCTCGGGTCCCATCTCCTAGGTCTCTCCTGCCTTTTGCCCTCCACTGAGACCAGGGGCCCCCTGGCCTTAGCAGATGTGTGAGGCTGGGGGAGGCACTCTGAGTCCAGATGTGATTGTGTTTATGTTTCCAGGGAGTAAGGGGTCGGAGCTCTGGACTGGAGCTGTTGGGGGAGGGGTGGTCTGGCTCCAGCCCCCTGCCCCAGCCTTCCCTCCTCCCTCCTCTGGCCTGCCTCAGACCCTACACTATAAGTCAGTCCTACAGCATTAGGTTGGGTCGTTCTCCAGGAAGGACGCTTCCTCACTCATCTAAATGTGGGAAGACCGTGGAAAGATGCTTTGGAATCTAAAGATGGTTGACTCCCTGTGACTTTGGCCCTGTTGCAAAGCATGGTGAAGTCCCAGTTCCACCATCTATATAATAGGGACAACACTCCTGACCTCAGAGGCAGTGTTGACCTGGTTTGAGAACGCGGGCACAGGGCCCCTCCAGCTATTAGCTCATGATTAAGCCTATGGTTGTGCCCTACTTCCGACTAGGGCTAGCCTGGGTCCAGCTCCAGGGCAGTGCCAAACCCAGTCACAAGGTGATTCTGCAGCCGAATACCAACCCCTCCTTCCTCCCCCGCTGCAGCTGCAAACATTTTGTTTTGCCATTGGAAGTGACTTAAGGGAAGCAGGATTTTACAGGCAGTTTAAAGGCTGGTCTTGTTCAGTAGTTTCCAAAGCCTGGGGAGGGTGGAAGCACCATCAGCCTCCTTCCGCTAAGTTGGGGTGGAAGGGAAGTGAGATGTTAATTCTGTGCAATGATCACTTTCTCCAGCACAGCGTTGCTGGAGGCCCCAGAGTGGGATTTCTACGAGAAAAGGCTGAGGGAGGCCCTGACTAGACACTGGGGGATCATGGACACTCCGTCCTCCTGGAACAGCTAGGGCAGGGCCCACAGGGGAAAACGCAACCTCAGGACTTAAAGGAGCTCTCAGCGGCCCTCACCGCAACTGCCTGGGCGGTCAAGGGCCACAAAGCACCCTGAGGGCTCCGGGGTCCGCCAACACAGCTGGGGAAGAAAGTCTGCGGTGTCCGTGGGGTGCTGGCTAGGGCTGAGCGGTGCATCGCCTGAGCCGGCGCGCAGAGGGAGCTCGGAGCAGGGCCCTGGCGGAGGCTGGCTGAGCAGGGCAGGAGACGCAGTGGTTAGAGAGAGCACCTCGGACTCCACCAGGAGGCGGCCGCAGGGCTCCTGTCCCCTACCCACGGGGCCGCGGTGGCGCATTCCCTTTCCACCCGCCTCCCTCCTCAGTTCAATGAAGCAGTCGGGGCTCGGCAGCGGTTAGCACGCTTGTACTATGGTTTTAATAGACGTACATGGACAAGTCGATATAGACAGATTTATATTCTATACAGTCAGTCCGACATACACAGGGACGCTGTAAACAGGGGCGCGGGCCGGAGAGCGGGTGTGCAAAGTGGGCGCGGCGCGGTGGGGAGGGGGGTGTCCCGGCCGCGCCCCGAGCTCTCCCGGCTCGACTCTTGCACGGCGGGCGGTGAGGAGGGGGCTCTGCGCCCGGCCGTGGGGGCCGCCTCCTAGCCCGAGAGCGGAGCGGCGGATCCGGGCCTGCGGCGAAGCTCGGCGGCGCGGGGGGCGGGGGTGCTAGGAGCCGAGCCCACCCCATTCGCCCGCCACCTCCTCCTCCGCACCGCCAGCTGCGGCTCCGTAAGCCTCAACGGGACCCCGGTGCTCGGGCTGCCGAGGGCTCCGGGCGGCGCGCCGCGGCCGCGCGTGCCCTCCACAGCGAGTCCCCGACCCCAGGCTGCGCACCTCCTCCCCGACCCAGCGCCCGCTCCAACTCGGATCCGAACCGAGCTAAGGTACGCTCGGCCGGGCCCAGCTTGGAGGGGGCGCCCCGGTTCCGCCGGGGCGGGGGCCGGCCCGCCCGGGCTCCGCACGTCCAGTTCGCAGGCGCGGCCGCGCGCTCCGGGGCCAGCGCGGCGGGAACGCGGGCTGCCAGGGCGTCCTCCCCGGACCGCCGGCCTCCCGCGCCGCGTCCCCTCCGCGCAACCGCCCGCCGGGCCCGAGGGAGCGAACACGCACACCACCCGCGCCATCCCGAGGGAAATTGCAACTCATCCGTTTTGTTTTTTTTGTTTTTGTTTTTTTTTGTTTTTGTTTTTTTTGTTTTTTTTTTTTCCGCAGCACTTTTCTCCGACGTCTTTTTGTTTGTTTCGTCCCGTTTGGGAGGGCAGAGTGGGGTCCGGAAAAGCAAACACACAACCAGCCCGGAGGTGGGGAGGTGGGGAGGAGAGGGCGGCGCGGGCGCGGGGGGCGCGGGGGGCGCGGGCGCGGCTGCAGGTCCTCCGCGCCGCCCCGCCCCGCCCCGCCCGGGCGCCGAGCCGGCCGCGGAGCCCGCGGGGCCTGGCGGGGCGGTCAGCTGTTGTACTGGCACGCGTTGAGGCCCGAGGCCGGGCCCTGCAGGCCGCCGTAGCCGAACGACGAGTGCTGCTTGGACTTGAGCCGCAGGCTGGCCAGGCTCGAGTTGCACGTGTCCCGGTAGACGCTGTAGGGCGAGGCGGGCGTGCCGTAGGGGCAGGCGCCCGGCGACATGGCCGAGTTGAGCGAGGAGCCGGTGAGGTTGTTGATGTTGTTGAGGCCCGAGTTGGGCATGCCGGGCACGGCGCCCGGGCCCATGCTCGACGGCATGGTCATGGAGGAGATGGAGCTGGGCGCCGAGAACATGGACTGCGACGACAGCGGGCTCATGGAGTTGAAGAAGGTGAAGCTCTTGGTGGAGAGCGGCGCCGGCGCCAAGCTCTTGGCGGCCCAGTTGTTGTAGGAGTAGCCGGCGGCGTACACGTCCTCGTAGGGCTGCACCAGGCCGCTGAACTGCGGCACGTAGCCGCCCTTGCACAGGTCCAGCTGCTGGTTGCGCTCCCGCTTCCGCCACTTGGCTCGCCGGTTCTTGAACCAGACCTGGGGGGAGGGTGCAGGACGAAGGTCAGGGCTGCCGAGGGCGGGAAGGTCCCTCCACCCCCCCACCCCCACCCCCTCCACCCCCTCCACCCCGAGCCCTCCGCCGCCGCCGCCGCCTTCGCTCCGGATTTCGAATTTCGTCTCTTTTCTTCGTGATTTCCGCCCCTGCCGCTGCGCTCCTGTTAAGGGTTCCTTTCCTGTACCCAGAAAAGTTTTCGTCTATCCCCTTTTCTGATCTATATCCTCTCCCCAGAGTTAAATCTTATGTCTTCTCCTAATACGGATCGATCCTCTTTTATTTTAGCAAATATTCGTTTGCTTTCTTCCGGCTCCGGCCTTCTCCCCTAAAGGGATCCCGGTCTATCTCCTAAATATTCCATTCTTCTTCTTCTCCCTCTAATACAAAAGGTATTTTTCTTCCCTGAAACACAGGCTCTCCTGACTCCTTTCATTCTTCATCTACCTTTTCATTCCTCGAATAGTCTGTATCCATCTTAATTGGGAATCTTTGATATTCTCATTTTTGCCCCAGATGTTTATTTTCTTTTGGTCCACCCCGCTATCTGAACTGCTTTCTTTTCCCTCCAGTCCCCTTTCTCCGTTATCCCTCACTTTTGATCCTTTTGATTCTTCCCCAAATATTTAGTTTTCCCCGTCTTCCCAAATATCTGACCATCACCGTTTCTCTTAAATAGGTAATTCTTTATTTTTCTCAAATATTTGATCCTTTCGCCCTCCCTTATTTA
This sequence comes from Canis lupus dingo, assembly GCF_003254725.2. Taxonomy (NCBI): domain Eukaryota; kingdom Metazoa; phylum Chordata; class Mammalia; order Carnivora; family Canidae; genus Canis; species Canis lupus. The sequence goes on from NC_064253.1 coordinate 22,403,118, forward strand.
ATTTCTTTCCTGCCACCTCCATATATGCCAAATACGTTTCTCTGCAAATATTTAATTTCCTTTCAGTTCTTAGTAGTTTCTCTCTAATCCCCCCTCCGCTTTCTCCCACAAAATTTAGTAAGAACCTGTTCTTTGCCCACTCCTGGTCCCTGCCCATCCTCCCATTCTCATACTGTGTGCCCTCTATCTTCCGTGGCCCTCCTCCAGCCCTGGGCTGAGTTTCCTGAGCTAGCCTGCAGGACCCCTGCATCTCAGCCTTTACCAATCCTCCCCGCACTGACATTGCCTGATTCCACCCCCACACCACCCCTACCACCATAAACCCGGGCAGGATTAGTGAGTACAGGATTACTGAGTGCTGTCTTCACTCGTGTCCCACTGGGCTGGCCAGCCTGATGGGAGGGGGCAAGAACTGGGGTTACAGCAGGGAGTCAGTAGGCCAGGTAGCACTTTGGGCTGGCTTGGGACGTCCTCCCAGTTATCTGTTTAAATATTTGCGCACTCAGAGAAGAAATGATACTCTTGTGGCTCTGGCAAGAGAACCTCTATTCTCTTGCTTTTACTGGAAACCAAAAAGAGCAAGGAGAGGGAGGGTGCAGTCTGACCACGGGTCAGAGATCTTACATCTCCAAAGGGACTGGACCTGAGGGTCACTCTTCCACCAGAGCTGCTCCTCCTTCACCTGACCCCAGCCCTATAGGAAAGGGCAACAGGGAAAGGGTCCAGCTACTCACTGGCTGACTGGCTGGAGACCAGTCAGGTGGGGACTGTGCTGAGCTTCTGCAGAAGCAGGCTATGATTGGGACCACTGCCCCAGGAGGTTCTGAGACCTGCAAGCCTAGGTACCCTTCAGGCCTCTGCCAGGTTGCCAGGCAAGACCTGCCTTTCCCTTTCGTTTTTGGGGGAAGGCGGCCCGCAGCTCCGAGGGCCCCCTTGGCGGGGAATCCTCCGTGCAGTCTAGGGTGATAACATCCGCATGGGGTCTGGGCCCTGCAGGGCAGGGGAAATTCCCTTGGGGCCACAGATCTTGGGGTGAGGCTGCAGTAGAGCCTGAGGGTCACTAGGATAGGCCAGGCGACAGCCGCCGAAGGCTCTAACCACCAAAGGGCACAGCAGGAGCCGCCGGAACACCCGGAACACCCGGGCCTAAAGCTGAATCCTCCTCTCCGGTGGAGAGTGGTGGGACGGAGACAAAGTCTGAGCGCCGGTCTAAAGCTTTTGGAGGGCTGCGGCAGAGCCGGCTAGGAGCGGTCCGCACGGGTCCCCTTGGGCGCGCACGCTGGGCTCACCCTCACGCGCGGCTCCGTGAGGTTGGTCCACACAGCGATCTCCTCCCGCATGCTCATGTCGGGGTAGCGGTTCCTCTGGAACGTGGCCTCCAGCTCTTGCAACTGCTGGCTTGTGAAGTGCGTGCGTTGCCGCCGTTGCTTCTTTTTCTTGGCGGGGTCCTCCGCGCCACCGCAGCCTGCGCCTCCCGCACCGCTGTCCTCCGGCCCCTTGACTTCCCCGCCGCGCTCCTTCTCTGAATCGGGCAGGACAGGCCCTAGTCACCTTGGGTTTATGCCCTTTCGCACCCCGTCCCGGCTCCACCGAAGCGCCAGCCATCAGCGCTGGCGGCCCTTCCTCCCGCCAGGAGCCCTAGTTTTGTTCCCGCTGGAAAGAGCCTGTCGGGTGCCTGATCCTCACTAGTCACCTTTGGTCGGACGGCCCCGAAGAGCCAGGGAACCCGAGGCTCCGGCCTAGGTTCCCCACTGGGCAGGGCCTGCCCTTGCAGCTCGGCTCAGGCTCAAGCCCTACTGCCTATGTCGCCCGCAAATGTATGAAATTTTGAGGGCTTTTAGGCATTTAAATCTGGGGGTGTCTCTGCTCTTCTGAACTGATATCAAATCTGGCTAGCCTGAAGCCAGTGGGTCGGTGGAGCAGGAGCCAGGCGGTAACCTGCAGCCCCTCTACTTTCTTCTCCCCAGGGCTGTGTGGGAGCCACATTGGGCAGGCACAACACAGCTGTGTTCTCAGCCTTAGCTCCAGGCCTCAAGTCCAGAGGCCCAGAAAAGCCCTCAGGCGGCAGCCCAGACCCACACACTCTGTCTAGGTGACCTGGGGCTCTAGCCTCTCGCTCTCTCAGGGTACACAAAACACATTCAGTCATAGACACATTGAAACAAACAAAAAAAATTAAAAACAAAATACAGAAGCCCAGATAAACTCAATTCTATCCCAACACCATGGAAAGGCTCACAAACTATTAAAAATAGGCAGGTAGGAACACAGAGCAAATGCAAATTAAGAAGCAAGAAACCTCCGTGCAAACAGACCCCTAACTAAATACAGTGCTGTACGCGTATAAACTCCAGGCAGACGCGGGCATTTATTTCTCCGGGATAAAAAAAAAAAACAACTTAATGTACTGTTGTAGATAGATTTTTTTTAGCCCCTTCCTAATAATGCCCTTCTAGGGATAGTCTTTAAGTCGCAGGGAAATACAACACTATAGTTAGATAAATTACCAAACTAACACTGCTGCAAATGGATTTTGAAAAAAAAAATCCCGGAGAAACGCGCCATTTTGGATTGACTTTTAAAAATCTCCAAGAATAATGCTGCATGTGGATGTTTTAAATTCCAGAGAAATATGCCTCGCGTAGTGATTCTTTCTATATCGAAAAACACAGTTAAAAAATTTAATATATCCTCACGGAGTTGGTTTTAAAAAGCAATCGCTCGCTGTATATTTCTCCAGATTTTAAAAAGTAAAAACCAACCAAAGGCCACGCTTCAAACTTTTGAAAACAAAAGTACAGTCCAGCGTGGATTGCTTTTCTTAGCCAAGCAAACAGAACCTCTCAGAGAAAGTCACTTAGAGATGCAAAACAGAAACAAATAGAGATTAAAAACGCGTAGAGAAACACTCAGCGGTGGATTAAGAAAAAAGCACAGCGGAGGCGCCCACGACCCGGGGAACAGGGCGCCCGGCGGGACGGGGAGCGCGGGATCCGAGCGGGAGACCCGGGGGCGCGAGCGGCCGAGGATCCGCCGCGCCACCGCCCGCACCGCCCACCCGCCGGCCCCGCTCGCGGCCAGCTTGCGGGGGAGCAGCCTGAGTTCGGGGGGCAAAACGGCGGCGCGGAGGGAGACGCGCCCCAGCCGAGCCGGGCCCTGGCCGGGCGGCCTGGCGGCTCCCGGGTCCCTCCACGAGGGGGGCCTGCCCGCCAGCTGAGCCGCACCTCTTGGCCCGCTCGCCCTCGCTGCCCTCTTTTTTTCTACTTGAGGTGGTCCCCCCTTCCCCGCAGTCTGTTTCTGTGACTTTTCCCGCCACCCCTTCTCTTGGATTTCTCCCTCTCCATCCGTGCCCACCGCCTGTCGGGGTGTGTGACCCCGTCTCCCTGCGCAGCGTCTCTCGCCCGCCGCCCCGTTCCTCTCTCCACCTACTGTCCTGCGGTCTGAGCGGCCCCCTGGGCGCTCGTTGCGCAAACCGAATTCTTTTTCTTCCGGCTCCGTCTGCTCCCGATCAAGAGGGGCTGTCGGGCCGACCCTCCCGTGGTCGGTGCCTGCATCTGCCGGGGTCTGGGCGCGTGGGCACCGGCTGGGAGCAGAGCACGGAATTCCGTCTCATCAAGCGCGCAGATTTCCGCGCTCCCGGTCCGACGGAGGCCGGGAGAAGAGGTCCCGGAGCTCGCGGGGCTCGGGCAACCTGAGCGTGCGGCGCGGGCGCCAGGCCCCGCTCCCCGCCCCGCGCCGGGCCGAGCCGCGCTTACCTGGCAGCTCCGTGTCGGACGACTCGCTGGCGGAGTTCTCGAGCGGCTCGCGGGGGTCCGCGGCGCGGGCCAGGTGGAAGGCCGGCCCCATGTCGTGCGGCGGCGGCGGCGGCCGGAGCCCCTCCGGCAGCCGCTCCAGGCTCATGCCCCCCTTGAAGGCGTCCATGGAGGCGGGGACCGCGGCGGGCGCTCCCGGGGCCGGGGCCGGGGCCGGGGCCGGGGCCGGGCGCGCCCGGCCGCCCTGGCTGCGACCTGCGGGGACAAGAGCACAGCGCCTAAGCGGCTGCCCCCCAGGGCTGCCCGGGCCCGCAGCGACGCCGCGCCCGCCCCATGGACCGCCCGGGGCTGCGGGGCCGGGCGGGCGGCGGCGGCAGCGGTTTCTCGCGACCGGATCCCCGGCTTCGCGCTCCGCGCTGCGCTCCCGCCGCTCGGGCCTCTGCCGCCCGCCCGGCCCCGGCTCCGGCTCCCGATCCGGGGCCGGTTTCTAAGGCTCCGTACGGCGCCGGCAGAGGCTGTCTTAAAGCGACAGCGCGCACCGCCAGGTTCCAGCAGTCCCTGCGCCAGGGGTGGTGGGTGGGGTGGGCCCGGGTGGGAGGGGGCTGGGGAGGGGGGAGGGAGGGAGGGAAGGAGGGAGGGAGGGAGGGAGGGAGCCGGCGAGCGAGGGAGCGCGGGCGGAATCCGGCCCCGAGCCGCCCGCCCTCCCCCGGCCGTGCCCTCCCCCTCCCCCTCCCGTCCCCTCCCGTCCCCCTCCCCCGCCGCAGCCACCTTCCCGCCGCCTCCCGCCCCCTCCCCCCACCCCCCGCGGCCTCGCCGCGCCGCGCCGCTCCCTCCTTCCCCGTTGACACACCGACTTCTCCCTCGGCCGCACAAAAGAAACGCATCTGGTCTCCAAGTCCCGCGCGGCTCGTGCCCACCTCCAGCCCCAGATGACTTGTTTTGCGCAGAATCAACTCCTGTCTGGGCCGCCTCGAAGTCCTCAGCCCCCGGCGAGAACAGCCCAGGACGAGAGAATGTTCCCGGGGCAGGATCGCACGGAGCGGGCGCCTCCGAGCCAGCGCCAGGGCGGGGGCAGAGCCCGGGGCCCGTTCCGGCAGCTCCCGGCGGCGTCCCCGTCGAGGGGCCGCTGGCCCCTCCTTCCTCGGCCTCTTCTCCCGGGACCTGAGGCCGGCTGAGTGACAGCAGCCTGCGTTCTAATGGGCCCCCGGATGCTGCCTCCTAATTAGCTTGGACCCTGTCGTCCAAGGCTGCTTCTCTGGCCTCCCCCTCTGCACCGCAGTCAATTTTCCGGGATTGGGATTGAACTGATGGCTTCTAATCAGACGAAACGTTTCTGTTGGCTCCAGGCCTCTGGCGAGTGCAGCAGGAGACCCCGAGAGCCCCGCCAGGCCCCACAGCCTCTTCTGCAGGGCTCTCTTCCCTTGTTTTGCACCAGTCCAGCCGAATCAGCCAGGCCCCGGCCTTGGCAGCCAGGGGGTTGGCTTCTGCCCCCTTCAGGGCAGGTTTGTAGCGATCTGGGGCCTCCTCTGGGCTTTCCAGAGCTGCAGGCACCTGGCCTCGCGAGCAGGCCAGGTGCCTGCAGTTTCCCAGCCCGGAGTCCGCAGTCCAGGAAGCCTACCGCCTTTGAGCTTCTCTCTCTCACACAGCAGTAGCTGAGCGGCAGCACCGCCGAGGCCTCCTGGGGGCAGACACCGCCCGGCCCCTCCCCACCTCTGAGAATGATCCCCTTCTGGAGTCCTCCTATGACAGTGAAGTTTGTTGAAGGATTTTGCCGAACAATTGTTAACCAGCCCCGAGACCTCAGAGTCTTGAATAAATAGACGGCAGCTAGGGTGGTAGGGTGCGACCCTGACCCGTGCCTCTGGCCACAGCTAGACCCCAGGCTGCCCTCCGCCCCTCGATTGCTGACCAACTCCCCCAGATAGGAGTAGCGCTGGGCAGGACAGTAACCCGGAGGAGAAGCACTGCTCTACTCTCCAGGTGCAGCGCCTCACCACAGGGCCCATCTCTTCCTGGGGCGGAGGGAGTGTCTCTGCTTGGGGGTGAGGATCTGGGGTGTTCTTCAGGTACTGCCTTCTAGCCCTCACCCTGGCTCATCAGGAGACCCAGAGCCTCAGGCTGAGTTACTTGGTGTGGATGTGGGGGAGAGTGTGCAGGGTGGCAACAGGCCTGCCTCTCACTCCTCCGCGTTAGCCTGAGACCCCCCCCCCCAGCTCTGGGTCCTGGGAGAAAGCAGAGCTCCTTAGGGGTGACACACTCTCTCTGGGTGCCTCTGACTGCAGGGTCAGGGTCCAGGTCTGAGGCCAGAGGATGTATCTCAGGGGTTTGGGTTAGGGAGGCTCAGCAACTCCAGCCCTTTCCTTTCCTCCCAGAGGGGAATTTCTCTGCGTGGAGACACCTCCCCCCCCATGAAGATAATCTTAGATGTGTGTTGGGGGGAGGGTGGCAGGAGGGGGACATGGGAAGTAGGGTTGCCCAGCATTTGCCCTCAACCTCATCTTTTACCATATTTCTTGGTTGAGTCTCTTGCTGCAGCAGGTAACTCTTTTCAAGGACAGTGTGTGACCCAGCCTGCCTGGGCACAGACAGGACCCAGGAGCATGCATAGACACATATGTAGTACCTACCCACATAGGTGTGCTGCATACACAGATGCACCCGTATTCACTACACCCACCCATGGGGTGCTGGGTGTAGTCACATAAGTGCACACACAGCTGACCTCTGGGTTCCAGAACACTGCTCAGTGCAAAATCGGGCTGGTAGGGTACAGGAGGGCACGTCCTAAGCCTGCCAAGTGTCAGGCCAGTGTGGGAAGCACAGTACCCTCCTGGGTGGGGACATGGAATCAATGGCGTGCCTATGGGCGTTTGGAGGCTGAGTCCCAGCCTTTCGCTGTCCACGGGGTGTAAGAGTCAGATCTTCCACAGATGGAGACTGTTCTGTGACTCTGCAGCTCTCTACCTGTTCCCTCTGAGGGGTTTGCCTCCCTCACTGTTGACGCATTTCATGCAGTTATTGAGCACCTGCTGTGTGCTCCTCTGGACCCGAGCCTCTGGCAGTGTTCTAGGCAGTTGCAATGGTCCCTCTATTTGGAAATCTTGATGCCTGCTGTGTGGATATGGAAAGGCCCTTAGACTACTGTGGGTGAAGCTCCGCGTCCCTGGGCCCGGAGCCCCACAGAGCGACTGAGACTAGTAGGGACAGCCCAGGGCAGTCTGTTCTGCTGGGCTCGGGCAGTGCTGAATGAGCAAGGGGTGAGGAAGGGATTGACGGAGAGGACGCCCTGGCCTGCTAGAGTGCTGGCTGGAGAAGGGCCCTGGGCACTTTGTCCTCTTCCTCAGCCTCACCCTCTGCTAGGCACTATCCCAGGCAGGGAAGGGGCTTCATGCAGACTCACAGACATAGGTCACACACACAGGACAGGAGGCAGCTCCCTTTCAGAAATAAAAGCAGGGGTTCATTGTTCTCCCAGCTTTGCTGTGTGACCTTGGGCAAGGCTTGGCCTTACATGTGCCCCCGTTTCCATGTCTGACCTGGGACTCAGCAGTTCCTACCAGCTCACTTGGCGATGGGGATAGGAAGAGAGTAGGGAAGGGGGCTTACTGGAGATGGAACCATGTGCCCTATTCCCCATCCCTCCAGGCCACGCAGAGCTAGCAATGATTCTATGACTTTCAGGAAATTTGGAGGCTTAGAGTCCTAGCTGGGTTGAGCAGAGGAGCCTGGCCTGTTGTGAGGCTTGAAGTAGTCACCATAGGGACCTTTCCTGAGGCCAGGCTCACTCAAAACAGATTCTGTACCCAAGAATGGTTTAGCAATTTTACTTGGGAAGAGTGGTTGGAGGATCTTCCTGGAAGACATCCTTCCACCCACCTTTCAGGGGGTACCCTGCCCTAATCTTTGCACTAGAATCAAGGGATTTTAGGAAAAGGAAGGAATGTGCTGTGGCTTGCCCTCGAGGCCATCCATGACTCTCTGGGACATTCCAACCCTAAGCCTCTTAGGCCGTGGAGAAGTTCAAACTAGAAAACCCAGTTTTGGGAGTGCATCTGGGACCACCTACCTCCTTCAGTCTGGTCTACCCCCCCCTCCAATAAAAGCTCTTGTTTCTTTGAATACAAGCAATTACTGGGTGAGGGGGGAAAGGGGTGCTCAGGTAGGGGCTAGGAACCATCTCTCCGGATTCTCTAGGCTTCCAAAGTCCCTAGCCGGAGCCTTCCTGTTCTCTGGGGTTCCCCCAGCCTCTCCTGGTGTGGAGACCTGGGATGCACTCAGGCAGGATGGCTGAATGCGGTGCCCGCGGGAGCATGGAACTTAGAACTCTGTCAGCAGCTGGCAGGGCTGGCCTCATGGCTCACCCGCGTCCACTCACTGGTCGTTCTCTGGTTCCTGAGAATGGCTGAGCGGAGGGGCCAGAGAAGCCTGGGCAAGTGGCAGAGGCTGGTGGGGAACTTACAGCTTATGCTGTTACCACAGCCTCCTCTTCCCAGGAGCTGCTTTCCTGAGAGAAGGGCACTCTGAGCCTGGCTGGATAAGCAACAAACGCTGCCTCTGCACCCTAGAGTCCTGGCAGCCTGGTCTCCATGCCCCCATCCACCTCTTTTCCTTTTCGAGCAGAGATGAAGAGCTCAAGCAGTATGAGGATAGGGGAGGGAGCCGCCAGGTCCCCCTCGCCCGCTGCCTCTGCTGCCTGTAGCTTTAGCCAGTACCCTAGACCTGCGGTCTTTGGCCAAGTGGACAGCAACCTGGGATTGCCTTCCTCCGCCCGATGGCTGTCAGAGGCCACTGGGATGCCAATAGAATACGCAAGCCTTAGTTTCTCGGAAAAGCGTGCTCAAATATTTTTAGATTCAAGGGATTCCTAAATCAGAAAACCTTGGAACCAGGATTGCAGCCCGGGGTTCCCATTTCTGCGATCCTGGCCCCAGGGCCCGCGCTTGACCACCGCCGCGGCGGCTCCGGCTTAGGAGGCTGGTCAATCTCAGACTTCCAAGACCCGGTTCTAGAGAAGCGGCTGTGTGCTCGGGAGCCCCGCGACAGCAACCGTACCCCGGAGAAGCCGCGGGAATGTCTTTATTGGATGTTTGCGAAGAGCATTTGGGGTTTCTGTCTGGGTAAGGCAAAGCCCGACCCTCGCGGGCGAGGGCAGGCCGCCGTGGGCTGGGGGCGCCTCGGAGCACGGCGGCGGGGCGGCGGGGTCCTCGGCGAAGAGAGCCGGGGCTCCGGCCGACGTCCGTGGCTTTTCTGCGGCGTGGCTGCCCGAAGGAACCAACGAACCAACGAATGAAGCGGTATCGTTTAGAAAAAAAATACCCTCTTGACGCGAAGCTGCGGCTGAAGTCCCCGGGCGTGCGGAGGGGCCAGCGCCTGGGCTCGTGCGGGGGCCCCGTCCCGCGGCGGGGCGGGAAGCGGCGGGCGGCCCTCGCGCCAGCGCCTTCTCCTGGAGGTCCCCGGAGGCCTGCGCCTCCCCGGGGGGCTGCGAAGGGCGTCCCGGGCCGTGCCCCGCGCAGGGCTGGGGCCCGCGCCCCCGGGGTCCCCGGGGTCCCCGGGGCCGAAGCGCGGGGCGGGACACCGAGTAGGTGAGGCAGCGCTCGCTCGGCGACGGCGGCTGGGGCGGTGCGCGGGGCGCAGGGACCGGCTCCTCGCGCTGCCTCGATGGCGCCCGGCCTTGCGCGCGGTGCGCCCCCCGCCGCGCCCCCGCCGCGCCCCCGCCGCGCCCCACGAGCGCCCGCAGCGCACCGTGCGGAATCCGCCACCGCCTCCCCGCGTGCGCCCCGACCCCGCGGCGACCCAGCGCCCCCAGCCCAACGACTCTTACCCACGCGCGCTGCGCTGCCTGCGCGGCTCGTCGGCTCCGGGCTCGCTCGCCACGGGCTCCCGCGGGGGCTTCGGCTCCGGCGGGGGCCCCGGATCCAGCGGCGTCTCCGGCTGTGCGCGCAGCTCCGGTCCCCGCTGGTTCGCTACATCGCACCGCGCAAGGTCCGGGCTGCCTCGGCTCGGCCCGCTCCTCCCGCCGCCGCCGCCGCCGCCGCCGCCGCCGCCCGTCGCCCGCGGGGAAGGCGGGGACACGGGCCGGGGAGGCGGGAAGGGGGGAGGGGAAGCGAGGCGCTCGCCGGGACCAGCGGGGAGGGGCGGCGCGCGGTCCTGCGGGCTGGGGGTCCGGGCCTCCCTCGGGGCGCAGGCGGAGGTCGGCGCGGGTCGCCGCCGGGGTCCGAGGCCGGGGAACGCGCCCCGGGACTGCGCCCGCGCGCGGAAGGGGGTCCCGGCCTCGGCGCCCTGCTCCTCGCTGGGCTGTTTCCCACCTGGCACGCCGGGGGCCCAGCCCGACCTCGGTTTAGATGGGGTCTGGTCGGAGTTTCCCCAGGTCCTGCCTGCGGCCGGTCAAGCCGGGGGTTTTAAGATTCGACCTTTCCCCTTTTCTGCTCAGCCTGCGGGAGGAAGCTGCTCCTGCATTTTGGCAGGGAGCGTCCGCAGCGCACGTTTTGGCAGCCCAGGAGGTTTGAAGACCCACCCCAGAAATTTCTGTGTGTGTGTGTGTTGGGGGGCGCAGTTACTGGGGAGGGGCAAAGCCCGACCCCTGCCCTGCCTGCAGGGTCCCCCCTCCCCACCTCTCCTCCTCTGGGGCTGGGCTGATGAGCCGAGAGAAGATCCCCGCCGCGGAGCACAGACGCTTCTGCGGCCACTCGCCCAGTCCCTCGCCCGCGCACCCTCCAGCGGTGGCCCTGCTCGGCCCTGCCTAAGGGAGGACCGCGTCCATGTGGCCCCGCTGGCCCTCCCTGGGAGATGGGCAGGACTAATGGGAGCTGGGTTCCACCCGATGGTGCCCATGGCCAACAACCCCTCACGGAGGCTGGAGGGGAAAACCAGTTGGCGGCCGGGGCTCCTGCTCTCCAAGCCGCCAGTATGAGACTGCTGCTGCTGGGGCCCCGGGGGGACAGGGGGTCGGCGAGTCAGTAGGTCGCGGCCGCCCTGGGGGACGGCGGCAGCTGAGCTTGGCCACGGGGTCCGGGCTGCCGCTTGGGCTCCAGGTGCCGGGAGATGGCAGTGCGGCCGCCGGGCATCAATGTTTCATGAGGTGCCGTCACCAGCGGCGCCTCCCTGCCCGGTTCCGGCCGACAGCTGCCGCGGGAGACGCCGGCCGCGCCCGCTCTGCCGCGCTGCTGGCCCGAGTCTCCGGGGCCACCTGGCCCGGGAACGCAGAGACAGGAACCCCTTTCCAACTCGCAAAGCCTGCCCGACCCGAGCCCGCAGATCCCACACGTTCAGGCCCCGGGAAGTGGCCCCTGCCCTCTCTCTGGCTGTTGGGGGACTCCAAGCCTCCCCTCCACTGTCAACAGCAGAAATGGCTCTCTGGTGGGTGCCTGTGGCTCCGGTGCACACAGGATCGTGAGGGTTAAGAGCCGAGTCCCCTGCACCCCGCAGGATTTCAGACCTGGAGCTGGAGGTGGCCTCGCAGATGTGCAGCCTTCCAGCTTGGGCCCTCAACTTTGGGAATTCTAGCTTCTGCTTCTCTGCTGCCATGATACTGGCTTTTATGTGTGAAACTGGTCTGCTGGCCGATCTGCTAAGCTGAGACACTTCGGACCTTGGGGCAGCCTTCCCACAGACCCAGGGTGGCCCCCAGCATCTCTAGGAATAAATGCAACTGCTGCGTCCTTACTCTGCATGGAGGGTGCGACAGCTGCCTTGCTGGGCTGCCTTCCATTCTGGCATCTGCCCTGGGAAATCAGACCTTCCTACCCCTGCATACTAGCAGTTTTCCGGGTTTTGTTCCCAGCAACCACAGGGCATGTGTATGTGATCCTCTGTGTGTCCTTGTTTCCAGGCAGAGCCTGTGGTGCCATAATGCTGCCTCTGAGACCCGAGGGCGAGAGTAGGAATCTTGTCTGCATCTTTTACTAGCCGTGTGGACTTGGGCAAATCACAGATCCTCTTGCAGCTTCAGTGTTCTTATCTGAGAAATGGGAATGATAAGAGTTTTCATTTCACTGAGATATCTGTGGGATGATGGAGAGAGCTGTGGCCCCCTTTGGGGAGATGGGCAGCTGGGCCGAATGTTAATGGTGAAACCTGCCCGGTTGCTTTGCTCTTTAAAATAGTTTGCTCTCATTTTTGTTTCCTTCTTTGTGGTCTTGTTGTTTGAGTCAGGCAGGAGCAGATCCTTTCTCTGATTTCGTGAACCTGCCCCCTTATGCCCTGCTCAGCTTCTAGGAAGTTCAGACCAGGGAGACTAGGTGGGTGGGTGGAGGTGGAACCAAGGCCCAAAGGCTTGGAAGCTCTTGGTGAACTGGGTGGGTCAAACATATTTTTTATGATGTTCTTTTCACTTCTTCCAAAAAGAAATTTCCACAATTTCTCTTTAGGTTCTGACACCTTGGGGCACACACGTTTCCTCTTTGAAGGCAGAGGGATGCACCATCAGAGAGAGGAAGGTTGGAGCTGGGTCGACCAGGAACAGAAGTAACACAGTCCTTGTATCAAGTATCACCTTAGTGGGATCCCTGGGTGGCGCAGCGGTTTGGCGCCTGCCTTTGGCCCAGGGCGCGATCCTGGAGACCCGGGATCGAATCCCATGTCGGGCTCCTGGTGCATGGAGCCTGCTTCTCCCTCTGCCTCTCTCTCTCTCTCTGTGACTATCATAAATTAAAAAAAAAAAAAAAGAATCTGTTAATTGGTTTGCCTCCCTCTCTTTAAAAAAAAAAAAAAAGTATCACCTTAGCTGTGAGCTGTGAGCTTCCAGGGACCTAGTCAAAAAAGATCAGCAGAGATGCTGATGCATTTGCTTTGTTTTTCCTTCCAAACTGATATATTTCCTCTAATCAGAAGTTTTTCTCCCTAGTACAAAACTCTGAGATGAATTTGTCACATAAGTTCATATTAAACATTAGCGGCAAATGTCTTCAGCCACATATATGCAGAAAGGCACGTAAATTCTTTAAGTAGTTTTTTTTTAGAAGACTTTATTTATTTATTTACTTATTCATGAGAGACAGAGAGAGAGAGAGAGAAAGAGAGAGAGAGAGAGAGAGGCAGAGACACAGGCAGAGGGAGAAGCAGGCTCCATGCAGGGAGCCCAAGGTGGGACTCCATCCCGAGTCTCCAGGATCACGCCCTGGGCTGAAGGCAGGTGCTAAACCACTGAGCCACCCAGGGATCCCCCTTCACGTAGTTTCTTATCTCAATATCCAGTAAAAGAAGGGAGAGTCTTTTCCTAGTACTTATTTAAGTAGTATTGATGTCAATATCTGTGTAACGATTGGTTAAAACCTCTTGCCCCTACTATTTGTAAGCTCCCTAAAACAGGGCTGAGTCTATCTTTGCCAACCACAGGACCCTCCCTAGGGTGGGCAAAGGGATTTGGCTGTGCTGATTGGTTGGGTGCAGCTCACATGCCCAAAGCTGAGCCAATACTTTGTGTGGCAGAGTGGCTCTGGGCTGTGGTTGGCTAGGCTAGGGTCACAGGATCCACCCCAGAAGAGGGGGGAGCCCCTCCATCTTCAGGAATACTCACTGCACTACCCCAAGAGTACTGGCTGCTGTCCAGGAACGAGTTCTCTGAGCTCCTTGTGGTGGAGAATGGATTGGTTTTCAAAGAAGTCTCTGCCCTGTGAAGGTTCTCAGAGGGCTGCTGATGGTGTTGGTAGGGCGTCCATTGCAATGGGATCGGGAGACATTGGCTCTGTTGGGACAGTCTGAAGTCCCTCAGGACTGTTCGTGCACTCATCTGTAGAAAGAGTTGGAGGGCTACCAGAAAGTCTGAGGGGGTGGAGCTCGGTGTCTATTGACTCATACATAGGGATGGATCTGCAGAGCAAGAGAGGGATCTATTTGTACTCTTCTTCATCTGTGAGGAGGGAATTAAAGGCTCTAGGGGTAGAGAGGAACCCCTATGATCAGATACCATATTAATTTATTTGAGCGTAATTATATTGCACTCTGAGCTTCCTGGCAGACAAAGCAAAAATAGAAACCATTTGGACATTTTAAGTATTTTCTTTCATTGCAGACCTATTAGTATCTGCATAGAATAGTGAAAAGAGCCTTGATCTTGGGACCTTCCTGGGCTGGCCTCTATGAGGTCAGTAAGGTTAGAGAGCACATATTCTGTGCCTGCGATTGCAAAGGTACAGGGATGGATGGCTCCTGCTTATTTGGGCTGGAGGCAGACACACCAACCCATCACCGTATTTGGAGCACAGTGCTGGAGAGGAAATCTATTGCCTGCTGCTGAGGGGTTTTGAGTGCTTTACAGGTCTTGAGTTTGCCTGGAACAGTTTCTCCACTCCCTGGGAACAGCACTGGGACAGGTGGGAAGACATGGAATGGGGAAAGAGGAAGCTGGAGAATTAAGAAGGAGCCAGATACCACCGGGCTTCAAAGTCCTTTTTTTTAAAAAAAATATTTATTTATTTATTTATTCATTCATTTATTTATGATAGAGAGAGAGAGAGAGAGAGGCAGAAGCAGGCTCCATGCTGGGAGCCCGACACGGGACTCGATTCTGGGTCTCCAGGATCATGCCCTGGGCCAAAGGCAGGCGCTAAACCGCTGAGTCACCCAGGGATCCCCGGGCTTCAAAATCCTTGTTGGGAGTGTGGGATGCTATCCTGAAGGCAAAGAGGAGCAGAGGGAAGGTTTAACCAGTGGGAGATCTGGTCCCATTTCTACTTTACAAAGATCACTATGCCTGGAGAGTGGAGAATAGGTTTGAGATGGGATAAGGGGGAGTATTGTGATGTTACCACTCTCCCGCTCTGTCCATCCTTTTATGTGTCCATCAGTCCATCCATTCACCATGGACACGGGAGGCCACAGTCTGGCCTGTGAGTTGTTGTGACCCCTGCCTGCCTGCAGCTGTCACTTGGAGCCCTCAGATCACCCTCTGCAGGCCTGGGCTGTCTGTCCCATCCTCAGGGGCTTCGTGCCGGGGCTTCAGCAGCCCTCTGGATGGTGGCTTGCTGCATGGGGAGACGGGGTGCCAGGGCCCGAGGGGGCATAGCCATTGCTGGAGACAGGGAATCCGGGGAGCCAGCTGAGGGAACAGCCCTGTCGGAAGCTTTTAAAATAATTACCCTGGCTTGCTTTGGCTGACTGGCTGATGGCAGCCTATTAGCTCTGAGTTGGAAATTCTGAATTGTTTCATGACAATTGAAAATATGATTGGAGGCCAGGAGGGAGCTGTGCATGAAATATTGATGTTTCTCAGTGTTGTGGGGCTGCTCCCCCTTGTTCCTCGGCAGGGCAACCTTGAGTGCACAGGACTGGTTGCTGCGGAGCGACGGCTCCCCCACCCCCCAACTCCTCAGCTGACAGCCCCGAGGGGAGACATGAGTGTGTTTTTGTGCTAAGTTGTGAGGGTGGTTTGGGGACCTGTACCTCTAATGCCTTACTCCAAGCTTTAGCCCCCAGCACTCTGTAGTTTCACTACCTGTGCCAAGCAGGATAGAACTTGGGGACTTGAGAGCTGTGTGTCTGTGTCTGGCCTAGATTCTCCTTGGCGCTCAAGGTTCGTCTGGATTCAGAATGAGGGGGACCCCAGCTCTGCCTCCTGGTATTGTGAGCTTCACTTTCTTGGCCTTTCCATGGGGGATACCAAGAGTTCCTACCTCGCTGGGCTGTGAGGTATAGGGAGACCCTGGTGTGCCGGGCCTGGCCTCAGCCACAGGCTCCCAAGCTCCTGGCCCTTAGTACGTGCTGGGGTCGCTCCAGGGCCAGCTAGAGGAGTCCTTGCTGGATCCCCAGGGCTTCACGGCTCTTTTCCTGGGCAGAGTGCTTTGAAGTCCTTTGTGTTTTCCCTTCTCTGTTCATTATAAATACCTAGTGCTGGGAAGGTGTGTGCTGGCCTGGCAGGCACCTCTCATGGATGAGTTGCCCTGGGATCTTGGTGAAGGACCCAACATGCCCAGCCCAGGCCTTTGCTTCTGGAGATGAGGCTCTGCCCTGGCAGAGGAACCTAGTGGGCAGTGGCCGCCTGGCTGCCTGCCCTCGGGACCTGCCTGGACGTCCGGATAAGGGCCCTTGCCTTTTTGAGCCGTTGATCTGCCAAGCACGGTACATGGTTCACTTTTCTCATCCTGAGGGGTGGTATTTACCCATTTTATAGATGAGGACAATGGAGGCCATGGTTCTTTCCTTCCTTCCACAGACTATACTTAAGTGCTTCCCCTATGTGCTGGCACTGAGGGACACAGGGGTCATGGACAGCCCCAGTGCAAGCCTTCATGAGGGACTGGATCTAAAGATGAATCTGTCTTGAGAAGTGGTGCAGGTCAGGAGCCATGGGACACAGAACAGCGGCAGCAAGCTTAACCCGGGATCACGGAAGACTCTGGAGGAAGTGACCTTCCCACTGAGCTGTGGGGGTAGCAGGAGTTTGCCCTGGGGCTAGGGTGAAGCAGGGTAGTGACAAAACCAGCGAAGGGCACTCTCTGGATGTTCTTATCCGTCTGACGATAGGCAAAGCCCTTACATCCCACCTGCCCAGGCTGCCACAGTGGTAGCCTGGAGAGACACCAAGAAGGGCTCCGCAACTCCAAGGTGCTGGGTTCTTGGCCTGTGGGCCTCTCTGGGCTTCATTTTCTTTCCGGATTTGTTTTGTTTTGTTTTTTAGAGAAAGAGAGAGAGACAGAGGTGGGACAGGGGCAGAGGGAGAGGGAGAAGGAGAAAGAGAACCTTAAGCAGGCTCCGCACCCCACACTAGCCCATTGCTGGACTTGATCTCATGACCCTGAGATCCTGATCTGAGCTGAAATCAAGTCAGATGCTTAACTGACAGGCGCCCCCTAGGCTTTATTTTCGTCATTTGAAAAACAGGAGGTTGGATTAGTTTTAGCCGCAGGGCACATTTTCCAAATGTACCTTTATGGGGCTCCCTAGATCAATGTAGCACTGCTGTGGCTGAAGGTGGGTATACGTGTGGGGTCAGGTCCCCCCCCCATATCCCCATCTAGCCCTGTGGCCACCCCGAGGAGCCCCAGGGCTCCCTGGACCACAGTGTGTAAGCGTCAGGGTAAGGAGCCTCCCCACGGGGCTGTCCAGTCCTAGTCTCCTGGACCCTGGGGGCGGCCAGGAAGCTCCCTCTTCAGTCCCGCTGGCAGGCCCCCCACGGGCCTGTTGTTCCTTGCTCCTTTTTAGTTTCCTGATAGCCATGTGTGATTCAAGTCAGCAAGCATCTATTAAATACCTACTGGATGTGTGCACAGGGACTAATGTTTCTGAGCACCGGCTGTGTGCTCAGGTCCATGCGGGGCTCTTCATATCGAGTCATTTCCTCATCACAGCCAGCTGTCAGCCTGTTTTATAGCTCAGGGAGAAGAGACCTGGGGGAGGCTCGGTGACTTGCCCACGATCACGAATCACAGTGACATTAGCACCAGCTCCCGTGGATTAAGCACCTGGTGTGTGTGCCAGGCCTTTGCAGCTCTGTTCCTGTGCATTAGTAACTTCATCTCTCAGAGCAAATCTGTAAAGCAGGCGGTGTTTCCATCTCCAAGGATCAAGCCCACATTGGGGAAGGAGATCCTCCTGGGCCTCTTGCCTCTGCCCGCCCAGCCTTTCCCCTTGCCCTGCGCTTGGGGGTCTGAGGCAGCTTACATGTGTGTTTTCAGGTGGGTGAGCTCCCTCCCATTTCTGTTACCACTGTGCATATAGGGAAACTGAGGCCCAAAGACTCCCTTCCCTCGGAACATCTCTGCCCTCGGGGGCCTTCGTCTGGCACGGGCCTCTATCTGTCTGCTCCCTGGCAGTGACTATGAATTCCAAGTCTGGCTTCTCTGCAGAGTACCTGGCTTTCTGGGGGCAGTCTGCCCATCTGTCAGGATTGGTCAGGGCACACTGACCTTCGTTGGCTGGGTGTCACCCTTCTGAGGAATTCAGGACATGTAAAGGGAGAGCTGGGGCGGGGAGAGCCAGTGGTGGCTGCTCTTGCCTCCCCATCCCTGTCCTTCCTGTCCTTCTTTTGGGTTCTAGCTCATGCTCAGTACCCCAGCCACAAAGCTTGAGTCCTTGCAATCTGCCCTCCCTCCCCTCTCCGGACACCTCAAACTCATTGCCATTTATGTGGGTCTATCCCTGGGACAGGGCCTGCTTGTGATTTTTGCCTTGAGGGGAAATGCATGATACTGAGGACTAGGTGGGATTTCATGTCGGGTGGAGGGAGGCTGGACTTCTGGTGGATGGAGAGACACCCACCCTGCTGTACCTGGAGGTGGGGCCCCAGAGGATGGAGCTCCCTCTGAGCCTTAGGGGCAAAGCTTGTCTGTGCACAGAGCCCAGATCTCTGCCGAGTAGACAAACACACAGTGAGGGGACGAGTCTTGACAAATGTTTGCCAAGTCCCTGTCTCACTTGGAAGTCAGGAGTGAGCTTGTTTGGCAGAACAAAGGGGAGAGGAGTCTGCGGAGGGCCATAAATAGTGAGGAAGGAGGAGCAGCCGGGCCTGAAGGCTCCGTGGGACCTTGTCCTAGGCTGGTGTCTTCTGCTGCAGGATGTCCCCGTCCTCTCCCAGAGCTCTGGACTGGCTGGCTACAGCTGGGACCATGCTGGTGGCAGCCTTTCCGCCCCTTGAGCCGCATCTCCCTGGGAACCCTTGGGTGCTGGGTCACCTGCTGGCAGGTGAGAGTGACCTGCACATCCCAAGGCCCCTTTCCTCTAGGGACCAGGAAGTTTGGCTATAGTTTTTCCAAGAAGAGTCAGTCTGGCACTAGACCCTGGGAGCTGGTGATGCCTGGATGTACTCAGGCTGAAGGGGCCCAACCCCCTCACTACTCTGGAAGGGTACAAGGTGACCTTCTTCTCTCCACCCATGGTCCAGACAGATATGGCCACCCAGTTCTTCAAGCAGGGCAGAACAGAAAAGGTGGAGGGTGGAGGGTGGAGGGAAGATACCCTACTTGGGTCTCAAGTATGCTCGGCTCAATGTGAGATCCATCTCCTTGGCTGGCCCCTAGCCCCCAGTTTACCATGGGCATCAGGTGAAGGTCAGCAGGCCTGGGGATAGAAAGAGACAAGATTTCCTCCAGAGCAGAGTGGGAGGCTGGGTAGGAGAGTGCACGGAATAGGGGAGCACATGGGAAATGAGGAATGTGGGGTGTGTATGGGAATCTGTAAGCTTGGTGTAGTTCGGGGTCACCAAGTGCAGAGGATGGTGGGGACAGGACAGAGGATCCCTTGAGGAAATGGGGAGCCACTGAGGGTAATAGCTGGGAAGTGGTCTGAGTGGGGCTCTGCTCTCCGATGTGAGGAGAGGGTAAGAGACAGGTGAGGCAGGCCTGCATGGGAGGCCAGAGGTGGGCTTCAGGGGCCTCCTGGCTTTTCCCTCTGGGCTGGGGAAGAAGGTCCTGGAATGAGTGCAGGTGGGGATGGGGGAAGCCTGATTGCTGCCTTCACTGCCTTCACTCAGATGACGGGGCCCATCACTCAAGGGCCAGGCTCCCTTCTTCCTGAGTAGCGGTGGCACAGAGCCCCGAGCTCCCGGATTCCTGGGCCCCACACCAGGGAGCTGGCTGGAACTTCCAGTGCCTCAGACTGACTTCCCGCGCTTGTGCATTGATTCTGCCTCCTCTGTACCCCACATTCTCCAAGGAGCCTGCTCCAGAGGTCTCTAGGAAGGGGAGTGGTGGCCTGGAGGCCTGGTAGACAAAGTCCAGGGGCTCTTCCCTTCCGGAGCCTGTCACAGGTCCACCTGGAGTTACTGGCCGAGCTTCCCTGGCTGTGCACCTCGCTGTGGCGGTGGGACCGGGGGGCCTCAGGGCCTGAGAGGGGAGGTCATACACACTCCCGCTCGGCTGGGGGTCCATCGAGGGCAACGGTGGGGCCTTGGAGGAGCCCTCTTTGGCCTTCAAGGAGGGGCAGGAAGGGACTTGGGCAGCACAGTGTGGTGGAAGCTGCTTCAGGGCAAGGGGCATAGGCCGCCCAGAAGGCTAGTGGCTCGCCCTGTTGGGGGGACAGAGAAATGTAGGATTCTGACTTTCGTGGGGCTGGGTTCTGGGTCCCTGTGTCTGCTGGGCTCCTGCTGCCCACTCACCACTCTGGTGGCCGGCGGTGGGCTGGGTGGTAGGAAGGTGGGAAGAGGGAAGCATGGAAGAGGGATGGTGGAATGGGGATGCGGTGGAAGAGGGATGCTAAATGTCTTGAGTTCCATCTCGATTCCTCAACCCGATTTGATTTTTTTGGGGGTAGTTTTATTTTATGTACTTAAAAAAAAAAAAGGCCATCTCTAAGATCAGGTTGATGAGCGGTTCAGTATCTTGAGTTTGGTGGTGATCGCATGAGTCTACACAAGTGATGAGATGACAACACGCTACACATCCTTTATAGCGGTGTTGGCTTCCAGGGGCTGGTGTTGTACTACAGGAATATGAGATGTAGCCATCGGGGAACTTGAGGGAGGGTCCACTGGCCTGTTTTTGTACTATCTTGGCAACTTCCTGGGAATCTACATCATTTTAAAATAAAATGCTAAAGGGGTGCCTGGGGGGCTCAGTGGTTGAGTGTTTGCCTTCGGCTCAGGTTGTGATCCTGGGATCCTGGGATCGAGTCCCACATCAGACTCCCCGCAGGGAGCCTGCTTCTCCCTCTGACTATGTCTCTGCCTCTCTCTCTGTGTCTCTCATGAATAAATAAATAAAATCTTAAGAAAAATAAAATGTTAAAAAGCCAGTTTGGGGTTCGGCTTGAGGGTCGAGGGCATGTCCCCACAGAGAGCACAGTAGGAAGCTGTTAGAAAGGAAGGAGATGGAGGGCCAGGGAGACAGAAGGGGAGATGGAGAGTCACTGGCACCAGGCACTAAGAGGGAGGTCTTACTGGGGCTGAGCCCATCCAGGGCTGTGGCTGGTGGGACTCACAGAGCTCGCATGGCCATCAGCACCACCCGAGGGGAGTGGAGGGCAGCTTGGCTGTGTAGTTGTACCTCCAAAGGCACCTCAAGAGTGGGGGCCCTGGGTATCATCCAGTGGAGGAGAGGCACATGTGGGGTGTCTGCACCTTTACGTGCCTGGGTTGCTCAGTGGCAGGTGTCTGTGTCCAGGCCCGAGGGCACAGGTGTCAGAGCCCCCCCAATTCTGGGTGCCTAGCTCCAGCCTCCCCATTGCCCTCGAGAAGCAGGGCTATTCGAGAAAGTGTAGGCGGTGAATGCAATCCTCTGGCCATGTACAGGCTCTCTGGTCTCATACAGTTGACACTCCAGACAGCTGGAATGAGCCAGATTCCAGGCCATTCCCCTTGTTGCAGCTGCTGCTTTGTCAGACCTCCCCTGACCCTGCCTTACCTGGCATCTTCCACTGTGATCCAAGAGCGGTGCCCTCAAAGCACTCTAAACTGATGTTGCCACCTTGGCCCACACCCTTTGCCTGGCCTACACCCCATGTTCAGCGTGTTCAGCATCAGGCTGGGGCTGCCCAGGCTGCCGGAGAGGCTCTTGCTAATTGGATGCCAGTCTACCATGTGCTCTCCACCCCTGCTGCCTGTGTCCGGCCTCCGCCTCCCCTCCAAGGGGCTCAGCAGCCCCCCAGCACCAGCCACTAACTGACTGCAGGCGAGGGCGTCTTTTCCTCTTACTTTTGGCAAACTGCTACTCCCAAACAGCTACTCACAAACCGCCCAGAGACGTCTCTTTCGAGTAGCTTCTCCTGCCCCCTCCCTGGGCCATGCTTGTATCTACTACCCCGCTCCCTTTGCACAATCCCTGAGTTTTGCTTTTAGCATATCCTGTATTTGTAGGTTTCTTTTTGGCTTCAGGCTCTGGGCTCCCTAGGGGTCAGGACTACGCTTTTCTCTATTTCTGTAATCTTTTCCCTTACCCCCAAGCACACTGGCCCACATTAGGAGCTCAGTAAGGTATGCCACACATGTGGGATGGGGAGTAGGGCCCCCATCCTTCCGGCAAGGCTGCTGTGAAGGTTTCAGGCTTCCAGGGCATGACCAGTCTGGGAAAATAAGCAGTGAATACTGGCATCTTGGCTACTTTTGCTGGTGGGAGACCTGGTCACCCAATATGAAGACTGCTCCTATCTGTTGAGCTCCTTCAGAGGGTCCCATCAGGCAAGGTCAGGGACTGCTTACGTGGGCCATTTTACAGATGAGAAAACTGAGGCCCAGAGGGAGTTCCCGCCCCAGATAGCAAGGGGAGGAGCTGGGATCCAGATCTAGGTTGCTTGATGGGGGAGCTCCCCATTCCCCAATTTTTCGGCATTACATAATCCTGGCATGTTTCGGGGGGCGGGGGGAGGTGAGGATGGAGGAATCCCAGGTCCAGCCTTGTGGACTGACTGTTGAGAGGCTGTCATGCCCCAGGCCCAGTGGGAAGCACCGGGTTATGCTTGGGGAGGAGCCCGAGACTCCCTGCCTGAGTTCAGTGGGTTTTGGGACCAGGGTTCCAAAGTGTCCTGATGCGGCATGCTTACTGGTGTCAGGAGAACGTGAGTCCCAGTCCCAGCCCCAGCCCCATCCTCATGGGCCTGCAGCCCAGTCAGGACTGCCAGGAGGGCCTGGCTCTGCAAATTTACTGCCGTGCTCAGGAATTCCTGTCCACTCCAGATCAGGGTGTCTGGGGCACAGCCGCCCGACTGGGAGGAAAGCTGGGGTTATCTTGATCTCCAGATGAGGTGGTATCTGCTTGTGGGGTTGCTGGGGAAGACTCTTTGCCTTGGATCTTGCTCACTCTCTCCTTCCGGCTCCTGATAAAGAGTCGCAAACATAGGGCTGTAAAGGTGGCCATAAAAACAGAGAAGAAATGCTGGCACAGCTGGCTTATCAAAGCGCATCTCAGACACCAGTCAGCTCTCCTACTTCAAGTTTATTTCTCCTCCTCTGCTTTCTCTCAGAAGGTGTCTCGTAAACAGCTAAGAGGGTCATTTATAAATGTCTCTGCCTTCTCCTCTGAGCACCGGGCCTGTGGCTTTGCTCTCTCTGTTCCTCCAGGCACGGAGCTGGTGTGGGCACTCCCTTCTCCTAGGTGCCAGCAGAGATGAGAATTGGAAGCCAGAGCGGTCCCACTCTCCCCAGACGGGGGGTGAGTCTCCCTAAGGTGAGTGATGATGACATCCTTGGCTTTGGCCCTGTCAGCATCCTCCCCCCGCCCCACTGCCGTGATCTTCATGAGGGTGGGGGCTCTGGGCACGGAGGGGGGGCACCCTGCCCTAGGCTGGCCTCTGAGGCTGACCCACGTCACAGAGTGACTCCTATGGCATTAGAACTGAAAGGGCTCTAGAGGCGGCTTTGTCCAATTCTCTTCTGATCCTGCGGAGCCGGGGAATGGCAGGGGGCAGGTGGGAGGTGGAGCCAGGAACAGACTATGGAGGAAATACAGCCTTCTGACCCTAATGGCAATAATCCCTCCTGCTTCTGGAGCATGTCTTAAGATGGGAAGGGCTTCAATGTTCCCCATTTTGTGCGCTCCTTGCAGTGACTCTTTGGGCAGAGAATATTATTCCCATTTTACAGATAGTGGAGCATGGCGCTCCCAGGTGCTAGGTGACTGGCTTGCCTGGGGGCTCTCTTAACCAAGACATAGCTGTGTTCTCTCTTTACCCATTTAGTCCCACACAGAGCTTTACTTGTTGAGTTTCTTCTCAATAAGAGATGTTCATAGGCGGTCACCTAATCACAGCCCTCAACACCCCAGCCCTCTGGTTCTAGCTTCCTGGCCTGTCAGGCCCTCAGGTGCAGAGCTACCAATGAAGCAGAGTGAGTAGTAGTCTCCTGGGCCTTTCCTCCTTCTTCCACTGGGGGTGTTTGGATTCCTGTCAGCTGGGAGGCTTGTGGATGTGGTTGGGCAAATCCCCACAAACGGTGAGAGGCAGAGAGCACTCTGGGTTGTAGCTGAGAGGGCCCCAAGATTTCCAAGTTGGGTGGGTGGGTGGGTGGGGATGGTCCCAGTGGGTGTCGGAGGGGCCCTGGCCACTCCCACTCCACCTTGTTGGAGTTTCTATCTCCCTGGTGGCAGCCTAGGGCTTGGCATACAGCAGGAAATGCTAATTGCACAAATTAGTTCAGCCTTGGGTGGCCAGAGTAATTGCACCTACTTTGACCCCAGAGTGGCCTCTGCTATATCCCTTTCTCTTAAAAGGGATGTATTATATTATGTCTATATTATATCTATCCAGAACCCACCCACCCTAGTCAGGTGGGAGAGTTTCCATACTGGTTGCTCCTCAGTCCCCCAAGACTTGGAGGCTTTCTCTGCCTGCTGGAGCAGAGTTCACCCTTTGCAGGGGGCCAGGAGCTCATCCCCTGTTTCTGCACTTCTTGGGCAGTCACACAGCTGATTCCTTCCTGCGGCCGGACGTGCTGTGTGGACAGTCCTCCAGAAATCAGTATTCCGTGTTTCAGGAGAAAAGGCACTGCCTTCATTCGGGAGGAAATGCAGTCTTCCCTGGGGTGTGGGGGGAGGCAGGCGACTTTGCTGGGGCAGGGGGCACAGAGGGCTGGTGGCAGAGCTGGGTTTAGAATCCTGGCCTCAAGGGTTGCTTCTTGCCCCTTGTATCTTGTGCTTTCCCGGTGAAACCTGCTGAGCGGTTAGGGGAGCGTGCGGCCTGCAGGCTTGCGAGCCATGCGGGGGAGGCCTGGGGGCGCGGCGGGGAGGCCCCGTGTCTGCCCACTGTCCGTAATATATTTGAATTATCTCTGCAGATGAGCCCTGATTTAGCAGACAGTCTAGAGTAAACCTTAGCTTGAAGACAAATACAATTGACACTGGGCTTGAGTGGTTCAAAGGTTATTGGCACAAAACTGTCGGCTTTGTTTAGCCGACGGGCTGTATTTATGACGGCGCTACGGCAGTGCCATCTATAACTCGTCGGCGGCGAGGCTGATGTGGGTCCAGAGACAGCCTATTTACACTCAGCCTGGAGTTGAGTTTCTCTGCTGGGAAGTGAAAAGGCAATTCTATTCTTGGCCAAGTCGCTTTATGGGCTGCTGGCTTACTTTGGGTCCTCGGTTGAGCTCGTCGGGGATGGACCATGGGGAATGGCTGCCTGGGTGTGTGCAGGGGGTGAGCTGGGGTTGGGGGAGGTCCTCAGGGCCGCCTGGAAGGACCTGGTCAGTGTGTTTCACTTGGACCCCTGAGTGAGGGCTCACATGCACAGAGGTGGGAAGTCTGGGTCCCTGGGCCCGGGGCCTTGATTTCTTCCTGTGTCTCTTGGCCGCCCTGGTTCGTTCAGGAGAAAGCAGCGGTGGGTGCGTGAGCGCTGTGCTGGAGAAAGGCGTTTGTCTGCAGGGGCCAGGCATGTGGTAAAGGCACAGAATTCCTTTGGAGAGAAAGTATCCCATGGAAAGAGCCGTAGCCAGAGCCGGTGGAGGTACGAGTGGGGTGGCTTTCTGGAAAAGAGGATGCAGTCTGTCTTGAGGGCCTTGACATGTGCTTCTCTCGTGACCCATTCATTCCCCTGCTGGGAATCCAGCCTGAGAAGGTGGTCATAGATGTGGACCTAGGTGTTCGCTGCAGTGTTATTTATAATAGCACAAGGGCAGAGCAGCTGTAGGTAGATCTAAATGGATTCATATGAAGGATTTCAAATGATTTGTCAGGATGATTCTAAGTAGAGGAAGGGACGGCTTGACAGATCGTGAAGTGTGTTTTCTGTGGTGTAAAACAAAGGAGAGGAATACAATAGAATGTAAGTGGAAATTAGTTCAGAGAATGGGGATGATGATTTTTAAATTCTCTTATATCTTCATATAAATGTCTGCTAGGGGCGTGTATTGCTTTTTATTCCTAGGGACACTGACTCTGTGAATAAACAAAAATACAAGTTCCTACCCCTCTTGTGGTCTCTGCTGTTCTCTGGGTCTCAGTTTCCCTGGCATAAAAGGGGGCTCTGGGCTGCTCCCATACTGCCCTGGCCCAAGTTCTGAACAGGGACGAATGACCCTCCAGGCAGCTTTGGTAGACTGCCCATGGTCACCGTGTCCTGGGTCTCATGGGTCACCTAATTTTAGTGCCTGCTGGGGCAGCTGCCTAAGTGTGGCCCCAGCCACTGGGCAGACAGTCAGGGTGGTGTCCACAGCATTGCCAGCATCTCTGCCAGCTGCTGAGGTCAGAGCACAGCTCGGGACCCAGGCTGGTTAGATCACAGAGCCTCAGGGGGATTCTCAAGTGTCCATAACACAGAACATCACAACCGCGTTTGGTAAGAAATCTACCGAGTGGAAGGTAAGGGGTAGGGGTAGAGTCCCCCTTGGAGGGATGAGGGAGAGGAAAGGGCTGCTGGCCTTAAGTGCCAGAGAGTCAGTTCTCTGGAATTCCAGAAGCCAGTCTGCCATGAGGGGTTTCCAACATATGTCTAGGACTTGGCTCTTGGCCCAGTTCCGCCTGTTGGTTGGGGACTTGCACGGAGTTGGGAACATTTCCCAAAAGGTCTTGACTTTGTCTGATAGCAGGCAGCTGTGGGCACCATGTCCTTGGCTAGAATAGCTGGGAATGTGGGGTCTTTGCAGGGTGTGAAGTTGAGTACATGTCTAGGAGGAAGAGAGGTCAAGGGCAAATGGAGAGTGGGGCTCAGTTGACGAGGGAAGACAGGCCGCCATGGCCTCCTACCAGGTCTGCTGCCTTTAGTCCTGTGTCACCTGTCATGTTTTCTAAACCCAGCTCTTGTCACTCTCCTTCTGACTTGGCCCTGCAGAGCCTATGAATAGAGCCAAGAACCCTTAGTATGGCATTCAAACCTTTCTCCAACTTGGCCTCAACCTGTTTCCTGCTTTTATGCCCACTGACTTGCTGCTCTAGCGAATCTATGTTCTATCCCTTCTCTGTTCTTGAACACACCAGAAAACCCCAAGTCCTTGGGTTGGAATGCCCTTCTATTCTGCCTCATTTAGTCACTACCTATTTATGGAACACCTGCTATGGGCTGGGTCAGATTCACCTGATAAGCTCCTATTCAACCCTCAAAACCCGGATGTCTTCTGGTCTGATATGCCTTCACCAGCATAACCCTCCAGGTCACTCTTTCTCCATGGTTGATGACATCTTGTATCTTGTATTCTCAGAGTGTTGTATCTGCTTTTCCCACCGGGCCTTGGTAACTTTCCTCTGCGTTCCTGGCACAAGGCATAATTCTCTGTAAATAGCTGCTGGGTGCTGTCATACAGAGAAGAGCCATTAGTGAATGCCAACAAAGCAAGTGGGAGGATCTATTCCCTGGAGTTCTAAGGACATGGGGCAATGATAGCAAATAGTATTAGCTTACACTTACCAAGCATGTACCATGTGCCAGGCACTGTACTGAGTACTTTCCATGTATCAGCCCATTGAATAGAACCACAATCCAAGAGATTGCCATCGTTACCTTCTCATTTTACAGGTGAGGAAACTGAGGCACACTTTTCTGTGTGGGATTTGAACCTATACAGACTCTTAAGCTCACACACTATTGCTTCTTCCTCACCAGGTATTGAGGTGACACTTTTCCCCTGGGAAGTGAAGGGCAGTTCCATACTGGGTGAGTCCTGGTGCTGATGTCTGCTGGCAGCCTTGCACGGATGCATGGCTTGTGGAGGATGCCCTCGGAGGATGGAGGATTTTCCCCAAATCTGGACATGTCTTTTTTTTTTCAAGGATTTTATTTATTTATTCATGAGAAACACACAGAGAGAAGCAGAGACATAGGGAGAGGGAGGAGAAGCAGGCTCCATGCAGGGAGCCCGATGCGGGACTCAATCCCGGGACTCCGGGATCACACCCTGAGCCAAAGGCAGACGCTCAACCGCTGAGCCACCCAGGCATCCCATGGACATGTCTTTACATCTCTTTTCTCCACCCTTGCTATCTTCCATGTGGGGCCCAGCGGTACCTCATCCTTTGCCTCTCCTTCAGGAAATGGATTCAGGAAATGCTTTCATTTTGTACTTGTTTATGAAGCTTCTACTGCCTGTCAGTCCCTTGTCAGGCCTTGGGGGTAGAGCAGTCCCTGCCCCGATGGAGCACGGTCAAGTCAACTGGCATGGCTCTCACATGTGGTCCAACATCGTTGGCCTGGCGCAAATCCCTGGTGGTGCCCGCCTCTCCTGGAACCCTGGGGTAGCCTGGGCATTCCTGAGGACTTCATGCTTTCCTCACCATCCACCTGTTTCGGGCTCTGTTTGCTCAGTGTGTGGACAGACCGAGCAGGAGGCTGCCCTTCGGGCCGAGTGACACACTCAATCTTACATCTCTGGAGAACAGACTTTAATACCATGGCGGAGGGCCTGGTGGTGATGGCAATTCTCTAATGAGTTAGGGTGGGTACTTGGGAGCCCGTTGGTGAGAGGAGGGACCTGTTTGCTTGAGCCACAGTGGAGGTGCCTTGGTTGAAGGATTGCAGGTAGCCTTAGACTTGGTATTGGTGTCCTGGGGCTGTCCTAAAAATGTACTTCAGACAGAGTGGCATAAAACAACAGTGATTCACTCTCTCACCTTTCAGGAGGCTGGAAGTCTGAAAGCAGGGCCTCACCAGGGTTGGCTCATTGTGGAGGCTCTGAGGGAAACTCTTTCCTGTGCCTTTGTCTTAACTTCTGGTGACAACTGGCGGTCCTTGGCCTTCTGTGGCCTGTAGATGCATTGTGCTGCTCTGCCGTTCGTCTTCCCCTGACATGCTCCTTGTGCATCTGTATCTGAATATCCCTCTCCTTCTAAGGCCACCAGTCCTGTTGCATCAAGGGCGTACCCTATTCCAGTATGACCTCGTGTTAACTAATTATGTCTGCAATGACCCTATTTCCAAATGAGGTCATGTTCTGAGGTACCAGGGAGTCAGGGCTTCAGCGTGTCTTTTTGGGGAACACAATTCAATTCACCCCAGACCCCCTGAGGGAACTATTTGAAGACTGCTTTGTGGAACTCCCAGACTCGGGCCATTGCCCATGTCTCCTGGGGGTGGGGGGGGGGTGCTCTAAAGAGTCAGCTGCCTGCCTTTTTGGGTCCTGAGGAGGCAGGGTTGGTCTGAAGCCCCTGAAGCCCACCAGGGGCCTCAGCTGGAAGGGATTCCCTGCAGGCTTGGGAAAGCCTTGGGAGAGACAAGATGATCAAAGATGACAGAGCGGGTGGGGAAGCCTTTCCTTTTAGAAATGCAAATGGCATCTGTGGAGGAAGGGGATGAAAGCAGTTTTTAAAAAGACATTAATCTCCTCACTCATTTCCTTCTGATGGCTGGAGATGAGTGACAAAGCCTCGTAATTGAAGATGGTGGGGCTGATAATTCAGTGGTAGCCTGGGGAGGGATGTCTTGGGCTGTGAATCATGGTGCATTACACAGATCGGGGTATCTCCCTGATTGTATCTCCCGGGCTCTCGGAGCCTCTTGCTGGCGCACGAAGGCACACACGCGTGTGAAGGCTTGAGCTGAGCTGGTTGTCACGCTGCCCAGATGCAGCTTCCTGGCCCAGGGAAATTTTCTGGGGGAGCAGCTGCTGCAGCAGGCAGGAGGTGGGTTCCTACTGTGTGCAGGCACCCTGCAAGGGTCGGGGAGAGAGTACTCGGGTCGCAGTGCGTGGTTGTTAGGTGTCTATTGATGGGAGTGTGAAAGGCTCAGGGTAGGATCCTCAATGCTCAGACCCAACCCATGTGAGGCCCCCAGTGCTTTCCTCATCCCTCCCCCAGTGGCTTAGAGGGCGCAAGCAAGTCTGAGCCCACAGAGTCCCCACTGCTCAGGATGATGCTGGCTTGGTGTGGGTACTCAGGGGCAACTTGACCTTTCTATTGTAAATGCCCTCAGCCTTCTGCCTGTATAAGTTCACTGTGATCCCCTACCCTCAGCCAGACCCATGGGCTGCAAGGACAGGCAGGCAACGGCAGGCAGAGAGGAAGCCGGGGTAGGAGGGTACAGACAGACAGGAGGGGCCCCCACCCTTATACCCTCTCCATTGCCTCTGTTGGCGGGCACATAGTCGGTGTTGCTAGCACCTCGGACAGGTCCAGCCCTGAGCCAGGCAGGGTCTGAGCACTGGAGACAAATGAGCGCCCTCTTCCCCAGCTCCTTCCCTGGAACACCTGCAGTGTGGGTGTTGAGGGGTGCCCCCAGCCCCCGAGATAGCAGCTCTTGGCTCTTGGGTGTGTGCTATGGACAGTGTGCTGAGTGCTGGACAGGAGATTTGGGGCCATTCTGTGTGTGTGTGTGTGTGTGTGTGTGTGTGTCTGGTAGGTAAGTACGTAGGTAGTGAGTATTCAGTAATTCATTCACTCATTCTCTAATTATTCATTCATGAGTGCCCATCACATGTGTGATTCTGGGTTCCAAGGTGGGAACAAAACCGACAAGGTCTCCACTCACATGGAACTCACAGCCCGTAGAGGGGGACAGATGTGACACTAGCAGTCACATCGGTAGACACAGATGTTCTGATGCCAGGTGGGGGGGTGGGGGGGATCTGCTGAGTTTGGTTGCTGATTTGTGACGTTTCACTTCGTGCCAGAATATTCACACTTCTTATTTATCTGAAGGTCCTTTTGTCAAAGTGATTTCTTGTGTCTATGATAGCAGAGCGGCTGATGTGGGGTGTTCTGGATCTCTGTTCACTTGCCTTCCAAACTGTCTCTTCCCCCACCCGCCGAGGCCGCAGCGTTGTGGGGAACAGTTTGGACATCACTGCCCTGGGGGTTGGGGTGCTGGTTGGAGTCTTGCAGCAGGGCAGGCAGATGGTGGGAGTGCTGTAGCAGGAAGATGCACGGGGCAGGGTGGTCTGAGCCTGCCGACCCCTGCAGGTGGAGCAGCCCTGTGCCAGCTATGAGGGGTCCAAGCTGGCTGATGAGCAGGAGCAATGGCCTGCCAAGGGGACCCTGGCTACCGTGTGCTTGGACACCTCTGAGCATAGACTCTGGCCCTTCTGCAGAGCGCAGGCTGCCTTGGGCACAGGCTGAGCCCCTTAAGCAGTACCCCCCCACCCAGGCCCTTCTGTCAGGAGCCTGAGGAGGTGGAGCCACGGTGGCAAGGGCTCTGGGGTGGTGTTAGGTTTCTGTCACTGCTGGAACAAATTACAATAGGTTTAGGGGCTTAAAATAGTGCACATTTGTCATTTTACAATTCTGTGAGTCAGAAGTTGACAAGGTCTCACTGGGTTACCATCAAGGTGTCGTCGGCAGGCCTGCATTCCATCTGGAGGCTCTGGGAGAGAATCTTTTCTTGTCTCCAGCTACTCGAGGCCGCCTGCATTTCTTGGCTCGCGGCTCCTTCTTCCGTCTTCAAAGCCAGCAGCATTGTGTTTCTCTGGCTCTCCTTGCCCTGGCGCTTCTCTCTGACTACAGCTGGGAAATGTTCTCGCTTTTAAGGACTCACAAGGTTAGATTGGCCCACCCAGGCAATCCCGGGCCATGTCCCCATTTCTGGACCCTTAAATTAACCATGTGTAGAAGCCCTGCTTTGTTATGTAAATCACACAGTGGCAGGTTCTGGGGATTGGGAAATGGGCATTTTTAAAAAAATAAATATTTTATTTATCTACTCATGAGAGACACACAGAGAGAGGCAGAGACACAGGCAGAGGGAGAAGCAGACTCCCTGTGGGGAGCCCAGTACGGGACTTGATCTCAGGGCCCCAGGATCATGCCCTGAGCCAAAGACAGACACTCAGCCACTGAGCCACCCAACCACCCGGACATGGGCATTTTGGATGGGGCCTCTTGTGTCCCCACCCCAGAGACTCAGGGGGAGCCACAGTCGGAAGCAAGGAAGCCTGTGACTTCTCTTTGGCTTCTGGGGTGGGAGCCCTTCCAAGATCCACAACCATAGAAATCCTCCAAGCACAGTGAATGTGGAGGACCCTTACTTAGATGGCTACCTTACTATCCCTCACCTGCCTCCTCTTCCATGCCTGCACCCCATTATCTACAGTTCCCCAAGCGTGCCAGCTTCCTTCTTGCTGCTGCACCTCGCATGTGTTTGCTCTGCCTGGAACGGCCTCCTCCTTCCACCTTACTCTTAACCCAAACTGGTGAAAACCGCTTGCCTCTGGCTGACCCCCCAGACAGCTGCCCTGCCTCCTTGCCTTCTTGCCTCTGCTTCCGGCTGGACTGGGGAGCTCCCCTGCCTCCTTGCTGAGTTGTCGAGGCCCACGCCTGTCTTCACCTCTTCCTGTGAGTTTCTGAAGGTGGAGCAGGACTTTTCCCTCTCTGGGGCCAGTCTGGGCCCAGCCCCGAGTGTGGAACCAATGAGCTTTGTGAAATCAATGAGTAAAAGAATGAATAAAAAAAAAAAAAGAATGAATCAGCTGAGGGAGTAGAGGTCTTGGAATGGGGCCGGGTGTTAGGAATGATGATGGGGGAGGTAGGTGGGTCCCCCCCACTATCCAGGATGGGGACCTGGCTGGTTCTCAGGTGTGCATGCATAGGTGGGGCTGGAGGAGGGATGGGGCTGGGAGGTCTCTGGGGGGCCGGTGTCCCTGTGGCCTCAGTCATATGGTATGGATGCTGAGGGGCTTTGGGCAACTCGGACATGGCCTCACACTTAAGAGAGGCATCCTGGCTGTGAGTGCTGCCCATCCTTGGCTTATTCTACACCCGAGGTGGGTTTTTCTTCAGGCTTTCCCTGCAGCATGTCTGAGCTTGGGGCTGGATGCATGGTCAGGGAGGGAGCTGAAATGATGCAGGCCCATGAGTAACAGGGGATGGTGGCTTCTGAGCACCTAGGCTGGGAACCCATTTCTGAGATGGGAAAAAGGCACAGCTGCTCCAGAGTCCATCTTTCCCCCTGTTCTACCCCTGCTGCTGACCCCTGGATACTTCCCTCAGGGGCGGGCAATGACTTTCTCTCTGTGTCCTCACGCAGAGAGATATTGTTTTCAGGTGATGGAGTCCCCCCAAATGCAGACAATGGGCTGGGGGAGCACCCCTGGTCTCAATGGCCTTCCTAGCAGCACTACTGTGTTGGGCCATAACAGAGCCTGAGGCATTGGAAAAACCAGTAACATGGGGCCTTTACTTAAAATTTTGGTATTTTATTCATCGTGGACTTTGCCCTGGTTTCGATTTTACAAAATATTGCACGGAAGTACTTCTTATCTTGACTACTAGGTTTTTTGGTGCTTCCTTACATTTTGTGCCGTCCTCCCCTCCCTCTGATCCTGGCCCTGCTTCCAGGAGAGGGCCCTGGGATTCTTCATACCTACAGGAGCTCTCCCGCCGGCGTCTGGTCCTCTCTCCTGAGGAAGGAGAAGGGCAGTGTTCCTTGGGTGCCCAGGACAGGAGGGGCTGGTGACATGGCCACCTTGGCCTTTCTTAGGACCTGCCATGGCCACCAGCAGGCATGAGTGAGGGCTGAGCTGAGGAGGCCCCTAATGGCAAGGGTTACTCTTGGGTAGGCCCAGTCTAGCAAGCGAGTCCTCCCACTCCTTCTGGGGTCGGAGGCCCAGCCCCTGGCACACCTCGAAGCCCAGACCAAAGATGTCTTCCTCTTGGGGTGTGCAGGAGGCCCAGGCACGTGAGCTTCTAAGGCTGGGCGTGGGAGAGGAGGCTCTTGGAGGCTGGGGCCCGAGCAGCCATTCCCCGCAGCCAGGGGTGCCTCTTGGTGGCAGAGGAACCCTGTTGTGTCGCTGACGGCGAGCCGTGTTGGCAGGGCCTGGGCTCCCGGGCCTGATGCTCAGCACACTGTCAGCGCCCAGCAAATAATAAATAATAATAATATCTCTGGCATGTTAAGGGAGCCAGAGGAAGGAGACAACTCAGAAAACATGTGTTGTGTCTCGTGGCGGGTGCCAGGAGGCTGAAATCTGTTCCGCGCCTCTCTCTGGGCGGGGTCTGGGGAGCCGTCCCGCTCCCCCGCGGCTTGGCGTGGGAGGACGATGAGCGAGCAGCCGGGGCCTGTGCTGGGAACTGAGGGCTCAGGGAGAGTTGTCGGGGGTTGCCCTGGACTGTCATTAAAAAAAAAAAGCTCAAACTACCCTGAGATGTCTTCTGGCATTTGGGGATGATTGGGTGTGGGTTTACACCCTGAATCTACCCCTTCAGACAAGCCACTTGGCCTCCGAGGGCCTCCCCTTTCCCTCACCTCTAAGATGGGAAGTTTACGGTGGCTCGTAGGCCGGGGTAGACGAGGGGCTGGCGCCGGCTCCGTCAGCAGTGTCTTGGGTCCTCAGCGTGAGGCCTGAGTTTGGTCCTGCGCGGGGAGGTGCAAGGGGCTGGGTGCCTGGGTGGCTGGCACTAGCCCTGGGGCTGGGGAGGGCGCGGCAGCCCTCTGTGGGGGCACTTCACCCTCAGTGTGCTGCTGCCTGGTGCTGTTTGTCGACTGACTGTGGGACCCCGGAGCTCTTGGGGTGCAGAGGATGGAGGTTGTAGTACTCGGGGTGGGAGCCCGCTGGGGACTCAGCAGTGTGGGTGGCGTCCCCTTGGCGGCCCCCACACGTGACGCCTTCTGTGGGACCTGCCGCCTGGCCGCCCCCACGGCCCCATCCTGCCCTGGCCTGCCTGCTCGCGAGTGGAGGAGCCCGGGCAGGAGCGTGGGGAGCCCAGGCCCCTGGGGGAGGGCACCTGGCCGCGGCAGGGTCTCCCCGCCTCCTTGCTTCCAGAGGCTTTATGGCTCCTGTCCTCCCACTGCCCGCGTCTCCGGGGGCCGCTGTCGCGCTGGCCCCGCCGAGGGGCTCTCCCCGGCTGCACGCGTGGGTGAGGCCCACTGGCCGTCCCCCGGCCTGGCTCGGCGTGGTGCCCCCGGGCATGGGCCACTTGTCCAATGTTGCTGTTTAATTGGCCTCGCCCAGCCTCTGCCTGTTCCGACACCCTGTGATGACACGGGGGTAGCGGCGCCGGGGCTGTAATTACCGGGGCTGAGAGGCAAGAGTCTCCTGGTGCTGCCGCGGCCGCGGGCGGGAGCCCCGCCTGCTGTGTCCCCAGAGAGGAGCTGCTCCGTCCCACTCCCACTCGCCGAAGAGCCGCGGGGCTGCCCTGGCCCGCGTGGGTTTCCGGCCGCGGCCTCACGGGCGTCTCTCGCCGCGGCCGGGACTCGGGGCCGCCGGAGGGCCGGGGCAGGACAGGCACCCTGGGTGGTCTTGCCGGCCGGCCCAGGCGCCAGCTTGCGACCGCAGGGGTGCCCAGGAGGCCGGGGCGGGCCACGGCCAGTGCGTGGGGCTTTTCCCAGGATAAGTGCAGCGTTAGTGAAGCTGCCCGTGAATCCTGTGTGTGGGGAGACAGACCAGACTCAGCAGCAGGATTCTGGCTTCGCGGCCGGAGTCACCTTGTCTCAGGCAGTGATGGCTCGATGAACGGGATGAAGGCCGCCTCCAAATGCACCAATAGACATTTAGCATCTTGGTTGGGTGAGGGGACAGCATGTCCTCGGGGGTGGGTGCCTCACTGGGAGACGCGTGGGCAGCCTGCTGCCATGGGGATGCTTGGGGACCGGGCGATGGCCTGGGAAGGGATGCTCACCTTTGTCCAGGTATGTGAAGGGCACGTGTGAGGAGGAGGCGGCGGGTGACAGGTTTTCTATGGATGCATATGGATCGTCACAGCTGCTGATAATTAGACGACCTAGAATGGAGAGGACTGGGCTGCAGGGACTCAGGCCCCAGTGCTCAGGGTCCCTGGGAGGCAGAGGTGGGGCAGGTGCTGGAGACACATGAAGAGAACAGTTTTCACCTGGGGAGGGGCTCAGGTTTCTGTGCCTCGACACAGCACCCCTAGCCCCAAGGCTAGTCTCGGGTCTACCACTAACTGTCACCTACCCTCTGGGTGGGTCTGTCTCCTTCACTGTGCCTCTAGCCTTACTGCCTGGGACAGGGTGTGAGGCCCAGCTGCCTTTCTGATTTTGTCCCATGGGTGGTATAAAAGGGACATGGGGACTGGGGTGCAGATGGGGGCTCTGGGAACTGTCTGTGGGCACAGGGTGCAGGTATACTGGGCCAGAGTGCCACAGGGCCCCTGAGATCAGTGTTGGTAGATGAGACCCTTTCTCATAGGACTTCAGGTTCCCCAATGAGACTTTGGGACCCTCTGGCCTTGGGAATGTGACGTCCCAGTGTGTGTCTGTATCCCTGGGGCTGCTCTAGGGATCTGGGACTGTGAAAACTCCCTGAGGCTGCAGGGCTGGGTGGGGGCAGCAAGCCCTCCTCAGGTCTTCTCCTGGCTAGCTCCTGTGAGCAGTGGCATGGGCCACGCACACAGTAGGCTCTTCCTCGGTCAGCACACCCAGTGGGCCCAGCTAATGGCATAGCCCTGGCTGCAGATGGGTGAGCCTAATCTGTGGGAGCCAAAGATGAGCTTTTTGAGGGTCCCCTGGCCTTCTGGGCTTGCTCTGGGGCAAGGGGATGGGGTCCGGGCAGGGAAGAGGAACTAAAGCTCATAGGGGAGCATCAAAGGGCTGGTGCGAGGTTTATTGGGGCCTTTACTGCTCTAGTTTTCATTATTTACACCCTGTTGATTCTAGGAGCTCCCGTTAAACGTGTAATAAATATAAAAATATTTTACAGGCCAGTGAAAATTCCACAGCAAAAATAACTCTATAAAGAGGGATTTCGCCCCTCTCTGCCCGCTGCCGAGTTCTGTGTGGCATTGCTCTAAGCCCGGTGGCTGGCAGCAGGGCAATGAAGTGGCTGGGTTCCTGGGTCACGGGGGGCGTGGGCTGGGGGTTTAATTAGCCCCTTTACCAGCCCGTGAATGAAGTCGCTCCTCCCAGGCCAGGCCTGCCGGCTCTCGCAGGTGGTGGTGGGCGAGAGCCGCCCAAGAGCAGCCGCTGGAGGGCTGGGCCGTGGAAGCAAGGGGAGCACGGGAGGCGGGCCCTCCTGGACAGCTTGACATGGGGTCCTGGGTGGGGGGGCAGAGAGGGTGGGGCTGAGGAGACAGCATGGAGCAGGGACTTGGAGCCTGGGCTCTGTGTCCACACTGCTTGGTTCCAATCCCACCTCTACCCCCTGGTAGCTGTGTGACCTTGGACAGATGACAACCTCTCTGTGCCTCGTTTCCTCCTTTGTAAAATCCCACCCCCCACGACGGTTGTGAAGTACGTACCTGACCCATAGGAACGACTGAGAGATTATCTTATACTCCATAATTATTTTTGTTTTTTAATAAAAAGCAAGACAGTCACAGTTCCAGGCTTGTCAAACTAGGTACAGGGAGAAGGTATAGGGAGAAGGACTCCTGCCACTTCTGTGAGAGCCAGACTATCCAATGCAGGAGCCACTAGCCACAGGATGGCTATTGAGAGCTGGAAGGATAGCTGGTCCCAACTGAGGTGTGCCATGAGACATACCCAGGATTTCAAAAGCTCAGTATGAAAAAAATGCTCTAAAATATCTCATTAATAGTTTTTTAATATTGCTTGCATGTTGAAATGATATTCTCTATTATTTTGGATTAAATAAAATGTATCATTACTTTTAATTTCATGTTTCTTTTTTTTTAAGAGTTTATTTATTTATTCATGAGAGATGCAGAGAGAGAGGCAGAGACACAGGCAGAGGGAGAAGCAGGCTTCATTCAGGGAGTCTGATGTGGGACTTGATCCCAGGACCCTGGGATCGCAACTGGAGTCAAAGGCAGATGCTCAACCACTAAGCCACCCAGTTCCCCTACTTTTTTTTTTTTTTTTTAATGTGGCTTTTAGGAAATTTAAAATTAAGTATGTGGTATGCATTGATGGCCTGTGTCATATGTCAGCTGGACAGCTCCTCCATCCTCTCAGAAGGACAGGCAGGCCAGAAGCCCTTGGACTCTCCTGCCCTGGCCGGTCCAGCCAGCACCGTTTTATAGGAAAGGACACCCAGGCACAAGAGGACAGCGGCCTCCCTGAAACCTCACAGTTGTTGGTGGCAAAGCTGTACCACACCTGCACACCCTTGCCTCTTTGCATCCCAGAGACACAGTGACACTTGGCATTCCTTCTTCCCTCCTTTGGTCGTGGAGAAGATTGGATCCGGGGACTTAATGACCACTGTGTGCTTGCAGGCTTGTTAAATGAGTCTGTGGCATTCAGTAAATTTCCTGACGTGTTAGGGATACGTCGCTTCCACATGGGTATTGCAGGTGGCTCATCGCCTGATGGAGCACAGACTAGTGCTGCCTCTCAGAGATGTGGTGAGAAGGGACCTGTGCCTCCCTGTGGGCCCTATTGCTACTTGGGCACGAGGTGGGATGGTCACAGAGAAGTTTCATGAACGCCGGTAAAACCTTGTATTTACTGTGTGCTGACAATTACCCTGCTTGCAACGTGCTCTGAACCTCACAGTGGCCCCAAAGAGCTCGGGACTAGAGCATCTGTACTTCAGAGGTGAGGAAATGGAGCCTCAGTGTGGTTAGTAGATGGCAGACCTGAGACTTGAACCCAGGTCTGCTTAGTTTCAAGGCCTGCGATTGGAATTCAGCTCATGATACATTGCTGTGTGCCTCGCACGCTCCCCTGCTGTCGGCCCCTTGTTCTCCCTGGTCTTTGTGGCTGCAGTGAGGGCAGGGCTGGACTGGATGCTGTCCTGGCGTCTCGGTGCAGACGCTGGAGTCAGCGGCTTTACTGCTTTTGCTGTGTGAGTGAATCACAGTAATAAGTCACTTGACCTCTCTGAGCCTTGTCTTCCTTCTCTGTAAAATGAGGAAAATAATAATGTATGCCTTCCAGAGCCAGTTACATGAAATGCTGTGCTCCTGGCACATGGTGGGTACTCAGAAAAGAAATGATCATGGCACGGTGATGATGCTGATGAGGTTAGCGATTTGGTGAGAACCATCCAGCATGGACATACTCCA
Organism: Canis lupus dingo; assembly: GCF_003254725.2. Taxonomy (NCBI): domain Eukaryota; kingdom Metazoa; phylum Chordata; class Mammalia; order Carnivora; family Canidae; genus Canis; species Canis lupus. Next base: position 22,441,507 of record NC_064253.1, read on the forward strand.
CTTTTCAAAAGTAGTCTTCGGAGTGAAGAGAGATGAGGATGTTCCTTGAACCCATTTTGGAAGTGTGTCTCGTGTTTGCTCTTCTCCCATTGGGTGGAGGGCCCACGTGGTCCAGAGTCACCCTAGGGTAGCTGGCCAGTGGGGCCTGAGGGTTGCTTTTGAGTACGGCTGTGGTCTCCTGGTGCCTACTGAGCCTTGGCTCTAAATACCTCAAATGGTGCTCACTCTCTTCCCCTCCCTTGTTTCTCTGCTGGGCTCCTGTGCTCATTCTGTCCTGCTTGAAGAGGGAGGGTGGGGGTCAGGACTGGACCACCCTCCCCACCCAGCGCTGCTCAGGGGGCTGGCCTCCATAGGAGCCCAGGCCAACAATGGCTGCAGAGGAGTGGCCCTGCAGTCAGGAGCTGGCCAGATGTGTCTCAAGGCATTTGCCACTTGTCACCTCCTTTGGTATGTTCTACTGTCCTGATGGAGGAGATTAAGAGGGCCTGTTGTCCCATTTTGTAAATGAGGAAACTGAGGCTGAGGGTATATTCAGGGAGGAGTCTTCATTAGGAAACTCAGGACCCTTCCTTTTAGGACAGCTGCTTCCTGGCTGGGCAGAGAACCAGGACTTGCCTGGATGCTTCCCTAATTCAGGATGACCCCACCTTGGGACTCTGGACCCTCTTCCTATAGGCTTTGGCCCATTCTGTTTGGACCTCCAGACCCCTGAACCTGTTCCCATTTGGAGGGGGACAATTTTTGGACTCTCCCAGGCCTGCCCTCTTTGCTTTCCCTGTCTCTGCCCATCCTATCTCTCAAAGGAGCCCTGGGTGGGAGCTGTTTGTGGAAACCGGGAATGGGGTGGTGAAGAGCAGTGGGGGCATCTTCATCCCTACCTGACAGTGGGGCCAACTCCCCGGCCCAAGTGTGCAGGGGAGAGAGGGTGGAGATGCCAGGCTTTCCATGGCCACCGCCTGAGACCAGCTGCCTGGCACAGGCCCTTTGGTGTTTGCAGCAGCAGTGACGGTGTTGGGGGGCTGGTGGGCAGCAGTACTCGGGGCTGGGCAGGAGCTGGGCTCTGGGCCGCCGCCTTTGCACACTGCTGCTCTTGGTATAAACTCCGAGAGGTGGGTGCTATTGTGATTCCCATTTTAGAGATGAGAACTCTGCGGCAGGGGAGTGGCAAGGAAGCAGTACCACTGCAGTTTGAAGCCCGGGTGGTCTGAGCCCAAACCAGGCTCCCTGTGCCAGGTGGCTCTGCCTGCCCCTGGGGTGCTGGGTGCTCTGCCTGCCCCTGGGGTGCTCTGCCTGCCCCCGGGGTGCTGGGTGCTCTGCCTGCCCCTGGGGTGCTGGGTGCTGGGTGCTCTGCCTGCTCCTGGGGTGCCGGGGGCTGCATCAGGCCTCATCGTGTAGCTTTGGGGCTGCTTTCCCAGCGCTCTGCCCTCCCCAGCACACCCAGCCACCCGCCGTCTCTGCTCCCTTGATGCCCCTGCCTTCCCTTGCCACACAGGAAAACGCATTGGGAAGCCAGTGATTAAAGGGATGCTGCTACAGGAACTTCCTTAAATCTGCTCCAAATCTATAGAAATGGTAAATTGTTCCCAAATTTTGATTCTTAGACTTGGCCACAGACTGGAGATGCAGATATGAGAATCAGAGCCTGCTAATAAGGAGCCCCAGGGTGAAAGCCACGTGTGTGTTTTGAGCCGTGTGATGCACACTCCACTGTAACGCCTCCTCTTTTCCCTTTGAGCAGAGTTTACAGAAGGGACCATTTCACAGACGGGGACCCTGAGGCCCCGAGGAGATTATTTTATTGCTGTTGTTATGGTGGATGGAACGATGCTCCTCCACACTGTCCTGTGAATGGAGCTAATTCAGTGGTTCTAGACCACAGGCAAGTGGCTGCCAGCCCAGAGCTCCTGTCCTTGCTGTATCGTCTGCCAGAAGGGCCAGCTCTGGGGACACCGGTTTCTGGGGGAATGACTATTTTTTTTTTTTAAGATTTTATTTATTTATTTATTTATTTATTTATTTATTTATTTATTTATGAGAGATGCAGAGAGAGAGGCAGAGACACAGGCAGAGGGAGAAGCAGGCTTCATGCAGGGAGCCCGACGTGGGACTCGATCTCAGGACTCCAGGATCACACCTTGGGCTAAGGGCAGGCGCTAAACTGCTGAGCCACCCAGGGATCCCCTGAGAAGTACTGGTTTTGGGCCCTGGCAGGTCCCTGCCCCCGACCACAGTGACAGACAGCACAGATGCAGTGCCGAGACCTCAGCAGGGCTAGGAATGCGGAGCAGAGAGCCAGTGTCTCCAGGCTGCTGAGTTGGCGAGCACATCAAAGGCAGCGTGGACAAGGGCCTCAAGTAGGGCTTAGGGGCCGAGGGGTGTAGCCCCCTCAACGTGGGGGTTCTCCTTGCTTCAGGGACCTGGCTGCTGGTCCAGGGGCCCCTTGCTCAGACCTGCGGTGCAGGCTCTGCTGCTGTCGATCCTTTGGGCTGGTGGGTGGCAGGCCGACCGAGTTTGCTGGTGGGCGGGGAGGGATGTATGTCTGACCCTGTGTCTTCCTGTCCTCCTGCCTCCTGCTGCTTCTTGGCGGGGCAGGGGCAAGGCTGGGAGACCCCTCCCTTTGGCACGTCCCAGTTCCTACTGGTCTGACCTGCTTTGCTTCCTCCCTTCTGCTAATGCATTGGAACCACCCATCTCGGTTTGAGAGATTGTGCTTCTTCGGCTGCTGTGAGTCTTAGCCTCAAGTCCCTAACTCCCCACCTGGGCCAGATCCTGGGTGGGTGGCATCCCCACCTTTCCCTCTAGGCACATGGGCTGGGACTGGGGGCCGTTCTCAAGCACAGGGGTGAAATCGCTTACACAGGATGCTCTGTCCACAGTAACAGAAGCCTTTGCCGGCTTGTCTACCTGGGGGCACGCACCTTGGCAGGGGGACGCTCAGGAGGGGAAGCACGTGAGCTGCCCTGGGTTCCCTGAGGCTTGCTGTCCACTGTCTTTGGGACTTGACCGTAGGGTTTTCCAGATGTGGTTTGGGAGGCCCACACCCGCCCATGGCAAGGAGTTGGAGGGTATGGGTGGTTGGCTTACAGTAGGATCCATGCCTCTTGGGCGGTGTCTCCCCCACAGGGGCCCCGTGAACCCATTTTGGCTCTGCCTCCCCCATCACAGCTGGTGGCTTACTCTGCCCACATGACTTGGCCTTGGCTGCAGAGAGGATGGCAGCTGAAGTATATGGCCATCTTTTGGGGTCATGACCACCAAGCAAGAAGGCCCGAACTGAGGAAGAGTGGCCGGTGCTGGGGCTACTCAGAAGCCTGGTGCCTTCTGTGCTAGAAGGCTGTCCTGGTCATGAGGTATTGTGGAAGTAGACTCAGAGTCTTACACGGATTGTGGCTGTTGAACAGCTGTCCATCTCCTCCTCCTCTTGGGGCCACACTCAGCTCTGGCCTCTCCGCTTTTGGGATGCAGATTTGGCCTCCTTGGCCTGTGGCAGGCAGTGCTTAATCTCTCCTTTGTGTCGTCACAGGCTGGGGTGAGAGCTCAAGGGAGAGGAGGGTACCTAGGTGATGTAATTAAGCTGCACACTTGGCACAGAAACCTGACTTTAATGTGTGTATCCCATTTGTTGGCTGTTCTAGGCTGTTGTCCCCAGCCCAGGCCCAGGGACTCATTACAGGTGTGGGCTCTGGGGTGGTTCAGGGGCCTGGCTGGGCTGGGTTGTGCCTGCCTCCGGCCTCCATAATGGCTCTGCTGTGACAGGCAGGTCAGAGGCCTGGGGACTGCCCTGCAGAGGGGCCTGGCAGCCGGCGCGAGGGGCCCCTCGCTGGAGGAGGTGTCTGGGTTCTCCCACGTGCTACTGGTTGGCCTGGTGCATGGAGGAGAGGCAAAGATGGAGCTGGGAGAGAGCTCCTGCCAGGGCTCTCTGGAGGACGTGAGGAAGAGCATTCTGGAGATGTGGGCCCTGCGGTGTGGTCCCCAGAAGTGGCTGTGAAGCTCTTGGTATCTGGTGCATCTGACTGTCTCCGTTTGGGGCTTTGTGTCCTGGTCCTTTGTTTGTGGAGGGGAGTCCGTTCCTCCCCAGAGGCCGATGCAGACGGGCTTGACCATCACACTTGACAGTGTATCATAGAGGAAGAGCCCACCTGGCTCTGGTCAGGGTGAATGTCAGGAGCAGACGTGGACTCTGGCTGGACAGACAGGCGTGGATGGAGTGTTCACACGCATGTCCACGGGCAGCCCAGCAACCCTGAGGGCACACAGTGCACCAAGGAAAGCTCCTCTTGCTTCCAGAGTTGGTTTTGGATGAATATATTCACTGTGACTTGTATTACATTCTACCCCCCTTACTGTTTGACTCGCCTTAGATTTTATAATAGATTTGAGGGATGGCTTGCCTGATGAATGAATTTGTTTTTTCCTCCAGGAGCTTCCTCTCCTACCCCCCCCCCCAAAAAAAAACCCCCAAGAAGTTTCCAGCATTGTTTCCGTTAGCCCCCACGTGCTCCTGGAGTGGAGGATAGGAAATACTACTTGGAGAGGCCAGGGTAGCCTCTGCACTGGCACTGCCCCTCCAGAAAAGCGCTGGAGCAAATAACGACTAACATTACTGAGAGCCAGACTGTGCTAGAATCTCCTGGACCCTCAATGTTCACTATTTTAATCCTTAGACAACCTCTTGGGTTACGGGCTATTAGGAAAGCTATTTATGGGTGAGGAGGCTGAGGCACGGAGTGGGTAAGTGACATCTTCAAATCATACAGTGACCAGGTGACAGTCTGGGATTGGGCGGTGGGCTGTCAGCTGTCAGACACTCTCTGCAAGCAAGGGCTCACCACATCCTCACCTGGCTTATCCTGGCTATCTGAGCTGCACAGGGAGTGCCTCGGGGCCAGACTTTGGCAGTGTCTACTAGGATGGTTTTGGTGGAAGGCCCAAGTGGACCCCTGCTTGGTCTCTACAACTTACCCTGCGATGTGCCTGATGGCCAGGCCCAGCTCTCCTGTTCCAATCAACTCCTGGCTCCGTGTCTCATGTAGATTCAGGCACAGTAGGATAGTTATCTATTCTGAGAAAGGCATTAGTGTAGAAACTAACTCTGCCTTAAAAATATGAACCCACATCTGTGAATGAACCTATAAAAATATGCCTCAGCTGGGGTGGGCAGGCTCTGGGTTGGGACCTGGGATCCTGGAGATAAGCGGAGGGTCTTATTCAGTCCATCTGCTCCACTGGACCCAGCCCAGAGCTGCTTTCGGTCTCCATAAACACTTGTTTCTAGATGTTTATTTTGGGGTTTAATGAAAAACAAACTGGATAATTCCTGCACCTGTACAGGGGTCACATTCTCAGGGTCCTTTGGTGGGCAGGTCCCCTTCATCCTCACAGTGGTCCGCTGAGAATATCCCCACCCACACATCCCTCACCAGCCCATGCTGCTCGCCTGGTCTCTACCTTTGCACATGCTGTTCCCTGTGCCTGGACTGGCCTCCCTTCCCCCTCCTCCTTGGGCCTGGCCTGGCTAACACCTACTTGGTCGTCCAGGCTCACCTGGGATGTCTCCTTTTCTAGGGCTGTTCCCAGATCCCCACTAAGTTGGGCAGGGGCCCTCCCCAGGGCCTTCCAGGAATCAGTGATCACTGTGCAAAGCAAGCGACTGGGCAGTTCCATCTCCCTTGGTGACAGGACTGTCTTTGCTTCCCTGCTGGATCCCCAGCATGTCATAGGATCATAATAATGAGCAGCTGTAACAATAATACTGATAATAAGCACTTCAGGAACGCCATTTCCATGCCAGGCGCCGTTGTTGGCATTTGACAGGTGTTTACTGATTGACTGCTCACATCAGCCCTGGGAGGCAGGTCCTCTTCTCTCTAGTTGGCACCTAAGCAAATGGGCACAACTGTCTACCTGACCCATGGTTATACAACTAGTAAGGACCTGAGCTGGGATCCTCACCCAGCAGTCTGCTGTGGGGGCCACTCTTAAGCCCCATGCCAGGCTTTCTCCCATGGGCAGCATCAATGCTGGATCAATATCTAGTCACTCATCAATAGTTTTGTCCTCCTCTCCAGATATAGACTGAAGCTACAGAGGGAAGGGGTATGGCTAAGGCTATGTGTTGGCAGTGAGCAGCGGGGCCACTCCAACCCACGCTACACCACGTATTCCTTGAGGATGGGGACTTGGACCACTTTGTCCTTGCATGTGTCACCAGCTTCTAGCTTGGAGCCAGGGGTGTAGAAGGTGTTCATCTCTGAGAATGACATCCTGTGAGTCTTCTGCACCTATCATTTACACCCGCAATCCCAGTACTGGGATGTGGGCCTCTCGACCAGGAGCCCTTGTGAATCGCAATTTGGGGTGATGGCTGTTGGATGGCTGTGGCATAGTGGGCAGGCAAGGGCAGTGGTGTGGGGGTAGGAGGCCAAGGGAGGGCCTACGCTCCTGCTTCCGGCCTTGTGGGGGGGCTTTCCTTCTGCCTGGCGGAGTTCACTCTTGTCTGGGAGCAGGGCTGTCTGGGAGTGCCTCCCCGCAGAGATCTGGGATGGAGACTCCCAGAGTCCCCCCTGTGCGGGAAAGGAAGGTAAAGTTTTGTTTCCCATGAGCTCCTTGTGGGCCCGGAGGCCCCTCCTGCCAGTGGTGAGCAAACACGGGCACTGCAGGTAGAAGCAGTGGCGTTGCCTTTTGTTGGGCACACCTGGCTCAAACATCTCCCTAGATGGGAGTGACTCTGTCCGTCCCTCCCCCCTGCATAGCAGCACGGAGTCGGTTCAGACATTCTCATTTGGGCTCTGACAGCTGTGTCAGCTTCTGGCCTCACTCAGAGGCAAAAGGCACGTCGGAGATGAGGTTTAAACCTGTTGCCAGCCGCCTCCCTGCCTGTCCGAGTTCTCCTGCCCTGGCCCTAGCTGCAAGTCTGTTCTGCTTGCCTTAGCGCCAGGGTCCAGGCCCGGCTCATCACGTGTTTCTCGATAGCCCCTAGACACAGAATAACCTCCCATGTCATGCACCCTTTTCTCCAGAGAAGTCCAGAGCTTCTTTAAATAGGTGTTGAGAAATTAGTGTCCCTGGATTAAGTTATTATACTAAGTGCCCGGTAGGGGACACTGACCACGGCTAGCTTGCATTTCCTCATTGTTTGTGGTGAGGTCAGCAGCAAGCCAGAAAAAGGGCAGATCAAAGGTTGTTCTTGCTGGTCCTTGAGCCTGGAATTGAGAAATCCATCATTAGGCTGTTTGGTAAAATTATTTTCGATAATTCTCTTTTGTACTAATAAGTCACGTCACCTGCTGAAAACTCAAGCTTTGCTCACCTTAGGCTTGTTACTACAATAATAATTAGAGGTATCTCGTCCTCTTTGTAAACTAGCAGCACAATGGCTGTTAAATAAAAAAGGGAGCTATAATTTATTTTAAGATTCAGGGATTTTGTATGTGCAAGTAGGCAGCAATTATGGAACAAATACTATAATTATAATCACTTTGGCGAAGTCAACGAGGTGGTAACTGGCTGAGATGTGTTTTCTGGTTAGAAAATACATTATCTCAGTTCTGAGCAAAGTGTATTAGCCCTCCTGTCCCTGGATTCTTGGGAGCTGAATCAGAAAACGAATAAAAGCTTGGAAAAGCTCTATCTCCACCTGATTTGCCCAGGGAGGAATGGGGCTGACTCTTCTGCAGATGAGCAGGGATGTTCCTTCAAATGTCAGGCAGGTGAGGGGCTCAGGCTGAAAGACACCCTTCCTGTGCCGCACGAGAGAGGCAGTTGTGAAGCCAGCCCCTATCCCCTTGAACAAGCTGAATTCTGTCCCCGAGTGTCTAGAGCTGTCCTGAGTTGGAGCCTCCTTTGGGACCTGCCAGACCAGAGCTTCTGCTGGTGATACATGCCTAGGAGAGCACAGCACCCCTTTCTTGTCTCCCCTATTATAGGAACATACCCTGGAACCCACAGTTAGATCCCACAAATGAACTCATCTTTATCTGCTGATGTGTTTTTCTAAGAGATAATTTTTAACTCTTGAGCACAGCTTTCTTGAGAGCATCACTGAAACATCTCAGAACTTGCTAGATGTTTTGAGACCTCTTTGGATTCTTGGTAGGTGGTCTGATGCTCCAAGTTTCCCCACAGCTGGATGGTAAGGAGTTCAGAAATGTTGAAGATAGGCCGACATCTGACCTCTCTGGAGTAACTCAGGGACAGAAGATAGGACCCCATGTTGTAATTTGTAGGTCACTTTTCTCAGTCTAGAACTAACTTTAGGATCATGTGGCCCTTTTGATAGATACATTGATTGGAGCCACAGTTTACATTTTTGAGAAAAATCAGACTCTTGACAAAAGTGTGCAGTTAAAAGGATTTTACCACCTTGATTGGGAAACAGATCAGCAAAAGCAAAATCCCTTACTAAAAGCCATAATTGATGCACCTGGATGGCTCAGTCAGTTGCATGTCTGACTCTTGGTTTCTGCTCAGGTCATGATCTCAGGGTTGTGGGATAGGGCCTTGCTTTGGGCTCCACGCTTAATGGGAGTCTGCTTGCAATTCTCTGCCTCTCCTTCTCCCTCTGCCTGTCACCCCACCTGCATAAGTGTGCTTGCTCTCTCTCTCAAATAGATAAATAAAAAATATATATAAAAAAATGTGAGTTCCATGAGGTTAAGGATATGCCTGTTCTGTTTTGTTCCTTGCTGCTTCTCTAACTACTGAAACAGCATTTAGATCATGTAGATGTTTACTAACTAAGAATGAATCTCCTCAAGAATAATTGGGCTTAGGATGCCTGGTTGGCTCAGTGGTTGAGCGTCTGCCATTGACTTGGTGTGATCCTGGGATCTGGGATCGAGTCCCACATTGGGCTCCTGCAGGGAGCCTGCTTCTCGCTCTGCCTGTGTCTCTGCCTCTCTCTCTCTCTCTCTCTCTATGTCTCAAATAAATAAATAAATAAATATTTAAAAAGTAAAAAAAAAAAAAAAAAAGGAATAATTGGACTTGCTTAAGTCTTTCCCGTCAGAATGAGACATGGATGTATCTTTATGGTTATGGTCCAAGCTCTCTTGGAAAATACTTCCCTTTTGGGGACAGAGAAAAGATCAATGGACCTGTTCTCTCAAGGAGACCTACCTAGTCTTGTTGCTCAGGAACTCACGGAAGCAACAAGTGTTGATTTTTAAGGGTGTTGATTTACTGAGAGCTGTGTTGTAGATTTTTGTTAACACTTTCCAGTCTGTTTGGGTAGCATTAACTTTAGCCAGATTTTGTACATTAGTCATGTGTGTGTGTCTGTATTTATTTATGTGCCTAAATAGCAAAGATCAATATATACTGAGAATTTAAGGCGTAATGTATAAGTATCATAGTGGGATGTATTCTACTGTTTGCTCATCTGAGCTCATGTCAAATATGTAACTAAGTAAATGTACCTCATTTTCAGGGACACAGATGGGGCTTGCCTGGTGTTTATTGCCATGTAAAATCAAAGGCTCTGAATCATACTCCTGAATCCAGGGTATGGTGGGTGCGTGCCGCTGAATCTGTCTTGTCCCTTGGGACCAGTGCTCTGAGGCTGCAAGTGGGTATGTGTGCATTTTTCTTTTTTCTCAGTGGACATCTAGAAAAGAATTCCTGTTTGAGGGTTAAGTAACTGGCTTGGAGGGCAGCTTGTCGCTAGTTGGTAGCTGCTGACCTTCCAGCTTTGGTTGGGTTGATCCGATTAAAAGAAAACCTAACACATCCCCTCGGTCACTGGGGCCCTATTCCTTTCCCTCTAAATGCTCAGGGTTGCATCCTCATGAGTATGGCTGTTGTGGGTCTGATCTAGGGGAAAGAGGTGGCCACAGGCCGGAAGGCCCTGCAGTGACAGACGCTGCCTGCAGCAGGCCCAGCTCGGGTGGTGTGTACACAGCAGGGGTTCGGGCCCAGGTGAGTCAGCGCCAGCCTGGGAAATGCACGGGTGATGATGGATGGCCGTGGTGCTCGGATGCACCCCTGACACTATTTGCACAAACAGGGAACTCAAAAGAATGGGGTTTTCATGAGCTTATATAAGTTAGTTGGCAATGCACGGCGCCCCAGCTGTGTGGCATGACAGGACAGAGCTTTGCGTTCCTGTTCCGAAACAGGTGACTTTAAGAACCAGTTTGCCTATGTCAGGACTTGAAATGGTTTACTCTGCTGTCGTTAACCCTCCCCCACTTTTCTCTTTGCCTTTCTCTTTGTAAAAACTTTCTTTGCAAAGGGATTCTTAAAACGGGGACAGTAGGGCTACTGTTGCTTCCCGCAGCCGCCCAAGGGGTTTGCTTTTCTTTGGGACTCTGACTTCCTTGAAAGATGCATCAGGGAGGGGACAGCAGGTGTGTATGGCTGAGTAGAGGGTGGAGAGGGGGGTGGGTGCAGGGGTAGGGGTGGGGTTGGTTGAAAACCCACCTCAGCACATTCCTGGGGGCATCTCCAGATTTTTTCTTAGCTCTGTGAGAGTCAGGCACCAACTCAGTGAGGAATGACCTCACACTCACACGTACTATACCAGTTTGCTCCTTTTGTTGGCCCTATTGTGAGGTAGCTAGGACAGGAGTTATCATCATCTATAGAAGATAATAGCATTGGGGTGCCTAAGTGGCTCAGCTGGTTGAGCCTCTGACTTTTAATTTTGGCTCAGGTCATGATCTCTGGGTTATGAGATCGATCTCCGCAGCAGGGAGTCTGCTGCTTTCCTCCTCTGTCTCTCTCTGTCCCTCCCCTTGCTCATGCTACTCTCTCTCTCTCTCTCTCTCATAAGTGAATCTTAAAGAAAAAAGATAGGGGCACCCGGGCGGCTCAGTCGGTTAAGCATCTGCCTTTGACTCAGGTCATGATCTCAGGGTCCTGTGATCGAGCCCCACATTGAGCTCTCTGTTCAGCGAGGAGCCTGCTCTCCCTCCCCCTCTGGCCCTCTCCTCCGCTCATGCATAAGCTCGCTCTCTCTCTCTCTCTCAAATAAATAAATAAAATCTTTTAAAAAAAGATAATAGCATCAGAGAGGGGATGTGGCCCTTGCAAGGTGTCCCCCCACCCCACCCCCCGCCACATGCCAGAATAAGGCTAGCCTGCAACCTTGATACGGTGGCTTTGGTGCCATGCTCTGTTCCCAGGCAGGGGTTAGCCCCCTGACCTTCTGGCCTCCTGCAGGCTTGATGGCACAGGAAGACAGGGACTCTTGAGATGGGGAGCCTGTATTTCAAGACCGCATCAAAATGTGGGCACTACACTTTGTCAAAGGTGGGGTACCATTCCTTTTTTCAGTGCTGGGGGTACATTCTGGGAGCGTTACAGCCTCACTGCTTCCCATGATGGAGTCATTTCATCACTACTGAGATTATGGAGGCTATGAGTTTTATACAGAGGGAAGCATCTCCTGTAAACCTTCGCTCTAGCTTTAGCATTTATTTATTTATTTATTTATTTATTTATTTATTTATTTATTTATTTTTTTTATTATTGGTGTTCAATTTACTAACATACAGAATAGCACCCAGTGGCATTTATTTATAAGACTAAAGTTCTTGTCCTTATTAAAAAGCAGTACATGACTATGATAGAAAGGTAATACAAAGGAAAAATGTTTAATAATATCACCATCTTGATACAAAACACATAACTGGATCATGCTGACTATATGTTTTTGTGACAAAGATTTTCCTCTTACTGTATTGTGCACATGCATGGATCTTGGTGGGTATAACTGAACATCTTCCCAGGGCCTGCAGCTCCTGTGCACCTTGGTTGGAACCGTACTTTGTAGATGGATATGTAGGCTGCTTCTTCCTTTCTTCTTGCTCCATGTGGGTGAACATCATCAGGGGATCTCTGCTCATACGTATTATTCAACAAATACTGGTAGAGAGCAAGGCACATTTTTCTTGGGATAAATTCTTAGAAGTGGATTTTCTGGCTTGAATCATGTGGGTGCTTTTCAAGTTACCACACTCATAGTTAAAGTTTAAAGAGTGCGGGAAGGAATATAGTAAAAATGTGAAAACCATCAACCTCGGCTCTAAAATAACCTCTGTTAATAGTTCTTAGGGACTCCTCCAGAAGTTGTGTGTGTGCATATGTGTGCCTTTTAAACAGAATTTATTTGTAACTTTCTTTTTTTTAAGATTTTGTTTATTTTTGTATTTACTTGAGGGGGTGTGGATGAGTGGAGGGGAAGGGGAGAGGGAGAGGAAGAAGCAGACTCCCTGCTGAGCTAGGAGCCTGATGCAGGGCTGGATCCCAGGACCCTGAGATCATGACCTAAGTGGAAGGCAGATGCTTAACTGACTGAGCCACCCAGTGCCTCTGATTCATGACTTTCATAACAGCGTGAACAGTGATTATTCTTCTTAATAGAGTGTTCTGGGCAGCTTCCTACATCAGCATGACACAACTTCATGGTAGAGCTGTATCATGCTTTAAAAAAAGTGGCAGAAAATGCTGTAGTGAACATCCTTATGTCTTGATTCAGTTGTACAGGTGTCACTGTAGGAAACGCTTGGAATAGAACCGCTGAGTTGGAGAGTTTTGCCCATTGAAAATGTTTACAGCTTTTGCTAAGTCAGTGTGGGTGTTTGAATGGTCACACGTTTTACTGATTATTTTACAGAAAGGCTCTGTTTACACTCTTAACAGCAGTGGTTGAGAATGTCTGCTTCCTGACCTCTTCTACTCACTTTGTGGATTATCAATTTTAAAAGTGTCTATTTATTTGGTAAAATAAAAAAGAAGGGATTCAGTATGTATACATTAATTTACATTCCTCTGTTATTAGTATGGAGTCCTCCCACTAGTTGGGATAGTGCTTTGGAGCTGACATTTATTATTATTATTATATTATTATTATTATTATTTTATTTTTATTTTATTTTTTTAGAGGCTGAATTCATTTCCTAATTGGGTAACGGCGGGCAAGTTAGATCGAACCCTAGAATACTTATCTGCAAAATGAGGATAATAATACCTATCTCTCAGAATTGTGGAGCCTTTCTGACCAGCTTTGTCTCTCTTGGGAGATTGCCTTTTGCAGGCCAAGGAAGCATCCCCACTTCCTCGTGTGTGCCTGTGGAAGGCTGTTCTGGTAAGAGCCCTCTGCCTTCCTGGTAAGGGACCTTCTGGTGTATTTTTACCCAAAATTGCCATCCTTTCAAGTTGTCAGCTCCTCTACTCACTCCCACACCCTCCCTGACCATTCTACTCCTCTTGTGCCTGAGGCCACAGGGTAGCTTCAGCTCTGGCTGGTTTTGAAGGAGGTGTGGCCTGTGAGCTGTCCTGCTAGAAGGCAGATCTTAGGACCCCTCTCTAAACCTTGGTTAGGGATTGGTTGAGCACCTACAGGCACCAGACACTGTGTTGGCTACTTCGCATGACTCATTCCAATGAATTTGCCAGTGGGCATCATTATCCTGGCTTGAAGAGGGTTAGAGTGGCTCAAGGCCTTTCCCCAAGTCAGACAGTGTCAGCAGTAGAGCCCAGAGTTGGCTGAGTCGCACTGGCCTGTGTTCTTGTTGTCATTTCATGCTGCTGAAGACTGGGGGTTCCCTAACCCATACCTATTAGGAGTTTGGAACCTTATCTCCAAGTGAAGCTCTGTTAGTGAAGATTGGAAGGGTGCTTGGGGCTCCATGCAGGCTGCAAGAGATGGCTTTCAGGCACCAGAGAACATCCTCACTTCATGTGGCAGTGACTGTCACACTGGCCTCACTAGATTCAGGCCAGCTGGGTCCCTCTCCTGGTCCTGGCCAAATGTCACAAAGAGTCTCTAGTGTGTAGTCACATTGTACCAGGGAGATTGAGAGTCCTGCCTCCATAGAGCTGACTGTAGGGCTTGTGCTATTTATTATTGAGTGTGGCTAAGGCTCCCAACTCAGGAAGTGGGAGAAGGATTTACCTGCAGGTTCCCAACTTCCTGGGCAGTCCATTTGTAGCCTGGGTTGATTGTCTCACACATCCTTCTATATCCTCTGGGTGACATTTTATTTCTAAAAGTGAAAACAAGTTTTAATAAACCATTTTAGTATTTATTTTTCTTATTTCTTTTTAATACATTAAATTTTTAAAAATTTATTCATGATAGACACACACACACACACACACACACACACACACACAGAGGCAGAGACACAGGCAGAGGGAGAAGCAGGCTCCATGCCAGGAGCCCGACACAGGACTCAATCCCAGATTCCAGTACCATGCCCTGGCCCAAAGGCAGGCGCCAAACCACTGAGCCACCCAGGGATCCCCTCTTTTAAATACATTTTTAAAAAGGTTTATTTTTATTTGTTTTAGAGGGAGGTCAGGGTGGGGACAGAAGGAAAGGAAGAGAGAGTCCTAAGTAGACTGTATGCTGAGCATGGAGCCAGAGGGGGTGCTCAGTCTTATGACTCTGAGATCATGACCTGAACTGAAACCAAGAGTTAGATGTTTAACCAACTGTGCCACCCAAGAGCCCCTTATTTTTTTCTTGTTTCTAAGTCCTTGTTTATTTTCTGCTGATTCTTACGATTAGAGTCCAACTACTACAGTACATACCATATTCAGGTGCTTAATAAGTATTTGAATAACAAATGAATGTAATATAGGAAATGTCAATGCCTTGGTCTATCTTCCAGAAATAAATATAATAGCTGGCTAAATGAAGCGTCACCATTCTCTCTCTCTCTCTCTCTCTCTCACACACACACACACACACACACACTTGTTACTTACAGAAATGGGCCCATATGATATATATTGTATTGCATTCATTTAATAACATGTCTTGGACATCTTTCCACATCATCAGCACACAAAGCTCTACCTCCTTTCAGACATCTGCTTTGTGTTCCATTGTATGGATAGTCTGCAATTTATTTAAGTCCTTTATTGATGAACATTTGGGATGTTTCCAGTTTTTCATTTTTTCAAATACTGTTTGTAAATAGTATATTTTGAAAGGCCTCTTTGAGATGAGTAGAAAAATTCTGGAGCATGTAACTCTATACTGGAAATTATTGATCACCTGCTTTTCAGAAGGCTTTGCCAACCTAGCTGCTCAGAATTCAGTACTTTCCCCTGGGTCCTCCTGCCCATGACCTGCTTTGCTATCCTCCACTTGCTCCTCAGCCTGGCATGGATGGGTTTCTTGCCTGCTGGTTTTGAGCTCTTGACAAGTGGCAAGCACACAGCTTTCTCTGGCTTTTCTTTCCCCATTTTTAGTGCAGGGGGCAATTTTTCATTTTAAATTTATTTTCACTTGTCACCGAAGTTATATATTAGCATGAAAGATTAAATACTTACATAACACTTATTATGAAAAGAACCCCCTATTCTGCCTAATATACTCATTTGTCCTCAGCTTCACGTCCCAGAATCAGCCACTTTCAACCCTTTTAGCTGGTCTTTTTCAGAATCTATTTCCATAGTTTTATAAAACGTGTCTGTATTGCTACTTTTTAATGTTTTATTTCTAAGCACTATCTACTGACTTCTCACTATGGAAAGTGAGCATCCAGCTTCTTTTTTGTACTTCTTGTCCACTTGTTACACACACACACACACACACACACACACACACACACACGCTGTCATACTATGCCCCCATGCTCCTAGAGGGAGTTATATTACATGTTTTGATAGATCAGTATTCAATGTTTATATTATTTGGCCTATGCCCTATGAAATAGTGAATATATTCCTTTGGCTACAGAACCTTGTGTTAAGCCACAATCCATAATTGTTATTTGCTTAATTTTATTAATAGTTGCAACTATCACTATTTTGCATCTATTTTTATTTATATGGATTTATTAGTAATGAATTTTATTAATTAATGCATCTATCACTATTTTGTTTCCACATTATCCCCTGGTTGTGCAGATCTCCTCTCAATATATTCAGCAGATGAGTATTTTACTAGGTTTATCTTCCTGAGAAAGCCTCTCTTGGAACCTTCTGACTTGCCCTGGTCTGGACTGGTTGCCCTCTGTCCTGGATATAGATCTATATTCTTGAGCTTTTCCTTCACCATCATCCTGGGAATTGGCTTCCCTTTTCTTCTGAGTAGGATTTCCTGTTCCCTGTGTCCCATGCCATTGTGCTTTTGGTTTACCCTCTCTTTTGGCTTCACATTCTCCATGGCTTCCCAAGAAAGCATGCACTGGAAGTGAAGTTTTTAAGCCTTGTTTATGTTACAAACTCTTACTTTTCTTTTTTTTAAATACTACTACTTTTTTTTTTAAAGATTTTATTTATTTATTCATGAGACACACACACACACACACACACACAGAGAGGCAGAGACACAGGCAGAGGGAGAAGCAGGCTCCATGCGGGGAGTCTCCAGGCTCCCGGGTCTCCAGGATCACGCCCTGGGCTGAAGGTGGCGCTAAACCGCTGAGCCACTGTGGCTGCCCAAACTCTTACTTTTCCTGGCACCCTTAATGTGATAGTTTGGCTGGGTATGGAATTCTAATTTACAAGTATTTTCCTTAAGAATTTTGAAGATTTTGTCCATTGTCTTTTAGCTTTTGACGTTTCTATTGAAAATTTGACTTTCCCAGGATTCTTTCATTGACATGCTGGAACTGGCTCATACTGTCTCATGAATA
The DNA here is from genome assembly GCF_003254725.2 of Canis lupus dingo. Lineage (NCBI taxonomy): Eukaryota > Metazoa > Chordata > Mammalia > Carnivora > Canidae > Canis > Canis lupus. Next base: position 22,458,102 of record NC_064253.1, read on the forward strand.
TTAGTGGTTACATTTTCAGGAATTTTGCAAGTCAGTTGTTAAAGCTATTATTAGAAATTAAATAATATAAATGTGCAATTAAATAAATTTTTGTTAAAATAAAGATCATAAATAATCTAAAAAAAAAAAAAAAAAAAAAAGAAAATTTGGATGCCATTTTGATTCTCCAAATTTTGTATGAATCCTGTTATTTTTTTCTCCAGAGCCTTGCAGGAACTTCTTTATATTCCCAGTGATCTAAAATTGATATTTGGTATGATTTTTGGTATGGTTTTATTTACTTTTGTTTGCTAAGCACTCAGTGGGCTATGCAGTCTAGAAAATGATGTCCTTTAGTTTTAGGAAGTGTATTGGAATTATTTTATTTATTTATTTTGGAATTATTTATTTTATATCTTTCTATCCTATTTTCTGTCTTAAAAAAAAACCTCTTACATGTTTTATTGAAAAATAGCCTCTTCTTTGTATCCATATTCTTTGCCTTGTAACACTGTGGTTCCCTCCTTCTCTGACTCTGGGCTGAGACATGTGGCTTGCTTTGGGCCTATGGGATGTTGTAATCATGGTACAGGTGAAGGTCTGAAAGTCACTTGCGTGATGGAGTTTGCTTGCTTTTGTTTGCTGTCATCACCACGAGAAGAACACGCCCAAGTTAGCCTACTGTTTCCAGGAGAAAGATGAGAGACATGTGGAGTAGAGCCAGCTCCCTCCCCAAGCCAAGATCAGCAACCATCCTATGCATAAGCAGTACATGCTTATTGATGTATGCCACTGAGATGTTGCAGTTGTTTATTATTTAGCATTGCTGGGCTAACAACTAATATATTTGATTATTTAGATGTTGATCCTTGTGGCATTGCTCTTTTGCTTTCTTTTTACTGTTCTTTCTGGAGATTCTCTCAATGCTATTTCATCCCTTTTACTGAATTTTTCATTGCTATTGTCATGTTTTTAATTTCCAAGAACTCTTAGGTTCTTTACATGTCATTGTTGCTCTGTAGCATCCTATTGGAGTTTCATGGAAGCATGTAATTTGATTACATTAACTATTATTCTTTAAAGTTTTACTCTCCTTGCTTTGTCTCTTTCCTTTTATATTTTGTCCTCTATCTTTCTTACTAGAAAGTTTCTTCTAATGTCTGATAATGCCTACCTGTTTATTCATATTCACTAAAAAGTGGGTTGGAAGGGGTGTGTGTGTGTGTGTGTGTGTGTGTGTGTGTGTGTTGTGCACAGACTTAGTTCTCCTTTTGGAGAACTAATACTTCTTTTTTTCTAGGGCTGGCTAGGTGATCCAGAGAAGCCTCTTCCATTCTGCAGCTTTGAGGACATTTACTGGGCTACCAGTATTCTGAGAATCTGATGGGGGAAGCAAGCAAGCAGGGGGGTCTTAACATTCAGAGTGTAAACTTACACTTAATTCCCCTATTTGCAGCATGGTATCCCTGCTTTCAACTGTGCTTGGTGTTCCCAAACCAGAGCCCTTCTGCTTAACCCTTCAGAAAAAATAATCCTCCTGTCTTCTGCCAGCAAGGTGAGGGGTAGCTACCTGGCTGTCGGGAGCTGGAGAGGGATCTGTACACCTAAAAGCTGATCGCAAGGGCTTTCAGCTGGCCCTCCTTCTCCATACCCCACCTCTCCTGGGTCCCTGGTGCCTCTAATTCCTAAGGCTTTATATGATTCTCGGGTGAACATTGGGTGGCTTTTTGGCTTTCCTCACTGCTGACTTGGATTTAGATTGCTTAGGTCTGTTAAGTCAGCTACTCTTATCTCCTGCTTCCTAGTTCTCCACATTTTGTTGCTCTTGTTTCCTCTCCTGTTCTTTCTTTCTTTTTTTTTTTAGAGTTTGTATTTTAATTCCAGTTAGTCAACATATAGTGTTGTATTAGTTTTAGGTGTACAGTATAGTGAGTCTGCACTTCCATACACTGCCTGATGCTCATCACAGGTGCGCTCCTTCATCCCCATTACCTATTTCCCCCATCCCCATCCCCCCTCTCCTTGGCAGCTGTCAGTTTGTCCTCTGTAGTTAACAGTCTGTTTCTCAGTGTTCCCCTCTGTCTTTTGCTCCCCCTTTGCTCCTTTGTTTTGTTTCTTAGATTCTACATATGAGTGAAATCGTATGGTATTTGTCTTTCTCTGACTGACTTATTTTGCTTAGCATTATACTCTCTAGCTCCATCCATGTCATTGAAAATGGCAAGATTTCATTCTTTTTTTTTATGGCTGAGTAATATCCCAGTGTGTGTTTGTGTGTGTGTGTGTGTGTGTGCATGTCACAACTTCTTTATTCATTTATCAGTCAGTGGACACTTGGGCTGCTTACGTATCTTGGTGATTGTAGACTATGCTGCTATAAACATTGGGGTGAGTGTATCCCTTTGAATTAGTGTTCTTGTGTTCTTTGGGTAAATACCCAGTCATGAGATTGCTAGATTGTAAGGTAATTCTATTTTTAACTTTTTGAGGAACCTCCATACTGTTTTCCACAGTGGGTGTACCAGTTTGCATTTCCACCAGTGGTACACCAGGGTTCCTTTTTCTCTATATCCTTGCCAACACCTGTTGTTTCCTGTGTTGTTGATTTTAGCCATTCTGACAGGTGTGAAGTGATAGCTCATTGTAGTTTTGATTTGCATTTCCCTGATGATAAGTGATGATGAGCATCTTTTCATGTGTCTGTTGGCCATCTGGGTGCCTTCTTTGAAGAAATGTCTGATCTTTTCCTATTCTTTCTATCTTTGTGTGTTTAGGCCTGTTTTTTTCTTACTTAATGCTTTATTTTAATGGGATATCTTCATTACTTCTTTGAAAAACATGATTCTTATAAAAAATTACAACTGTCCAAGGTAAGCAAACTTCCCTCAGAATCTACCTCTTCATCCAGAACTAATCAACCATTTGTCTTTCCACATAGTTTTGCCTTCATGAATTGTATGCCTCTGTAGGTTGAAATATTCATACTTGTAAGCCTTTGCCCCTACACTTTGTGAATATACCTGAGATCATACTATCCTAGCATATACTATACCATATCATCTTCTAACTGGTCACATTCCCCCAACACTTGGACAAAGATCATGGGCATCTTTCAATCATAAATTAGGAGTTACTGCTTTCTTTTTAACATGCTGCACAGTGTTCTCATATGCTATAATTTATATATCAAACATTTAGGATGTTTCCAATTTTTTGTTCCTGTAAGGAGTGCTACTCTGAATCCAGTGTACCCACATCTTTGCACACCTGTCATTTTGTCTCCTTATATATCTTCTTGGAGTGGAATTGCCAGATGAGGGCAGCCCGGGTGGCTCAGCGGTTTAGCACTGACTTCAGCCCAGGGTGTGATCCTGGAGACCTGGGATCGAGTCCCACGTCGGGCTCCCTGCATGGAGCCTACTTCTCCCTCTGCCTGTGTCTCTGCCTCTCTCTCTCTGTGTCTGTCATGAATAAATAAATAAAATCTTAAAAAAAAAAGGAATTGCCAGATGGGTGTGTACAGCTCAGACATTGGCAGATAGTCCTAATTGCCAAAGATAGGCGTTCACTTTATACTCTGCTCCTTGGTTCGTGAGAGGGCTTTTTGCCTTGCCTCTTTGCTTACCCCTGTCTTATCGTTCTTGGTAATTGTTGCTAGTAGGTTGGATGAAAATGTTGTCTCATTGCTACTTTAATTTGCACATCTATGAGTAGTAAGGCTGAGCCCTTCTGTGTGTCCTGGCCATCATGTGAACTGCTTGTCCTCTGTATGGTTTTTCTCTCTCTTCCAAAAGGAGTTTTCAGACCCTAGTTCATGCCCAGCTTTCCTACCAGGGTATTGTGGGCTCCGGTGTCCAGATGCTGGCAGGCTATGTGGGTGGTTGAGAAGAGGCATCATGCTGGTGAGTGGTATCTAGAGAGCAGTACATGCTCTCCCGTTTCTCCCTTTCCTCCCACAAAGGCCTTTAATTGGGGATTGGCATGGCCTTCTCCCTGGTAAGTGCGAGCCTGGAGCTGACAGGCCCTGGGCACAGAGTGGGCTGCTGGGGTGCTTGGCTCATGGGGCTGCTCTGTACTTGGCCCTGTTGGTGTCTGAGTCCTGGGTGATGACTCTGGCACTGGCCTGAGTTTTGGCATTCACCGGGGTTTACATTCCACAGAGACGGTTGCCTTTTTTTTTCATCTTAAAAAAATTGTGAAATACAACACATATAGAAATGTTCAGTTTAACAAATTATTATAAAGCAAACACCCGTGTAACCACCTCCCTAGGAGACAGTTGACTTTTAACAATACTGTGGCAACTGGAGCTGGCACCTTGCCTTGACTCTTGGGCTGCGTCGTTCTCTGGCAGCCCACCGAGGGCTCTGGGCCAGGGAGGGGCAACCCCTTAGTCATTGAAGGATCATTTCAGGTGTGGCAGCTGTGGGTTAGGGTGCTGGGGTCCGGTGTGTGGCACGCATGGGGGATTGAGTCTGTGATTTCCGTTTCACCCTTTTGCTGACCTGTGTTCTGACAGACTTGGGACATTCTGACCCCAGGAATTTGGGTGAAAACCCAGGTACTAGAGGAAGTCCAGGAATCTAGAGTGTGAAACTCTGGACAGACCAGCAGGCCAGGTCTGATTGGCTTGGATTTGGGGCTAGCCACAAAGCATTCACCCTCCACAGCAGAGCTTGGGTCCTAGCCTGTCTGGGAGCGAGGCCATGTCATGTGGGTGCAGCCTCCCTCTCACTGAAGAGGATTTGAGGAGGGCCATCCTCTGTGTCGGAGATTTTCTTCATGGGTTGGGCTGGGATGTGAGCAGCTGCGAGGAGGTCAGGACTGTGGCTCTTCACTCTGGGTTGGGACAGCTGAAAAACATTCCTGTTCCTGGTGGCTCATTTCCCTCTGCTGTACCAGCCCTTGGTGCTTCTCCAGATGGGATGTCTTCCCCAGTGACCAGCCCCCAAATGGAATGCCCACATCCATTACGGCGCAGTGCCTGCACACAGGAGATGGACCTCAGCCCATTTGCCCACTTCTACTTTCTTTCCTCTCAGCTGCCCCTTCACTTGTTCAGCCCACATGGAGCTTGCCCGTGTATGCCGGGCCCGGGTGACAGTAGAGGGGCAGGCAGACTCAGTCCCTGCCCTCATGGAACTTATGGTCTAGAGTGTCCGATGGAGTTTTCTGTGGTGATGGAATGTTCCATCTATACTGGACAGTGTAGGGAGGGACATGGAGAGACAAGTAACTGGGAACTGAGCACTTGGCATGAAGCAGTGGTGGCCAGGGAAGGCCTCTTGCCTGAGCTAGTCCTGAAGGAAGGAGAGGTGGAGCCAGGCAAAGGGGTTAAGATTGGGGGAGTAGCATGTGCGAAGGCCTGCTGAGGAGAGGGGGTGTGCATGTTCAGGAGGAAGAAAGGGTGGCATGGCTGAGGATGAGTGAATAAGGGAGGGGTCACGGGAACTGGGATGGCAGGGGTCAGAATCGCAGAACCTGGGAGCATATGTGGATTCACCCAGATGGGTATTTGGGGACAGTCCTATGTGGGGCAGCTTTGCATTTTAAGACATTTGCCCTGGTGCTGTGTGGAAGGAGAAGGGTCCGGGAGGTGAGACCAGCTGAAGCGGTGGCGGCATTGGGATGGAGAGAACTGGAGAGACAATCGGAGGGGTAGATGCTGAGGGAGAGAGGCAGGGCTCCCTAGGGACCCGACACTTCCTGCTTGGGAAATGGGGTGGCAGTGGAGCCACGCTGGAGGTGGGGAATGCTGGTGGAGGGGCTGGTCTGGAGGGAAAGAGGCAGGTTCTGTTTGGTAAGCTTTATTTGAGATGCTCGAGCATCTGGTTGGAGGAGCCTGCTGCGAGTGGAGAGGTCAGAGCTGGGGACAGAGGTGTGGGAGTCCCTGGCAGGAGGTCCAGCTGCGTAGGCCTACTTGTCGCTCATTCTCCCACTAAGCTGTCACTCTTGAGTGGTGCAGGTGCAGCCGAGCCTGGGGAAAGGGTATCCTGACCAGGCTGTGGCCGGGGCTATGCCATCTCTACCTGTGCACACATGTGTGCAGTGGAGCTTTGTCTATCTCCAGCCTGTAGTTAGGATGAGGTGGTACTGGGGGCAGAGGAGGGAGGAGCACGATGGGGCAAAGTGGGACCTGAAAGACGGATTTTACCGTGTGGGGTTAGCCTCACCTCATGGACAATAGCTGATCCTGGAGACTCTGGCCACTGGCTGGAGGGAGGAGAGCTATGCGGGGCCCTAACCTCTGCTTCCCATCTGCATTGTGTGACAGTCTCATTTCTCTTGAGATTTTGATCTGACCGCCAGCCTATGGATTGCCTAATTACACCAGTGTCACCTGGAGGGACTAGGACTTTGGAGTACAAGCTGAAACCACTACATGCCAAATCCAGTTGAGGCTGTATAGGTATGGGTGGTGTTCTCGGGTCTCACTGGATGCATGCCAGCTTAGCTGTCCCTGCTCCATACCCTTCCCCCACTGCTAGCCCCTACTCCTTGCCAGTCTGTCACAATATGGACTTGGCTCCAGCTTTTGGTAGGGAGTGAAGCCATTTGGCATTCAGAGGTACAAAAACTTGTCATGTTAAGCCATGTGATGCCTGCATAGCACGTTCTGTTGATTCTCTTGGATGGGGCTCTGGGCTACAATTTCAGGTTCATTTTGTGCTTACCTCTAGCAGTGCTGGCTGGGACAATCCACTGTGCCAGCGAGGATCCAGCCTATTGGGGGGGAGCCATAGAGGGATCAGTAATCTTGGTCTATGGCCTTATTCTGGGCCACCATTCATGGCTCCTGACTTGGCCAGTTATGTGGTTGGGCCCGCTCAGTGAGTATCGCTGTCTTGGGAGGCCCAGCTCCAGAACCAGGTTTGCTTAGGACGTATGTGCACCTGTCTGTGCGCCCGTCAGCCAACCCGACAGACTCTGATTTTGCACTGTCTCCTAAACGTGTCGTCTTCTCTGCACCTGAGTCCCTGCCCCTGCTCTGGTTTAAGCCTTCATCCTGTCTCCTGTCTCTCACAAACCTTCCTGCCTCTAGGATCCACCTGCTCCTCCTGGGCAGTCAAACTTGATCCTATGGTCCTTATCTTTGACCTCTTTGCAGATTCTGTTTCTTTTACGTAGAATGTTCTCATCCCATTACCCACCTTCCCCATTGCATGGCCAGTTTGTAGGCGTTCAGTATCCAGCACATAGTAGGTATTTGTATATTTTTGAAATGAATAAATGTAAAGTTAATGTACGGTGAGTCTTTCTGATGTCAATGAATTGTTGCTTCATAAGAAAGGAACAAGGAAGGAACAAAGAAAGTCTTTCCTTGCTCTCCTTCTTATTTCATGTTTCGCCTATGCTCTGTAAGTGTAAGTACATGTTCATCAGGCTTAGCAAATACTGTTGCATTAAATCATGTAGTATTATCTTTCCATACTGAAAAAAGTCACCGAAGCTCTATTAGAGCCTTCTGATCAGACACGTTTCCTGATACTCTATGAGAATCATGGATGAGATCTTATCTCTCGGTTTCCAGCCTCTGGCTTCCTGGAGAAGGTGGCTTTTGTGTGAACCTTGGACGATGGTCCAATGAAGACAAGGTAGAGAACGTCTCTTCGGGCAGAGAAAGGCCAGAGCTGTGTGTTTTTCTTCCACTCAACCCATTGGTCACCATCCCAGGAGCCAGATTAGTGGCTCTGCATTGTCAATAGTCTGTGAACTTCTTTCCTGGGGTCGGGTACCTCTGAATCTGATCTTGTCTTGCTACCCATCTTCATTTTCCATTACTTCTCACCCCTGAGACTTTGTTCTGGCTGTTGTCCTTGCCCAGGACACCATTTCTTAGGAGACATGTCCTAGAAGCCCCTGCTTCTCTACCTTCACTGCACCTGTGATTGTTAGCACCTGTACATTTTGCATCTTTCTTAGTGTTCCTCCTCAACTGCATGTAGTTTGCTGTTCAAGAGACCTCAAACATCATCTATCCATACAATGTTCTTCAGTTTGTTTACTTGTGTGTCTACTGTGTGCTTGTTGCTGTCGGAGTCGATGGAAGAATCAAGCACATAAGACATGGCATCTGCCCCCATGAGTTTCATGGTCTACTGAGGAGTCAAGACACAAGAGAACTGGCTCCTCATATGAGGTGTTATGATACAGGTCAGGAGAGGGAGCAGTCAATCATTGCTTCCAGCTGGGAGCATCAGGCAAGACATCATGGAAGAGGAAGCCTGTGGGTTTAGTTTTGCCATGTGAGGGAGGGATTTGGTCCTACAAAGTTGGGACAGAGAAGAAAGGTGGGACAGTCTTGAGCAAATTTAAGACAGCATACTGGGGACTTATAAGGAGGCTGGAGGCTGTTCAGATGATGCATGGAGGTGAAACAGGAGACTATGTCTGGAAAAGTAGGTAGGGCCTGGGTCTTAGAGGGATGGAAGGACTCCCTTCTGGAGATGGAGAACTCTTGCCTGGATTGAGCAGTGATGTGTACTGCTACTTTTGATAAGGCAACATAAAAAATGAAAGAAATGTGATAAGGTGCCATATAAGATGATTTGGAGTAGAGAGAGGTGAGGTAGTTGTGAGGGGCCAGGCAGACATGTTTTCATGTTGAGGAAAGTGGTGCTGAGGGCCAGCTAGCCCCTGGTGACCACTGACTAGGTTCAGTAATGGCAGGTGGAAGGGAATTGTGCAAGCTGTACTCAGGGACTTCAGTGAGCCAGTAGAATGCTGCCGGCCATGGATTCTCCTGAGAAGAAGGGACAATGCTGCCCATCTGCCCACAGTACCCATGTTGGGATCGGGCTTTCCTGTTTTATACACTTTGGTTTCATTTGAAATTCTTACAAAAATACAGGCTGCTATTTAAAATGATAAACTTTTTTAAAAATGCAAAACAAAAAAAAATGCAAAACAAAAGAGAGTATGTCTAAAGTAAGTCTGAAGTAATCTGGGTGCTGATGGGCTCTGGGGGCAGAGCTCCACAAAATGGTTCTGAATCATAGCAGGTCAGAGGTATGTGGATGCAGCACGAGTTGAGGCATCTTAAAATCCCCAGAGTGGCTCAGTGGTTGAGTGTCTGCCTTTGGCTCAGGGCGTGATCTCGGGGTCCTGGGATCGAGTTTTGCATCCGGCTGCCTGCATGGAGCCTGCTTCTCCCTCTGCCTATGTCTCTGCCTCTCTCTGTGTCTTTCATGAATAAATAAATAAAATCTTAAAAAAAAGAGAGACATCTGTGGCACCAGTCAACACCTGGTTGGGAAGAGTATGTCAGGATATGAAAAAGACAAACTGTCACTGCAGATTAAAATGCTTCTGCGATCCAAGGGTGGTAGTCATTTCTTGGAACAGTTGCTTATCTTTTAAATTTTTTTTAAAGGTTTTATTTATTTATTCATGAGAGACACACACACACAGAGGCAGAGATACAGGCAGAGAGAGAAGCAGGCTCCTTGCAGGGAGCCTGACGTGGGACTCGATCCCAGGACCCCAGGATCACGCCCTGGGCCAAAGGCAGGTGCTCAACCGCTGAGCCACCCAGTCATCCCATCTTTTACAATTTTAAAATAAACATGAAACAAATCAACTGCTTGAGCCTGGCTTCTTAAATGTTGGGTCTTCATATATGTATTCACGTGACTGATATTTAAGTGATTTGTTGAACTGATCCATTGATGCTAACCTCACGGGACATACACCAGAAGGCAAGGTGAAGAAGGTGGGCTCCCAAGAAGATGGGAGTGAGAAAGTGTTCACTTTTCACCCTCATGGACATTAAGGTACTATAGTTCCTGGAAGTAGGAAAAGCAAATCGAAGTGTGGGTTTATTATACTTACTATTGTCAGATTAATGTGAAAAATAGTGAAAAATGCTGCCAGGGAAGGAAGGTGTGCAGTATTTCGTGGGGAACCCACAGGCTGCATGTTTTGGGAGGCGGGATGGAAGGAGAACAAAGATGAGAAGTGGGAGGGCCGGGAGGAAACCAGGGTGTTGGCCCAGGGAAGTGGGTCACACTGATGCCACTGTAAAATTCTGGGTGCCAGAATTAATATTGTGAAAATGTCAATGTTACCCAGGGCAATTTACACGTTTAGTGCAATCCCTATCAAAATACCATGGACTTTCTTCAGAGAGTTAGAACAAATTATTTTAAGATTTGTGTGGAATCAGAAAAGACCCCGAATAGCCAGGGGAATTTTAAAAAAGAAAACCATATCTGGGGGCATCACAATGCCAGATTTCAGGTTGTACTACAAAGCTGTGGTCATCAAGACAGTGTGGTACTGGCACAAAAACAGACACATAGATCAATGGAACAGAATAGAGAACCCAGAAGTGGACCCTCAACTTTATGGTCAACTAATATTCGATAAAGGAGGAAAGACTATCCACTGGAAGAAAGACAGTCTCTTCAATAAATGGCGCTGGGAAAATTGGACATCCACATGCAGAAGAATGAAACTAGACCACTCTCTTTCACCATACACAAAGATATACTCAAAATGGATGAAAGATCTAAATGTGAGACAAGATTCCATCAAAATCCTAGAGGAGAACACAGGCAACACCCTTCTTGAACTCGGCCACAGTAACTTCTTGCAAGATACATCCACGAGGCAAAAGAAACAAAAGCAAAAATGAACTATTGGGACTTCATCAAGATAAGAAGCTTTTGCACAGCAAAGGATACAGTCAACAAAACTCAAAGACAACCTACAGAATGGGAGAAGATATTTGCAAATGACGTATCAGATAAAGGGCTAGTTTCTAAGATCTATGAAGAACTAATTAAACTCAACACCAAAGAAACAAACAATCCAATCATGAAATGGGCAAAAGACATGAAGAGAAATCTCACAGAGGAAGACATAGACACGGCCAACACGCACATGAGAAAATGCTCTGCATCACTTGCCATCAGGGAAATACAAATCAAAACCACAATGAGATACCACCTCACACCAGTGAGAATGGGGAAAATTAACAAGGCAGGAAACCACAAATGTTGGAGAGGATGTGGAGAAAAGGGAACCCTCTTGCACTGTTGGTGGGAATGTGAACTGGTGCAGCCACTCTGGAAAACTGTGTGGAGGTTCCTCAAAGAGTTAAAAATAGATCTGCCCTACGACCCAGCAGTTGCACTGTTGGGGATTTACCCCAAAGATTCAGATGCAATGAAACGCCGGGACACCTGCACCCCGATGTTTCTAGCAGCAATGGCCACAATAGCCAAACTGTGGAAGGAGCTTCGGTGTCCATCGAAAGATGAATGGATAAAGAAGATGTGGTTTATGTATACAATGGAATATTCCTCAGCTATTAGAAACGACAAATACCCACCATTTGCTTCAACGTGGATGGAACTGGAGGGTATTATGCTGAGTGAAGTAAGTCAATCAGAGAAGGACAAACATTATATGTTCTCATTCATTTGGGGAATATAAATAATAGTGAAAGGGAATAGAAGGGAAGGGAGAAGAAATGGGTAGGAAATATCAGAAAGGGAGACAGAACATAAGTCTCCTAACTCTGGGAAACGAACTAGGGGTGATTGAAGGGGAGGAGGGCGGGGGGTGGGAGTGAACGGGTGACGGGCACTGAGGGGGTCACTTGACGGGATGAGCACTGGGTGTTATTCTGTATGTTGGCAAATTGAACACCAATAAAAAATAAATTTATTATTAAAAAAATTCTGGGTGCCAGCTAAGCATGCAGGTTTGAGGAATATAGAAATTCCTCTAGAAGTCTGGTCTGGACCCCTGCAGCCCAGAGATTTCACCAGTTGTCTACCTCACCTGGAGATGTGAGCCCCAGTCTTGCATTTTCCAAAGATGACTACTGGGGGGCAACTGTTTCAGGGCCACATTGGATCCCTCCACTTGTGGGGGTAGAACTTCCAGGCCCCAGCATTTAATCCCACAGCCATCCCCTCTGCCCAGTGTGTCCTAGGTATCGAGTTCCAGAGGCCTAGCTCTCCAAGGTTGTCAGGCTGGTGGGGCTCAGACAGCAGGCTATGGACATGGTGTGGGCTCTGTGGGACAGAATAGCTCTTAGAGGGGGAGGTCTTGAAGTGTTGGGAAAATTCTGGGAGCCGAGAAGTACTGAGCAGGGAGGCGGAGAGACTGTTCTAAGTTCCCGATGGATGGCGGAGGCTCTACCGCTCCAGCTGTGGGCTCTAGACTCTGGGGGGCAGTAGGTAGGTCTGTGTGTCCACACACCTGCCAGCTTTCTTTCATGCCAGACTTTGACCAAGGGGCATGTCAGGAGTTTCTGATACTTGTCAGAGAGCAAGTGCTGATGTGAGTGTTGCTGAGGGTTAGGAAATGGCTTTTCTAGCCATCTCACTTTGCAGGGGTGGTAAACCAAGGCTCAGAGAGGAGAGATGATTTAAGGGGAAGGAAGATGAGGATGAGCTGGGCAGTCAGACAGAAATGGGCTCTTCTCCACCTCTGTCAGCCCAGCTGGAGGACCTTGAACAGATGATGTGGCCTCCGGGTGCCTCACTCTGCTCATCCGTGAGATGAGGATGATGATACCTGGACCTTAGGGTTGTTAGGAGCGCCAGCACGACTTTGCGCAGAGCCTGGTGCTCAGGAGGCCCCACTACTGTTGATGCCTAGAGTTTGGGTCTGTGTAGTGGTAGACCAGAGCTGCCAAGCTGCTCGGGCTCCAGTCCAGCCTTCTGGTCCATGCCTCGCTGCTGCTAGGACCCTCGGATGCTCTGCAGCCTGGTCAGGGTTGCTCCAGCAGGGACAGTTGGGATTGGGGTGTGGGACAGTGAGCGGGTTCTGTTTGCTAACTTTGTATATTGCTTAATAAGGAAAACATGGCTCATCCTGGCAAACAGTGGATCCGGCCATATATGGGGAAAAGGAATAACTTGGATACGGTCAAGGACACAATTCTGAGCTCTTCTTATTTAAAACAAAATCAAAGACAATATGGGGTTGCCTCTTCTTTGTCCAGTTTGGTTATAGAGGAATTTCTGGTTATAAATAGGCAACATCTTGCAATGTGAGCTTTAGAAATAGCTGTGAACTGTTTGGGGAGCAAATCCTTTCTGCACTTGAAAGAACTTGGCATTGAGCAGGAGTCCCATTGGATGGAGAGAAAGCAAATGTTTTGCAGCCATGCAGAGCAGACCAAGGCCTGCTGTGGCTTAGCCATTCCCAGACTGAACACCACATCTGTGGGCTGGGAAGGACAGGTCACACCCCAAATCTGGAGCCCTCCTGTTCTCTCTGCAGTGGGGCACTGCTGACCACGCACCTGCTCTTTCCTGCAGCTGTCTGCTTCATGGCGTCCACATCACCCCCTGTCCTTAGCCTTCACTGACTCATTAATTCATTGGCTTACTCCACCACTTCCTGAGCACTATCCCAGCAAGGTAGGGCTCCTGATTTTCTCTTGCTCCTCATCCCTCCTCACTGGTGGCCTCATCTCCTCTTCCTACTCTTTGTTCATGGCTAGCACCCTAGGCTCTGTCGTTGGCCTTTTTTTCTCTCTCTGCACATTATCCCATCTCTTCTTGGCCTGGTTTCCATAGCAGAGTGATTAAGTGGGGCCACTTTGCCTGGGTTGGTTCTGGCTCTACGACTTCTAGCTGTGTGACCTTTGGCAGGTTTCTTAACCTCTCTGTGACATGGTTTCCTCATCGGTAAATGGGGGATAATAATAGTGCCTACCTCTCTGGTGGTTATGAGGATTGACTGAATTAATCTCTGTAAAGCTGCTAGAATGAGGACAGCACTCAGACAGCTTTGTGTCACAAAGCTTTGTGTCTGCTGATATCAGTTCCTTTTTTCACTAGCTGCTCTCTCCTCCCTGACCTCCTGAGAAGGACCTCCAACTGCCTGCTGGGATCCTCCATTCAATCAGTTCAGGCCAACTCCTGCGCTGTGGCATCAATGTGCATGGCATGCAGTCAGGGCGAATGGTGTTGAGGAAGGCCCAGTCCTGGGTGTGAGGTGTTGGAGGTTGGTGACCAAGCACTGCACTGTGTGTCCTGCCAGATAGGGGGCGCTCTCCGGGTCACACTCAAGCTAATGGCCTTTGTCCACATCCCCGTCCCGGGTCTGCTGCTTCTCCCGTGGACAGCTGTCCCTAAGGGACCAGTTAGGCCAAGGGCATGAGAAAGAGGCAAGAAAGGTCCAGGTTTCCAGCCTGAGTGGCGGATGGTGCCACCCATTCTGATGCTGAAGCGTTTCTTGATGCTCTGTCTCCTCTCTAGGGTCTTGGCCGCTGCCTGAGTCTGGCCTCACCATCGCTTCTCCACCCAGATGGTCTCCCTGTAAAACCTCTTCCACTTCCTCTTCCTCATCCTCTGCCCTCTCACTTGGCCAGAGTCAGGCCAGACCCATGTATAGCTCCTCAGAGGGTCTCTGTCACCTGCTGCCAGGGTTTTTTGTGTGTTGGGACCCTGTGCTCCTGCAGCCTTGTCCTCCTGTGCCTGAGGCTGGCCCAGACACTGCCCTGTGAGTGTTGACTTCTTCTCCTCCTCCTGTTTGCTGAGCGCCCAGCCCCATGAGGTCCTGCCTAGTTGGGAAAGGAAGGCTGGCGAGCACATGGTCTGCCACAGGAGCATGGGCCTGAGTGATTGAGTGTATTCCAGCCCTGTTTTTTTTCTAGTCAAAGCAGAACTGTTAAGTGATTAGCTCAAGGCCTTGGAGGCTCCCCAGGGATCCCTGCTACCTCTCACACGCTCCCTCCCATCACTCCTCCTGCTCTGGCCAGAGCAGACTCAGCTACCCCCTGCCAGGGACCTCTTCTTGGGTTTGTCCTGTGTGTGCTTCTTCACTGGATTCTGCAGTTGACTTTGCCTCTTTCCCAGATTGGACCTTCAGATCTTCCTGAACTGTCTGCATTCCTGTCCCAGGAGCCACTCTGACCTCCAGGTGGCCAACATGAGCACTCACTCCTCTGGCCTACATTTGTCAAGTCCCTTTTCCCCACCTGACTGCATGCTTCTGGAAAACAGGACTTTGCCTCCTTCTCACCCCCTCTCACAGAGGAACAAGCACAGAGCTATCTATCGCAAAATAGATCCTCTGCCCCTACGCCTTCCGTCCATGTGAGTGCCTCCACGGGGTGGCATGTGCGTTTTCTACCTGGGGTTCCATTTTAACCTTTGTTCGAGCAGAAGTTTCTGTGCTAAGACTTTCTTCCAGAGAAGGCCTGAGAACCCCTTGGGTAGTGAAACTGATTTTCTAAACTCTCTTACCATATTCTTCTGTGTCCTGACTTCTTTCTTGCCCCACCTTCTCCTTACATTGTGGCCCTCGGTGTTGAGGTCTGGTGTCCCAAGTCCATCTGACCGTCAATGGTGGGTTCTGAACCAAAGCTTGGACCCAGGTGGCCTGTAGATCTCAGGTGAGGCTAATGTAGCAGGTGGACTCTGTGTGTGTCTGGGGCAGAGTATAGGTAGTGGCTTAAGAACATTGCCCAGGGGTTGGCCTGGCTCCTGAGTCACTGTATCTGTGCCCAGATGTGCCCAGGGGTTGGCCTGGCTCCTGAGTCACTGTATCTGTGCCCAGATGCTGGGCCCTCAGTGCCTACCCATTAATCTGGGATCTTCCTGTCTGAGATGTTGGAGCAAAGCCATAGTACAGCCACCCTCTCTCCTCCCCACCCTATGGAGAGCGAGGTGGCCAAGGTGTAATTCAGAAACCTCTTGCCCTCCATCACAGAGCGTGGAGGTTGTCCTCTGTGCATGTGTGCAACCTCTTCTCTGGATTGGATCCCCAGGGCTCAGTGGATGCCTCCCCCATCACCTCATCCCTCACACAGTGGGCAAAGTTGAGTGGTTCTATTGTTTTCCAAGGGTCGTGCTCAAACATGCCCTCCCCTCTCAGATTGCATCCTGCTGCCACTCTTGTGACATCCACTGATGGAGCCTTGGGCTTCCCACCTCTCTGGCTGGTTTAGGCAGTAACAGGGTGTTTTCTGAATATCATAACTTACTTGGCAGGTCTTCCCTTCGTGCATATTTAGTTTGTTTCCAATTTTTCTTTATCATAAACAAACTGCAGTGAACATCATTGTAGATATATCTCTTTATAGGGTCAAAATGTCTGCACATGTACCATTTCGATGCATAACGCCAAATTCTCACCCTCAAAGGGCACTCACACAGCATGAAGACACATTTTTCCACACCCTAGCCAGCCTGGGTTTTGTTAATGTTTTTATTCTTTGTTAGTATGGTAGTGGAAAAAATTATATATTGGATCTGTTTGCATTGATTTGGTTCTTAGGGGCCATTTTCATATTTCTTATTTTACAAATTGCCTGTTGACATTCTTTGCTCCTTTTTCTACTGGGGGCTTTTTTAGAACTGAGGGAAGTTTAAGAACTGAATAGTGAGAGCTCTTTGAATGTTAGGAATGTGGTAACGAGTACTCACTAGATCCTTCGTAAATGTTTGTTGATGAGTAATTTTGTTTTATGTCTTGCAAAAATTTCATTTAACCATAAATTTAAGTGAGAAGTTTTAGGTTTTTATGTTGTTAAATTTTCATTCTTTATGGCTTCTTCTCCATCTTTTTTTAATGACACACTGAAAAAGGATCCCTTTCTCCTGTTGGATTTTAAAACTATTCACCTGTGTTTATCCTCTAGAACTTGTAAGTTTTTGTGGTTTATATTTGAATCTCTGCTCTATCTAGAATTTCTTATAATCTAAAGACAAAGGTTTGGATATAGCTATTCCTTCCCTTGCCCTTGCCACCAACAAAAAGTAGCAATCAGGTATCCTGACACCATTTGTTAAAAAATTTCATTTCAGTGCCACTGAGTAGAAATGCTACCCATATCATATACTAAATTCCCATAGGTATTTGCATCTGTTTATGGATTTTTCTCTTCTTCCATTGGTTTGCTTGTATCCTGGTTATAAAAGTGCTTTGGATAATAACTACTGAACATTGAGTTCCTACTATGTTTCAGGTACTTTATATAGTTTATCTCAAAAGTTTGCCAACATTGTATAGGGCATAGGCCCAATGTTCCCAATGTCAACAAGGCTTGCAGGATAAGTGACGCAGCCAAGGTCAGAAAGGTAGTCAATGGGATCAGTCAGGAATCAAACCCAGGAATACGTGGCTCTGAGTCTGGCCCTTCTCACTGCTCTTACCTGTCCCATGTGACCCCTCTCTACGCTCTCCATGGCACACAGGAGATGGGGCTGAAAGAATGCCAGCTGGAAGGCAACTGGCCCTTACTTCCCATCATTGAAAATGGAGGCCATGAGGAGTAGAGGCTTGCCCCAAACACAGTATGTTTAGAGGACAGCCAAGTCTAGGACTGACTCTCTGCTCACTGACCTTGTATCCCCAAACCAGTGTCATAAGAGAACTGGCCTGTTGGCATGGTGATGGGATTATCTGTGCCCTGTCTCAGTGCTGTTACACAAGATTCTGCTGCGGATAGGGCTGGCTGGCGGTCTCCCTCCTAGAAATAAGTGGGTCAGGCTGGTGCCTGGATATACTCTTGCCCCAGTGTGGAGTAGATGGGAATTATAGGATTCATTTAGGTCTTAGAGCTATAGGAGAGACAGGTCCTTATTGGTCACACAGTCCCCTTCTGCCACATTTAGATCAAGAAACTGATGCCCAGAGCAGGGATGAAACTTGCTCAAAGCCCCCTGTGCCATGATGATCTTGGGCACACTCTGAAATCCACACCCCATAATGAGCCCTGTTGAGTAAGCTCTGAAGCTGAAACAGCCCCTGGCTTCCAGGGACAATGGGTAGGAAGGTATTAGGTAAAACCCCAGCCTAATCTTCTGCAACCCTGGGATAGCCTTTAGGATAGGCCTTGCTAAATAGCTGTAGGAAATGTAGGGAGGATGGCGTGCTGAAGCTCCTTATCTAGGCCTTTCCTGTTTCAATGGTCTTCATGGTTGACACCTTGGGAATTTTAGAAGAATGTGATAAGCATTGCTGTTGAGATTGGCACTTCGTGGTAGCACTTTCAAGTATTGCCTGCTGGCTGATTCCCATAGGAGAAGTGGCCCGGCCTCTGATATGAATAATCACTGGCCAGGAAGGCAGTGTGTGTGATGTATGTGTCCTCGTGCATGCACACACATACACACATGTGTATGTGGCGCTGTTAGTCTTTGGGATGGCCATATCCCCACGGTGCTGTCTGGGCCAAATCACAGAGTCACTCGGCCAGGGTCTGTGGGACCAATTTTGCATTCGAGTCTTGGGGGTCCTATCTCTCGGGCTTTTGCCTGGGCCCTTCTGCCCAGCTGTGCTGACATCTCCCTTTCCTTTGCCTATCACAGTTCTGGCTCATCTCAAGGCTCAGCTTGAATCTTCTTCTGGCTCTTCTGAGAAGTCTTTTCTCCCTGGCCCAATCCAAAGGCCTGGTGTCGTCCCTCTTTTGAATGCCAATAGCTTCTTCTGTGTCAGTCCCATGGTATTTTAGCACATACTCAAACGTTTCCTTATAGTTTGTATTGTTAGCATTTTTCATAAGGTGAAATCTCGTTGATTGAAGGAGGCAGTGTACTTGTATTCACACCATTGTCTATCCCCATCAGTGGCGGGTGCATAGTAGGCCCTGGGGAAAGGTTGGTTGCCTGGTGGGTCTGGAGTAAGCCAGTAAACGCCGACTCCAACACTGTCAAGCCTCGGAGGGCATTGGGGGCCGGTTGCCCTTCAGAGGAGGAAGGTGGGCTCATTCAGCCCTGCAGGAAGTTATGATTGGAGACGGCCATGGTGGGATGTGCCAGAGGGAAATAGAGAAAGGGGTTGGCGAGCCCCTAGGGCCCTGGTGCTGAGAGCCTGGCTGTGCCTTATCTGCTGTGCAGGGGGAGAGGGCGCTTGGTTGGTGGGTCAGAGGAGGGGCTGTGTCAGAACTTAACTGCTCTCTCCTCCTAGAAGTCTCCTGGACAAGTAGAGGTGAGCAGTTTGGAATTAGGCAGTGGGATGTAGTTCCTTTTCATTATCTTTGGGCCCAGATCTTTGCCCTAGTCAGTCCTGGGAGCTCCCAGAAGACTATACCAGAAGTGGGACATGTTTTCCCTTTAATTTTAAAGGGCTTCTGCCTGCTAACTGGGGGTCACTTTTGAGAGAGAGAGAGAGTGGGGGTCATATATATATATATATATATATATATATATATATATATGGCACTTGCCTCTTGTTTTGTTTGCTTGCCTGTTCATTCTGTGCTTGACCTGATGCCGTGAGGCTGGTCTGCTCAGTGGTCTAAGCTGGGGTCACCTGAGTGCCGCGCTGAAGCAGCTGGTGACTGTCTCTGGGACGGGGGTGGGGAGGGAGGTTTACGTTCTGCTCTCAGCCGTCCAGGATAACACTCAGGCTCCCAAAGCTGGATGCAGTCACCTCCCTTCCCAGGCTTTCCAGGCTATTCCAGCTTTGTGTTCTCCAGAACTTCCTCCCGCCTTACCATACCTCTTCTTTTTCCCAAATGCACTGGCTGCCCCCGCCGCCATACTTTTGTCCATGCTTGTCCCTCTGCTTGTACTATCCCTGCCTCCTCCACCATCAGTATACCAATCCCCTGTCATCCTGATTAGACACCCCAGTAGAATCCTGGGGGGTAGCAGAAATAGCATGGGCTTTGGGGCCAGCTAGTCGTGGGTTCAATCCTGCCTTCACTACCTCAGGGCTCTGCACATTACTTCTCTGGGTCTGTTTCAAATACACATTAGCATTGACCTCACAGGGCTGATGGGAGGGCTAAACTGAAGGAGGATGTGCCTGCCCTCTCTTCTCTCCTGCTGCCATTCTTAGTGTTAGGCCGACAGGTGCCCTATCCCTTGGTTGTCTCAGCAGCCCTCTCATTCAACAAATGTTTACTGAGCACCTACTATGTGCCAAGTGCTGGGCACTGGGAATGACTTTTGTTTGGGTGTCTGCTACCAAGGGTTGTGAGAGTCCATACTCAGTTCTGTGAGGGATTGATGCTCACACTAAGCTCTGGTGGCTGAGAGATCAGAGGTCAGAGGTCCTGATGTGGAAAAGACAGGAAGGAAGAAAGTTCTAGGCAGAGGATGAGTGGGATCCAATCAGGCATGAGCTGTGTTAACATAATCATCCTAAGAGTTAGTAGGAAGGATTCTCTGTGGATATGAGACACGGTCACATTTGCACCCCCAAAAGCAGACAACAGACTGAGAAAGACCAGGAGGACGCTGGGAGACCAGTTGAGCAAGGGAGAGCCTTGGCCAGTTGGTGTGGGGGTTATAGTCATGGAAACATTCTGGATGTCGTGAACCCATATTCTTGTGCTTGTGGCTGGGACATGGGCATCTAGAGAGAGGAGGGAGGAAAACCATGCCTCCTCCAGATTTTTGGCTCCTGTGAGAGGATGCTGTGTGGATGCATGGAGAGCGGGTTGGGGGCCAAGAGAAGACCAGCCCTTAACCCATCTCCCCCAGCGTTGTTAGCTCCTGGCCCTCAGATTCCTGGGCTGTCCTACAGCCCCTTAGGGCCCAAGAGGATTCCAGAAGACTTGTTCCTGGTTGAGGTTGGAAAATTAGCCCCTAGTCATTTGTCAGCACACTCAACTGTGGACATATCCCACTGGACACCATGGCTGTCTGTGTTGGTGAGATGGCCTCTGGCCCTGTCTCCTGGAGGAGGCCCACCTTCTCCTGAGAGCTCCATGCTGGGGCCTGTGTGCTCAGGCTCCTGGGTCTCAGGCAGAGCCAGCTAGGACAGGGGCTCCCACACCTCACTGAGGTACCTAGGCCTAGGGTCTGCCTCCCTCCCGGCTGTGCTATATCCAGAGGGAAACATTTAGAATATGTGAATATAAGTGGCTGCTGGAGACAAATCTACAGTTTCTCCTAGTATTGGGAAAGAGTGAGGCTACCAGAGGCTACCAGATGTTCTGTGTCATATAATGTATGTTTTATGGCAAATGAAAATATATATAAAATCTGTACCCAGAGAACTCCCTGCTTGCTTAAAGGGAGCCGGATCCTTCTTTTTACTCTTACCCTTTCACATTTTCTGTAAGAATTCCCTTCCGGGCAATGAACTTATCTGCCAAATTGAGGCCCAGAGGGAACTCTAATGGGGGGCTTGTAAACCCCGTCTTTTGAGGAAATCTTGGGGCCGAGGCCATGTTCAGCCCCACATGTTTACACAATCGTCTCTCTCAGCTCGGAGGGGCCATTAGAGTTAATTGGGTGAATAATCTGTGTTTAAAAAGTCCCCAAATACGTATTTACATAATCCATGCTTTGCCCAAGCCTGTTCAAGCCTATTTGTGGGATCTGGAGTGGATCCTGGGCTTTAACATCTTATTCCCATGCCTTCAGAGCAGCTTCTTCTCTTGGTGACTGTCCTTTGGTGGGTATGGGGGCAGGCAGGTTTGCCTTCTGCCTGATGTTGTGGCAGGGCCTGTTGGCCATGTGATCTTCCTGAGCCTTTGCCAAACATATTTTATGGCTTGCTGGTCGTGGCAGATATTATATGGGAGAAAGATTCTATGGTCTAATGAGTTTTTGGGAAGTGCTGCCTCTTATCTTGGCTCTTGGAGATTCCTCAAGGACATTACTATACCAAGACTCCACAGAGTCATGCAATAGAGAAACTGAGCTGGCTTTGTCTCGTCCAGCTTCCATCAGAGGCATTGGAGCATCTCTCCCCCACAATCCTGATGAATATCCTACAGAAATGGTGTTTTATAGGAAAGGACCTGGGAAACAACAATCCCACTCCCCCCCCCCTTTTTTTTTTGCAGGGGACACCTTGGGTTTTGGCCACCACCCAAACACTGTGTTTGCTGACTTTGGCCAATGCCAGTATGTGCAGTCATGTCAGCTATGAACACATGGCCCCCAAGAATGCTTTTCACATGACCACAGTCTTGTCTGGTTCTTGGAGCAGGGAAGAATCTGAGTATTTGAAGTAGGCATGTGGGGGTTGCATGGAGACACAATACTATTGGTCAGGGAGCCCTCACAGTCTTGTGCCCCACTGCTGGCTGGAATTTCTTCTCCAGCATGGTCTCCATGGGTCACTCCAGCCCCAGCGATTTGCCTGACCTGGAACTTGGGGCATTAGGAAGTGTGTGTCAGAGTGTGTTCTGAGGCCAGATTCTGCTTGGAACACAAGCTGAGTGCTCACACTCTTGCTCTGCTGTTACTTTGAATCATCCTCCTCCCCAGTCATTCCATGGCTCTCCATCTTGGCTGCTCATTAGAATCACCTTGAGAGATTTCAGAAATAGTCCTGATGCTCAGCCAGTAACCTGGATGTGTTAAATCACAATCTAGGTGGATGAGAAACTCGTCGTGAATAGACATTCAAGCTCCACAGGTGATGCCAGTGTGCAGCCACAGAGGAGGTGGAGAACAGTCTCTTGAGAAGAAAGGGGTGGGAAGGAGGAGCAGGAGTTCGTGGTTATGCTCAGGGCTTCACCACAACTACATCTGTTTGCCCTTGAGAATCAAGTAAGCCCACAGTCCTGTGCAGGCCACCGTCGGCGATGTGGCATGCTCCTTGGGTGAGGAAGGGGGACTCATCGTGCTGTGTTGACCTCAGAGGTGCCTTTGCCAGGTGGGTGATGGGGAGGATGACTGCTAACATTATCGAGTATTTACTGGGTGCCAGACACTGTGCCACACATCGCTTCAATTAACCCACGGCTCCCCAAGACCTAGGATTTCCATGTATAGGAGCAGAAGCTCAGGAGCAGCATAGTTATGGAACGTTCTCAAGTCATAGAGGTATTCTCCAGCAAGGTAGCAGGGATGTGAATCATCTGAGGTGAAGATTCTTGGTGTGGTGCTAGTGCAAAGCCATCTTGTTCACTTGGGCAGATCCTTGTGTGCATGGGGGCTGGGTGAAGAGGACCAGAACCAGCAGGGTGTTGGAGCCAGCTCTCACACAGCTATGTATACTCCTTCACAACTGACTTCAGTGACATCCCCCCCTAGAAAGCTTGGAGTCAGCCCCAGTGTGAGTATTTACACCACAGAAATTGGCAAACACTACAAATCAGGCTTTTATTTATTTTCTCAGAGAGCTGGCTGTTAAATATTTGCCAGCACATCGCTGGACAGAACCCAACATCCTAGGCCTGGTTCTTTCGGATTAAGGACAGAGGAGAAGGAGAAGCTAGAGCCTAAGGAGTTTTGTGCAGTGGAGTAAATAGTTGCATCAAGAGAAATGGAAGGAGAAGGCTGGGGGCTGAGCTTCTATGACTTAGGGCAACATTCAGGGAGAGACATGGTTAATGCTGAGTAAATGCTGATTTCTCCTAAAATTGGGGTAATTGCAACAACAACAAAATAGCTAGAGATGAGAGAAGGGCAGGGACCTTTCCGCAAAGATCTGCGAACCCATATGGAAGTCGTGCCCCACTACAGCATGCGAGGAGCTCACAGAATCATGTTGCAGCTGCACATACTGGGCCAGAAAGCCATGTGTGCGTCCACATCCCGAGTCTGTCTTTCGGAGGGGTGTGGATAGGGACTCCAGCGGCGAGATGGTTAAATCAGAATAACAAGGGGTGATTTAGCTCGCAGCCCCAACATTCCCTTGCTCACCGCTCTGGCTGGCCCCGCTAATGCTCCCGGGTTGCAAATCTACCTATTTGTCAAGCCTCTCTCCACCGCCTGGCTCTCTGTGGCTGCTTGCATGCTTTATTAAAGAGGCGTTTGCTACCTGTCATCTCAAACGGCCTCTTTTATCCAAAACAGAATAATAGAGATATCTCCCTCCAGGGACTCCGGATGCAAATGCCCGAGGACAGGTTGCCAATTTGCTGCGTGTATTAGGAGAAGGAAGCTGTCAAGGGAAACGGCCGGGATCCAGGCTCTTCTAACAAGCTCATTTCTGGGTTGAGGGGAGACCCGGGCCGCTCGAGTTTAGATTACGTGGGCACGAGCCTCCGCTTTCCTACGGACAGCTGTCAGCAGCCATCTCGTTTCTCCCTGGGAAACAAAATTGGCTTTTCTTCCTTCTTCCCCTCCCCCAGCCCATCCTCGGGTAATAGAGGTCCTGCCAATAACTGTCAAGAAGCCCTTGCGCGGAGCGGAGCAGTGGGCTGCGGGCTCTCTGCCGCGTGGGGCTTGGGCTGTGCTTTGCAGCCTGAGAATGTAGGTCCTGGCAGGTACAGCCTTGTTTGTTCGGGGTTCGGGGAGAGAGAGCGCATCTCCTCCTCTGAGGGAACCTAATCAAAGCAAGAACACTGTCCTGGTGGCCCCTGGGCAAAGATGCTCCTCCTGGCCCTCATTCCAGAGGGAGGCACCATCTTCCTCTCAGCCCAGAAATCTCCCCATGCTTAGTGCCCACTATTAGAGACCCTACATAAGGATCCTTGGTTTGACTCTTGCTCACCCTGTAAAGGAGAATCCAAGCTCTGGGACCATTCAGCATGACACTCTGGATCCAAGGACTTTCTATTCCTAGGAAGACTTTGGGCAATGGAGGATTCCAGTGCAGGAGAGAGGTCCTGCTGCACCCACCAGGGGATCCCTTTGGCTCCTCTGTTCCTCCTAAGAACCATGTGTGCCCCTCTCCCACCAATTTCACAGATGAAGAAGCTGTGATCCAAGGCCTTACGGGCAGCCGACAAGTGTCAGACTTTGGATGCGAACCTGGGACAGGACTGTTCCATGTCTTGTGTGGCTGTGCCTAGGGTCACAGGGGCCATGCTTTGCAGGGGGTTCATAGGGCAGGGAGAAACTGGCTTGCACCTCCTCTGGGTGATTCCACAGTGTCACGTCCTTGTGGGTTCAAGGCTGTGCATCCACCCTGGGGGGCCGACAGAGACTCCTGACTGGGGAGTGGTAGTCTTGCTTGGTTGGGTGTGTATGTGAGGCTTTCTGGGTCTCTTAGAGTTTTCTTGATTAGCAGGTGCTCATTACCATGTTCTCACCTCCATTCCTTCCCCAGTGCAGCCTCAGGACTGAGAACCCAGGGCAGGGCCTCGAGTGAACAGAAGTGTTCTGTGAGCATGGCAGGGGTTTGTATTGGGGAAGGGGACACCTTCCTTGTGAAGGAAGTAGGGGCAAAGCGTGTGCAGGGCTAGACCTGAAGGTCTACATAAGGTAACCCAGTATGTAGAGATACCTTCTAGGCCTGTGCGATAGCCTGGAAGCAAGAAATGGCCAAGGAAAGCAGGGCCCTTCTTGACTGGGAGCCAGACGGTGCCCTGGGGTCATGGAAATGAACCTTAGGGTAGTCTCCCGGGGGGGCCCTGTGGGGCAGGCTGGCCATATGGCTGTGGCAGGGAGGCCCCACTGAGCTGTAGGCACCACAGGGCTGGATGTTGCTCTGCACACATTTGGCTGCTTCCTTGTCATCTCACACAGTTTTGATAGGGGCCCAATCAATGCTCGTTGCTACTCTGTCTCACATCCTTCTCTTCCTTGGTGGTGGTTTCACCCCTTTCTTTTAGTCCTCTGCCAGCACCAATGGTGCACCAAATGTGTGGCATACAATCTTTACTGGCAGGTCTAGCCCTGCACATGCTTTGCCTCTACTTCCTTCACAAGGAAGGTGTCCTAGCTTTCTTGCACATTTGTTGCAGCCTGCCTACTCCCAGCTCATCTCCAAGGTGGGCTACTTGGCTTATCCAACCCCAGTGCCCTGTCAGTATCCCCATTTTTTTTCTTTAAAGATTTTATTTACTTATTCATGAGAGAGACACAGAGAGGGAGAGCCATAGCAGAGGAAGAACTAGGCTCCCTGTGGGGAGCTGGATGTGGGACTTGATCCTGGGACCCTGGGATCACCACCTGAGCCAGAGGCAGATGCTCAACTGCTGAGCTACCCAGGTGCCCCTCCCATTTGTTTTTAAAGATTTATTTATTTGAGAGAGAATGTGAGTGGTGGGGGGAGGGGAGGTCAGAGGGGGAGGGAGAGAGAGAATCTCCAGTGGACTGCCTGCTGAGCGCGATTTAACAACCGTGACATCAAGACCTGAGCCAAAATCAAGAATCTGCCACTTAACCAACGGAGTCACCCAGGCGCCCCTTAGTATCCCCACTTTACACACGAGGGAACAGAATCTCATTGAGATTAAGATCAGAGCAGAATTTGAAGCAAGACATTCTGACCCCAAAGTCTGTGGTCCTTCTTCCAGCAGGGATGCATGTTGCAGGTAGCAGAGGTTTGGGCTCAGGGGTGGGAACTCCATAGGATAGAACAAACTCGAGAGGCCACATCATGTGATTGTTCTGGGTGTTGGTTCTTTTGTGAGGAGGGTCTAAGATGGGCCCTCAGCTCCGGGCTGACTGGTAGGACAGACTACTATGTGGATGGGGAAGAGGAGGAGGAGAATCTGCAGAGCAGAGCCCGGAGGGCTCAGATCTTTTAGGGCTGGGCTCGCTGCTTTGTCCTCAGCCTGTAGGGATGCTGGGCTGGGGCTGGGTTTTCCTGCTGATGGGACCTTGAGCTGTGGCCCTGAGCCAGCCCGTGAGGCCACCAGCCCTGGCTATAAGATGTCTTGCAAGGGCTCTTCCAGTGTTGTCCAGATGGCCCCAAGACAGATCTGACATGGGTCCCTCTGCACTCTGTGGCCGGATAGCCACCTCACGGCCAGCCCACTACAGCTGGCCACGGAGTCCAGCTGAGGCCAGAGAGCCCACAGGCATCTGTCTGGAATTCTTTGTACATAGTCCACGCTTCCTAGAATACGATGTCAAAAAGGTAGGCTCTAGGATGAACGATGACAAACCCAGAAAGAAAAAAATGGAGTATTTGTGGAATTCTACCCATGAACGACAGTGGTACGCTTGAAGTGATACTTCAACTTGAAATGCGAGCTTGGGGCACCACACTCATTTTACCTGAGCCCCAGCCATCTCATCCAGTGTCTGGTACATGGTGAGCAGTCACAGAATAGTTGAGGCAATAAAATGGGAGTGACCCTAGTTCCGATCTGAGACTTGTGGGGGATGGAACGAGATGAAAGCCTCTGGTATGCAGTAGGCACTAAAGTGGGTGCTTGTAACTCTTCTTTCTGTAGGTGGGGCCGGGGAGCTTGGATACATGGTGCTTCTAACTTGTTCTACCTTCCTCTTCTCCCCTGCTTTCCCTCTGCTCTGGGATTCGGAGGCCTCACTGTGGAATAGAGACATGCTGTAATTTCTCCAGGGGAGATTTCCCAGGAGCAAACCTCCTGGGAGTCTTTGAGTAGATAGATATGTGAATGCCAGGGCTAGAAAGGCCCCCGGAGGCATCGTGGAGCCGCATCTCCTCCCAGCACTACCACCTGCCAGCTGTGTGGCCGGGGCAGCCCGCCTCTTCTTTGTCCGAGGGACCTAGTGTGTCGGAGCCTGGGACTACCTGGAGGTACTCCCCTTCCAGACCCTCTAGAGGTAAACAAACCCCTGCCTCCCATCCTGCTGCCTTTCTCAGGGCCTGGAAAGCCCGGGCCAGCAGACGTGCTCTGTCAGGGCCTACAGAGCCAGGCTTGGCTTAGGGAGAAGACGTCGTGGGTTTGTGCATTAGGGGAAAATCAGCCCCAAATAACTCCCAGATTCAGGTCCAAGCAGTGCAGGTGAAGGCAGGTAGGAAATTACAGCCACTTGAGGCTTTCTCTCCCAGGGACTTGATTAAAGCTGAGGAGTGTTGGAGCCAAAATAGTTGGGAAAAGTGCCCTTTGATATGCTCATTTGGTTTTAATTTTGGGGGGCACAGGGCAGCCCCAGCTTGTTTTATTTCTGCTTCCTTTTAGCGGCTTTCACTTGGCTCCTATCCCCCACTGCCACCCCTCCCCTGCCGGAGTTTGTGAATTTCAAGGTCAGCTGAAAGTCAAACTTTACCACGTTGGTGATGAAATGCAAGCAGATGTGGCTGGTGGGGCTGATGGTGGCCACACCCTGAGAGCCGTGCTCAGTCCTGTGGGTGATGCCTGGCAAAATTAACAAAGTCTGATCGCTTACAACCCCGGATTTCCATCTCAGAGATTCAGATTTCAAAGCGAATGCCAATCAAGCTTGTGTTTACGTAGAGGGGTAGAGAGTAGTGATGCCACCAGGGGAAGGTGTGGCTGCCCCGTCCTGTGTGCTAGGGACAGCGGGCAGATAGGTAGATAGGTGCCTGTGTTTGGTGTTGGCCTTTGTCACATGGTGCTGGTTCTGCTGGGGACATTGTGCACTGGCCCATCTGGCTGGCGGAGGGGACTTGTGGATCTTCCAATGCTGGTGACATCACGTGCCCATCCCATTGCCCTCACCCCCTTGGAGGTGGGTTAAGCCATTGGCGAATGCTTGCCACGTGACTAGCACCATGTCGGCAGTGACCTCAGGGAGAAGGTCAATTTTCAGCTCGGCTTCCCGGCGTCACCCACACCCCTCTCTCTGCGTGACTCAGAAAGTGGCCCAGCCGGCTGCCTCCTGCTCCAGCACTCTGGCAGATACGGTCGAGTGGTGCCGAGAGGAGTGGTTTCACGATGTCCCAGCTGCTTCTGGCACGACCCCAGACTCTGCCCCTCAGGGTCCGGGAAAGGCCTCATACTGCTCCCTGACCGGGGGTCTGTTAAAGGACTGTGGCAGCTTTGTGCATGGCACCCCTGGGATCCACCTCCCAGCCACATGCCGGGACCGGCTTATGCAGCAAGCAGGGACAGTCCGCAGACTTGGGTTTCTTTTTCTGGGCTCACCAGTTCCGCCCAGCCCAGTTCCCTGCACCCACTGCTTCCCAGAGCCCCACCGCAGGGTGGAGCAGATGCATGCACAGCCCGAAAGGCAGGGTGGCTGAGGGACAGGCACTTGGGAGTGAGCACCGTGTTGGAAACCCAGCTCCATGAGTGGCCGGCTGTGGGACCTGGGCGCCCTCCTCAGCTCCTCCAGGCCTGTTTCTTTGTTGTGAGGGAGGTAATGGTGCCCTCCTTAGAACTGCCCCAAGCAGGAGATGAAATGGTGCATGTAAAGTACCTGGCACAGGGCCTGCTGCCTGACGCTTGGTAATGCCCGCTGTTAGAGCTATTGTCCAAATCCGCGAGAGCCGCTGGAGAAGGCGGGGGTTGGGGGGGGTGGAACCTGCCCGTGCTCCCCTGTGGCCTGCTGGGATTTCCTGGCTGTAGAGCCCAATTACCCGGCCTTTCCCTCCGTCCAGGAGTGCTGTCTCTTCCCCAGGGTCCTTGCCCCAGCTCGGAGGGGAGTGGAGGCAGATGTGGATGGGGAGTTAACCCCAAATCACCCTCTCCACCCGGGGTCTTTGAGTGGCAGCCTCATGCAGAGAAGTGATGTATAGAAAAGTGTCCTTTAAATTGAGGAGTTGTCCAAAAACGGGGTTAGCTTTCACAGCACATCTTTTTGGGTAAGAAATCCTGAAATAAGAAAATTCTGAATGCAGAACAAAGCAGAAGAGCCTGCCACAGCAGCGCATGTGAGTCAACCCGGAGCGTCTCGCAAACAGCCTGCCTTGTTAAAAATCAGTCCCTTGGTGCGGGGGGATTAGCGCTCTGCAAACTTCCCATCCCAGGCCTGCCTGCATTTTTACTTTACCTGCTCTACATCTCTTGCTCCCCCTTCACACCCAGGGGGAGTTCCCCCCCCCCCCCCCGCACGGCACATAATGGGGGCCACTCCCATCGCTAAAATGATGGAGAATTTTTTCATTGCTTTGGGCAGAAAAAATAGTCACTTGCGCTGGAAATACAGAGAGGCAGAGACAAGGCCTGGAACAGCTCCCCCACTGCTTTGTCCCCGGCTCAGGCTCTGTGGGAAGGTTCAAGGAGGCGTGAGTGAAGGTGGCCTGACAGGTCTCAAGGTCACTGTGTAGGAGTTCTAAGGGTCATTCCTTTCCTCTTCCTCCAGGAAGTCTTGCCTGGTTTATTTACGCATCAGAGTTGGGGCCTCCCATCTGGGGTTCACAGACATAACTGTTCACTCATGGCCCCCCAGGGGTTGTGCAACATGTAGTACCCACAGGACCTGCCAAGTGCCCCCTGTCCAGGTCATTACCTGCTAGTATGGCTCATGTGCTATTAGAAGTATGTCCAAGACAGAGCAGCAGGCCATACGCCAGAGAAGGTTCCATGCCTCCTTGCCTCCACTGCTTCCCTGCCACTCTAGGCTGGCTGGAGCAAGGCTGTCCGGTTAGCCTGGGTTCTGGGGCACAGGCCCTTCACCTCGTCCTGTTTGCTGAGCTTCCCCAAGCTTTGGCAGCTCATTATTTCTCCACTGGCGGGTGAGTGGGAGAGGCTGAGCCAAAGGGAGGGCCAATTACCAGGGCCTTCCGCCACGCACAGCCTTGGATGCATTTTCTCAAATGGTGAAGCCCTCTTCGGGGAGAGGCAATTTGTGGGGAGCTCAGGGCAGCATAATTTATGGGCCCCCCTCTCTCCCAGTTAGGAATGAGGTGGCTGTGGCTTAATTTAATTAGCTGGGTTTAGCTGAGCACATGACCAGGATGGGCCCGGAATCCTGGTAAACGAGGCGCATTTCTCTTCTGAGTAAAGCATGGCTGAAGAAGAAAAGGTCTAAAGTTACTCGATTCATTTGGATCCTTTGGGTAGAGATGTCTTCCAGTTTGAAATATAAAGCCACTTATTTTTCTTAACAAGAATCCAGCCCACCAGCTACAGTGTTCTGCTCATGCATTTAATAGGAATAATTGCATGGAGCTCAAATTATCATAACCTAATGCTCTTCATGCAGATCTAGCCTTGTCACATTTTTCCCACAGGGAAGTGAGTGTGTTATGCAGGGCGGGGAGAAGCTGCCAGCCTTGTGTGCTGCCTTCTTTGCCTGGCTCTGCTCTGCACTGACTTGTTAGTTGACTTGCTGGGGGTGCAGGCCTGGGGCATAGAGGGGCTTCTAGAAGGAGGGGCCTGGGTAGCAGGTGTTCCCTATAGGTGATACATAGTTCTCAGTTGGGCATAGCTCTCTGTCATTTCAAAGGATGGTCATGGTAAGAGAAAACTAGGTTTGCAAGGGATCAGGAAGTGCTAATATTTCTGGTAAAAGCAATGGTCCTAATGATGATTATGACACCAGGGGTGCTGAGAGGCTTTAAGATGAGCTGCTCGTGATAGACCCTGGGCCGGTATTTTGGACTTCCCAAAGCACAGAGGGACTTGATGCAATTCATAGGCACAGACTGGAGAGGGCCATGAGCTACTTGATCTCAGCTTCCATATCCACGTCTGTAAAATGGGGATATCAACACCTCTATGAGTCCCTCATAGAAATGGTTTAGGATGCCTATGAGAGAAAGAGTCCAGGTGTGAAGGCTCAGCAAAGTGCTGCCAGGTTGTTTGAATCATCACACACACACCCCTCCCCGGCCCGAGTGCTATTACCTGCACAGGGAGAAGCTTCCTGACTCAAGCCAGGCCTCCCTTTGAGCTTAAAATGACCTGCAGGGTCAGAATTGCCAGAAGCAGGGGTCGGCTGCTGACTAAGGGTGGCCTGGATTTGAGTCCTGGGCTTTCTCCAAATGTGGCCCTCATGCAGATCTTGTGTGGCAAGCCAAGGGTGCTGTGTTTCTGAGCTGTCCCCTCAGTGGTTCTTGACTTTGTGGGTCCATGGAGGCAGGCCTTCAGGTGAACCACCTGTGGGAGGCACCCGGCGATGTGAACAGAGGACCAGAGGACCGGCTTTTCCAGCCAGTATGGCACACATGGGCCCTATGTGAGTCCTCCATGACCTACCTCCTTTTGTTTCTGTCTTTGTCTCTTTCTTTCTAGAGCCTCAGGTAAAGTCATCAGGAAACCCAGGCTGGGTTTGGCCATGGTTGCTGGAGCCTCAGCCTTACCTTGTTGGGGCAAGTGGTGGCATGTGCCAGGCACACTGGGAATTCTTCTGTCCTCACAGGGCCAAGCTTGGAGGCTCAGGGCATCTGCCCGGCGCCATCAGAGAGACCGTGCTGGTCCTCTGTCTGAAGATAAAATGATCACCAAGGTGGTGCAAGTGTTGTAGGAGGCCATTGTGGTTCCTCTCCACAAGAAGATTGCTTGCTATCTTTTTGTTCACAAAGCAAATGGTGCCTTCCTTCGCCTTCCATCACAAACTGTGTTGTCCGCCACTTCAAAAAAGCGGAGTGAATATTATTCCAATATTTATCTTAGCACAAAACTAACATTTCAGGGCCTGTGCCCATAACTCAAATGTTGATGGGGAACACATTGTGTGAATGTGGTGCAAATATATACAAGGGGGAAGTTGCTTATATTTAATAGCGAAACAAGAAGTAAACATTTTTGAATAAAAATGGCAAAGCCTTGGGTTCTACGCATTGCAGTTTCTCAGTTGCACATATTTAACTGGCACCTCTTAGGAGCTGTCATGAGGTCTGAGAGTTCAGCAGGGTTGAGGTAAATTCGTATTGCCAAGGATGCCTCTCAGAACCTGGACCCTCGATTTCACATTCCTGGCATTGCTGGGCTCTAGCTGACCTACAAGCTGGTTGTGGCTCTGAGAGGTTCACAGCCACTTCTGTGTCTCCACGTGTTTGTTTCACGCAGATGCTCACAAGTGGCAGGAGCCCCTATAAAGGCACAAGGGAAGGGGGGAGAGCCCTGTTTTTCAGGACAGTTATAATCAGGCCACTCTGCAAAAGTACCCCTCAACCCAAAGCCTGATCCTCCCTGTGGCATCCCCTGGGTGGAAAAGACAGGTATGGGCCCCCATGATCTCGCTCTAGGAATTCTTGAGCAATGGAAACCGTGGCTGCCACTGGCATCTTGCATCATGCAAAGAAAGGCTTGCATGTACAAGTGTGTACAAATGTGGGGCCTTGACACTGGCAGGCTCCGTTTCTGTTACTACTGTGGGGTGTGGACATGTGGGCACTCGCAGGTCCTTCTGGAATTCTCCAGCCTGTGTGCCGAGTTGGGGAAGCCTTTGTGGAGAGGTGGCACCTGCATAGCCCCAGCCCCATGCCCCTGTGACGATTTGTCGGGTGATAGGTCTGGAAAAGTGGAGGGGCTCTGTGTTGCCACACACTGGTTCCTGGGGCCTTAGTTTCAGTTCTAAATGTGTTTTCCCTGCATGGAGATGGCCACGTGACTTCTCCAAGTGAGGCAAGGACACTTCAGATTTGTCCCCGTGGCTCTGTTCATGATCACTGCCTTGTTTCCCAAAGTTTCATTTCCTCCCTGGCCGTGCTTTGTGTTTTTATGGGCTTCCTGAGATGGCAAAGCCTTATAAACCCTGATGCCCTACTTTGCAAGGACACCCAGAAGTTCACGGGTGTGGGGAGAATGGGAGCCTCTCTGGGCTGGTTCCACAAACACTGTCCAGCACAGCTGTGGCTCTGAGCTGTGTGACGTGCTGGGAAGTGTGGTGGGACAGAGAGGCAGGGAAGGAGGTGCAGTTAGGTCAGTTGTGGTTCTTAGGTACCCTGTGAGAAGGACAGAAGTTAGAATTTTATGTGGCAGTTGCAGGAGCTCTGCTCTGGGAACTAGAAGTAAGAATAAATTGAAAAGTAAAAAAAATCATGGGGCTAATGCAGTGTTTATAAATAAGCTAGAAACTCTTCTAGGTACTTTATGGGAATTAATTCCTTTAAGCCTCACAGGTTGGTGAGGTGAATGTTATCAGATGTATTTTACAGATGTGGGTACTAGTATTTTGTTGGGGTCAAACAGCTAGAGTGCTAGAGCTGCCCTCTGATCCCGGGCAGTCCCCAGGCATGTGCCTTTAGCCACTACGGTAGGTTCACACCAGCACTTGCCTCTTTTCTTTTCTTTTTCTTTTCTTTCTTTCTTCTTCTCTTTCTTCTTTTCTTTCTTTCGATTTTATTTATTTATTCATGAGAGACGCACACAGAGAGGCAGAGACACAGGCAGAGGGAGAAGCAGGATCCCTGCAGGGAGCCCGATGTGGGACTTGATCCCAGGGCCCTGGGATCACGACTGAGCCAAAGACAGATGCTCAACCACTGAGCCACCCAGGTGCCCCCAGCACCTGCCTCCTGATACTATTTGTGCTACAGCCCTTTCCCTGGGGACTTGGGGTTTTGCTGAAGACCCCAACCTGGACTTTTCCCCTCTGTGTCCACGGATGGACAGGATGGTGCTGGGTGCTCTGAGGAGAGAACAGGTCAGGATGTGGCTGCTCAGTGCCCACACCGAGGGCCGAGCAGGCTTTTCTTTCTGGCAGGGAAGGGACTGGAGGTGGTGCTGTGGTGTGGGTCCAGCTTGCTATTGGAGGAGAACATGGTGTCAGCTCTGCCCAGTCCAAGCTAGGAGGCTCGTTCCAAGGTGGGACGTAGAGCTGGAGCAAGAGTTATGTGACTGAATTGAGGCCACACCATACCTTTCTTCTGGCAGTTTCCAGGAAGTGGATACCATAGAATATTCTTCCCCAGCTTACTCATAGTGCCCTCAAACATGTCAAGGCCTTCACACGCATCAAGCTCTTACCTGCTGCCCGCCCCCCCCCCATTATTATCTGCTCCTAGCTAAAAAGCAGACAGTGATATGGCTAGCTCATGCCTGAGAAGCAGCTGGTTGAAAGCTCTTTGGACATGCTGGGTGTATGTTGGTGTGAGAGCCTGGTGAGGAAGAGGCAGGATGTGCATCCAGCCTCAGGCTGGAGCATAGCAGGAGGGGAGCTGGCTGCAGAGGGATGTGGTGGGGAGCAAGTGGAGGTGCTGATGTTGGAATGTGATGCCAGTTGTGAGAGCAATTTCTGACTTAGGGCATTGTCAAGGATGTTTCTGGATCTTTAGGCATGTGAGTTGGGGACACTTGGCCAAAATGGAGGGGTTTCTTCACTACGTGAGTTGTGGGGGAGCATTCAGCGTGGGGGTCGGGGGCTGTGGGAATAGTTTTTGGGGAAAATTGATTCATTGTGAGAAGGGCTTCATGGAGAGCTCGGGGAATAGGCTTTCGCCAAGCATGTGGATAGGAACAGGTGTCGAAGCTGAAGAATGAAACGACGCATAGGACCATCGGTGTGTCCACGGATGGTGAAAAACTATAAAGCTTGTTACAGAATACCACTGGCCTCTGAAAGCACTTTTCCTTCCAGTGAAAGCATGTTCCTCATCTTCTTGACAGGGTTAGGTGTCCTCCAGGGCAGCCTAGCCGTGGGCCGTGTGCTACCCAAGGGATGACCTGAGGGCCACCTAGAGCAGATTCTGAGCCAGGAAAGAGTGGAAGGGGGCAGAAAAAGCAGGCATATTTGCCACAGTGTCCAATTTCTTCTTTTTCTCGAAGCAGACCCATTGATGTTCTTGTTTTGGTGCTGGGGAAGGACGGAGGTAGTGCCTCTTGTGGTGTGAATTCTCACGGTATGAAGTGACTCCGTGTCCCAGCATTGGGGGTAGAGAGGTCTGCTTGGGTGATATGACTGGTCTTCAAGTCTTGACAGACCTGGACAGAGGATAGGCAGCAGTACCTCATTTTAGGTGAGCTTTTAGAAAAAAACCACTTCTTTGTCTACCTAGAGAACCATCCCCCGTTGCCATGGAAACAGCCAGAGGGGAGGGGTGCTGGTGGTGGGATTTGCTCTAGGAGGGTGCCAGGGCAGAGGCTTCAGGGTGGCCCCATAGCCTCTGCCCCTCTGTGTTCCTTCTGGACCCAGCTAATCCCCTGCAAGGCTGTCATGGTGCAGAACACAGTGGATGTGGAGTTAAAGTGCTTCGAGGGTCTGTCTCCTGAGCTGCTAGTCCAAGCCCCTGCTGCCTTTGCCTCCTTAGTGCTTTCCCTGCTCTCACTGCCCAGGTGGCCCTGGGTCCCCGAGTATCAGGCTGTCATCCACATAGTGCCAGAGTGATGGGGATCCTGCCATGGTGGGGGACCCTCCGGAACCTTCTTGTCCTACTCAGGCCTCTCCTCTTCAGGGCAGGGTTTCCCAGAGTGTGGTCCATGCATAACCGGTGGGACCTATGATGACTCCAGAAGGCCCCCTGGGAAACCCTTTTAGAAGTTGTGTTTGACGTGTATCAATGTTAATCAGCATGTGAGATTTCAGGTGTTAGGACCAAGATGAGACCCTGAGTCTGTGGGTGGCCGCAGAGTGTGGTGGGAAGGGCAGGGCTCTGGGGCTGGACTGCCTGCTTCCAGTCCTGGCCCTGCCGTGGACTGACGGACGGGGAGACAGACATTGGGCTCCTTGCTTACTCTTCCTGTCTAATCGGGGTTTATAAAAGCCGCTCTCTCTCGGCTTCTTGTAAGAATGAAGTGAGTTCATGTGAGTAAAGCATTTAGAAAGCGCTGGCGTACGTAATAGCTCTGTTGTGAGAGTGGTGTGCCCGCGGGCCCTGACGCGGACCATCCCGGGTTCCTGTTTGAGCCCCGCGCTGGATCTCTGTGAGTCCCTGGGAAGACACCTTAGCTGTCAACCTCCTCAGCTTCCGTCTCTGCGGCAGGGGAACGGCATGCTGACTTGGCAGACGTGTGAGCTCAGAGGTATGAGAGCCGCGTGGCGTGGAGCCTGGCACGCGGGAGGCCCGGTGGCGGCTGCTGTGCGGCATTGGCCGTGGTGGTGCTGCCACAGCCGAGCTCCTGAGGGAGGCGGTTGTGCTATGGTTGTCTTGGGGGCTGGACGCGCCCGGTGGGGGGAGATGCAGAGCACGTGCAGAGGGGAACTGTTTTGGGCTGAGGGACAGTGCCTTCCGGTGAGGCGCAGGCGGGCAGGGCTGCTTCGGCGAGGCCGGCAGCCTGCTGCAGGGCGACCCCCGAGGCCGGCGGGGAGGCGGCTACGCTGGGGCTTTAGGCTGCCCGGAGTCTCCAACCGCCTGTCTGGGGCACATGTGGGAAGAACCAAGGCAAGGTGGGTGTTTGAGCCCGAGTCCTCTACTCAGCCCTCCTGGGCCATGAAGGCTGTGACGTGCCCTCCCAGGGTCTGGTGAAGGCTGATCTGGGCATCGGAGTTGATATGCACGGGGTCTGCCTCCCCATCGTGCTCTGGGCTCCATGGCTGAGCCCTCTGGTCCGGGCGGTGGGGGGGCGGCTGACCTCTGCCTCCTTCCTGCAGTCACTGGAGCCACCTGGGCTGTGACGGCCCACAAGAGGAGCCTTCAGGAGGCCGGCACTGTGGCCAGCAGGGCTGCTTTCGAGAAGGCTGGAAGGGGAGAGGCTTCTACAGGCCTCATGTGGGAAAACCTAACAGGTGTCCTGACACTTGGCCTGAGGGAACGTGGCTGAGGGATTGGCAGTGCTGAAGGGGACAGTTATAGTATGGTGTCCCGGGGCTGGCAGCCTGGACACCCTAGTGACCTGGGAGGGTGCAGAGGCTCCTTATGAGTGGCCTGGAGCCCCCTCCCAGAGAGAGGAACTTAGGATTCTGATATCTTCCCTTGACACTGTTGTTGGGGGAGGTCTTTGGTTGGTTGTGTGGGGGGGGAAGCACAGCCAAGGGGTGAGGCCCCAGAGGGCCAGTCATGAGCTCTGGAGCTCCGCAGGGGCCATGGGCTGCTTTTGTGAAATTATCTCATATTTTGCTTTGAGGGAGGGTTTTTAATTTTATTTTTATTTTTTTTTAAAGATTTTATTTATTCATAAGAGACACACAGAGAGAGGCAGAGACACAGGCAGAGGGGGAAGCAGGCTCCCTGCGGGGAACCTGATGTGGGACTCGATCCTGATCCCGGGACTCCAGGGTCAAGCCCTGAGCTGAAGGCAGATGCTCAACCACTGAGCCACCCAGGGGTCTCTGAGGGAGGGTATTTTAGTCTGTAGTTCTTGATCCTTTGTTTTCAATTAAGGGGTCTCCGAATTTATCTTGTAGCTGTGTCTATCTTCAGGGGACAGAGAGGGGCCATCTGTGTGTGGGAATCGTCATAATAATCAAAAGATGGCATTGCCAGTTCTATCACTACTGCTGTTAAGTTGACATTGGCTCTCTATCCTTCTGTGCTTCACATGCTGCCTGTGAGCCCCAGGAAGTAGATGTTAGCTCCATCTTACTGATAAGGAAACTGAGTTTTTGAAATCCTGACTACCCTGGGATTAAAATTAAAAAAAAAAAAAAAAAGAAAAAGAAATCCTGACTGGCTTTTGTTATTACTAGTTGTTAATATTGTTTAAAGGAACATACATAATACATAGCTTAGTAAGTGTACTCAAACTCAGGACTTCTTTTTTAAAAATTCAGGTATAATTAGCATACAGTGTTGTATTATTTTCAGGTGTACAATATAATGATCCAACAATTCTATATATCACTTGGCGCCCATTATGGTAAATGCACTCTTAATCCCCTTCATCTATTTCATCCACCCCTCTGCCCCGTGACTTTCCCCTGGCAACCACCAGTGCTCTCTGTGTTCAACAATCTTTTTGGTCTCTTTTTTCTTTGTTTTTTTCCTTGAATTCCACGTATATGTGAAATCATATGGTATTTGTCTTATTTCACCTAGCATTACAGTCTCTAGATCCATCCATGTTGTTGCAAAGGGCAGGAGTTCATTCCTTTTTTATGGCTGAATAATATTCCATTGTGTATGTACACACTTTATCATCTGTAACTCATGACTTTGTGATTTTGAAGTTCATACTCTTAATCTCTTAATAGCTTCTATATTCTCTTGGTCTGGTCAAATCATACTAAAACAAGGGCAAGGGAGGGTATAATTTCATCTTTATCCTGGACCTCATTGCTCTCTGAGCAAAGATTGTGTGTTGGGATGATTCTGGGGCTTATCCCTCCCTCTCGGGTCATTGGCCACAAACCCTTTCCATCCTCATGGACCATATTAAATGCAGCCAGCTGGCTGATCAGGGCCCCATTGAAGATGTTGTGTGAAGTACTTATGACTCTAGAAAGCTTTCCGTCTGCTGGCAGGACCCGGTGATGATGAAGCCCTATGTGGAGCCTGGCCTGGGTCTGTGATACTTACAGAAGGGCTGCTGAGGAGGCAGTGGGCACACAGGGCTCTCTCCCTGGCCAGCAGATGTATGGCCTGCCTCTGACTCCCGTGGCACCTTCCTGAGAGATCCCAGACATCCTCTGGGGGAGATGGCTGATTTTTGTCCTTTTCAGGCCAACTCTGAATCCTGTGCAGTCATCAAGTCAGAAAGGACATGACGGATATGATCAGTGGGATTTATAAGACCTGATTTTCCTTTTTCTTTAGCCCCAAACCTGCTGTGTGAGCCTGAACACGCCACCATCCATCTCCTGGCCTCTGCTTCTTTCTCTGTAAAGTGGGGATGGCCATGCCTGTCCAGCCACTGACACGGCATTGCTTTGAGGACTTCTGAGATGAGTTAGTGAAGGGCTTGTCTGTTCTAAACCTAAGTGGTTAAGGGCTGCCTTTAGCCACCTTCTGGGAAGCCTGTCTTCATTTTCACTGGGTGAGAGGCTATATATCCACAACCCCCTGAGTCCTCTGAGTTGTCATCACACTGTAGCAAAATGGCTAGTCTATGAGGTTGTGTTCCTCCCATTCTGAGAGCTCTTGAGGGCAGGGACTGTGCCTTGACCATCATTGATGGCACAGCATTGACACTCAGCAAATAGTTGTTGAATCCATAGATGATTAAATGAATCAATTTCCAACCCTGGGAACAGGCTAGATGTGCTTGGAGGAAGGTCTCTTCTGATTTCTAAATCAGCAAAAGACTTTGTCAGAGAAAGGTTACAAATGGGAGGGATCACACAGGATTCTCTGAGTAGTCTGTGGGTAGCACCAGGTATGGCTTGATCCAGCGCCCAGACTGGCTCCATGACAGGGCATATTTCTCTCCATTCCTTGACTCCTTTAAGCAAAGTTCTGTTCACAAGCCCATCTGCCTTAAAGGATGGCTACAGTAGCTCTCTTCCCACATCCTCCTCTGTTTGGTCCCACAGGACAGATGGAGAATCTTTGTTCCAACATATCTAGTGGAGATCTTGGGGCTTGCTCTGATTGGACAGCTTTGGTCCTGTGTCCTCTGAACCAATTACTTACAGGAGGGCCATGTGCTTAGATATGGGACATGTGCTCCACCCCATGTGGAATGAGAGTATGGGAGGGATGGATCCTCCAATAAAACTAACCCTCTTGCTGGGAGAAGGGGAGACATGAATATTAGGGAAATACAAGGTATTTTCATTCCAGATAGCACCTTACTTTTTTTTTTTTTAAATCTGTGTATCATTTCTGGGCCCCTTCAAAGTCAGAAGGTGTTTTCCTCTTCAGTTACCAACACCAGCTTCAGCAGTCCTGGGGTGCATATCTAGCCTGGGCCACATCACCCTGCAGATGCTAGCTCCCTGGCTTAACTGGGGACTATCTGTTGGTGCTGGGCTCTTCAGTGCTTCCTGGCTTAAACATCTCTCCATCTGCCCACCTCAGTCGGGAACATCAGCTGTGTGAAGTCCTAGATGTCTTTTGTCTCAGATGAGAGAACCAAAGCCCAGAAAGGCAAAGGCTTTTCCCTGATGGCACAGCTAGTCAGGGTCAAAGCCATGACTGGAACCAGGCTCCCACCATTACACCAGTGCAGTTTCTACTTTGCAAAGGGGTCTAAGAGCTACAGACAAAGGCAGGAGAGACTCCTTGCAGGAGGCTAAAGGACTCATTATGGGAGGTCAAGCACCAGAATGATGTCCCGTAGATCAGCCCAGGCTCCAGATGTCACCCTGAGCTTCCCTGCCCTTGGGTGCCCAGCCCAGGCACCCAGGTGCAGCAGGCTTCCACTTCCAGAAAGTCAGCAGTTAGGTGAGCCAGCCTTTGCATTTCTCTGAGCTGAGTGATTAGGGTCTCTAAGAGTAACCATTATCTGTGTGCCTTGGGAATGCATGTTTTTCACACATGCAGCCCTTCCAGAAAGATTTAGCCTGGGGATGAAGCGGACGGGCTCTATATTGAGGGCAGATACCAATCATTTTTACAATTGTTTGCAACAGGAGAGGAAACATGAGCTTAACAGTTCTGTTGTGGATAGATTTGGGGGAGAAACAGGAATGAACTGTCAACAGGATGGCTTCTGCTTTTATCCCGGGATCTGCTGCTGTTGCCTGCAATCTGGCTGCCCTGTGCAGAGCCCTGGGATTTACAGACATTCTTGCAGGTGCGGGCCTCATTGTGTGGAGCTGTCCCAGGGGCTGGGCCGGCATGTGTGGAAGAGAATCTGTCAGGTGTGTTAGGGGAGGGAGCACACTCCTCGGAGGGGAATTACGAGCAGCCCCCACACTTCTCTTACTTGGGGGGAGGAACCCAAGCCAGGAGTGCAGACCTGAATGAGCACCCACTGGCTTCTTGATTTTGACTAAGCCGCTCTCATGTTTTCAAAGCGCTAGACAGCAGTAACCAAGAGGAATAGACTTTTCAGCCTCTCACCAAGGGGGAAAAAAAAAAAGCTCCCGCTCGAAATCCATTTGCGGGAAGTTTGAAGTTTGAAGCCCTCCAGCTGCAGACTGGCGGCCTGGGTGGTCGAATGGGTGGGACGGGTGTCCTTGAGTGGAAGGAGAGCGGAGCCTGGGGCAGCTGGGGAGTAAGGCAGGAGGGTAGCAGACGTCTTTCCCAACAGCAATGCATTTGCCATCCCGCAGACCTGGGTGCAAGTGTTGCCTCTTGTTTTGAGCCAGCTGCAAGATCTTGGGCAAGTTCCTTGGTGTCTCACAGCCTCCGTTTACTTGCCTATAGAATGGGGATAATACCTAATTGGTTGTTAAGAGAATTAAATGAGATGATGCATGTAAACCTTTTGACACTGAGCTTGGTCTTATGGTGGTTGCTATTAACAAGATTGGTGCCAAGGGTGCTCCCCAACCCCAGTCTTCAACACCACCTCCAAAGATAGTTGAAATAAATACATAAGCCATGCAAAAACAGCGTGTTTCTAGACAAGTTGCTAGCCTGT
Source organism: Canis lupus dingo (assembly GCF_003254725.2). Taxonomy (NCBI): domain Eukaryota; kingdom Metazoa; phylum Chordata; class Mammalia; order Carnivora; family Canidae; genus Canis; species Canis lupus. Next base: position 22,499,761 of record NC_064253.1, read on the forward strand.
TTTCTAAGTAGGTGGCCACCTTTATGCCCCTGTTTCGTAGAAATTCCAGAGCCATCACTGATTAATATTGGTACAGGAAAAATTTCAAAGTGATTTGCCACTTTCCAAATAATAGGCAATTATGGGTGGGGAAAGCACTCTGGACCCAATTTGCATGATTCCTCTTTCAGGGAAGATACAGGTGGGAGCTGGTTACACATACATGGGCTGCTAAAACGTGGGGCAGGTGGAAAGACCTGGAGAGAGAAGCAGACATTGGGGCCCAGGTTGGTTTCTCATACTCTCCACTCTTATAATAATCTGAGAAGGAAGCCCAGAGAAAAGAGGTCAGGGGTCGCCTCAGGGGTTTGTGTGCCTGCATCCTGGCATCCATCTCCTGGTGCCTGCTCCTCACAGAGTTTTACTCCATCTAACAGAAAAAGGGGTATAATTTATCCCGGATTTCGTAGCTAGGAAGGAGCAGAGTGGAGGCTCAGACCCAGGCCTGTACCTCACCCTCCCCAAATAAGCTTTTCCAAAAACATGTATTTCTCAGTTTCTAGAAGCACAAAGTGGAGTGTGGAGCATTACATCTTGACACTGAGGCATGGCAAGACCCAAAGGCAGCAGGGAATGGGGAGTTGGTAGTCTCAGAAAGTCACCAGGGTATAGAAAAGTACGTGGGGAGTTTGGGGTTCCAGATGCTCTGGGCATCGAAGGACCCCATGAGTTGTTTCATGCCTGTTGCCCCTCATGCAACAGAGCAGGGCCCTGGAGCACAGCTTCTGCAGGAAATCCTCTCCAGACAGCGCCCGGGCCCATCTGGTGGATGGCAGCCCTGCTGGCATCCGTGTTAGCAGAACCCAGGGAGTATGGGGTTGGGAGAAGCCACCCTGGGAGGCACACGGGGAAGGTGGCAAGCTCCAGCTCATGCAGTGTCTAGGTCACTAGCTTCCCAGTGGGGGTTATGCTCCACTCTCCTTGTCTTACCTTTCCAGGCATCTTTGTCACCCTTGCTGTGTTTGCAATTCAGTTTTTAATTGGTTAGTTGGTTAACAGTATTCCTGGCATCAGGATGTAAGCACCACCAGGCCAGGACCTGTGTTGAGTTTGCTCAGTATAATTTCCCTAAAACCCAGCATCATACTTGATATTCAGTATTTTATTCATTCTTTCATTGACTTGATGTACGTTTATTGAGCAGCCTGGGTTGTCGTTTGATGCTAGGACTGGAGTGCAGCCGTGAACACTATGGTTGAGTCCCCCTCTCCTGGAACTTCTAGTCTAGGACTGTGCACTGGGAGCTCCGCATGCAGCAGAACAAATGACGGCGTGAATGGTCTGGGCCACGGTTCCTGGCCCCATGAGCATCTCAGGCCAGTGGCCGGCCGGGCTGCAGGCCTTCCCTCCTGAACGTGGTCAAATCCAGAGCTCTGCTCTCCTGTGATGAAAGGCGTTGGCGGGAAGCCCAGGGCTCGCCTGCCCAACCTGTGAGGATTTCAGATTTGTTCCATCTGAGCAGTCAATTAATTAGTAATTGGAGCGACCCATCATCCTGGGCTCTTGTGTGAGTTGCCAGGTGCCCCTCCTTCCTCCTTTCCATTCGCTCAAACTGAGCAGCCCAGTTCTGTGATATCATTTGAAACTGGGCCAAGAAGCAATTAATGTGCTGTTTGCTGACAAGGATTTGCTGCTGCTCCAGGAGCAGGGGCCGGGGCTGGGAAGGCCGGTGCAGGGGAGAGGAGATGAGAGGGCAAACAAAGGTGCGGAGGGGGGCTGCTACCGGGCTTCCCGCGGTGCTAGTGCCAAGGCTGGGCGGGAGTGGCCTGCTCTCCTCAGACCTTCTCTCCCCACTCCCTGCTCAGATCTGGGTGCTGCAAGGGGGTGGCAGGGGATGGATTTCCCGGGAATTCAGATGGCAGCCATCAGTTGCTGAGCTCTTGTCTGTGCTAACTGCACTGGCTTCATGAGTCCATTCACCCCTCATGGCAACTCAGAGCAGTGCCATGAGCCCATTTGACAGGCAAGGAGACCGAGGCACCAGAAACAAAAGGGTTGGCCCCATATGATCCAGGCAATAAGTGGTAGGGTGGCTACTAAGCCTCTGAAAGTGCTTGCCTGTTTAGGCGGGTGCCCAGGAGGGATAGAAGGGTCAGTCCCGGGCCCACCGCCAGGTCACAGTGACTTGCTAGGGGACAGGGCTTGATAGATGATGGCATTTCGTAATCGGCATCCGCCTCTGGAAGGTGGTTAGGTGGAGTCTGGTAGAATGGGCTGGCCCAGCCCAGGTGATGGAGCAGAGGCCTGAGACAGAGTGAAGGGCCAGCCTGGGGTGCAGCTGAGAAACAGGGACCCACGTCCCCATCCTGGGTGCCTGTGCCAGGGCCTGGGAATCATTACTGCAGCAGCCACCACCGAAGGCCTGTTGTGAGGGGGCTGGGTGGGCCTCTCTCAGTGGCTGGGGCACCCAGTGTTCTGCCTTCTACCCTTCTTGGCAGCTTCAGGGCCAGCCCCTGGGGAGTCCTGTCTGCCTTGCTGTTGACTCATCCTGGGTGGAATTATGTACAGAAGTTAGTCAACAGAGGCCACTGCCAGGACCACAGGCAGCTCTCTGCAGGCACTGTGCAGGCCCCTGGTGGTCTTTCCAGGACACAGAGCACTGGCCTTCACAAGTATGCTTCTGGGCATGGGGGCTGCTCACTGCAGAACAACAGAACTGGAGGCTGGAGACCTTCACCCATGTGCTCTGGCTGTGAGCATGAGCTCTGGCCTCTGCCAGCTTGCCAGGGGGAAAGGGAGACCCTGGACCTGAAAGTTCTGGTGCCTTCCGTTCCAGACACTTGCAGAGCACCCCATGGGCCAGGCATAGGGCTGGGCACTGAGGATTTGGCAAAAATAGCACATGTGTACGGTTGCCAGTGTCCTCTTGAGGTAGGGACAGACGGATGTCAGCATGGGAAGCACTGTCCCACGAGAGTTCTTTGTCGATGTCTTTAAGGAGGTGTGATTGCCACATGGTGACGCTCTGGTTGGGTAGATGGTACTCAAGGTGAGAACTGCATCCACACTTCCCTCCCGGGGGCAGCCACCATTTCCAGGGGTCCCCTGTGTGCCTCCCAGAGATGTGCTCAGTCCAGAAGACAGGCGTCAGTGCTTGTCCATATGTTTGATACCTCCAACCTTTTTCTTTACGTGAATAGCCACCTTCTCTTCATGCCAAGCTTCTCCGTTGCTTTTTTCCTTTTAGTGCTTGGCAGATCTTGGCACCCATTCCATGTCAACTCAGGCAGAGTTTGCCTCCTTGTTTTTACTGGCTGCATATTACTCCATTATATAGCTGGGCCATACAATTTTTTTTTTTTTTACTAGAGTCCTATTAATGGGCTTTGTAGTTGCTTTCTGTCTTGGCTGTAATAAGCCATACTGTTGTGAGTGTCTTAGTGAACACACTGGCCTGCAGGAACTGTTTCTGCAAAGAGAAATGCTGATTGAAGTTTATATACATTTTTAAAAAGGATTTTATTTATTTATTTAGAGAGAGCACAAGCACCCAAACTGGAGGAGTGACAGAGGGAGAAAAGCAAGCTCCCCATGGAGCAGGGAGTCTGACGTGGGGCTTGATCCCAGGATCCTGGGATCATGAACTGAGCCGAAGCCAGATGCTCAACCGACTGAGCCACCCAGGTGCCCCAAAGTGTATATGCATTTTTAACTTTTGTCGATTCTGCTATATTGCCCTGTCAGGAGGTAATACCCATTTCCTCTCTGAGCAATGGGGCGTAAGGGATGTACTTGGCCACATCTCCACCCATTCAGAGCATTATCAAACGTGCTGATCTTTGCCAGTCTGACTGGTGAGAAATGGTATCTTCCTGCAGTTTTGTTTGGTGTTGACATGGTTGTGTGTGGTTGAGCTCTTGTCCGTATGTTAAAAGCCAGGTGTGGCTCCCGAGGCAGGTTGAAGCAGAGTGCTCTGAGTGGCGGTGTGGCCTTCCCTCTGCAGGCAGGTTTGCTATCTCTAGAAGCCTCTACCCAGTGCTTGTTCAGTTACAAATGCTGATTGAAAAGGGACAAAGAGCTGGGTTGAGCTTGGTGGGGCCACTCTTCCAAGGGCTGGATGAGGAGGGGGATGCCAGTCTGCAGTGCTGGGGAGGGCATTGCTGTGTCTCAGTACAGAAATGGAGTAGCCTTTAGACCAAGGGAAGAATGCAGTGCAGCCTTCTCCCTCCTAGGTCTGGTGGGCCGTCCTACCTGGAGGCACAAAGATAGGTGTCCTATTGGCTGTCAGAGCTGTTTCACACTTAGGACTTAGAGAGCTAAGGTAGCTGCTCTGGGACACCCTGGTCCTCACTGCCAGGCTCCAACCCAGCATATCCTCACTGCCCAGAGCTTGCTCTGCTGTGTGCCTGTGTGGTAGGGGACCCCCACATGTGTCCTTAGGATGCATACATCTGCTCCCCAGCTTCCCTGCCCTTATGAACTATCAGTTGTTAAGGCCTGTTCACCATGTACCGCCGCCTTCTCCTCCACTCCCCAGGCCCTAGTGCAAAGAGTATCCTTTGGCCCTACTCCCACTGACCTCCTGACTCCAGTCTCTTCCCACCCTCCTGACCACCATGGCTCCTTAGTAAGCCTTCACCTAATGGTGGTTCTGGCTGTGGCATTGCATGCCTAGAAGCCTCGTGGACAGAGAGCAAAATCTATCTCTGTGACTGGCCCCTGCGTCTTGCTCTTGTCTCCAGACTCCATCTCTATTTGAATCTGCCAGCCCACCCTCCCCAGACTTACTTTCTACTTTTTGGCTTCATTTAGTCCACTCTGCTGGCCTGGGATATTGCTCTTACTCTGCTTCACACCCACACCCCTTGAGACTAAAGGCAAGGGCTCCATCAAGGAGTTATTTGCCTGCCACACTGACTTCTCTTTGCCCAGGGGTCCCTCTGGGGTCAGTTTCCAAGGTCCAAGGGACCAGTAGTGGCAATGCTAGTTGTACAAATCACAACCAACACATGCAGCAAGTGGCAGACTTGACTTGTGAGATCTATGTAGCCAGTGTCCTTAGATGCTTAAGGTCTCACCTTACACTGGGGAGCAAGAAATACTTAGCTAGGACAGAAGCTTTGGTGTCTTGACTCCAGCACATGACGAGTGCTCCCTAGCTGGTGAATGAATGGGTGAGGGGAAGATGAGAACCACTGAGGGTTTTGTTATTTTAATAATTAATTAATTAAAAATATTTTATTTTATTTATTCATGAGAGACAGAGAGTGAGGCAGAGACATAGGCAGAGGAAGAAGCAGGCTCCATGCAGGGAGCCCGATGTGGGACTCAATCCTGGGACTCTAGATCATAACCTGAGCTGAAGTTAGATGCTTAACCGCTGAGCCACCCAGACAGCCCTTTATTTTTTAAATTAATTACTTAATTTTTAAGAGAGAACATGAGCAAGCATGGAGGTGGAAGGGGCAGAGAGAGAGAGAGAGAGAGAGAGAGAGAGAGAAAGAGAGAAGCAGACTCCACACCCAGTGCAGAGCCCAGTGTGCGGATTGATCTCACGACCCTGAGATCATGACCTGAACTGATATCACTTAACTGACTGAGCCACCCAGGTACCCCAAGAACCACTGAAGGTTTTTTGAGTGGGTGAGTGACATGACTGGGAGAGTCACCTGATCACATGTGGGTAGACAAGAAAAGAGGAGGCTATTCACAATGCTGATAGAGCCTCTGAGGTGTTGAGGGCCTGGGTCAGGTAGGTGGGGGTGGAGGTGGTGAGCAAGAGGGACTCCTGTGTCTGGTACCTTCTAGGCCTCTCTGCTGGGCAGGCCTGGGACGGCTGCTTCCCCTTCACCGTCTCCTGCATGGCCCCGTATACACGGCTGATATACAGTAGGTGCTCAGTGGGGAGGTGCTGGCTGGGGTTGGACCTGGACCCTGACTTTGGATAAAATCTGGGTAGAAAGGCCTTCCCAGTGGGCTGTGTGTCACATTTTGTTCTTTTCAAATAGAGACGAGAGCCACAGAGAGCATGATGTACATGATGTGGTCTGGCTCTCCTTCTCAAGTGCTGACCAAGGCAAGTTGTTGACCTGGTTAATATGATCATGTTAATTGGAGTTACCATAAGCATCACTCCAAGCCCTGTCTATAGAGAGCCTAGCCCAGGACCTAGGGCACAGTAGGTGCTCTGCTCATAGGAGACACTGTGCTGGTGGTGAGAGACTCATGCAGAAGCCAGCTTGGGTTTTGGAACTCCACAGGAGTCAGATTGTGGTGAGGGTGATACTCTGGATTTGCTGCCAGAGCACCCACTTTTCCCAGCCCCTTCGGGGCCTGCTGTGTGAGCACAGTAGCAGAAGATGGGCCATGCTGCAGTGTTTGCGGCTTGTCATGGGATGGAGCTAGCAGGACGTGGTCAGGATGATTGTTTGTGTCGTGCTGGTCTGTTTGACTAGATGACCATGTCACAGACTTACCTGCCTCTCAAGACCACCCTGATCCCTGGTGGCTCTGGTTTGGCCTGAGGCTGGCATGTGGGGGCAGAGGAAGGGAAGTCATCGACAATCTCAGTATCTGCACTCAGCCCCATGCCAGGCTGATGTCACCAGGCGTGAGTCCTGTCATCAGACACAGGGATGGTGAGCGGGCGGGAATGTCTTGGGAGGCCGGGCAGCCATTGTCAGCTGGCTTATCTGGATTAGGCTTTTCATGTGAAGGGAAGAAAGGAATCTGCTTTGTCGCAACTAGGGCATCAGGCTAGAAGCACAGTTGGTGTTTCTGGCAATCCCCAGCACTCTCCAAAGCTTATTTGTTTCTTTTCCGAGACACATCCAGGTGCTCTCTGTTATGATAACAAGTGGTGACACAGAGTTAGCTCGAAATGGGATAAACAAACAGACTAAAAATAACTGGATTGGGGGCGGCTTGGCACTGAATCTAGCGTGCAGGCTGTCACTGCTCAGCCGAGGGGTAAAAGGTAGGCACCATCAAAGGCACCCCTACCCCTGGAGCGATGGAGGTGTTGGGGTTGGGTGTGGCCAGTCCCTCTCCCCCATTCCCACTTCCATCACTGCATAACTGGGCTGCCCAAGGGTGGAGGTGCCAGATGGTGCCTGAGGTCCGGAGGAGGGGTGTGGTGGGCCCGGATGTAAGCGAGGCAGTTTATGTCTGTTTGGAGGAAGCCGGGCCAATGTTTGGACATCTTTATGGTTTTGGAAGTTTCTTGGCCTCGCCCAGAGGAGCCATGGTTGCATCAGAAGTTGAGATCGTGTCCTTGGTGGCCCATGTAGAGGGAGAGAAGAGCAACAGGAGCAAATCCAGAGTCTCTAGGGAAGAGTGGGAGAAACAAGACGTCTTTCTACTTCCATGATGCATTTGGAGGCCTGTCTAGGCAAGCGAGAGAGCTAGGGGGCATGGGTCTGACATGTGCAGGGCCCCTTAGGTGGGGTACTCATGATTGGGTCTACATCACTGCAAAAGGCTTAGTCAGAGGAAGGGTTCACTGTGGAGCAGAACGAAAAGAGATGCATGGTTGTGGACCTCACTTACTTTCCCATCGCCAAATTGAGTCTTTGTTTTCACTGGGGACGTTGGCACCTGACAGTCAGTGTCGATGCTCTTCCTGACCACAAGCCACTTTTACCACCCATCCCAGGACCCCATGCATTTGCTCTGGCAGTCCCAAGTCCTGCCTCCCTTCGGGTTCTCCTCCTGGCCATATAGTAGGACTGTACTTCTGTGTTCCCTTGATGTTACATGTGGCCATATAAAAACCCAGCATTACTTTCTCTTTCCGTCTGGCACAGAATTCCAGTTGATCTGTCTGCTTAGTCCCCAGAGTGAAGTCAAGGCAGCGGAGAGACCCCAGCTGGCCTGTGGTGGGTGTGTAGTATAAAAGAGGAGGAGCCCTGTATGGATTCAAGGCATTGAAATTTTGGGGTGGTTTGTTGCTGCAGCATAATCCAGTCCATCCTGATAGCACAAGAAGGGAGAAAATGGGGAGAAAAACCATGTGTCCAGCCTAGAATTAAAACCTAAGAGCTTATAAAAGCAGAGGATGTTTTTTTGTTGTTGTTGTTTTCTTGCTCATTAAGCACCAATTATACTGGCTTTCTGTTATTTGAATAAGCCATTATCTCCACCACCTCAGGCCCTTTGTGCTTCCTGTTTTGTCTGCTTAAGGCATTATTTCCCCAGATTTTTCCCTGAGACACCTCCTTCTCATTCAGGTCTCAGCTTAAACATTATATCTCAGAGCACTTCCCCACTGCCCCGAGTCCTTCCCGCACACCCCATCCTCTATCACTTAATTACCTTACCATACTCATCTCTATAGCAGTTAACCTGTTTGTTTGGTTGCTTATTGTCTTTCTGCTCCCCGGGAAAGTCAGCTTCATGAAGGCTGGGACCCTGATCATCAGGTACATATTTAGCCAGTGCGTTCAACAGTGCTGGCCCAATATGGGACAAGTATACATACTGGATGAGGATGTAGACAGGAAGGTGAAGGGCACAGGAATTTATTGCGGGGACTGAAGGCTGGAGCCTTTTAAATATACTCATTCAGTGCTGACAGTGGAGTGGGAGCTTAATAAGTATTTGTTGAGTGAGTGAGTTCTGGGAGGGAAGGGGGGTGGTGGCAGCACCATTGAAGAGTCTGGGAGAAGACTGAGATCTCCAACGCAGGAACCATGCTGTCCCATCTCTCCACTCCCAGCCTGTACATGCCAGGAGCGGAGAAAGTGCCATGGCTTCTGTAGGGAGGCGGAAAGTTACTAGGGTGGTGATTTGGGCCATCCTCTGGCACGCCATCTCAATTTACTTGGTCCCAGAGTGTAGAGAGCCCCAGGGCAGAGGCATGACTGGCTGGAGAAGCCTCCTAGGCTGCAAGGTACAGTCCTATAACCGTTCTAGCAAATGATACAGATGGATTGAGAGAGAGTCTGTGTGTATGAGAAAGAATAATGGGTGGATGGATGGATGAATGAATGAATGGGGGCATGCTAGACACCACCTGGACCAGCTTTACAAGCTCTCTATCACCAGAGGGTCTCTTGCTGATCAGGACACTGGGAGAAGCCACGTGTCCTGGAGGTGGGGTGAGGAATTTACAGCATGTGACTCAGTCTGGGTGTAAATAGGGGAAGAGGCTCACCAGCTTGTCTTGTTCTGAACCTGGTCTTTGTCTTTCTCAGAATCTACCAACACTGGGCCTTGCTGGATCCCTGGTCTTGTCTGTGCCTGACTGTTCTTCTCCAGGCACTGAGTTAGCCCAGTGATGTCAGGTGCATTCCAGCACAGCCTCCTATGCGAAGAATTCTTTGACCTCTGAAAGCTGGTGACACCGTCCTGTGTGCTCCCATAGTTCTTGACTCACCCTTGTAGAGTGCTTTTCTCTCTGACCTGAGTTACTTCTGGCTCTCTTCCTCCCTCATCAGATGGCAGGGCTGAGCTCTTCTCTCTGCCTCCTCACTTGCCACTCAGCACGTGGCCTCTTTCCTGTCAATGATTATTGATGATAAGGAATATGGCATCTTCAGGTCCCTGGAGGGCTGTCAGCCAGAAGTGGAGGCCATCTGATCATGTGCCTTCAAGGGGCAGGACCCAGGCTGTCCCATGGAAAATATGGACAGACCATTGTCAGCTCACTATCAAAGTGGCCTTCTAGGGACTGAGCCACTTGCTATCTCTGGGGGTATGTGAGCAGAGGGAGCATGAACCCCCCACTTACCATTCCAGGAAGCAGATGGAAGTCTGAGATTTTTCAGCCCCTATCAGAGGTTTACTGGGGGGTCCTTGCAGACTGGGGTCTGGAACAGCTGTGATGTGAGGTAACTGCCAAGGGGCTGAGTTGAACTGTTAGGGACCCAGGTAATGGCAGGATCTAGTCTGGAGATGCCAGGCATTTGATGGGTGTCCATGCCTGACCTCACTAAAAGGGGAAGCTGAGCAGCTTTGTCAAATGCCCCAAGCACTGGAGATGGGAGGGGATGGGTACCTGACCCACATCGGGTGTACAAACTCTGGTCGCATGTGCTCTGTAACAAGCTGGGCAGCATGGACGGGCCGTGCCATGCGTGCTTTAGAGTCTCAACTCTCGGGATCCCTGGGTGGCGCAGCGGTTTGGTGCCTGCCTTTGGCCCAGGGCGCGATCCTGGAGACCCGGGATCGAATCCCACGTCGGGCTCCCGGCGCATGGAGCCTGCTTCTCCCTCTGCCTGTGTCTCTGCCTCTCTCTCTCTCTCTGTGACTATCATAAAAAAAAAAAAAAAAAAAAAAAAAAAAAAGAGTCTCAACTCTCCTGTGTCCTGCTTGGCTTTTCTGAAGGAAGCAGCCACCCCATTGCCCGCCCTCCCTTGCCCTGGCAGATGGATGACACCCTGCAATCATATACCTGGCTCTGTGTTTCTCGGTGGCCCTAAGGCAGGAGGAGGAAGAGGCATCCCCAGATGGCAGGTTGTCACTATTGTGAATATTAATTAAGGGCAACCTCCCTAAAAGGGGGCCAGGAGGTCGGGCAGGGGGAGCTGTCAAGCCCTACCGCCCACTGTAAATTGCAGACCCAGCAGGAAGAGATGGAGCCTGCAGGTGGATACTACTTGACTGCCCCAGAAGGAGGAAGAAGGGCTTCCCTCGTGGGGAACAACAGCCCAGCCCATGAGAGACCATCCAGCTCAGCCAACGAGGAGCCACTGTACTTCTAGTTCCCGGTTTATTCTGATGGACTTAGTGTTTCTGACTTCCCCCTTTCCTCTGTAAAGGAGCGCACCTGTCCTCTGTTCTCCAGACTTGCCCACACTTCTGCCGTATATTCTCTGTCCTGGATTCCAGTTCTTTCCTAGTTCCAGATAAATCCATTTTTTGGTGGTAAAATACCTGACAGTTTTATTTTTAAGATTCACAATATGTAAGGGGAGCATTACTGGGCCGGGGGCTCCAGGATCTCCATCTCCTTAACCCTGCAGTCCGGCCTCCCCTGCCCCTATCACTGCCTGCTCTTCCACCTGTTGTGGCTCTTGCTCTCTCGCCGCATGTTTGCAGCAAACTTTTGCTGTGTATGACTTCTCACAGGTGGAGGATATGTGCCCAAAGAAGGCACTGGTATTCTTTGCCCGTGATGACGGGTCGTCATCTGCCCTCTAATGGCAGGGCTGGTACTGCTTTGTCCTCCTGCCAGTTGAGCTGCTCGGCCCAGGGCTGGGCACATACCCTGGTCCAGGCAAACCCAGCTGGTCCTGCAGGGGGTAAGAGGTGGGTGGGGCAGGACTTTTCCTTCAGGACAGGCTGCACACCAGTTAACCTGATGCCAGCCTCGCTCTTCCACTATTGACTCAGCTGCTAGATGGGGTTAGTGGGTCTGACCTGTCACTCCAGTTGCTGGGGAGTGATGGGCTGAGGGACAGTCTGAGCTGGTTATTGAGGATGAGGGGCACAGTACTAGCATGGACGTAAATGGAGAGGCATGGCATGAGTCCCTTGTCGTCATTGGGTGTTAATACTTCCTTGTGCCCCCACATGTGGGATGGGTGTGTTTGGGGGAGGGACCGTGCAGCACTTGGAGCATCTCCTGAGTTCTGCTTAGCTCCTTCAGCCATTCAGAGCACCTGCTGTGTGCTGGTCACTGGGTAGGACAAATGAGGCCCTGGCCCTTCAGGGTGGGTGTCATACGATTCACTCTGAGGAAGGGTGGGAGGATTAGGTGGGAGGAGTATAATCTGTCTCTGGGTTGTGTCCGCAGAAATTACCCCTGATAATGAAGTGGTAGCAGCAAAGCCCCGGAGAGTCCAGCAGATTCTGTGAGGCTGCCTGAGCTTTGGGATCTTGCTCATAATTCAGTGAGTGCAGCTGTGCTGGAGGATAACACCATATCGTACACCACACCTAATAACAATGGATAATTCTTAATATATTAATGTAGTATAATATTATAGTAGACATATTTTCTAGCTCCATGGAGGTCACATATGTGAACTGGTCTGATTCTAATTTTTTTAAAAAGACTTCATTTATGAGTGACACAGAGAGAGGCAGAGACATAGGCAGAGGGAGAAGCAGGCTCCCCATAGGGGAGTTGTAGGACTCGATCCCAGGACACTGGGATCACGATCTGATCCAAAGGCAAGTGCTCAACCACTGAGCCACCTGGGCATTCCTGATTCTAATTCCTGGTCTGAATTGGCACCTCCCCTCCACTGCAACCCACACCAACCTTAGCTCCCTGTCTCATTGCTTTCATGACACCCTGAATTATTGGAAATGTAAGTTCATTCATTGGTTACTAGAAAGGAAGCTGTGAGGGCATGGATTTTGTCATTCAGTGTCTTACCTTCTGCGCCCAGAACGGGTCTGGCATGGGGTAGAGACTCAACAGGTATTTATTCAATGATTAAATGAATGGATAGAATACAAGTTGGATTTTTACATTAGCAAGTTGAATTGGGTGTTATTGCCATCCCATATTCCAGGGGAGACAGATAAGGCTTGGTGAGAGGGGGTGATCTGCCCATATTACTCAGCTGGTGGGGTGCCAGGGTGGCATTTGGACCCACACACATGCATGGGTCAGGTGGATATGGGTATCCCCTAGTTGTGGTGTGTGGGGGTAGATCCTGGCACGCGTAAAGGCCATTGTTCAGGCAGCAGTCACTTTATTGCACGTGGCACGTCTAGATGGAAAGGCTTTACAGGAATTTTGCTTTATAGGCACATAAAGGCCTTTATTACCCATAATGTAGACATGGGTCCAAAGAGGATTCTACTCTGCTTACTACCAAGGGGTTTGTGTGTTGAAGGCCCTTGTGGAGGCCCAGGGTCTTGGCCCTGCTCTGAGGCTGGACCCCAGGACGGGGAACATTCTGGTTGTTGGCAGGGCTTGGGACCCTGGGCAGCTTGATATCTAGGGGCAGGATGGAACAGCAGCATCCCTGGATTGAAATGCAGGTTTAAGCTGCCTCAGTGGGAAATGTGACGTTATGTGGCTTGTTAAATCCTACAGGGGCATGAAAGAGAGCTGCTTCTAATTATCAGGATGGAAATTAATGGAATTAAACCCCTAGCCAGGCTGCCCAGTGGTGGAGCAGGGAAAGCTTTGGGTTTGTGGTGATGATTGGCCAGCAAGTGTTGGGGGGATCACATGCAAGCCAAGGGAGGAAGCACAAACTGTCTGTAAATGATCAGGCTAGGGGCCAGGGGGTCCTTGCTAATCCTCACAGCTTTGCCCCCTTGGCCAAGACCAGGAAGGGAAGTGTGGGTGAATAGGAAGCTGGACAAGGCTTGGTTTGCAGAGACTTGAGAGACAGGAGAGACATGGTGCTATGGGCAGCCTTTAGGGATTTGGTCTCTTGAAGAGGTGATGTGGAACTGTGCCCTTCCCTAGGGCAAAACTGGTATGGAACCTGGGCTTGCTTTTGAGCATTTGGATGAAGATATTGTCCTCAGGTAACTTCATGTGCCTCAGGTGCCTTGAACATGAGGGGGAAGCCCCTAGTGGGCTTGATTCCTCTCTTTACCATGGGTCCTGAGGACCATGTGGGGGTACCGTGGTTGAATGGATCAGATCCGTGATTACACCAATCATCCTCTGCTACTACTTCTGTTTAAAAAAAAAAAAGTGGTGTTGGCTTGAGCTGAGAGCCATAGGCTGAGTCCTGGCCCTTTGGGTGGATCAGAGCCTATTGCTTGTGTGTAGGAGCAGGTCTGGTTCATGTCTGCCTTCTGGCCAGCCTCATGTTGGGACTCATTCTCAAAATGTTGCCTGAGTACTACCTGCCATCATCTATCCAGTGTGCACTCAAGAGAAAGGGTCATTCAGGCAGGTACACAGTCTGCTCAGGTGATCTCACCTGCCTGACCTCAGTTTAGGAGAGTAAATACTCAGTATGTGTTAAGTATTAGTCACAACCTAGGGGATTGATACCATATCCTTACTGGTGAGATGCTGGGGCTCAGAGAGGTGAGGTGACTTGTCCAAAGACACATAGCCAGGAGAGGGTGGATAGGAACTGGGTGTTGCTTATGTCAGAGCCTCAGGGTTCTGAGGCATAGCCTTCTACTACCTTCTTAGGTGGATGAACCACCTTTCCTCCTTTGACTCTCAAGCCTTACTCTGTAGCATTTCTGGACTTCCCACATCATTCTTTGCGGGTAGGGAGGGTCAGGCTTTATCAGCGCACTATGCCCATGAGGAAACTAAAAGACTGAGTGGCTTGCATGACTCACGCATGAACTAATTTATACCTGTCTGTGGAACATGGTGCTGGGATGATGGCTATATTTTAGTTGAAGTAGGTGAGGTCCTTTGATGCCAGTAATTTATCATAGGGGCTCTTGCCTGGAGCTCCCTTGGTCTTGGGGAACTGGCCATCTGTGTGTGGAACCCAGGGAGGCATTAGTGATCCCCTGGGCTCATGGCTCCCTGGACAGGGAGCTTCTCTTTCCTGGGGGCTGCTTATGCTGGCGGACCCCCCGGGGTGTTGCCTGATGGGGTCGCATGGGCTAGTGCACGCATCCCTGGATAGAGTGGGCAGTGGGATGCTTGGGCTCATTTGGCTGTACTGGACTGTTGGATTGTTGCATTATATTTATTCTCACTAATCTACTTCTCTTGCCTGTTTATACATTGCAGAGATCCAATAAAATGTATCTGAGGTCAGAGCAAATGAGGAACATTTTGGAAAGGAATAGAAGAGGAACGCTATCTGGGAGTACCTAGCTGATATGAGCGGCTGTTTGCTCTGAGGTCCTGCCTTCAGAGGCATCATCTCTCCTCCCCTTCCCTGTAAAAGTGAGAGTGACACGGGGCGATGGCTGCTTCTAGGTGGGGTTTGCACAGGGGCCGCTGGAGGGCAGGAGCCTCTTCCGGTTGGGGAGCCTGGCATTGTGGCTCTTCCATCTAAGGATCCCTGAGGGAACGTGGGCTGACTTTGCCGCTTACGTGCCAGGACCCCGGATGCCGAGGCAGGGGAATGCTGCAATCTAAACATTTACATTCTGAAAAATGGGAAAGCATCCGCTTAGATATAAATTAGCCAGGGCCTGACGGGTTTATTACACCCTGGAATGCTTTCATGAGGCTTTCAGAGGGGTCCACATTGCAGGCCCAGGTCTCCAGCTGGCCTTGTCTGTGGCACGCTCCGAGGGGGACCCTGCGAATACTTGGGCTGGGTCTACTTGTCCTTCAGTTCCCATGGGGCCATAAGTCGTTGTTCATTGGTGACACAGGGACAGGGAGACATGGTCCCTCACCCTGAGCAGGGAGCCTGAGCCAGGAGCATCTTGACGCTGTGACAGGGCAAGGTTTGTTGCAGAAAAGGGGAGAGAGGAACCAGATGTGGAGGCTGCAGATGGAGGTGGAACAGAAGAAATGTACTCTGCCATTCCATGGCATGTGAGGCAAGGCTTGTGTTGAGCAGGAAGGGGGCAAGCAGGGGAATAGCTCAGGGACCAGCTGGCAAAAACACAGCTTGTTAAAATGATATGTGCATATGTTCATGAGCTTCTTTATATTTCCCCTTGAATCTTATATACACTTGCATATCTGTAGGTATATGTAAATGTACATGGAGCAAGTACTGAATAAATGATTTTGGAGCAGTTTGATATCCTAATAATGAGTCATTTAGGACATCAGTTTTATGTGTGGGTTTTTTTTTTTTTTTTTTTTTTTTTTTTTTTTTTTTTTTCTGATTCAGAGGAAGAAGCCTGCTTTGTACAGAGTTTGTGGGCGGGTTTTTGTCCAGAGCAGATTCTCAAACCGTCGTGCTTCCAAATCACCTGCAGAGCTTGTTAAGACAGATTTCCAGCTCCCACCCACCTTCAGAATTTCTGATTTATTAGGTCTGGGGTGGGTCTTGGAAATGCACATTTTTAACAAGTTCATAGGTGATGCTGCAGCTGTTGACTGGGGGACCACACTTGACAAGTGATGGTCTAGAGAGAGAAGCACATGGGCTTTGGTGATTGAGAGATCACCAAATGAGAGATTCTTTATAGAACTCCCTTGGGTCTGAGAACTGACCATTCATGCCTTTGGTAGAGTGAAAGAAGACTCATGGGGTGAGTCTGGGCATCCATGGAACCACTTCCTTGCTTAAGAAGCTAGAACCTTTTACAATGTGGACAGAGCCTGCTTGCTGCCACACAGAGCCTTGCAGGTTTGCATATTCATTCAGCAGGGATCCACCAGTGTCCACTCCATGCCCAGCCCTGTAAGTGACTTGTGTTCAGCATCAGGAAAGGCTCTTGGGATGTTTCTAGCACAGTTCAATCTTTTAAATTTATTTTTTATTTTTTATTTTTCTATTTTTTTAAAAGATTTTATTTATTCATGAGAGACACAGAGAAAGAGAGAAAGAGAGAGAGAGAGGCAGAGACACAGACAGAGGGAGAAGGAGGCTCAATCCAGGGAGCCCGACATGGGACTTGATCCCGGGTCTCCAGGATCACACCCTGGGCTGAAGGCGGTACTGAGCCACCTGGGCTGCCCTCAATCTTTCTTAAAAATTATTTTTATTCTTTAAAATTTTACTTAAATTCAATTAATTAACATATAAGGTATTATTGGTTTCAGAGGCAGAGGTCAGTGATTCATCAGTCTTATATAACACCCAGGGCTCATTATATTGCATGCCCTCAATGTCCAACACCCAGTTACTCCCTCCCCCCACCCCCTCCCCTCCAGGGACCCTCAGTTTGTTTCCTATAATTAAGAGTCTCGTCATTTGTTTCCCTCTCTGATTTCGTCTTATTTTTCCCACCCTTCCCCTATGATCCTCTATTTTGATGCTTTAATTCCACATAGGAGTGAGATCATATGATAATTATCTTTCTCTGATTGACTCATTTTGCTTAGCATAATACCCTCTGGTTCCATCCACATTGTTGAAAATGGCAAGATTTTTTTGATGGCTAAGTAGTATTCCACTATGTATTTATACCGAATCTTCATTATCCATTCATCTGTCGATGGACATCTGGGCTCTTTCCATAGTTTGTCTCTAGTGGACATTGCTGCTATAAACATTGGGATGCAGGTGCCCATTTGGATCACTCTTTAGGGTAAATACCCAGGAGTGCAATTGCTGGGTCATAGGATATCTCTATTTTCAACTTTTTGAGGAATCTCCACACTGTTTTCCAGAGTGGCTGCACCAGCCTGCATTCCCACCAACAGTGCAAGAGGGTTCCCCTTTCTCTGCGTCTTTGCCAACATCTGTCGTTTTCTGATTTACTCATTTTAGCCATTCTGACTGGTGTGAGGTGGTATCTCATTATAGTTTTGATTAGACAGTTCAATCTAACAGATGTTAAAGGGATACTTCATTGTACAGCTGGGCTGGCTTGTATGGGAGCATGGAGGAGAAATGATGTAATAATTGCCACAGGGATGCTGTTCACACTCTATGTGCTCCCCATGTCCTGGCTCCACTTGGGTCCTCAGGAATAGCTCTGGGCCTCTCTGGAAAGCCAAGTATTTCCCTTAAAGCCTATGGGTCACTTTGGCATCTTGGCATGTCTTTGTCCTCTTGGGCTTCCCAGGAACAGACTTCCCAAGCCTGAGTGTGTTGGCACCTGGACCTGAGCCATGCCCCCCTGCAACTAAACCCCACCATGGTGGGACTCTCCTCTCTACTGGAACCAAGCACCATGTATTATGGTGTCTGTTGGTGTCCACTCGCCACTGTTGCCACTGAAGAGTAAGCTCACAGCTGGACTTTGGAGACCAATGAATGGTTCTTCATTCTTACAAATGGGCCAACCCCAAAGCATGAATGAGGGCAAGGAAAAGAGCTACCTGGGGTAGAGCCGAAGGGATGCCCTAAGGTGAATCAGGCCACTTGGTTGCCTGCTTTGTGATTTGAGACAGTCCCCTTCTTCTCCCTGTCTAAGCTTCCTCGTCTCCCAGGTGAAGTGTGATAATGCTTGTCACGCCTCCTTTTCTGCTGCAGTGATGCTCCAGTGGTACGTGTCAGCTTTCTCTCTTAAACATATGCGAGTAATTGAGGGTATCTGGGATGACGGACAGACATGTAAAAGTCTCCTGATGGGAGCAGGTGACCCTGAGGTTTGGGGAATGAGGGTGTGGAAGCCATATGGAAAGGGGCTACAGCTAGTGTGGAAGAGCAGTGTGGGTTTGAGAGATGCACTGAGCATCTGGATTCACATCCCGGCTCTGCAGCTAAGGAGCCCGGGGAGTAGGCCCAGCCTTAGCCTGTCTGAGCATTGTCTCATCTGGAACAAGGAGGGGAATGATGGCTCCTGGCTTTCATGGCTGATACAGTGCTTAAGGCTTATGAGTCACCTCCTGGGAGCCAGACCCTGTACTAGTATCCAGTGACTGGTGATGACAATGACAGGGCTCATTGGGGTAGCTTCCGTATCTGCCACAGGAGAGGTGGGTAACACATGTGGATGGTGGGACCCGAAATTCTTGTACCCCCCCACCCCCACAATGATGCCAGGCTGGCCACTCACAACTGGCCCCATAGTTAAGGGGTAGAGGCAAATAAAAATTCAAGGAATGTTTATTAGAGGCTGAGACTGTGAGGAGGGAATTTGGCTCTTTGGGTGCCTGGATAGTTTTTAATTTAACTTTTATTTTTATCAAAGGAATACATATTCATAGCCAAGTGGTAATAAGCTTATAATGAAAAGCAGCCGCCTAGTGCCGCATGCCTCCCACCCATGCTTTCTGCTTCCTGGAGGTGACTGGTTCTCAGTCTTCCAGTTGTCTGTTTCAGTATTAACCACATTTCTGGATGATATGATTATACTACCTTTTTCTTGATTTTTCAGTTGTCATTATTTTTTGACTTTCAGTTACGAGACACGGGGGATCCAGGTTTCCTAGATCGCTTCTCTTGTGATTTAAAGAGATAAGAATAGCCTCGGCTTTCCCAGTCTTTGCCAGCCTTGCCAGAGCACGGCAGCGCCCGGGTTCTCACTGTGTAAACACCCACAGTGAGGTCACCATTCATGTAGCATCCTGTGATCACTTTTTTTTCTGATAGACTTTTTGTTTTCCCTGGAATTAGGACGTAGCAACCAACTTGCTTTTCATTGGCGCAGTTTTCTATTGCTATTTATCCTCCAGTACTCTGACTAAACCAGAAATATTTCCTGAATGTGTTCAAAGGCATCAGGTAGTATTCTGTTTCTTTCTCCCCCAGTCTGGATGGTTGATCCCTGGGCACTGCCACTACACTGAGTCCCCGCTTCACCATTGCCCTGCTGGATCACCTCCTTCCTGAGTTCCACGCCTCACTCTTTCTATGTTGAATCTCACCTTCCAGGAGCGTACCTTCCTGAGAAAGGGCATATGGGATGCAAAAATTTTGACATACACCACAGATGAAAATATCTCTGTTAGACTTTCATACTTTATTGATATTTGGGCTGAATATTGAAGTCTAGGTTGAAATTGATTTCCCTTGCAAATTTGGAGAACGTGCTTTTCCCTTAGAAACTTGTCCATTACCTGACAGGTCAGATGCCATTCTGTGTCCCAGTCCTCAGAATGTGACTGTTTCCGCACACTCCTTGCTTCTGCCCACCTTCTCTTCACTGCCCAGAAGATTTGAGGATCGTCCCTTTGTCCCTGGAGTACCAAAATGTCACATTTCCATTGCTTAATATGAATTTTTAAAAAATGCATTGTTTCTGGCACTTGGTGGGTACTTATATTCAACTCTAGGGATTTGCCTTACATTATGAATCTGATAAAAATTTCCACCTTCCATTCATTTTTTCCTTTCTGGAATTGCTTTTTTTTTTTTTTTTGGCTGAGCCTCCTGAATGGATCCTCTAACCTTTTCTCCTAATGTCCATCTTTTTTGTTGCTTTTCTTTCTGGTGTAGCAGTCCTCAGACCTTTTGGCCTCAGGTCCCTTTCTAGCCTCAGGATCTATTCACACCCTTAAAGATCACTGAGAATTTCAAGGAGCCTTTGTTGATGTAGATGATACCTGTTGCAATTCACCATATTAGAAATTAAAAACAGAGATTTAAAGAATAACTCATGAAAAATAACAAACCCACTCCATGTGAACATATAGAGCATAATTTACGAAAGTATATATATTTTCAAAGCAAAAATTTAGTGAAAAATGTGACAGTGTTTTATATTTTTGCTACTCTTTGTAATGCATGGATTCATAGGGATGGCTATATTCTCACCTTTTTCTGCACATGATCTGTTTTGATGCGCTGTTTTGATTGAAGTCTATGAAGAGAATCTAGTTTGCTTCAGATGTGTAGTTGGAAAAAGGAAGAGTATTTTTACTGCCCTTTTTTTTTTTTTTTTTTTTTTTTTTTTTTTTTTTTTTTTAAATTTTTTTTTTTATTTATGATAGTCACACACAGAGAGAGAGAGAGAGAGAGGCAGAGACACAGGCAGAGGGAGAAGCAGGCTCCATGCACCGGGAGCCTGACGTGGGATTCGATCCCGGGTCTTCAGGATCGCGCCCTGGGCCAAAGGCAGGCGCCAAACCGCTGCGCCACCCAGGGATCCCTTTTACTGCCCTTTTATACAGTCATGGGTTCTCTGCTTTGATGTTATACCAGAACTCTACAATGGTAAATTCTTAATGATTAGTTTCAGTGTGGAATCTGAAACTTGATCAGTGAACTTTTTGTTCTTGGTTAGATTAAAAGCCATTGGTCTGTCTTATGCTTTGAGTGGATTTTACCTCTGCCTGATTTTGTAACATCACTGTTTGATCTTTGGCAAATATTGGTTCACTGCGTTATACAAATCTGTTCAATATTGATATGTTTCTTTATATTATATCAAACATTTAGATGGGTAAATACCACTACCATTCTGAATAGAAAAGTATGTTCTCAGGCTGAGGACAGTGGGTAAATTACCTAAAATTCTAATTTTGCTTGAGAGGTCAAATTTTGTTAGGAAGGAATGTTACTGGTTGTTTTCCTTGCACTGCGAGGCTGACTTTCTTCATTTTTGAGAAACAATTTCTCGACATTTATTTTTACCTGTGGGGACATCATGCTGAAGAATATAGTGACTCCTGGTACACTTTGCTGCCACGGCCTTGCCTTTTGTTATGGCATTAAGACCTGTGCCCACGGTTGCCGTAGCACCATCAGCACAAATGTCAACTCTGTGGAGGAGGCAAGTAATGGCTTAGTGTTATTGTAAAAACAATTCTGGCTTCATGGACCTTCTGAAAAGGGTCTCCGGAGCCCTTAGATGTCTGCGGACCATACTTTTGGAACTGCTATTCCAGACTATGTTTGCAACTTTATCCTACAAACTTCTATTGAAGTTTTCAACTCTTACTTTCCAGTTTTTTATTTCTTAGGGCTCTTTTCTGTTCTTTGTTTCTCTTTGGACTTTTCCTTTTTTTTTAAAGATATTATTTATTTATTGATGAAGACACACACACAGGGGGAGAGAGAGAGAGACAGACACAGGCAGAGGGAGAAGCAGGCTCCATGCAGAGAGCCTGACGTGGGACTTGATCCCGAGACTACAGGATCATGCCCTGGGCTGAAGGCAGCACTAAACTGCTGAGCCACCTGGGCTGCCCCCCCCCTTTTTTTTTAGATTTTACTTATTCATCAGAGACATATAGAGAGAGGCAGAGACACAGGCAGAGGGAGAAGCAGGCTCCATGCAGGGAGCCTGATGTGGGACTCGATCCCAGGACCCTGGGATCATGACCTGAGATGAAGGCAGATGCTCAACCATTGAGCCACCCAGGTAGGTGCCCCTTCTTTGCACTTTTCAATTCCTATTTTATACATTCTTTGTGTTGTCTTACTCACTGAAGGTATTATAGTTTTGCCTGGACTTTTCCTTCTCTGTATTGTGTCTTTTCCCTGGATTATTTTTGTTTCCTCTTGGTTATATTCCTGTTTTTGTTTCTGTTTTTTGTATGTTGGAGGCTCTTATCAATGTCTGGTGCTTCTTGGTTTATACTTACAGGAGGGCACTGACGTCCTGGTTGGAAGTTCTCTGGATATGGGTGGGACTTGTTGACAAATGGGCTTCCCTGTAGTGTGATTGGATAAGAGCCACCTGGGGACTCTCAAATAATGGTATCTTGAGGAGTGTTTTCAGGGGCTGGGTAGTTTCAGGGAGGAATGTTCCAGCATGGCACCTGTAACTCTCGGAGCCACAAGGTGGAAAGGGATGGGGGGGATTTTGCTGTTGAATATATCAATTTTCATAGAATGGCACCCCACCACTTCTGAGTTTTGCTTTGTTGTCCTTGAGTCCAGAGGAGAGACCTACTGTCTCCTGCAAGTTTGGGAGAGAAATAATAATGGATGATGAGGATTGATGAAAACATCCAGGGGTGGAGGTCTCACCCACTCCTTCTGAAGACTCTCTTCATGAAGGTCTGTTTTCCATCCCAGCTGTACCTCTGCTTTCAGAGGCACCATTGCCTCTAATTCGCTTGAACTTCTGAGCTTCTGGAACACAGCAGCTTGCTTCTTGAAGGCTGGCCCAGTGCAGGGTTAGCAGACTGCAAAATGCTGGAGCCTAAGTCTGCGTCTCTCATCCATTTACTTGCTGGCTTGCAAAACAGTGTTGACATCTCTCATCTACTATTGTTTTCTTTGCCTCTCTCTTGGTCATTTTGGACTTATGAAGGAAATAATTCTAATTTATGCAAATAAAAAATTCTTTACTTTGTGTTTGGGGACACTATAAGTTGACCCCCAGTGATCCTTTCCTCCTTGTACTTGTGCCCTTTTATAATTCCCTCCTGTCTTGAGTGTGATCAGAACCTGTGACATCCTTCCAACTAATGGAATGTGGCAGAGGTGATATCGCTTCCACGATGCCTTACATGAGCTTGTGAACGTCAGCTTTGCTAGAAGCTCTCTTCCTGGCTGGTTTGGATGAAGATATGAGGGAGGCCCACATGGCAAGAAACTGAGGGCAGTCTCCAGTCAACTAGCTAGGAACTGAGAATGGCTTCTGGCTGAATGCCAGCAAGAAACCCCCATTTCGGCAGGCTGCAAGTAACTGAATTATGCCAACAACCACATAGATGGGAAGAGCTCAATTTTTCCCGTTAGAGCTTTGAAATGAAGTTGTAATTCCAACAAACACCTTTTTTGCAGCTTTGGAATGTTGTCATGTGCCAGTAGATAACTAATTTAGGCAGTATTCGAGCTGCTATGTTCATCTGGAAGTCTAGCTCTTGTGCTTTGGCCTCATGAGCTAATCACCACGTGTAGCTGAATATTTGGCCCCTGGGGCAGTAGCTTCAGGTCAGGAGTCCATTTACCTTTGCTACTGGGGGTTACAGAATTCAGAACACTGGACTGAATTCTTATAGGTTCTGGAGGGAGTCCCTATGAAGAGCCATTCTTCTTGCTTTGTGGGTTGCTGAGGTCTGGACATCTTTGCACCCAGCCCTTGGACTTTGCATCCCCAATTGTCATGCTTGGCAGGAGTCTGCAGCCAGCTATCATCTATTGGGTCATTTGGGGGATGCTTTGCAAAATTTACCTTGAAACACTGGAATTTAAACTTTATTTTTTAAAAATATTTTATTTATTCATAGAGAGGCAGAGACACAGGCAGAGGGAGAAGCAGGCATCATATAGAGAGAGAGCCTGATGTGGGACTCGATCCA
The DNA here is from genome assembly GCF_003254725.2 of Canis lupus dingo. Lineage (NCBI taxonomy): Eukaryota > Metazoa > Chordata > Mammalia > Carnivora > Canidae > Canis > Canis lupus. The sequence goes on from NC_064253.1 coordinate 22,523,351, forward strand.
GGGTCTCCAGGATCATGCCCTGGGCTACAGGCGGCGCTAAACCTCTGCGCCACTGGGGCTGCCCTGGAATTTAAACTTTAAATGTAGATAGTAATTCCAGAAGGAAAGAAGGGTTTTTTATTAATTAATGTTGTTGACTGGGACTGAGGGAAGCAATATGTATCTGTGACAGGTACCATTAGCCAGGAGCCTGGAATTGGCTGCTCCTCTGTTTTGTCCTTACTACTTGGGGCACCTTGAATAGGTGACTTAACTTTTTTGCCCTCAGTTTCTTTGCTATTAATTCTTTAAAAAAAATTTTTTTTTGCTATTAATTCTTTCAATCATTTATCCAATATTTAATGGGGATGTGTTGTGTGCCGGGCCCTGTGCTAGGTGCCGGGGCTATGCAAGGAACTATGCCGGAGATGAACATGATGCAGTTCTTACTCTCAGAGCTTGATTTGAAGTGGGATAGAGGGGCACAGGATCAGGCGAGTCCAGGGCAGCAGAACTTGCACATGGGTCATGTGAGTGCCTTCAGACATGTTTGTTTGGTTCATCCTGTGTTGTAAATTACTGGAATTAGTTGCTGATATTTAAAAGTTGGCATATTTGACTGAAACTTTGAAATTCTGACTTGTATGGAGAAATAGGGAAATTTGGCCAAGTCCCCAGGAACTCCCCTCTTTAAATGGGCAAAGACTTATCTATATATTTATTTATTGTAAATAATTCGGAGCCTTTTATTATATTCACAGAATTATGCACCCATTACCACAATCAGTTTTAAAACATTTCCATTACCTCTGAGGAAAACCCCACATCCCTTAGCCATCCATCCCCCTGCCAGCCCTAGGCAGCCTCTGATCGCTGCTGTCTACAGCTTTGCCTCTCTCCATGAAGTCACACATTATGCACTCTTTTGTAACTGAACTCTCTCTCCTAGCATGATGCTTTCCAGATTCATCCACGTTGCAGCTTGTGTCAGAAGGTGGTTCCTTTCTTACGGCTGAATGATTTTCCAGTGTAAGAATACCCCACGTATAAGTACTCATATCTTTATAAAAGAGAGAACAACAGGTAGTCTTGCGGGTGGGGACTGCGTTTTCAGGAAAAGGAGAATGTGTGCAGGTAGGACCTGTCTTTTGTTGAGGTGTACCCTGGGGGCTTCCCTTTCTGCATCCCTGCCCCTCAGGATGCAGTGCTGCCTGGGGCCATGGCATCCAGAGGACAAAGGGCATGCTCTGTGTCTAGGTTATAGGTGTCCCCTCTGCTTCTTAGGGTTGTTGTAAAGAGCAGAGGGGCCTGGCCAACATGAATGGAAGCTTCTGTGTCCTATATGACAGGCCAGACACTTGACCGGTGAATCCCTGTGCATCACTATCTATGTCCTGCGCACAGTTCCTTGCATACAGGAATTTTGTTTGAGCATGACCAGAATCTTGGTTTTGCAATGGATTGGGGAGCACTGGCCTTTACACATGCTCTGGGGGAGCAGTGGGCTTAGGCAGTCCTGGCTGTGGCCGTGGGCACAAGCTGGAAGACCTTGCGATTCTAGCTGTTGGAAGTCACCAGAGTGATAGAGGAACTGCTGTCTTGTTCAGGGAATCCCCACTTGCTCAGTCTCTGAGAAGCCTTTGCCTCGAAATGGATATTGGATCCAGGTGGCCAACGGTTGGTCTTCCTTGCTCAAACCTCCTGGCCAAAAGATAGTTCTCTTCAAGATCTGCAGTCTTTCCCCTCCTCTTCTGCTGCTATGGCTGTCACCTTCTTATAACTCCAGGGGCCTCATCGTCCTGTGGGGGCCATGGGGATCTGGCTCTTTGTGGAGGGTCCTGTCAAGGGAACCTTTTAGGAATGGCATCCTGGTGGGCTTGAACTGAGTGCCCCCACCCTAGATTGCCTGAGGCAGTTCTGGGGAGGGCTGGGGAGTCTGGCTACTTATCTCACACCATTAGGCTTATGGCAGTGCTGCTAGCAGACAAAGGCTCGAAGGGGATTAGGGGTAATTACCGGGCCAGCTCTTTATTCTCAAGGTTTAATGGGCCCAGCCACTGTAATTGTACCTGCTAGTGTCAGGCTGTTCCCTCCCATCCAAAGGCCAGGCCCTGGGCTGGGGTATGGGTATCAGAAGCCAGGGCCTACTGCTTTCCCACCTGCCCCCTTATTGCTGAGTGGCAACTGGAATGTCCAGCGGCCTTTGGTGAGTTCATTGTGGTATGGCAACCTGGTGAAGATGGGTAGCTGAATTCATCATGGAGAAAATGGGGAGCCCATTGTGTGCTAACGACCTTTTGATGGGGGACAAAAGGTCTGCCCTACCTTGTCAAGGCCTGAGCTGCTCTGGGAATCTGTCTTTGTTGTGGCTTATGGGTCTGTCCATAAGGGCAGTGGAGTATCCTTCTCAGTTTTGTAAGGTGGGAGCCATCTTAGGGATGAAGCGGGGTTGTCGCTTTGGCCCAGGATGGTTTTGCGATGGATTGGGGACCACAGGCCTTTACACTGTGCATGCTCTGGGGGAGCAGTGGGGTCAGGCAGTCCTGGCTATGGCCGTGGGCACAAGCCGGAGTACTTTGTGACTCTAGCTGTTGGAAGTCACCAGAGTGACGGAGGGACTGCTGTCTTGTTCAGGGAATCCCCACTTGGTCACTCTCTGAGGAGCCTCTGCCTTGAAAAAACTCCAGAAGAGTTCAGCACAGGGCATTTGAAAATTCAGACTAGGCATCCTTTTAATCCTTTTGGGGAGCCTGTAAGGTGATATGTTGGTGATGTTTTTATTTCTTAGAATTATTTTTCCAGCCATTCACATGAACTCAGAGTGCCATATCGGTTTTCCACCTTAAGTAAGAGGATTAAAAACGTTGCATAATGTAGGACCTGAGTTAAGTGCTCCGGCCCCCTCGTCTTGTCACATCGTGTAATTGGGAGTAATTGCTGGTGTGGGGTTAGAGAAAGGCGCCCATCGGGGGAGGGGGGGCTTTGTTGAACCCTTGTAACAGGACAGCAGATTAAGCTGGGGGAGTGGGCTCCTTCATGCGGACAGGAGGGGTGTGTCTTGAGCATCTTTGCCTGAGCATCATCAGAGGGGGAAGGTGGGGTTGCTCTGAGGGTGCTGCAGATGTCGGTGAGCATGGGGGCAAGGCTGACTCTGGGGGTAGCAAGGAGTGGTGTCACAGGCATCTTGGGTTCTTTTACTCCCTGGCTGCTTCTGCTTCACTCTGGATATGGGAGGCTGGCCCTCTGAGCTGCCTCCTATGCCAGCTTTGCTCCTATGAGATTGAGGTGATCTTGGTCAGGAGATGGGAGCAGTAGATAGGGTGACAGGGCTCCCCATCCATGTGGCATTGGTCTTCCAATGCAGCATTCCTCTATTTCAAATCAAACGGTGCTCTGGATCTTGTGCAACACAGCTGCCTTGCCACAGTGCACGGATGCCCTGCAGGTCAGAGTGTTACTCCTTGTGGGGGGCCTGAGGTGGAGGGTGGGAGACCCTCAGCCCTCCAGGAAGTGACTGAGTCACGTGGATGTGGAAGTGTTTTTGTGAACAGTGTGTTGGGGCCATTGAACTGGCTGTGCCCGCCTTTGCCCTGTGCAGTCACCATCTAGCCCTAGATATTACTGGCTTTCTCCAGGTTTTGATGCCTGGGGTGTGTGGTTTGATGTGGGAAAGTGAGGAGGAACTCAGCTCTGCATCAAGAGTTCCTAAGCTGAATGGTTTGTGAAGGCTTCAGGAGGTGTGGGGGGAGCAGGAAAGGGGAGAGAGATGAAACAGTTGGGAGCAGGGATTTTGTCTGCGCTGCTCCAGGATTCTCTGTGTTCCCAGCAGTGGGCTGAGAAGGGAGAAGGTGGTCTTGACCTCTCCCAAGGCCTTTAGAAGTCCTGCCTTGTCCTGCATGGTCACCGTGGGAGAGAGGAGGGAGTCAGCCTCCACTGTAGCCATGACCCTCTGTCCATCCACACTCATTTACAGTCAAGGGTCCTCCTGGGGAGTTGTTGGTGAGGATAGACAGGAAGGAGAGGCTGAGGATGTCACCTGTCTGTTACACTTTGAAGCAGATCTCAAGTGCCTGGCCAAGGCCCACCTGGGCCAAGCCCTGTGTGGCTCCCTCTGTGAGTTAGCTTCTACAGGAGGCTATCTTTAGCCTAGCACATATGCTTGCCCAGCAGATGTTGTGCATGTAGACTTGGGCTCCTCCTAAAGGACTCAGAGATGGGTGATACTCCCCCTTGCTCTTGAGGAGTTTGCTCATGGGGTGGAGAGGACAGATGTACTGGCGTGCTCTCCTTAGGCTGAGTGGACTGAGGGTGTTGTGCAGCCCCTGTAACAGTTCCCTTACAGATGGGCCACCTGCAACATAGGGCACAGCCAGGTTGCCACAGGCCACACAGCCACTGACACAAAGTCTAGACCCGATCCCAGGTCATAGCTACCAGGTAGATGTCCCAGTGTGTCCAGTGTGATGGTGTGGCTGACTAGGGGCCAAAGACCACTCATGGATCATCCCATCTGGGTATATTGCTAAGGACAAACTGAGAGAGAGAGAGAGAGAGAGAGAGAGAGAGAGAGAGAGAGAGAGAGAGTGTGTGTGTGTGTGTGTGTGTGTGTGTATTTCCCAAGCCATCTGCCAATACCATTTACATTCTGCACCCATGATCATATTTTTTCCAGGCCCAAGAGGATTAGGGAAGAAAGAAGGGAACCTTGATTTCCAAGGCTCCAAGTTAGATGGATTCTGGTCCTCCAACTTCTTCCAATCCTTTGGACTGTCTCTCTCTAGTGGAAAGTTGGCAGTAAGAAAGCTGCTTTGGTTAAGATGGAGGAGGGAGTTGGAGGCTTATCCCTCTTCTCTTTCTGCCTCCTTTGGTAGCTCCCAAGGTACCACCATACAGGTCTAGGGCTCATTGTCAAATGGTTTGTAAACCACTTTCCTAGGCCAGGTCCTTTCTGTGTGAAGGTGTGGAGATGGAAATTAGGGGCTATAAGATCAGGCTGCCTGGATTCAGTTCCTGGATTTGCTACTTGCTAGCTATTGTGACCTTTGGGCATGTTTCTTAATCTAAGTCCGCTTTCCTCATTGGTAATGTGGGCTTAAGTATACCTAAGTCATAGATTGTGGTGAGATTAAATCAGTTAATCTGTGCAGTGTTTAAAACCATGACTAGCGCATGTGCTCAAAATGTTGGTTATTAAAAGGGAACTCCTGAGCTTCATGAAGTCTCTGGCATCTGAAGAAATTCACTCTAGTAATGAGAACTGAAGTCATGAGAAGTGTTGGGAAAGAGATTTTAGGGTGGAGAGAGGGCCTTCCTTCTCTCTTAGGGTCACCTCCAGGTCATACCAGGACTAGTCTCGTGGGTAGTGACCTTGTTTGTAGGTGAGTCATGGTGGAGACCTGCCTCTTCCCCCCAGCTCTTTGCTTGCATTGAGGTTGAGCAGGATTAATTGGGGTATTGAGGTGTCTTTCTCCTGCCTCTGCCTGGAGCAGGAGGGATGACTAGCTCACAGTTCTGGGGAGAGCAGGAGTGGGCCTACACTGTTAACCTATCCTAGCCTGGAAACCTGTTTAGAGCAGCTAGGCCCTGGCAGGACTTGAGGACAGATTTGAGGACCCTTCCTAAGGAGAGGACCCTGGCCCGTGGCTTCCCCACCCTTCCTCTGCAGGAGGAAGCTGAACAATTTATGATAAAAGGCATCACTTTTGGTATTAGAGCAAGGGGCCCTCCTTTTACTGGCTCTCGGAGATACTCTTTTTATCCCCATTCTACAGATGGGCCAGTTGAGGCCCTGAGAGTTGAAGCTGCACACATGGCTGATTTAGGATCAGAGTCTGTGGTCTCCAGACCATGCTCAGAGGTGTTGGCAAGTATTCCTTAGGTTGGCCTCACAGGGAGTCATGGCTGTGATGGAAGGCAGGGCCGGAGCCCTGGAGGTGGGCACAGCCTGAGAGACTTTTGAGAATTACACCCTCAGGACTTCCATTTGTTTCATTTCCAGGGGAAAGGCTTCTACGTATCCCCAGTGCACTGGGAGAGCCTCTATCCCATGCTTGCTGCTTAGTGGGCACTCAAGAGCAGCTCTGGAGCAAGTGAACGTCGCTTGAAGGTATTTCTGAAACATGACGGACCTGCTCAGTGTACACAGGATCGGAATCATGACTTGTGCCGTACAACCGGTAGAGCTGCCACAGTATAAAAATGGCCAAATTTTTATCAGGTAGAAAATAGATAAGTATTGCCAGTGCTACATCCAAATATTATACACCAGTCCTAAAAGATCTCACCCTTGTACATGATCATCTTTTTTTATTTTTTTAAAGATTTAATTTATTTATTTGACACAGGGTGCACAAGCAGGGGGAGTGGCAGATGGCGGGGGAGAAGCAGACTCCTACTGAGCAGAGAGCCTGCTACAGGGCTTGATTCTAGGACCCCGGGATCATGACCTGAGCTGAAGGTAGATGTTTAACCAACTGAGCCACCTGGGTGCACTGTCATCCTTAATTTCTCTATCCCAGGAAAGAAATCCTCACCTGGAAAACAAGCCTTCCAGAATGTTCTTCACTACAACTGTATAGCAGAACACAGCTGCTTTTTTTTTTTCTTCTATGGGCATTGTTGGTGTCAGCCTGCTGTTCAAGGTTTGATGGGGTTGTGGGGATGTGCCCTCTGAAGTACTTTCCAGATCAAAGTGTCTGTGGCCCCAGCTCTATCCTTTCTATACATTTTTCAATATGCTCTTCTGTGGTCTGTGGGAGCTTTCAGGGTACCAGCTCCTTATAGTACAAAAGAAAGCCACCGAAGTTTCTTTGGATCCTCATCCCCAGGCCCTTCATTGACTTGTTTTATGTGTATAGATCCAGGTCATGGGCCAAAGCTGCATGCTTTGTAGAGTTTACAGGTTTTCCCTAACAACAGTTTTGTTTAACTGGTGGAGCTTATCAGAGGGCGGAAATTATGGGCTTATTTCATCTCAGAGGGAAACTGAGGTACTGGGCACTTGGATGACTTTGAGAATTACAGTGTCAGGACTTAAAGAGCAGCACATACTTGTCAGACACTACTGTGTGCCAGGCACTGGCTGGATGATGGAAATCTGGGGCGTGAGCTGCCTTGTCTGTGACCCCATGAGTACTGCCTCCAGCTGGCAGCGTTTTCTCAGGGCAGATCCCCACAGTGTGCCAGTTCCCATCCTGTGACAGGCCATAGAGTAGGGTTCACGGAGCCAGCCCCCAAGGTCATGAGGATAGGGGGTACTGATTACCACACCCTGTGCCAGTATTCATGGTGTCAACTCATCCAAAGCAGATGTGGGTTTTATCTTATGGAAATTTCAAAATTGAACAAGATTTCAAAATATTTATCTTACAGATGTTTCAAAATTTAGAAGACCCAAAACCCTCTACTGTCAAGCTCTCCTGGCCTTGGCTAGGCAAGACACTACTTTGGTTCTTCATCCTCTCCTCAGCGTCTTGCTACAGCTCTGTGGGATTGGGCTCCAGGGATGAAATCTTGCCTGATCTTGGGAAGGAATCACTGGCTCTGCAGAATAGCATGTCATGAGAAAGAGCCCAGGGCATATTGGTGTAGCATCCTTTGGTGGTGGCTGGGATACTGGTTTTGGAGCCGAGCGTTGGGCACTGGTCCCTACTTGGCTAACTGCTCTTAGAGAAGTCCCTCTCACTGCAGGCTGCAGTATCCCTACTTGAACAACCGTGATGTTGGTGGCTTATACCAGGATGCTGCCCCCAGCCTGTGGTTCAAGGCTGAATGTCCTCATTCTGTACTGTGCTTGTTCTTAATTTGTGGTTCACTAAGCCATTACTCTTTCTAGATTCCTCCCAGCTAAGCTGGAGCAAACCCAGCTTCACCACGAAGCCTGCCTGCCTTGTCCATTCCAGGATATAGTACTTTCCCTTCCTTTAGGTTCCCATTGACCCATTCACTGGGAATATGCGCTACCTTGTTCTACAATCTGTGTGTGTGTGTGTGTGTGTGTGTGTGTGTGTGTGTGTGCGCGCGCGCGCGTGCTTTCCCTATCTAGACAGAGAGCTCACTAGGAATAAATCCCAACTGTTTCACTCTAGATCTTTCCCATTTCCTTGGCCAGGGTTTTTGGACATTTTTGGAGACCACAAAATGACCAACAGTTTAGCAGAATCTCTGGGCCTATGGAGTGAAATATCCTTTGGATCAGATATTTTCTTTGAGTTCTAACAGGTTTCCTTGAGACCCAGCATGAAGGGAATGTCAGGAATCTTTATTGTGCTCTGGCAATTGGACAGTCTTCCTGCCACACACACCCCCCCACCATGGACTGTCCTGGTGTAGCTGTCCTCTGTCCTGAGGACCCCTGGCACTAGTGAAGGAAGGGATAGGGATGGAGGCTATTGGGAACCCACTGCATAGATTGACATCATGCCTATTATTCCCAGTCTTTCCTGGGAAGACGATCAGGGTGGGTCCAGAGGTGGTGGGGGAACAGCTCAGCCAATGTGATTTTAGCCTGCCAGTAGGGGCCATGTACATGCAGATTATGGAGATGTGGCCCCTTTCTTTCTGTGCTGGAAATGAGCCTCAGAAAGCCACTGCCAGCCTCTTCTGTCAGGAGGGCAGGAGGAAGCATGCAGTGTAGATTCTGTGAAGTCTGCAGGTTTCACTCAGTTGGGATTTGTCATCTGGCAAATGGTCAAGTATCTGCCATACCTGCCCATGTCAGCTACAGCCTCCATGGCCAATCTGCATGATGAAGTATCTAGTCAAGTTTTGGCAATTCCGAAGGTGTGGCAATCTTGGTTCTTACAAGGGGCCAGTGGGGAGCATTGCGACAGAGGCCCATGTGCTGGGCCTGCAGGATGTCCTAGGAGGGAGGTGGAGGGTGGAGGGCACCCTTGACAGTTGACATCTATGTCAACAGCACCCAGTGACACACCGGGGGAGGACGAGCCTGCGCTTGGCAGACCAACAATGGGCTGATTGATTAAATGAACTTTCCCCTCAAAGGCGCCACCATTGCCAGGGGTGCCTGGGCTGACAGGGGTCTGTGTGCTGTCCCCTGGGGACTCCCTTGGCATGCTCAGAGCAGGGAACAGGGGTGGGCCTTGGTCGCTGATGGGGTCACGACTTATCCATGATCCTCTGGGAGCCTGTGGTGGGGTGAGAGGTGGGCTGGTGGCTCCATGGCATGCGAGAACAAAGGGCTGGAAGGCTGGGGGTGATGAATGCTGTATGGGTGAGAGTGGCTGGGCCCTGGGTGGGTTATGTATCCACTGCAGCTCCCATCTGGCCTGAGGTGAGGTGCTCTACAAGTATGTTTGTCCTCCCACAAAATGTAGCTCAGTTGATGGGGGTTGCAAATGCTCCCCTGAGACCTTAGCCACACTGTACTTGGGAGCTCAGTTCAACATCGAGGATGAAAATCCTGGCTCTTCTTTTTCTTGCCCCATCCCTTCTACACATGCATACATGTGCATACACACACATACTCTGTCTTGCTTTCTGAGGACTCATGACTCAAGTCAGCTGGGAGCTCAGACTGCCTGAGGCCATGATGCTATCAGTTTTCTCTCTACAAATGTGAACATGAGGCCTAGCAGGCCTCAGGCAATGGGACCCCCTCATTGACTGTTAGTAGGGCCTGCCCCATCTACTTTTTTTTCCTGTGTTGTGTTCTCAGATGAAATGAGCCCAGAGAGACTTAAGTTACTCAACAGGTCTTTCAGCACAGGCCACTGCCTCTCTCATGTACTCAGCGAGGCTGATAGTTTTAGCTCAGTGTGGCTTTCAGGATGGTGGTGTGAATTCCCAGCCAGAGGGTCAAGAGAGAAAGGGTCTGTCATTCAGAGCTGAGCCAAAGACCAGAATGATCCTCCAAAACCCAAGTCTATTCATTTCAACTTCTATTTAAAATCCTTCTATGGTAACTTTAAGTAGTTCCCAGGACAGAGACCAAAATGCTTCTCAGAATCTAGCTTCTACTCATCTTGGTTCTTTAATGTTGCCCCATACCTTGCCCCTTGTTCTCTGCCCCCCCAGCCATGCCAGCCTCTTACCATAATGTCTAACATACAGTGGCCTTGTGGTGGGCTAGAGCGTGGAGCTTCTGAGCTCTTTCATTGGGAATGCCTTTCCTCTCACATCCCATCTCTGTCACCCTTTCCATCTGGTTAGCTTCTGTCAATCCTTCAGTTCTTTGGGCACTTATCCCTGAAGATATTTTCCATCTTATTTTTTACTGTTTTCTATATACTGTAAACACAGTTGTTTTATAGATTGTGAAAGGATTCTATTGTCTGAAATGTTTGTAAGCTTGTTTCATGATGTCTTATTTCCTTATGTGCCTGGTTATTTTTGACTATGTGCTGGGCATTAATTTTGAAAATTTATTTTAGGAACAATTCTTTCAGAGATTTTTGTTGGCTTCTGCTGGGCTGTGGTGGTACTACCAGTTATTCAAACCTGAGATTCCTAGAGCTCTCAGGTTCAAATAACCTGAGATACACAGGTCCTCAAGAAGGCCTCTTTATTTCTGGTTCCTCCTCCATCTCACTGTGAAGTCCTTTAGAGGTTCAGCTCACTGTATGTGCAGGATGTTAAACTACCCACCTTGGGTGTGACCTAGGTTTTGACTTTGGTCCCTTTCACCCTAGGAGGTCATCATAACTGTAGTTCAACTATGATAATGTTTCTACTGGATCAGAAAATGACCTCAGGGCAAAAGTAGCTTTCAATGCTTGTCTTGTCTTTCTGTGTCCTTGCCTTTTTATAGATTTTGGCCTGGTAATTCTTCACTATCTTACTAGCTTTCTGATTTTTTTTAAGAAAATTAAAAAAATAATTCATTAGGGTTTTTAAGGTGCCAACTGTGAGATGTCAATTCAAATTAACTCCTTTTAGGAAGGCAGAAGTCTCCTCGTATTGTTGTAACTTTCCCAAGGTAGCCTTCTCTGATTTTCTGCATAGGTCTGAGTCCCCCATTATATCCTGTATGGTACAATAAGCTTCTTCCCTTACCAGTTCTCATAATGGCTATACTTAGGAGTTTATTTGACTAACATCATCAGTACTTAGAGTAGTATCTGATAGGATTGTGATGACCTCTACTTGCTTCACTTGGTCCACCGAATTTGTTTTTTGTGGAACTTTTAGACATTACTTTTCACATGCAAATCAATTATCCTATGCCTTTATATTTTGGATTCCTTTAGGACTAGCGTGACCCTAATATGCATGCAGTGATTGAGAACATGAGCGAGCTTGCTTGCTTGCTTGCTTGCTTGATTTATTTATTTATTTATGAGAGAATGAGCAGGAAGGTCAGAGGGAGAGGGAGAATCTCAAGCAGACTTGTGCTTAACATAGAGCCCGATGAGGTGTTTGATCCCATGATCCTGAGATTGTGATGTGAGCCAAAATCAAGAGTTAGATGCTTAACCAGCCATGCCACTCAGGTGCTCCAAGACCATGAGCTTTAAATTCAGAAAGTCTTGAGTTTTATTTCTGTTCCTTCCTAACTCTATGGTCCTCTGTGAGTCTCTTAACTATTCTGAGCCTCAATTTCCTCATCTGTAAATTGGAAATAATATTTTTGTCTCTTTAATTGAATTACCATGAAGATTAAATGAATGATACTTAGCATAATGGGTGACTGGTTAGTGAAGTGGATTGGCATTAAGTAACCATTCCAACCTCCTTCTAGTGTACCTTGCTGTATACAAATGCTAATAAGGCAAAAACTTTGTCTCATATTCCCTTAGAGCTAAACTAGTTGTAAGTAGATGCAAGTAGATCCTATGAGTTAGCTGTCTTTCTGCAAGATCTGGAAGGCAGAAATGATTATCTTCTTGTTGGCTTGACAACAAGCCTGGTAACAGCAAGCATGGCCATGATGCTGTCATCTTTTTCATGTTGAGTTCAAGTGTCTGATCACAAGTTTTGTGGGTATTAAGAAGCAATTGTGGCAGTGGTAGCATTTTAAAATTTTTATTTATTTTTATTTTATTTAAATTCAGTTTGCCAACATTTAGTAAAACACTGAGTGTTCATCTCATTGTGTGAGTGGCAGCACTTTTATATCACTGGATTGCAATTTTAACAGTGCATTTTTTTTAATATAAGAATGCTTCAGGGTACATGGGGGCAAAGGGTAGGGACAGAGGGAAAGGGAGAGAAACAATCCCAAGCTGGATGTGGAGCCTGATGTGTGGGGCTTGCATTCACTACCAAGATCATGACATGAGCCAAAAATCAAGAGTTGGATGCTCAGCTGACTGAACTGCCCAGGCACCCCTATGGCAGAGCATTCTTGAAGTCAATTCCAATGGCCGCTTCTTAATTTTCCCTGAATCAACTGTGAGTGAGGCTCTGGGCATAATCCATCCTGAAGCACAATTCCATTTTACCTATGAACCTGTGGAATTAAATAAACAAGTTTTCTGCTTCAAAAATACAATGGTGGAGCAGGCATAAGATAACAAGTTAAAGAAATTTCTATTCAAAGAGAGAGAAAATAAAAAGGAAAGAAGCTTCTGGTCCCAAGCAATTTTGAAATCCAGCAGGGCAAACTCCATTTGGTTTTAAGGCCTCTCCTGTGTCTCTTGGCTCTATCCTGCAAGTTCAAGGCTCCACCCTCTGAGTCATCCTTCCTTTTTAGTTAAGGGTAGCATGGTTTGCAGCTGAGGGGTTTTATCGACCTGCTTCTTGCCTATAGAACTGTGAAGGCCATACAGCTTTCTTTCATTTTTTCCCCCTGCTCCTTTCATTACAAACTGGCAGTATTGCTATTGGTATGAAATTCTCAAGATGAGAGATAATCTCATCTCTTGGCTTCTGCTGAGATACTCAGGGGACCTATGAGTCACACACTTAATCTTTTCAAAGAGCCTCTTGTGTGACTGAATGCTCTGACCTTTTGATCTTTCTGAGGTACTAAAAAAAGATTGTCCAGCCATGCCTTCAGTTTTTACCGTAAAACATGCTTTCCTGACAGTGAAGCTTTTAATTGTCATGCCTTTGGCAGTCTGGATAGGCTGAGAATTTCCCAAATCATCCAAGTTCCTTCATGTTTACCACTTCTTCTTCAGTTTGTCACTTTCCTTTTGCATTTTACCATAAGCAGCAAGAATAAACCTGGCCACACCTTCAACACTCCTTGGAGCTCTGCACAGGTAAATATCCAAGATCGTCACTTGCAAGTTCTGCTTTCCACATAACTGCAGGGCACAATTCCACTAAGTTTTTTGCTGCTCCATAACAAGGATCCTCTTTCTTCCAGTTTCCACTAACATTTTCTCATTTCCTCCTGAGCCTTCATTGGCAGCACCTTTAACATCCATATTTATATGAACAGTTTGTTCACAACAATTCAAGGATTCTCTAAGGTGATTTAGGTTTTCTCTACCATGTTCCTCGCTCTGAGTCCTTCTTTACTAGTTGAGCTATTAACATCCACATGTCTACTAATAGTCTGTTCAAGGCAATCTAGGCTTTTTCTAGCACATTCCTCAGTTCTCCCAGGCTCTACCATTGCCAGATTCCACATTACCTCTACTCTTTAAGATATTTGTTAGAAGGCCCCTCCCTCCCCAACCAACGTATTTTTAAATTTGTTACAGCAGCCATAGAAAACTAGGAAATTATTAATTATCTTATAGTTCAGTAGGTTAGAAATCTAGGATAGATCCCAGGGGGCTAAAGTCAGGGTGTCAGCAGGGTTTCATTCCTTTCTGGAGTCTCTAGGGGAAAATGCATTTTCTTGTCTTTTCCAGCTTCTGGAAGCTCACATCCCTTGGCTCATGGGCACTTCCATCTTCAAAGCTAACAGTAGCTGGTTGTGTCTTTCTTATATAGTATCATTCTGGCATGGACCCTTCTTCCTCTGTCACATTTAAGGGCCCTTAAGATTTCATTGGGCCCATTCAGATAATCCAGACTATCTTGCTATTTTAAAGTCATCCAATTTGCAACCTTATGTTCATCTGTTACCGTAATTCCCCCTTGCCACAGAAAGTGAAGTATTCATTCACAGGTTCTATGGTTGAAGACCTGGATATTCTTGGGAGGCCATTATTCTGCTCTCCACACCTCCATTTAAATTGGAAAGTAGACTCAGTGAAGTTCTAGAAGACTTTCTGGGGACCCCTCTATGATTATTTCTCCCCCCTCTCTTTTGAGTAATTTTGTAAGCAAACACTATTCTATGAGTAAATTTCTTATCCTCTTAGGGTTTCCATTTCTCTATCTGAAAAAAACAAAACAGGGGAGCAGCATCACAGTTTTGAAGTGGCAGTGGAAAGCAAAGAGAATGTAGATCCATCTCCCAATCCTGAGGGAGGCATGCTGTGTGGACTGTGGGAGCAGCTGCTCCCCAAGAGAGCTTCCAGGAAGTAGCATGAGTAGTGACAGGTTGTAGGTGTGACTAGAAGGTATGGAAAGGGTTAAGGGTATTGAACACCTGCAATATATTAGGCGCTGTGCTGGCCTCTTTCCTTATGTCAATTATATTAATTCATCTATGATGAAAGAAATGTTCTATATTTGTCCAGTATGGTAGCCACTAGCTGTGTGGTTTGTGAGCATTTGAAATGTGGCTAGTGTGGCTGAGGAACTAAACGTTTGGTTTTATTTAATTTTAATTAATATTCATTTAAATGTGACTAGCAGCTACTGTGTGGGACAGACAGCTCTAACAGGGTAAGTTGTCCGAGGTCTGACCATGGCAGAACTAGTCAAGAATGGGGGAGGGGTCTGGAGTTGGGCAGTCCTGTTTCACCAGTCTTTCTGTGACTGACTTTTGTGGGTGCTGCTCCCTGACTCTGGCCCAGCCTTGAACATTTCAGCTCCCTCTGCTGTCTGGCTATTGGTTAAGACCACTTGCATAAGGCTTTTCTGTAGCTACTCCATGGCCAACCCCCCAACCACCACCACCCAGAGCTGGGCTCCACTATAGTCCATGATTTTCAGGGAGCCAGTAGGAGACTGGGGTGTGCATGAGGTAGCAGGAGCCTGCACGGCACAGGCTGGCTCCTCTTGGACACAGCCTCTGGATGCTACCACCTGAGTTGCTATTGTAGCACCTTTGCCCCACGTGGGTTTGGCATGATCCCGGAACCTTCTTCCCCAGGTGCCACCAAATATCACTTGTCATTTCAGTGCCACCAGCGTTTGCCCTCTTGGGGTCTTCTTTTCTGCTATGCCTGCATAATCACTTTTCTTGGCACAGGTAAGAGCAGGTGTTGTCACGGGGCTGGAGGTTGGCAGGGCTGTGCAGTGGGGACCTGTGGCATTGGGGATGCCAGGCCCCCTTGAAGCAGGCTGCTCATCTCTGAGCCCCATGACAGCCCTGTGGTGGCTTGGCAGAGCTGAGGAGCTCTGTGTGATGGGGAACAATCTGTGGTTGGTAAGGGTAGGGATCCTGGTGGAGGCTGGCCAAACATTTGCCCAGGTAGAGGTTTCAAGCGTATGGTTTAGGGGATGTGCCTGAACTAATCCTGTTATTAGCTGGATTATCTCTTCAAACTGAGAACCAGCTTCTGTGGGTCCCCTGTGAAATGCTCAGTCGGGAGCCAGGGTGACGGGCTCCACCTGGGGTGTGTGCCTGGTGTCAGCGCGCCTGTAGCCTGCGTGGCAGCCACACCGACTGCTGCTCCTGTTTCATGTGCTAGATTATTCATTCACTCATGCGTCCATCTGGCAGTCCCTGGGTGCCAGCTGGGCAGCAGGCCTGGAGCTGGAGCCTAGGGACTTGCAGGTGAACTAAACTAGGTAGGGTCTCTCACAGAGACAGGCGCAAATGTACAACAGCAAAGTGGAGCTAGGTACAGAGAAATCGGGATGTTTGGGATGAAGGGCTGAGGTGGGATTGGACAGGTGGTCATGTAAAGGACTTGGAGAGCCTGCTGAGGTCAGCCTCCAGCTAGAAGTGAAGTGGGCTTCCAACCAGGGTTAGAAGAGGGTAGGGTGATTGGATCTGGCAGTGAGGAAGGTCCGATGAGAGGATGCTGATGGGTGTCACAGTGAGACACCCCCTTCCCCCAAGGAGGCTGTTCAGTCAGTCAGTCATTCATCACCCAGCCAATATTTCATGTCCCACTACTTGCTGGCCCCTGTGCCAGAGACTAGGGATGTGTCCTTGAATGAAACAGGCAAAAGCCTCTATCCTCCAGGAGCCTGTGTTCTAAGAGCGATAGAGGGGGGAGAGGGGAAGGTTAGGGAAGAGGTGAAAGGGGAGGAGGAGGGGATGAGAATACAGAACTATAATAAGTGAATGATGTAGCATGTCAGAAGGTAGGAAATGCTAGAGAGAGAGGGAGAGAGAGGAAGAGGGGAAGGAAGGGAAGGGGAAAGAGAGGAGGGAAGAGGAAAGGAGAAGGGAAGAGAGGGAAGGAAGAGAGGTAGGGAAGGGAGGAGGCGAGGGAGGGAGGGAGGAAATGGAGCAGGACTAGAGGTATGGAAAATGCTAGTGGTGACCGGGCTACCTCCCCTGAGCAGCTAAGTTATCAGCAGAGACGTGGAGGATCTGAAGACGTTCCCACGCAGATAGGAGCGGACTATGGGCAAGGACAGAAGCGGTGTGGTGGAAACAGCAGGAGGCCCGTGTGCCTGCAAGGAAGTGGTGATTCGAGGGCAGGGGGCAGGGCAGAGGGAAGGGGGCTGCCTGTTATGAGGAGCTGAGGTTTTGTCCCACAACCTTGGATCCCCAGAGGCAACTCTGAGCTTGGGGAAAGTTACCTCCATGTTCTTACGGACCTTTAGCTCAATTTCAGTGTACCTTTCAGTTGTGATTGTAGACAAAACCCCCATAGGAGTAAAGAGCCAACAAGGACTATATCAACGATGGAAATTACATTTTTATTACATACTAAACCTAGATCAGGTATCTTGAAATATTCTTCTCATCACCAGTTTGAAAGGACAGGAGCCATAGGATCTTAGGATTTAATGCACATATATCACTGTATCACAGGGTTAAAAATTATGTCAATGTGACTGGTTTCATTTGTAATACTACAGAATTTTAATGCAGACAAGACATTTCTCTAAGACAAAGTCCTTTGGCTTCCCCGGCTGCTGGGGGTCTATGGCACAAGGTGGTGAAGAAGACCCCGTGTGGAGTGTAGGAACCTGCCCTGAGAACTTGGACTCTGGAGTGGGGAGCCATTGCAGGATGTGGGGCACAGATGCGGGATGTGACTTACATTGAAAAGGGCATTTGAGGCTGTGCTGTTGTCCCAAGACCGGCAGGGGTCAAGGTGAAGGCAGTTAATAGTGGTTTGAGTGGGAGATGGTAAAGGCTCAGACCAGAGTAGTGGCTGCGGAGAAGGGGGTGAATGTGGATGTATTTTGAAGTGAGGGCCAAGGGGAGTTGCTGCTGGATGGATGTGGGATGTGAGAAGGAAGCCTCAAGGATGGCTGGCTGTGGGGGTCTCACGGCTCTGTGAGATGAGGCAGGCATGCTCAGGAAGGTTTCCTGGGGAGGGGGGACCCCGGAGCTGTACTTAGAAGGTGATTGGTTGGCCATGTTGTAGCCCTGGAAGCTTGCCTGGGACCCATTGTGGGTCCTCATGATAAATCACTGCAAAGCTGAAGGGCAGATGGATGATCTGTGGGGCTCATGGGCCTTGTGGCTTGGGTGCTGGAAGGGATGGCTTTGCCACAACAAAGTCCTGCAAGACATTCAGTAGTGAGTGAACTCCCAGGCTAGAAAGGCTCAGCCTTGGCTGCTGTGGGAAGGATGCTTGTTTTAGTCTCTGTGTAGCTGGGTGGGGAGGTGGCAGGGGGCACTGATTGATGGTCTTGGATTTAATAACTCGATAAACCAAGGCTACTCCATGCAGGATGAATTTGGTCAAGGTGTAAATATTTTATATCAGAGTATTAACTGCTTATTAAAAGTGTATTGAGATTTATATGTTATGTGAATGTAATTATAGTCATCACAGAGAGGTCACTGGCTTGCTGGAAGCATCTCTAACAGAACTCTTAATCCGGAAATGTGTGTCCTACAGTCAGCTGGCCTTTAGGTAGAGTGTTTTATGTGTCTTACTAAGCAGAAATTAAACACAGGTATAAATGTGTGCTGCACACATAGCTCCATTTTCTGGACTTACCACATGCAGATCACGTGGAATCACCAAGTGCTGACTTGACTCCTCCGAGATGAAAGAGGGTGTTCTGTGACCAGGTCTTTGCAGCTTGCAGTGACAGGGGCACCCAAGGGAGAGGTGGGGCCATTTCTGTCCTCCTCCTAAGCCCAGAGTCTGACTGGCCAGGTGTGGGGCAGGCAGGGGCCCGCTGCTGACAGCCACGTACCTTGTGGTCTTGGCTGGGGAGTGCTTTGCTGTGTTGGCCCCTTCTTCCTGTGGCTTGGGGAGAGAGGGAAGATACTGGGAGCAGTTTGGAACCATATATGGGTAAATGATATGAATGTGTAGTTTTTTTGAGCTGAATGCCTAGATGTTCTCTGTATGGAAAATGTGATTGGGCAAATCTTGGCGTGATCCATGGGGAAACATACTTCTTGAATGTTCAAAGGGTGTTGAATTTAGGGAGAGGCTTGGAATTCACCCATCCATCCATCCATCCATCCATCCATCCATCCATCCATCCATCCAGTGTGCTGAGCACCAGGCGCTGAAATCTAATAGTGAGCAAAATAAACTCCTGCCTACATGGAGCTTCTATTCCCCTGAGGAAGTCAAATATCAGCCAAATACATAGTGTATCCAGAGCTCAGGCTGCACACAAGAGTAAGTGTTATCAACCAAATTTAAACGATTGCTGTATCCTTTTATGTTTTTTTTTTAAAATTTTTGCTGTTTGTTTTAAAATATGTGTCACAGCATCCCTGACGGTCATATCTTTGTTTTCTGGAAAACAGGCAAATCCTAGCTATTCAGATAGCTCACAGCTTCCTTTTACTGTTCTTCATGGAAATCTTTCATATTGTTTTATTGTGACTTAGAAGGCCAGAGAGTGCATGAGATGAATTTGCACAGTAACTCAGGTCATTGTCATGCCATCCTGGGCTGTGATTTGGGGGTGCCTGTGAAGGGTGGGGCATGCTCTTTGCCCTGCTCTAAATGGTCCTATGGCTTTCCTTTTTGAGCCTCTTAGTCTGCTTTTTTTTTTTTTTTTTTTTTTAATATAGTATCTTCTCCACTTCCTGCTGGCAGTCTGGCCCACCTACCTCGTGGTTGGTCCTCCTCTCTGCCTATCCAAAGAAAACATACTTCCAGCATGCACATAGAAATAATCAAATGTTGGCTCATGTCTCAAAGAAGAGAATAGTTGGCAAGTTGATAAACATCTTCATCATTTTTGCTTTGACGTTCCAATAATTATTAGTGAGCCAAGTCTTCGGCTGTGAAGAAAGGCATATCCATTTAGAGAGTTGGGGGACCTCTCCTGGCCAGGGAAGCTGTAAAATTGGCACAGTGTGTGGCTCAGGAGATGTTTTCTGGGCCAGAGCTGGGGAAACAGGAGGTCCAGCAGGAATAGATTATCTACACCAAGCCCTCCCAGGGATTGTCTATCTCGGGTACTGCTATAGTCCACACCCTATAGAAGTGTCCCATTTCTGCTGTGATGGGGCCCCTGGGCATAGAGTCATCTCAAGGCCTCATTTTCCTGGGATCCCTAAACCTGGGCTACCAAGACAGTAGCCACTGGCTGTGTGAGGCTTTTGAACACTTATTATGTGACTAGAAGGACTGAGGAGCAAAATTTTCAATACTTAGAAGTTTTAATTAATTTAAATGTAATAATAATAATAATAATAATAATAATAATAAAGTCTAGCTTGCCAGCAGAGAAGAGAAAGTAAAGTGTAAAAAGCAGACCCAAGGACTCAAAAAATTATCATTAAACTTTGATGTATGTTTGGAGCATCTTAGGTATGTGAATATACGTGTACAACTGTAAATTTTAGGAGATATGAATACTCGTCAAGTATTTCTGAGAAAAATCTAGCCTCTGAACTGACATGTGCAGTATAAAATACGAGTTCAAAGACATAGTATGAAAAAATGTAAACTAGCCCATTAATAATTTCTTGTATTTGTTACATATTAAAGTGATAATATTTGGGGTATATTGGGTTAAAGAAAATGTATTAAGGTTAATCTCACCTTTTGGCTGTATTTTTTAAAAAGTGGATTCTGGAAAATTAACAATACATGTGACTCGTGTTGTATTTCTATCAAACAGTGCTGATCTAGAGCCTTCTGTGAGCCTTCTTCAGGTCTGAGGTGGTTACATAATTTGATGGGGCTGTCTTTTATTGGATACTTACACATGCCACACTCTGTGCTAAGATCTTGATGTGTTTCCTGTTCTCTGAAGAGTCCTGTGAGGTAGATGCTTATTATTCCATTTAAAATATAAGGAGTTTGAATCTCCAAGTGGGGAAGTAACTTGCTCAAGTAACTTGCTAAAATGGAGTAGAGGTGAGATTCTAGAATTGGACAGGTTGGGTTAAAGCCTTCTTCATGACCACTATCCCACATTGTCCTATTCCAGCCGTGAGTTCTGTACCCATCTGGGCACTCAGTATTCCAGAGCTAGGTCAGCAAGTGACCATAAGGACCATAAGAATCCATGGGGGATCATGTCCTTGGGTGTCTCCCTGGGGCACACTTTGGCGAGCAAGTGAGCCCTGGGTGTACCTGGGGTGTACCACCACCCTGGTCTGAGGGCATGGTCTCCAGTTCCAGCAGCATAACTGAAGGCTACATCCCAGCTGTGACCTTGTCCCATTTTGTGGCAGTGTGTTTTCACAAACATCATGAGCTGGCAGCCCCAATAGGATCGTCCTCTGCATTTCACGAATGAGGAAACCAAGCATTACATGAGCAGAATGGCTTCCCTGAGATCCCTATCAGAGCTGGTACTAGAACCCAGGGTTGTGGTTACAAATTTAGAATTCTTTCCTCTACCTAACTCTGGCTCCAAGCAAAGATAAGGTAAGTTCTGATAGGATTTGTCGTTTGGGGGAGATTTCCAGAATATCACCTTCATGGTGTTGAAACCATTGTCCATGATGGTGCTAGAAGTGCTTCTATTAGGATATGACTTTTCTTGGCTAAGTCAGCCTCCCAGCAAGTGGGTTCTAAGAAAGACTCTTCCTGGAAGGGCAGCGGGCAGTGGCATTGTGGCAGGGCAGGGATCACGGCAGGCTGGTGAGTGGGTGAGATAGGGCTGCTCGGGACCAGATAGGATGCAGGTGAGTGAGTCACCAGCAGACCCATGTGTGGCTCTCACTGTATTGTCCCTGAGGCAGGAAACCTTTTTCTTGGTGTTTCTCTGGACACCTGAGAACAGATAGCCCCAGGTAGGAGTTCCTAAGAGAAAGTGGTCCTGGGCTTACCTGGATCTTATCTCTCAGCTCACTTGTAGCTTTTGGAGAACTGAGCCATATCTTCAAACTCCCATTTACTACCTCTATGTTCTAGGGCACACCGCCTCTCCTCTCCAAACTTCAGTTTTCTTATCTGTAAAGGGGTGCTTTACCTTGCAGGATGAGGGGATCAGCATAGACCAGATGAAACACCTGGCATCTGGTAGTACAGTAGACATGGGCTCAGTCATTTTTTGGGTACTCTCCTCGTCCCTCCAAGGCCAACTGGAGTATCAGCAAAAAAGCTGCCGCTGGGGGTCCCCAGCCTGCAGAGCAGGAAATAAGACTGTGGATTCTCTCTGGGTACAAATTGCCCTTCTGGTCCGGGCGCTTGAGTTTTCTCACCAGAAAATCAGGTAGCACTCCCAGGATACTACAAAGGGGGGGTTAGCAGGGCTGCTGGAGTTCCACATATTCAAGAGATTGCTCCTGCTGAATTGGGGAAGAGATCCCCATGGGAAAGTATATGCCTAACATCACCTTCATGCAAAATTATTTTCTCAAGGGATTGGCTAGTGATAGGAGATAATTTTTTTTTTTTTTTAAGTATCAGCCAAGTATCAGCCAAGCCAAAGGGTGTGGTTCCCACCCCACCCCCCAAATCCTTAAGGCAACCGAATGGCCCAGAAGAGATTACAAATTATGGGTTGTATAAACACTCTTTGCCCAGGAAGCATCTATTATTCCAGCCATACTGCCTTCCAGGCAGAGAGCCTGGTCACCCTGCCAGACAAGGCCCCAGGGCCAGCCCCTGAGGCTCAGAGTGGCCTGAGCCTGTGTTCCCCTCACCCCCCGAATTCCTAGCCAGCCTTGCAGAGAAAGCCAGGGTTGCTGATCATTGCTTGTGTCTGGTTGATGCTGAAAACTATTTGTAGATCTTTGCCTCCCTCCTCCTCCCCGTCCTTCCCCACTTTGCCCTGGTCACTGGCTATCTGAAGTCCATTCCTAGAAGAGACCAGGGGTCCACTTGGGCAGAAGATTATAACAGAGCCAATATGAGCCCTCTCCTCCTCCTCTGGCCAGGGTTGTTGCTACATTAAGTTAGGGCCCATCTTGAGAGTGAAGCTTTACCAAGCCACCAAGCAGAAAGGCCCTGGCTCCCGTCCCAGGGCCCACGTTAGAAGGAGGGTAGGCAGACTGCATGCTGATGATGCTGGGCTCTTGGCCCTTTAAGACTCTGGCTTCCCGGGCTGGTGTGGAGATGGACACCTGGGCAGCTAGCTCCTTGACGCTGCTGATGGTCACTGGATGATAAGTGGTAAAGCCTGGCTCCTTCTTCCTTTGAACTGAGAGCTCTGGCTCTTTCCCGCCTGGGAGCCGTTTTTGAACTGTCAGTTCCTGGGGATTAGATGCATGTTTAGGCTGGATGAACTCATGAATGAAAATATTTTGCTTCGTGGTTTCGGCAACAACGTCCTGCACAGTGGGCCCCCTTTGCTCTCCTCTCCCTCTCCTAGCACCACCCACCCAGGCCCACCCTAATAGCAGGGGCCCAGCCTCTGAGAGCAGCACCCAAAGTGCCCCATGATAGCTTGGACAGGGCTACTATGCTGTGATGAAACCAGGTGGCCGGCAGCTTTTGGACCAGGTGAGCACTTTCTTGAAATTTTTTTTTCCTGCTCCATGATACTATCTTGAACACAAGATGGTGGTGGGGCAGCCCCAGGCTCTTCCGTCTTGTGAGCAAGGGCAGCACTGGGAGAGAGGGATTGGCCTTGGGTTTGTATACTTCAATCAGCTTTGATTCCAGTGCCATGGGCTTCTTTAGTTCTGGCAATGGAGGTCATGTGGTTGGGGAACAGAGGCCTGTCGTCTGGGAAGTGGTATCACAGAAGAGGCAGAAAGATCAGAGTTCACATTTCAGCTCAACATCTTAGTTGTGTGATCTTGAGAAAGTCCCATAATTGCTTCATGTCTCCAGATCACAGATCAGAGTGTGGGGGTTCCCATATCTCCTTGCCACATTGCCCAGAGAGTGGTTAGTGTGTGAGGTGTAACCAGTGTGGCATGGCATCACCATTGCATTGCCCTCTGATCCCTGCCTGTGGCTGGACTTGGCTGGGCCAGGAGCCGAGGTCAACACCCACTCTATGACCCCCCTGCCCTACACTACAAGAATGAGGAAGACCCAAGGGAAGGGCTTACTCGGCCACTTTGTGATAGATGAAGTCATCGGCTCCTAAGTGGATTGATGCAACAATTAATAGATGGGTGCCATTACTGCCTGGGTTACACTCATGGCTGCTTCCACAATATCATCTTTATTGTCATGTGACTCTGGAGCTTCTTGGACACCTGATGTCAGCAGCCATTGTCCAGGGGAGAGCTGTCTGCTAATACCTCCTATAGGAGTTTGCTGAGGACTCCCTGTAAGGGACATAGGTTGGTGGCTGTAAGGAATCTGTTCAGGGATGCAATGGGTTATATTGCTCGATTAATAGATACAGTTAGGTTCAAAAGAAGCCTTGGGCTGGTGGGTGGTGGCTGGTGACCTAGCCTGGCTGAGTGGGGAAGTGTAAGTGCATGCATAGAGCTAGGTTGTGCTGGATGCCAACTGTGTGATGGGGGAGTGGGGTAGAGGTGGGGCTGGGAATATTATTGGGTGTTTCCTGTCCTTGACTCCTGGTTAGTGGCTCTCTTGGGGAACATTTGATGTCAGAGTAATATTCTTTGTAAGTAGTATATGAACAGGAACAAATAGAATAGAGGTAACCTCTTTTAATGTTTCAGAGTCTTCTAGTCTTTTTGTTTTCTATGTATATGTATTTTTCTTATAAAACTGTATGACCCATTTTTATAACTTGTTCTCTCTTAGCAACCTATAGTGGTACATATTGCTATGCATCCCTCAGTATGTCATGGTAGTCTTTAACATTGTGGTCCATCATTGATGAGGGCTGTATGGTGGCCCTGGTATAAATGTGCTCCAGTTCTCAGAAGCTCACTTACATTTGGTTCTGTGGGTTATTTCTCCATGTCTGCCCTCATCAACACATTGTGGGTGGTAAGCATCTTTGTATAAGCATCACTCATACAATTGTTTCCTTAAGATAACTGCTTAGAAGTTAAATTTATGAAAAAGGTATCTGTGTTTTTTGAGCTTCTGATACCTTTTGCTAAGTTGCCTTTCAGAAAGTTTGTCCTAATTGTCATTCCTACCAATAGTGTTTAAGAGTATTTACTTCCCTTTACTCTCTCCAACATTAGGTATCAAATGTTTAAAGTTTAAATCTCTCTTCTGTTTTATGAGAGAAAAAAATGAATATTTTATTGTTGTTTTATTTTATTTTTTTATTATTTTTTTTATTATTGTTTTAATTTGAATTTTTTTATTACCTGAGAGGCTAAATATATTTTTTTTATAGTTCCTGGCCACTTATATTTATTACTGTCTGAATTTGCTATCTGCATGATTTTCTCCTTTCTCATTAAATGTTTTTCCTATTAATGATTTATATGAGCTCTTTATATATTAAAGATCATAGGTGGTTCATATATTTCTTGGATATTTGAATGTTAAGTATTTATCTCACATCTGCTCCCTCATTCATCTACTTAGAATTTTTATTTTTTATTTTTATTTTTATTTTTTTTTAAATTTTTTATTTTATTTTATTTATGATAGTCACAGTGAGAGAGAGAGAGAGAGAGAGAGAGAGAGAGGCAGAGACACAGGCAGAGGGAGAAGCAGGCTCCATGCACCGGGAGCCTGACGTGGGATTTGATCCCGGGTCTCCAGGATCGCGCCCTGGGCCAAAGGCAGGCGCCAAACCTCTGCGCCACCCAGGGATCCCAGAATTTTTTTTTTAATTCCAGATTTTAGGGGATCCCTGGGTGGCTCAGCAGTTAAGCGCCTGCCTTTGGCCCAGGGCGTGACCCTGAAGTCCCGGGATCAAGTCCCACTTTGGGCTCCCGACATGGAGCCTGCTTCTCCCTCCTCCTGTGTCTCTGCCCCTCTCTCTCTCTCTCTCTCTGTCATCAATCAATCCTATCTTTAAAAAAAATAAAATTCCAAAAAAAATAAAAATAAAATAAAAAAATAAAATTCCAGATTTTATTAGGAGTGGTTATGTACTGGAATATTAGCCCTTAGATGTCCCCCATTTCAGAGGAGCTTACAGCTTGTGGGATGATGAAGTATGACTCTAACCAGGTGAGCTGGGAGAAGTTGTACCCAGTCCTGATTGGAAATGGTAAGGAAAGGCTGGTGTGGACAGGTCAGAGCATTAGGGCACCCTGGAAGTGGCATTGGAAATTGGATCTTGGAAAAGGTATAGTCTGCAGATACGGGTGGGGAGGGCACTGGAGGTGAGAGAGAGAGAGCGAGTGAGCAAGCATCTGAAACATGAAGGTGGGACTGAGCATAGCCTATGAATAGGCTGGGGTTGTAAATGACCAAACATGTATTTATTCAGGGCTAGCTGTTGGGGGTATAGCACCCCTGTTGAGGGGCGGGTGATGATATGGGGAGGAGGGTCTCCCATTTTCCCACTGGGTCCAGGTAGGACTTTGTTTTCTAAGTAGAAGGAACATTGTCCTTTGCTCCTTCTGCCTACATCCCCCTGCTGCAGCCTGGCTAGATGTCTCTAGAGGAGCTTTCCTACCATGGTAGGAGCTACCAGGGATGCTCTCCTGAGTCCAAAGACCCTTCCTATTCCCGTCAAGTCCACGAAGGCATTGAATCCTGTTGACAGAAATGAATTGAGGTCTGAGAAGGCAAAGGGACCATGTGTGTCAGGCTGAGGGGGGCCTAGGAAGTGTGACATAGCAGAGCCGAGGTCATCCTGGATGTGAGGGAGCCAGCTGTCTTGCCTCTGGGCTATGGCAACAGCCAGGTGACAACTGGCCATGCAGCCAGAGGCTCATCCTGTAAAATCAGGGCAGGAGCAGCCCTGGATCTTGGCCCCTGGCCATGCTTCCTCCTCAGGGCTTGGCCCCCTCCCTGGGCGTCCAGTCAGACGGACATGAACAGGGGCTGTCCAGGGTGGGGTACATGCATAGCGTGGGGACTCAGAATTGGAATCTTTAGTGAGTCTTCCATGTGGGTAAAGCACTGTCAAGGCGCAGGCGGGCACCAGGGGAGCAGGAGATGCTGGGCCTCATGCCTGGGGGCTCATGGTCTAATTAGGCGATGGGTTGGGGCCCTTTCAGTCCTGAGGTCAGGATGTGGGGGCAGTGGGGTTGTTGCTTCAGCTGTTGTTGATCAAGCACAGACTATGGCCCAGGCCAGAGCTGGGGACACAGCCTGGGTGAAGAGGCTATACCAGCCTCTGCCCTTGGGGTCATGGTCCCGTGACAATGGCCAGCCAGAAGCGGGGAGTGGTGAATTGCTGACCCCTTTGACCGTGGTGGCACTGGGAGCTGTGGGAGTTGTGGAGAGTGCTCCTGAAGGGGGAACGTCTGGGTTGAGGCCTGAAAGGGAAGTAGTGGGTAGGCAGGGGTCAGAAGGGAGAACATATGTAAGGGCCCCAGGGGATGTCTGAGGCAGACAGGATGGGTGGCCACTTGCAGTCCTGGGAGGCTCCCCAGTAAGGCTCAGGCCTTTGGTGGATTCTTGAGGGGGAGGAGCACCCCAGTGTGGAGCCAGGTGAGGGAGCACTGAGAATGAGGTGTCGCCCCACCCGCGGGAGTGGCAGATGGGGGTGAGGACCTCACACCCACTGTCTCCACTCCGAAATATACCATCTCGATCTACTCTGAGACGAGTCCCTTGGAAGGCTGGAAGGAACATTTCCTGGACTCAGAAGGTCATGCTGTGCACCCCACCCTCCCAGGAGGACCTGGGGGCTCTGGGTGACAGGGAGCCAGAGGTGCCCTTGCTGCACAGGGAGGGAGTCTTTAGCTGGGGGAGGATGCAGGTCCCTGCCCAGCGCTGCTCACTCCTGGAGCCTGCTTGGTGACATCGACACCCCACCGCCTCTGCAGGGGCAGCCTGACTTCTCACCCAGACCCACAGGCCCTCTGAGGTCTCCTTTTGCCAGCTGCGTGCTTCTTAAATGCTACTTTCTCACCTCAACACCTTTGCCTGTCCTGCTTTTTCTACCAGATCCCCATCCTGTTTATTGATGCCCTCATCATCCTTCCATGTGGACCAAGATTGCCTCCTCCCAGAAGCCTCCCTAGGTTTCCTAGCCCTCTTGGGTGGTGCACCGGCCATCCTGGCTTAGGGTCCCAGAGGTTGTTACTACCCTGCTGCTGCCCTGGTGTTCGAACTGGTTCTGTCCTTGCAGAACTAGTAGACAAAGGGTTCGTCCAGCCACCCTGCCCCCCCTCCATGTGTCCTCACAGGGCCCAGCCCCCTTGCACTCTGGGGGCTCAGGTGCCTGTTTGCAGGGGGAAGGAAGGTGGGTTCTGGAGGTCATGTTTCTTCCTTAAAAGTGGGCAGGAGTTGCTCAGTGGGCACCTCACCGCCTCCAGTCAGAGAGTAAAGCAATCATGACTGAGGAGCAAGCTGCCGTGAGGGTCTAGGCTCAGACAGCTGTTCTGGAAGGCCTAGCACCCCTCTCACTTGCTGTGTGACCCCAGGAAGATGATTCAACCTTGCTGAACCTCCATCTCCCCATCGTTTTCATGGAGACAAATGTCTGCCTGAGGCATTATAAGCGCTGAAAGAGACAGTGGGTGTGCAGGCCTCATTTTCTCAGGGCCCCACGTGCGGTCCCCATGCCATGATGAGGCCCGAGACAATGAGAAAGCTGTCCCTTGATTGTCCTTCAAAGGGAAGTTGAAGGTGACAGAGTCCCTGTCCTCTGTCCCCGGTGGGTCTCCCTGACCTCCAGCTTTGCCTCGCCTCTGTGTGCACCCCCCCCCCCGCCCCCCGAGCTCGTGATGATCAGATGAGCCCACCCTCCAAAGGAGTCTCTCCGGTTTCATCCTTCCTTCCTCCTGCCCACCCGGCTCCTGGGCAGGGGCAGGCTGGCGGCTGTAGATCTCCCTTGGGGTGGGTGTGGGGAGGGACGGGTACGTACACGCAGGTGGGTGAGCTGTCACAGATGTGGATGCTTCTGGCCCATCGTTAGCGCTCAGTAGACAAAGGCTCACAATCAATCCAATAACTGGTCACAGGCTCCGTGTCACAGTCCAGGCACCACGGTCGGTTTTGATCTCAACTCTGAGTAGGTGGTGTAGCTGCTTGTCAGCTGAGAAGGGTGAAGCTCAGAGCACACGCACTGCCACAGTTTGTAGAGCTCCCAAGTGTCTGAGCGTCTGTCACTCCCAGGATGGTGGTGGAGTGTTGGTGGGGTGCCGGGCTGGCCGGGGAGCCCCCCACGGCTTAGTCCTTGCTCCTGAGGCTGGCAGACCATCTGGGTGAGGAGAGAACGGGGTGCAGGCAGGTGATGGGCAGGTTCTCAATGCATAGGACTAAATATTTACATTTGGTAGAGATGAGGGTTAAGTGGCTTAGAGGCAGGCGAGGGAGAGGAGGGAATTGCTGCTGGGGCGGCCCCGGCTCTGAGAGCTTCTGGAGGACTGCAGGACAGGGACCCTCTCTGGGGGCTCAGGGGAACCAGCGAGAGGCTGGGGCCAGAGCACGAGTCCGGGGCTGCATCTCCTGGGAGCTGTATGAGAATATGTGGTGGCCCAGGAATGTGGGAGCCACATACTTTTGTGTAATTAGGTTGGCTCCTCTGCAGCGGCTGCAATTAGCTGCAGGCGGGTGACGGGACTTCCTGCAGCCAAGGTCACTGCTGCACCTGGGGCGGCTTACCTGGGCTCCTGCTGTCCCGGGCCGGGCTGGGCTATTTCCGGCAGGGGTGGCCAACAGGCAGGTGGGGTTGTGGGGACTCCAAGGTCATAGCTCCCACCTTGTAGCGGGAGGATAGAATTGTCCTGGCCCCCCTCCTGCTGCTGCTCAGCCTTATGTACCTCTTCTCCAAGGCCCAGCTGGATGGGGGTCTAAGGCTCCCTCCTGTCACCTCTCTGGTGGCTATTGCTGAGCTTTCCTCACTGTTTTTGCCTGTGAGTAGCACTGTCAGCATCCTGGAGGTGATCAGGACCCATGATGGGTCACTGACTGTCTTGTGTGCCTCCTTCCATGGGGAACTCAGTGGTAGGAATATTCTGAGAATTTGGATTTTCCTTTTGAGGAGTTCAACCTATCCTGCCTTAGTGGAAAAATGTTAAAAAAAAATGAGATGGTTAATGCCACCCCTTTGTTTCTCTTTAACATCCAGGGAGTACTACTTTATTCACTTAATTTCATCAATAGCAATGAATACCAGTCACTGTCTTTGTGCTCTTTGTACTGGCCCTCCTTGTGTATCTCTTAAAATTGTGAGATTGTACAGGTGAAGAGCTGGATGCAGCAGAGTGATTACTTCCCTTTTGCATTACAGATGGGAAAACCCAGAGGTTAGAGAAGTGAGAGGTTTGCGCAGGGCCACATGGGGAAGCTGGTAGTGGTTCAGGGCCACCTGTGTACCGAGTGGCACCATCCTCAGGCTTTTACATCTCAGCAAGGGGGTGGGGTGGAGGCTGAGATGTGGTCCTCAGGTGGGCATCTGGGCTCTTCCACAAAGCCAGGCTGAGGAGCAGGAGGCAAGTTACCTGGTGGCTAGCACACAAAGCAAGTGAAGTCAGTATGGTGTCTGCTATGGAGAGGCAGTGCTGCCCTGTGGTGGGCTGGGCTGGGTCTCGGTGCTGGTAGCTTAGGGTCAGGTTAACTGCTCTCTCAGGCCACTGTCTCAAGGCTGGGCTGAGTCCCTGGTCCTTCCATCCTCTGCTGTGCATCCCAGAGTTAAAAAATGGTCTAAAATTCCTTGGAGTGATGGCCTTTCTCTGGCACACCAGCCTTCTCCTTGGAGGAACCCAGGGTAGTGAGGAGGTACAGACAACTTTCTGTAAAAGTACAAGTTCTGTTAGGTGTGAGGCTCATAACCACCCAGGCTTCACAGGGCACAAGAAGATGAGATGAAGTGCCCTGTGATACATGTGAAGTCACTAGTGTATGCCTGGCCCCCAGCAAGCATTCACTTGGTGTGAGTAGCCATTATTACTATTCTTAACACTGCTGTTAAAAAAGACAGGGTTCCATAGGGTGACAGGGAGCTGACTTGGTCTGGGAAGTAACTAGCTGACACCAGCTCTTGGCCCCATACCACCTTTCAACTTGCATTACCCAATAGGCTTAAGCCACCTTTGGTAGGAATAAAACCCCAGCCGATGCTCATTATTCATGGCAGTTTATGTTCTAGAAAGTCACCACAACCCTGAAATAACAAATGCTGAGTGCTCTCCTAGGGAAATACAGGCCTCGGTTCCTGTGAGCCTCCAGTCCCAACAAATTCACCAGCTGATCAGTGTATAATCCTTTATATGTAGGTTTTTGTTTAAAGACACCCTCTTTAAAAGGAGTGTGTGGTACGTGTGTGTGTGTAAGGTATATGTGGTCGAGTATCCTATATTTGACCGATGTATGTATTTGATCAATTAACCTTAAACTCATGGGTATGGTCTCTGAAAGTGAGCCTTCTTGTACTTAGGAGAGCTAGACAACACTTGAACACTCTACTTAGGGGTTGTCTGAAACCACAAATAACCAACAAAAAGCACAAATAAAGTGGAAAGCATGGCACTATAGAGATGGCGAGAAGGACCCAGGTTTACTCCATGAAGGGTGAAACCAGAGGCAGAGGGTCGTCTTGTTTATCCTCAGCTGCCTATCAGCTGGCTTGACGTTTGCACGGCTCTGCCTGTCCACACAGGCTGATGAACATGCTATAGGTATTGATACTTGGGGTGACACGTTTTAGCCAGTAAGCAATCGGCACGTATGCAATCTTGAATAAGGAGGGTCAGCCATAACCCAAACTTCTAGGCCAGCTCAGCAGTACGGACAGTGCTCCGGATTTGGGAGGTGGTGGCAGAGCCCCAAGTCACGTGGAACACGGAGAGCAGGGAGGTCCTCAACGGATAGCAGAGCCAGAGGCTGGCCCGGCCCCGAACAGAGAGAGGCCCCGGGGCCGAGCTGCAGGGCTAGGTGCGAGGTGTCCTGATGGCTTCTCCACCTGTAGCACTTCAGCTATTTAGAGCAGCGGGTAGAAGGGATATATTTATTTTTACTCTTTGGACATATTTGGAACCTATAGATAAGAAGAAACTTATCTTGGCAGGATTTTCACCTTGTACCCCTCCCCCTTCTGTATCCCCACACTCACTGGTCCCATAGAGCAACTGGCTGAGGTGGAAGCATCACTGGCGGTGGTTGCTTGTTCAGTTGGGAGCCTGAGCATCTGTGCAGGTAGAAGGGAAGAAGGCAGTGAGTATGGCTTGCACAGTAGAGAATCCCCCCAGGTTTGGATTAAGGGGGAAGGTGCTGGACGGCTGGGCAGGAGCAGCACAGGTCACCTCATGCAACACTCCAATCTCCCAGTCCTCCCAGCAAACTTAGGTGCACTCCATTCATCTTCCACAGGCTGAACTTGAGACCATGGAGGGTCCCTGGGCTCCCGTCACCTTCAGGTCTAAGTGGTGGTGAGGCCCAAAGAGAGGAGGTGTGTCACTGATCACCGCAGAGCAGAGGTATGGTGGGAGCCCAGGCTTCTAGACTCTCAGACCAATGTTCTCTTCACATCAGGGCAGTGCCACTGCTGTGTCTTCTCACAGAGGCACTTTCCATATGGCAGGTGGGTTTGCTTTGTGAAGGACTGTGGAGAGGTGAGGAACTTGGGCTTTGGAGTTAGACTGTCAATGTTAGAACCTTGTCTTAGTCACTTGCTGTGTGACCTGGGGCAAGTAACTGAAACTCTCTGTGCCTCAGTGTGTTCATTTTTGATTAAGGATAGTCATACTTGTGACTCAAGGTTGCATTGAGGATTTAATTAATCAGTTAATATTTCTAAAACATTTAAAACACCTCCTGGCACAAGATGAGGGTTATGTGTTTGTTAAATATATAAGAATTCTAAAAACACTGGGATCTGAGGCCACTTACCTTACTGAGCCTCAGTTTTATTATTTGGAAAATAGGGATAGATCATAATACAGAGGGTGGTTGTGATGACTCATGGTGGTGAATAACGAATTTATGGTACTTGGTATGGAGTAAGTTTTTATGAGCTCTCATGGGCTGTTATTGTTGTTTCTTTTCCTTTCTTTCTTTTTTTTTTTTTTTTTTTTTTTTTGATTTTGTCTATTCACTCATGGGAGGGTCAGAGAGAGGGGGGCAGAGACATAGGCAGAGGGAGAAGCAGGTTCCCTGTGGGGAGCTGTTGTGGGACTCAATCCCAGGACTCAGGATCATGCCCTGAGCCAAAGGCAGATGCTCAACCACTGAGCTATCATTGTTTTCCTATCACTGGGTATCCTCATTCCCACTCAAGTGGTATTTGTCCACCCTGCCAGCAGATAAGGGGAAGGAAGACCAAACATAAAAGATGGGCCAGGAGAAAGGGAAGTGCCGGGGGCTGCTGAGATCACACAGATGAAGCCAGGGATGACTTTGGGCCTCCTGTTGGCAAAGACCCCGTGACCAGCTGGGTGCAAGGTGCCCAGAAATGAGTGTGGAGATGTTGACTATTCTCCAAGCCACACCCTGCAGGGCTGGCCTGCCCCCTCTCCCTGCTCCCAGGGACTCGAGGAACCTGCCCTGGTAGGCTGTGGTTCCTCCCAGGAGCCTCATACCCTGGGCTTTTGTTTCTTGGGGGTGTGGGGTGGGTGGGGTGGGGTGGGGTGGGTGGGCAGGCCCTCCCCCTGCCCAGGCATCTGAGTGGTGAGTGCCGTTTGGAGGAAGTGGGTGCGTGCAGGCAACTCCCCCCAGAGTTTCTCTGGAGGGCTAAGGATACACTTCACAGGAAGCGTCAGCACGATTTTCTAATCAAGTTGAAGTCCGTGGCCCGTAGTTAGAAACAATAAATGAAATGCAACTTGAGCCGGCACTTTGCCTGAGTCCCCCATTTCTGGAAGTGGGTGTGGGTGAGAAGCTTGTCTTTCTGAGGGAAGAACTTGACCCCCCAACCCCCGACCCTGACCATTTAGCCCCCAGCCCCACCATCGGCTTGCAGGGACCGGGGCCGGCTGGCGGGGGGTGGGGGGTGGTGGTGGCGTGAACCCTAGGACTTTATTTTAGGTAATCATTCCAAATCCTGATTTTGATCTGTCAGGTCAAAGTCCACACTTTTCTATAAATCAATGCAACTATTTAGCTGACGCTTTGTTTTTTCTCCTTCCAGCTCCTTCTACCTACCATGCTCAGAGTTTAGTCTCGGAGGTCATTGTTTAATCAATATTAAACCATTCACGTAGTTTAAGTGTTTACTTATGTGCTTTGAATCATAGCTTGCAGTAAGAACAAGTGATGCCCCTAATCTGCCTTCACTGCACTCCCCAATACCCTAATTATGTAATTTAGAAAAGAACATTTCCTGACAGCAGTTTCTCCGTGCACAGCAACAAACGCCGACTGGGGACGGGACCAAACAACCTGGTAATAGCTAGCACATGGACACGGCTGCCTTGGTCCAGGCGGCCAGGGCTTGGGGCGGCCGCCCGTCCCTTTGGGTTAAGGCTTTCAAATGATGGCGTATTAGTGCCAGGAGAAGTAATTCCACATGAAAAGAGCTGTAGCTAATAGCCCATCTCCAGTCTCTCTCAGTTTGTGGAATAGGCCCTCACTGCAAATTGTTACTGACTCAGACAGTCGGGAACGAATTCCTGACCCAGACCGAGAGACTGACGCGGCCAAAGACGTGTCCAAGAGGCCAACGTTTAGACTGTGTTGTTCTTTGCATCCTTGCCAACCCCCACATCTACGGTCCAGAGGCTGGGCCTGAGCCTTCCTATTATTTCCTTATTGCTTTTGCTGGGGGTGGGTGGGGGAGTCAAGGGACTGGCCTGTCCACTCCATCAAGCTGAGTAGGCCTTTGAGGAGCTGTGGGTGTCAACTTGTGTGGTTGGAAGAAACCACAGTTTTGGGACACATCTGCACTTTAGTACCATCTAGTCAGTGTAGCCACTTCAGGGAGAAGGGGCCCCGAGTGCCTTTTTCCTCCCCAGCCTGCTGGTGTCCACAGCAGAGCACCTCAAGCCCAGTGCCCCTTGTGAGAAGAGCCTAGGGTGGCTTTCTCTGGCCTTGTGAGCCTAAATAAATGCTTGCTGACCAAACTGTAACCATGACAGGGATGCAAGACTATCCTCCTGTTTGTCCTCACCCTGTGGAGACCTCAGGCCAACAGATATTCTGTGGCTGTCAGAACCCAGCAGATGCCATGGAGGGGTTCACCTGTCTTGGCATTTGGGGCATTGGTGCCTAGCTCGTCCTTTGAGAAATCCAGCAGCTGTAGGCCTGCGTTGCTATGTAGTCCATCCAGCTGCCCTTGGACCTGAGCTCTTGAAGGTTCCAGAGGAGGGGCAGTGGACGAGCGAGGAGCGAACCTAGCTGCGGACATGTTAATTTGGCTGTGAGTCCCAAACCAGTGCATTAGCCTTTCTAGAAGCGCTGGTTGCTATAGTGATGGAAAGCGGTGCCAATCGCAAGAGTTGTTTTTGTGGTTAGGGTGTCTGTCTTAGACAAAGACAGTGAGGCCAAGCCGACAGCCTTGAGTCCTTCCTGCCTTCCAAGGATTGGATATTGTCAAGACCTGGCCTTGGGAAGAGGGTGACAGCCCCCCAGACCGGTCTTTTTTGCCCTCGAATTATGGTGAGGGTCCAGTGGCTTTGCCAGAAAGGAGTGATCACCTAGCATTCCGAGACAGAACCCACAGGTGGGTTTACCAGCGACGGAAGAGGGGCTGTTTGGTTGTGGCAGAAACTAGAGTTGAAAGAAATTCCTCTCCTGGGGCAAATTCACGGTGGAGTGTTTTTTATGAAATCATCTGCCACTCGGAGTCTGGCCATGGGCCCGTTGGGGGGTCTGCTTCTTCAGGCCACATTTTGGTTTGAGCTTGAAACATTAGCTCCCCTGAAAATTTTCCTAAGTGACAGAATGGAGGCCTTTTCTGTAGCTGGGGTGCTTGTGTAGCTCGTTAACTCTCCAAGTGTCTTACAAATATTTATCCACCTTAGGTCATTTGCAAACCTAACCCCTGTCATCTCACCTCAAGGCTGTCCCTTCTAGCCAGGTTGCCCAAAATGAAGTCAGAAGCCTTGGACTGGGAATTCCACGTTGGCGGATTTTGAAAAGCTGGTCTGAACGGTTTGTTTATTTCTCTAGTCTGCCCTTCTTAGAGAGTTCCAGAATGTGTCAGGACTTCCCAGTCCAGACATGCAAAGCCCTTTGCCCTCCCTGCCAGAGGTGAGAATATTTTATTTATGAATTCATCTTAAGTCACTTCTAAAATCACTTTTAATTAATACTCTTTCTCTGAGATTATGTCAAAGCATCAAAATAAAGAGGGCATTAGGTAGCAGGGAGGGATTTTGGGACAGGTAACCAACCAGTTCCCTTTGACTGGCTTTCCCAGCTGGCATGGACGAGCAGAGAAAGCCTATTTAGTTTTGTTCTCTGAGATCCCCGAAGTCGATCTATTTCCTTGTAAAGAGGAAGGCCCCTGGGATTTGGAGGCCAGGGGCCCTTCCCTGGGGCAACTGCATGCTGCATGTTAGTGATATTTCCCCCAGGACCCACCCAGATGATTCCTGGGGCTTCCTGCCCCTCCCTGTCTACTCAGCAACCCGCTGCCCTTAGTTACATCAGGGTTGCTGGCCTCAAAGTGGCCAAACCTGAATGTGCCTCTGCCCTGGGTCTCAGAAGTTCTAACTAATGAAGGCTGACCCCTGGTGAATTTTCAGAAGCCACGGCTTTGCCTGCACCAAGCCTGTTCTGTTGATAAGATAGGCTTTTGTGTATAGCAGGCAGGAGGGTAGCACCATATCAAGGTGTTACTAATCCTTCTGCTGGCTAATGTTTGCCAAATAAATAGCCTCATTAGGAAGGGCTATAAAAGTCTGATAAGATTCTTCTAATTATCCCCCAAAGCACAAATACTTGGGGTTTCAGTTTAGTATAACAGGAGACATCGAGAAAAGAGGGGAGAATGTGTGAGAGGGAATGTATTTTTTAACAATGGCTTTTCCCCCTGCCAACCCTAACACCAGCACATCTAGCATTTCATATTTTGCCTTTGCAAAAAAGCAACAAATTGCTGGAACAGAAAAAAAAAAGGGGGGGGGGGACAATGACATATTTTAGGTTACTACTTCACCTTTGCGAATCAATATACAAGCCATTAAAACTACATTTTTCCATTAATGATAAGTGTAATTACCTCTCTCGCCATAAAAACTTGTCCTTATTAAATGTAAATATTTAAAAATGATTGAAATATATTTGAAGGGCACTTTATAGCTTGATTTTATATGCTGACATCTGGGTTGCCTTTCCTAAAACACTCTATTTCTTGGAGAGTTATTAAATTAGTATTTTGAAAGGACTAACACTAGACTTGTTCCTTGTTTCAATTTTAATTTCATACATATTTAGATTTACTGAGAACTCAGAGGGTTTACGTTTAGGTAATACGTCGTTATGTGCGGGGCTTGTACGCATAGAAGCTGTGATAGTGTTTGCAGAGGGAATCTTTAAACATGTGGAAACTCCCATCTCCACATTGATTTGTACTCCTGCAAAGTATGAGGAGGAGAACTGAGATTTCAAGATTCCTGGCTGTGAATGTTTAATTTCCCAGATTGTCCTCAGAGCACGAAGATGGTTTTTAAATATTTACTTTTAATTGTGCATCATTTTCGATAGCGAAACCCAATCATTTTTTTTTCTTTTAAGAGATCTGTCGGAGGCTACTTAGTTTCGCTCCAAGAAAGAGACAACAGTGTGATAATTTTTTTTCAGCTTCCCTCCTTGGAAGAGATTACTTTTTCTTTAAAAGTTCTCATTTTTAGCTGTCTCGTTCCCCCCTCTATTTTTGGAAAGGTGAGATTGTTCAGCTCCCTGCTGGAAGAGGGTTTCAGAGAAGGATAGAAAATCTAATATTGAAAAATACAAGCTACAGAAAAATACCTAATTCCAGATGGCAAAAAGACCTTGCCCAAAAATGTGAAAGAATTCAATATTTGGTGGCTCAAAGATTTTTTTTCACGATAAACAAATATTTCTGGGATGGATGTATCCCTGAGCTCTGCATAGGAAGGCAGCCATCCATGCAAGCCGCGCCGGGCTGCCCTTTAAAACCTCTCTGCTTTTTTCCTTTTCACTGTGCTAAATCCTTGAGATGTGTAAAGATGTTATGATAGGCAGCGGGTCAAGTAATCTGCACATGTAGCTTTTTATAAATTTTTCTTTGCGAAGGAAAATTTTTCTTCAAATAAATCCCCCCAAATAAATGGTTTGTAAAAACAAAAGTCTGTTTGTTTTGAAATAGCACACAAGAAACCGTGTTATAACAATATCTCTCTTTATTTGAGTCCTGCCTGAGAAAAGCAATGTACCTCTTGTCAGCAATTTCACTCATGATAAGCCTTTAAAAAATAAAGTTGTCTCTTGGGAGAAAATAAACATCAAGGAAGCGTAGGTATTGGTAACAAGGTGGCCTGGATTCACTTGTCCGCTGGAAGTGTTCTACCTTTGTTTCCTGTCTCCTCCTCTCTGCGACCTTCTTCCATTCTCTAAAGTTATGTTTGTGCAAATTTCGGAACCATAAGCACTTTGGAAATTTGTTACTTCTGAGCACACAGATGCTTCTGGAATGAGCCAACGTGTCATTTTCTCCCACCCTGGAAGTGGAAATCTTAGACGAGTTTTGAAATCCATCTTTTGCCGAACCTCCTGGTGGAAGGTCTGGGCTTCGGGGTGTTTTCATGGCACCGCCGAAGGTGAGCGGACGAACGAAGGGGGGGGACACGCGGTGTGCACCAGTCAGCGACTTGGGAAGTTTTCAGGAGGCACTATTTTCTTCCATTAATGCCTTTGTCGATTCTACCAACGCTCAGACATCAAAGAGCGTGCAATTAATAATGGGCATCTGGAGGGCCGATCACATGCTTCCGATGTTAAAGTGGTGAAGGAACGGCAGGAAAAATCAGCCGTGGCCAGGTATTAGCTCTAATTGTAATCATCTCTAAACAGCAGCGCTGAAGGCTTCTCTTTTGTGCCTTTGCTCTCAGAAACGCAAGGGTTCACATATCAAAAGTTCCCATAGATGGCTTTCCCTCTGGTGGGGGAGGAAATAATCATTGATGTGTCGACCTACGTTGTCAGTGTCGATTCGGATCACCTTCATTTCTTCAATAAATGCAAACTCAATTTTATGTGAACTTTCCCCCTTAAAGTCCAACGTGGGCGCGGGGCGACAGACAGCTGGTTGCATGATTTGAGTCTTTGCTTAATCCCCACGGGTTTGCCTCTTTATTTGTTTGCATTTTCCAAAATACATGCGGAGTTTCTCGCGCGAGGATAATAGTCGCTTTCTGCTGGCTGGGACCGAAGGCGTCTTCACTGGTTCTTTATTTCCTCTCTTTTATGGTAGCCTGTTTATCTTTTCCAAAGTGATATGTGTTCCCCAACCCTGAGCACTGTAAGGTAGGCAGGCAGGTAAGGCTGCACTTAAACTCCACAAAACTGCTCCAGAGAAATATGGCGCTTTGGGCTCTAAACACTCGAGCAGGTATAAAAACCTGCAACTATTTAACAATAATTCTCATTTGAGTAGGTCACAGATAATAAAGGAACGCTTGTTTCTGGGAAATTAAAAAAATGACATGGGGGGGAAATATTTATTTGCTCTCTACATTGGTCAAATGACTGGTGGATATTAAAACTTGTAAACAGACAGATGCAACCAATTCTCTTTCATTAACGAATTGCAATTTCACAATAAAGTAAACGCGTTAAAAAAACGTCTGCACTTCTGAGAAGCTGAAACTGTCAGAGTTGGAGCCTGCTTTAAATGTTATTTAAACATTTAATATTCCAATATGATATAGTCTAATCAGTGTGTGTGGGGGGAAAAAGTTTACTTGTAAATCTTTAAAGAACCAACTTGAAGGTTAACAAGGCTCCTCTGGTCGTTCAGGTAGCTAAAGGACCGATCGACTTTGTGTGCTTTTCTCTACGTTTGCCCCTTGCCTAAATCTACCCAGTCGCCAGCTTTGTTTCCCTTCTAAGGACAAGCCATATCAGCAGCTCGTCTTAAAATTAATTTGAAGCAGGGTCTGTATTGCCATCGGCAGATAACGTTATAAGCTTATTATTTAATAGTGATTCCCAGGTGACGCCATCATCTTTCTAAACCTAAATATAAAAGCTGAAATCGTATTTGTTAAATCTGTCATTTCGGATTTGCGGTCCAGATTGTTTTCCCGAGCGTGCTGGGCCCGAGGCTCAAATGCAGCTCCCAGCTGCAGGCACCCCGAGCCCAGCAAAGCTGTTCGTGGCCGGTAGCTGAGACGCTCCAGCCTCCAGCCGCCCAAACCGCCTGCTTCCCCCAAACAGAGCTCCACAGCCCAGCCCGCTCATGGCTTTTCCACATTGTAAAATCATTTGATTTATTTGTTTGGTTTGGTTTGGTTTTTTAGAAGCACTGCAGAAATTATTTCCTACTGGCAGAGAGGGCACTCGGTGTTACACTACATTAGTTTCACATCATTAGTTTAGGGTTCTCAAACTTAAAATTGTAAAGTATATGGGAGGCTTCTAGAGACCTCAGCTCTGACCAGAGCAGAACCAATTAAACCTGATGGATTCCTTTCACTGTCTGTAACGTGTGAGGCCGTACATAACAAAGTGCTGTGGCATTGCTGCGGGGGGTTCCCTCTGTTAGCTTTGGAATTTGGTGGTAGGAAATGTTACAGTTATTAATAAAGAGGAAGAATTCCTCTCTTGCCATTCCAGTTCTCAAAAAATGTAATTGTATCATCACCGCTTATAGCAAGAAGTAAGATGGGGTGCCGATGACTGCCACGACCCCCCTATCTCTGGGCTGTCTCTCTCCATCAGCTACTTCCCCCTCTGGATCCTTGATTCGAAACCTGTGTGTGGATGGGGGATGAGCTTGGCCTGGACTGGCCCTGGCCCCTGGTCTGTCCCGGGGGACTGCCGGGGGTGGAGTGGGTGCTGCAGGTGCTTGGAGGAACCTTCTCCCCGAGGCAGGAAGCCCTAGGCCCAGGCCCCTGGGGGGGTCTGCACCAAGCGAGGTTGGCCCTCCGGTGGGGAGATGCAGGGCTCCAGTCCTAGAATGCCTTCTCTGCACCAGGCCCCCCAGGATACCCCTGGCCACATGGCTCCCCCGCAGCCGCTCTGTTCGCTCCCTCCCGCTCTGGGTCCCCCAGTGCTGGAGCTACACCTCATACCTCATTCTCAGGCCGTGCTGGGACCAGCCAAGGCCCTCAGGTGAGTGCTTCCCAAAGCTCTCCTGCCACCTGTTGGCCGCCGGCGGTGGTGACGCTGGGAGAAGCCGCTGGCCAGTGGGACCCACCAGGCCTGGCTTCCACACTCTGTAGAATTGTGAGTAACTTGCCTGCTATGGCGCTCCCTGACCTGGCCAAGGCCCGCAGGCTGGCAGATGTGCAGCTGTCTCCTGAAGCTTCCTAAGGCTGGTCCCCTATGTTCCCTGGGCCCCCGTCTGGCCAGGCTGCTACAAATGAAGTCACCTGCCCAGGAATATGATGTCCCTGGGCCCTGCTGGGGTGCCTCCTGTCCTGACCTTGCCCTGCCTCTCGGGCAGCTGTGGGGCCAATCAAGGGTTGAAGGTGTTGCTGAGAAAAGAAGCCTGTGTGCCTTGGATCCTCACACCGCAGCGGTGTCTGGGGAAGCCTTGGTGTGTGCTGTGTAAGAGGCACGGTGGGAGACTTGACCAGGTGCCCTGATGTGGTTCCCTTGCTCTGCCATGAGATGATGGAACAGAGGCTCCAGGTCAGCCTGTCCTACTTGGTTCTCTTGCCCCTGGACAGAGGGGTCTGCTCAGGCCTCTCCCATTTCTTTTCTCATAGGGGTGTGGATGGGCTGGCCAGCACAAGACACCTCAGCCCACTGTCAGAAGCCAAGGTGAGGGAGCTTTAGGGCTTAGAGTAAGTTACCTTCTTGTTGGAAGTCCTGGGCTTTTCAGTGCACGACGACCATCCCCAGTACTGTAGGTGAGCAGTTCTTAGAGGGTGGATTCTTAGGCTCGCATGTTGGAAACCCACCACCAACAGTGGGCTCTCACTTGCCAAGAGTTCTGTAAGGCAGTCTTTAACAAAGTGAGGCTCTGGTTTGGTGGCTTTTTGGGGGCATTTTGGGTACAAAGCAGTGTAACTATTGCATTTCTGAATCATGTGGGGGCAAAAGTAAACCTCTTTCGAGGTCCTGAATGGACCAAGTCTTAGGAATCGATCTGGCCTGGCTTTGG
Source organism: Canis lupus dingo (assembly GCF_003254725.2). Taxonomy (NCBI): domain Eukaryota; kingdom Metazoa; phylum Chordata; class Mammalia; order Carnivora; family Canidae; genus Canis; species Canis lupus. The sequence continues at coordinate 22,565,000 of NC_064253.1, forward strand.
AAATGTCAGTGTGGTTCAGCCTCACCAAAGGCTGAGGCCGTGTGTGGCGGGGCTGTTCCTATTTTGGGGAGGGACCTAGAGCCCTGGCTTTCCCCTAGGCCCTGCTGGAGGGGGCCAAGAGTCACAGCTGCTGTTGGCCTCTAGACCGGCCCATGGCCCAGTTGGAGATGTGATGCTTTCTTTTTTCATTCCGTGGTAGTTTTATACACAAAGCCTGCATCAACCTCAACCCCACCTGCCTGCAGCCTCCATGAGCATTAAGCACAGTATCTGAGTCCCAGCAGGGCATCCATGCTTGACTCTGCTCAAAGGCATGGCAGGACCCCTCTGGTCTCCTTGTCTTGCCAACACAGGTCAAGGTTGTTTCCATCTGGCTGACTTGTGTCTACCCCAACACCCTTTCACCACTCTGTTCTTGAAAGCTAAGGGCGTCTATTTTCAGGTGATTGTCTCTTGGCTCACCTAAGGCCCAAACATTCTTACCTCCGGGTCTCTGAAATCATGGAGAGGGACTCTGGTATTTGGCCAAATGGCTGCTGAGAACCCAGCCCTGAAAGTTATTTTCTTAGTCAAGGGGCTCATGTGAACCTTGGACTAGGGGTGATTTAGTTGTGTTTTTTCAGCTCACCTCATAATTTAATGTAGAAGAAATTCTTTGGCATGTTTCCTCCTGGGTGCCGACTGCCTTTGGAGCAGTTCTGTATGGAGCGATACCCTATAGTCAGAAATCTTCTCGTTACGCCAGGTCTGGGCTTTCGGTAACTGCCGAGTGGCTCACTGTAATCGCTCAGATTGGCCAGCTAAGGGAGGGACAAAAATCCTCCTTAGCCTGGACTCACATTTTTATGGAGAAGCAGGAATGCCGGAGAAGTACGTAAACCTCCAGTACTCCCAGCCCTGCGAACATGAAGAAAAGGGGAAAAAAATCCTAGCCAGCTGGTTATTTACCCCCAGCACAAAAGCAGCCTCCCTCCCATCCCACCTCCCTTTCATTTCCAGCCACTCTGACAGAAATACATTACTGGCTGAATACACCTTCCCACAATACTGTCCATCACCCAGGTACTGGCGGACCAAAGGTAAGATGAACTTTAAACACACCTGGCACCGCTGGCTCCTGCCTTTGTGCTTGGAATGGCCGCTAGCCAGCTGGCTGCCCTGTCCCCCATTCACAATCTCTCCAGAGGAATTCTGACAGACTGACTTCTTTCTGTGGCCACACAGTGTTCTAAAATCAGGGCATGCAGCTTGCTGCTTTGGGAGAACTAGGGCAACCTGTCCGGTAAGCAGCCTTATTGGACCCTCAAAGCTTGAAGCTGCTTCGCCAAGAGAATTGTTCGGGGCTGAGTGTGGAGGGGACTCTGGGATTCTGGACTCTCACCCTCAGCCATAGGCAGCAAAGGTTTTTTTCGGGCCCCCAGGGGCCCCCTACCACTGACCCGCTGGCAGTTGCTGACTGTGCCAATGCCTTTCTTCTAGCCTCCGTTGGTGTGTCAGAAGGGGCAGCAGGTGACTGAGCTGTGGACCATTTCCCCAGTTTTAGGCATCTGGAATTTTCAGCCTTTCTTCAGAGTTGTGGCAAACAGAAAATAGTTTATCGTCAGGAATTCTCTACCATTACTGAGCTGAGACGGCGGCTGCCCTCCCTCATCCTAGGCAGCCTTAGGGTGCAGCTAGCTTCCGACTTTTGCTGCCACTGGGTAGGAAATGACCCTGTCTGGAGCGAAGTAGAATGACGCCTGAGTTACTCTGTCTTCCTCCCCAGCTGCTACAAGTTCATTGGTTTTCACTCGCACTCTCCTGAGATAACATGTTCCAGAGGCTGGTGAAAAAAAAATGTGGTGTGTGGAAAAGTCTTTTAAGTGGGAGCATTCTTGGGTTGGGAAACTGAGCTGTTCAGGAAGACACGTATGCTCCCCCGGTTCACAAAGGCAGAGAGGTGGTGAGGCTGTTGTGGCACTTTGGATTTGGGACTGATAAGACTGGTTTTTGTAGAACACCGCAATATCTGGGATTATCAGTTGGCAAATGCATCATAGTATCCTTCTGTAAGGGAAGGAGAAGACGAAAATGGGCTTTGAGACAGTTGGGTTGCTTGTGGTCAAGCCATCACTTAGTATTTGTTCTGGCTGTCGAGTGTCAGTGCTATTAGCTGCTTAATTCCTGGGAGGGGCTGTGCTTTGGGTCACCCGCATCTTCAAGATAAAATTCAGCCTCGCTTTTCTACTCTGTGTGATGTCGGCATAGGCAACGGAGCATTGCTTGGACTCCAGTAGGTGGACCTCTTCAACCGGGGTCATTGTTACCAGCCCGAACCCACACTGCATGTTGAGCTCAAATGAGGTTCAAGAGCACAGGAACAAATGCTCTTGGAACATTGGAAGAATTCAAGGGGATGACAGCTATCATCATACTTCTCAGGCTCCTCTCCCTGAATTTCCATGCCCCCTCTTCTCCCTCTCTCCCTCACCCCTGCATGCCCCATTGGAATCCCTTGGTATTCACCTGGCTGTGGGAGAGAATGTTGTGAAATTCTGGAATTGCTGCAGCAACTCGAAGACATGGAAAATGCACTCTCCTTGCTTGGTCGGCCCTGTTTTCTGCCAATACAATCTCATGGTGTTGTGGGCATGCTGATGCCAGATATAATCCAACTAAATAAATCTCTAAGAACATAAAACAAAAGCACTCTCACATTTTTCTTTTGTTTTCTGCACAAAAGCCATTCTTGGTATATGAGTGGTGTCAGATGCAATAATCCAGAATAAATCTCCAGGAAGAAAAATGCAACTAACTGCGAATGATCACTCATTTCCCATTTCCCCTCCCTCTCTCTGTATGTGTATTGGGTGAGTCACTGGGGTGGCTGCTGACAGCTCCTGTTGGCTGGTCACGATTTGGGGGGATGATCACAGGGACTTGCTGAGGCCAGAACTACACAGGTCATTGAGCTCTAGCTGCAGAGAGTTTTGAGTTTTTGCCTTTTGGGCCATGTCCAAAGAAGAAGAGTATACCCATAGTCCCATAATGGCCTGGGCTTCTCCAGGGGATCCTATGGCTGTTCTTGCCAAGTGCCTCCCATGTTGAAGACTGGGCACATTTAAGTAATATGTACGCTTTGGGCAGATTAAAGTTGACGAGTCTAGGGCTGGCCCCTGCAGGCGCTGGATGGCTGCCCTCCCTGGAACACCTGCTTATTCATTAGTGAAGGTGACATGGCTGTCGGGAAGAACATGTTGGGGCATTTGCTCAAGATTTCAAGAGGCCCCTTCAGAACTGGAAACTCCTGCCATTGAATAGTTAAGCCTCCCTCCCATACGGTGCCTATTCCAGATTTTTCCTTTCAGTGCAGGACCCAGTCCAGGATCACATACTGCATTTAGCTGTCAGGTTTCTTTCTTTCTTTCCTTTCTTTTCTTTTATTTATTTATTTTTTGTCAGGTCTCTTTCTTAATCAACGTTTAATTTGGAACAGTTCTTCAGCCTTTGCCTTTCAGGACACTGATGCTTTGTTGAGGAACAGATCAGAATGTAGGCTGTTCCTCAGATTGGGTTTGTCCGATGCTTTCTCTTTTATTTTTTTTATTTTTAATTTTTATTTATTTATGATAGTCACAGAGAGAGAGAGAGAGAGAGAGAGAGGCAAAGACATAGGCAGGGGGAGAAGCAGGCTCCATGCACCGGGAGCCCGACGTGGGATTCGATCCCGGGTCTCCAGGATCGCGTCCTGGGCCAAAGGCAGGCGCCAAACCTCTGCACCACCCAGGGATCCCTGTCAGATGCTTTCTCATGACTAGATTCAGACTGTACATCCCTGGCTGGTCTGTTGTGTTTCTTCAGGACACACTCTGTGTCTACCTCTCACTGGGGATCCTTACTTGGATTTCTTGGGCAAGATGTCTGGTTACTACCCTGTCTAGTTTACCTTCCCCTTTGTAACTAATCAGTTATCCGTGGGGACATTTTGATGGGCAAATATCTTCCTCCTCATCAAAACGCACACCTCTCCTCCCTGCAAATCAGTACCCATGGATAATTCTTGCCCCAGCCAGTCTTCATGTTGGTCAGATGATGGTGATTTTCCAGTTCCACTACTTTGTCCACATTTACTGGAGGGGATTCTCCTTTGATGAAGAGTGAGCCCTCCCTCCCCACCCCTATTCCCTCCTTCCTTCCTTTCCTTTCCCTCTTCCTTCTCTCCTTTTTCTGCTTCTACTTTGTTGCTTCTGTTGCTTCATCCATATGGTCTCATAGATTCCTATTGTACCCCGCAGGTTCTAATCTATTACTGCCAGTATTTATTTTGATGCTTAAATTGTCTTCCATGTAGCCAGTGAGATACCCTTCAAGCTTAGTTCCTCCTGTGTCCTTTTGACATGCCATCATAGTGACTTTTGAGTTTCCTTTCTGATGCTAACTAGATGTTCTGGGCTTGCCTTGTATACCTTTCCTGCCCTAGTCTTGCAATTAGGCATTGTTGCAAGGGAACCCTGGTTGCTTTTACTGGGGAAGGGTATTTAAAGCCCCAAATCTAACACTGGGTATGCCCAGTGCTACCAGAGGGCCTTGCTTCTAGACCTCCTCAAGTCTAAGACCTATATATTATATGCATACACACACTCATCCATCCTAGGTTTGAAATATACACACATATACATATTTGAAATTTTATCTATATGTATGTATATATGTATGTGTATGTATATATATCTGTACATCTATATATTTTTTTATGATTTCATACTGCTACCCTCAGACTCATTCCATCCCATACATTCCTAATCGCCTCTCTTTTCCCTATATTCGAGTCTCTCTTCTTCCATAGTGAGAACCCCAGCTCCCAGCAATATCACACATCTACGTATATCCTGCAGTATATATGAAGTAATTGCAAATTGCTATACCCATACCTCTATGGAAAACAAACTTGGTTAAGATAGTTCATGATTAATCTGCAGCTCATTTCTCTTCTAGCTGAAGGTATATGGTCAAGGTACTGTGTTCCATAATTACTTTGATTAACTCTTTTCTTCTCCAGCCTGGTTCTCAGTTGGGGTTTGTTAGATGGTTTCTCATAATTAGATTTATTTGAAATACAGTTTAGTCAGTTTAGTCATTTCTTCCATTGTAGTTTCTTTCCCCTCATCCTTGATAGTCCTAGTTTTGATTATATAGAATATGAAGATGCTTCCAAAAGTCAAAGTTATAGAAAAGTGTACTCAGAGAAGTGTCATCCCTTCTCATACCCCTTTTATTGTCTTTTGCCCTATCCTTCACAGGGAACTTATTTTTTTTTTTTTTTTTTTTTTTTGCCTTCCTGTGTTCCTTCTTTGCAAAAATCAGCAAGCCTGTGCAAATTATCCTATATTCCCTTCTTCCTTGTGCAGAAGGCAGCATATGATATATATTCTTTGGCATCTTGTGTTTTATACCTTATATATTCTAGATCTAGAAATCATTCCATATCTGTTCGTAGAGATTTTCCCCATACTTTTACAGCAGCATATCCTCCATTGTATGTATGTATGAGTTTCTTTTCAACTAGTATTCTCTGTTTGAGAATTTAGGTAGTTTCCAGTATTATGCAGCAATGAATATGTTTTATGTGTGTATATTTTTATTGGTGGTGGTGTATCATTAGGGTAATTTCTTGGAAGTAGGATTGCTGAGTCAAGGTAAATAAATACTGCAGTTTTGTTAGTATTGCCAAATTCCTTGATAGGGGTCCTGTAATGTGCATTCCTACCAGTAGTATATGAGACTACTTGTTTCCTTACAGCTTTGCCAACAGAGTGTATCACAAATTTTTGAATTTTTGCCAATTTTTCATCTGATAAGTGAAAAATTGTGTGTCAGTGAAGTCTTAATTTGCATCTCTCTGATAATGTGTAAGGTGGAACATTTCTAAGTTTCAGAAGCATTTTAATGTCTTTTTGGTTAATTGACTGTTAATGTCTTTACTCCCTTTACTACTGGATTTTGGGATCTTTTAAAGATATGTGGCTCTTAATCTGTGATCGATGTTGTAATTATTTTCTGCCGGTTTGATATTTGCCTTTTGATTTTGCTTGTGGTGTTTTTGTTTGTTTGTATATTTGTTTGCTTGCATTTTTTTTTTTGCCATGCAAAACTTAAAAAAATATTTTGTGGTCAAGATTAAGATTTTTTTATTTGACTTCATCAGAATTTTGACTCATAATTAGAAGGCTTTGCTACAATCAAGTGACAGAATTCACTCATATTTTTTTTCACTCATATTTTCTTTTCATACTAGTATGATTCAGTTTTTCATACTTAAATCTCTAGTCCATTTAGAATTTATTTTTGTATGTGATGTAAGGAATGGATCTAATTTTTATATTCTTACAAATATCTATCTAGTGTGCCAATACCGTTTATTATAACATCCATCTTTGAGTGATTTGTGACGTCATCTTTATGATACACTAAATTTCCACATATAGTTTGGCTTATTTATGGACTTTGCAGTTGATTCCATTAGTCTATCTCTTTATGTGCCATTACCACACTGTTTTGATGATTGAGACTTTGTAATATTTATGAATATATATGGCAGGGCTAGTTCCTTTTTCACTATTTGCCTACCTATTTGTACACATTAGTTTATCAGTGGGAACCTTAGTATCAACTTATGAAGCTGCAGGAGAAAAATCTTTAAATTTTTATCAGGAGGGACTCCTGGGTGGCTCAGTTGATTGAGCATCTGACTCCTGCTTTTCACTCAGGTCTTGATCTCAGGATCATGAGATTGAGCCCTGCATTGGGCTTCATGCTCAGCAAGGAGACTGCTTGGGATTCTCTCTCTCCCTCTTCCTCTGCCCCTCCCCCTGCTCATGCTTGCTCGTTTGCTCTTGCTCAAATAGCTAAATTGGAAAAAAAAATTTTAGGACAATAGTAAGTTTATAAATGAACTTAGGGAGAGGTGACACATTAATGATATTGAGACATCCCAACCATGAACAAGGGGTATCTTTTCCATTTGTTCAAGTCTACTTTTGTGCTTTTCAAGAGTGCATTAGGATTTTCTTCATATTGGCTTTCAACATGTCTTTTTAGGATTATTTGTAAGTAATTTATTTTTGCTGCTGCTATTGTAAATGAAGCATTTCTCTTTTGCTGTATCTTATACTTGATTATTATTTGTGCCTATGAAGGCTGTTGACCCTTGCTGTTAATTTTGCATACTGTGACTGCACTGTTATTTTCTTATTGGAGTTAATTCAATGGCTCTCACTATGTGGTAGGAGTTCCTTTGGGGTTCCTGAGACCCATTTAATGGATTCACAAGGTCAAAACCATTTTCATAATAATACTAAGACATAATTTTCCCTTTTAACTTTCTCTCCTGAGTGTACAGTGGAGTTTTCCAGAATCTACGTAATGTGTGATTTTGTAACAGATTGAATGCAGAAGCAGAATGAAAATCCAGCTGTTTCTGGCAGGCTCAACAATGAAGAGATGTGTAAAAATGTAAAGCAATGTCCTTCTTATCACTGAAAGTTTTTGTTTATGCTTAGTTTTTAAAAATGGTATTTGTGTTAACATGGTCATTACTGTTGCTTACACATAAATTGATAAATATCTAAAATTTCCTCAGCTTTAATCTCTAATCCAGTAAATACCAATAGATATAACCCACATAAACACAAGCTCTTTCAGGTCCTTAAAAATTCTAAGAGTGTAGAGGGGTTCTGATTTATCACTGATTCTGAGAAATTCTGAGTTGGTTTTATCATTTCATCTCTGATTCTCTAGGTATACTATCATGTCCTTCGCAGTAAAGTTTGCTTTATTTACTTTCCAATTCTCAAGGCTCTTACTGTTGTTCTCCTATCTGATTGCATTAGCTAATGTTTGCAGCACGATGTTAGTAGTGGAAAAGTGGGTACCTGGGTCTTGTTCCTTCCTGCATGGGGACGGCCTCTGGTGTTTCCGCATTAAGGAATGTGCTGGATTCCTTAGGGCTGGCATAGAACTGTGTGTATTCTATTGATTGAGTTCTCAACTGAGTTTAATGTATTTTCATCATTGTTTAAAAATTCCTTTGGTATTTAGAAAAGTTTGTAGTTTTGATCTAGTGGTTACCTTTGTATTTATACCTTTTATGTTGCCCTTAATCCCTCCTTTTCTTAAGTGTCTACTATCTGGATTGTCCATTTTGAGTGGTACCCTTTGACCCCGACCAGTAACTGAAGCAACATCACTGGTCATAGTTTTCTTTCCCCCTTTTTAGCATTTTTAAGGTTATATTTTTTACTCATTGTCAGAATATATAATGTTTACACACTTTTCTGTTACTTTGGCCCATGCTTTTTTTTGTTCTGTAACTGCATAAAATGATCACCATCATCCTTTTGCTGAAGCTCCCCCAGTTATCTCTCGGTAGGATAAAGCTTGGTTGGATGAAGACTGGATGAACAATCCTTGTCTTGAACTCTGTTTCCTTATATCTTGAAAATGCTGCCACACTCCTGCCCTGTTCTCTGTGTTGTTCTTAGGAAGTCTATGCCAGCCTACATTTCCTACCTGAATAAGTATTTGATGACTTTGCCTAGAGGTCCTGAGGATTTTGTTCTTTGTCATTAGAATTTAGTAGTCTTACTAAGATACATGTGAGAGGTGATAATTTCAGATCATTTTTCGAAGGCACACAGTAGGCCTCTTCAGTATGTTGATTTAAGATATTATTTCTGGAGAGTTTTTTGGATTATATCTCTAAATATTATTTCTGTTCCATTGTTTTGCTTTTCTGCTTCATGGACTCCAATTATACATATGTTGGACCTTCTTTGCCTGCCTTCCATTTCATCTCCTTTCTCGCTGATCCTTTTCCCTTTTTAAACTCATTTTCATCTTGTTTTATTTCATCTTTGTTTTACTACCTTTCCTCCATGTCTTTTATTAGATTTTAATTTGGCTCTACTCCCTCTTGGGCACCTTGTAATTTATTCTTTATTCCTGAAATAGTTTTGACTTTTTCTTCAAAAATTTTCCCCTGAGCTTGACAAACCCTCACTGAATTTCTTCTTGATTTTCTAGGTCCTCTTCTATTCATAGATTTTATATGTGAATGTAGGGGTTTTTGTTTGTTTTTTTAATCTTCACATGCTTGTTTTATAATAGTAAATTCAGTTTGAAATGTTACTTTATAGTTTTGTTCTCCTTCATGGTTGATTTTGTTTGGGGTAGAATTTTCATTAGCTGAAATGTTTTATGTTTTACCTTTTCTTCGTATAGGAAGTTAGTATGAAACTAGTCTGATTTTTTTTTTTTTTCTCTCACCCAGCCCTAGGCATTATTGTGGAGAAGGTTTCTGTTTCAAGGGTGCCCTCTTCTGTCGATATAGTGAATTGCAGTTATGAATGAGTAGTTCTGGGAGTAGGGAGGGAGAGGGAGGGCCTGGTGTATTTTTTTTTTTTTTTTCTGGAGGATTCTTGGTTTTCCCCTTTGCCTTCTTTTTCTTGACTGCCACATGTCTAAGGAGTGACACCTCTTGTTCATTTATTTCCTTCTCCTCTGAGAAGCCATACTTCTCTGACTGCCACCTCCAACCCTACTCACTTTCAGGTATCTTCCCTGCATCCAGGATTGTAACCTGTTAAGTTGCAGACTTAAGTTCATTATTTTGCACCGGGTGGTGGTGGTTTTTAGCTTTGTTGGGATATAATTGAGAATTATTTTGTGTTTAGGTTGTACTTTCCCTTTCTGGGATGAATATGTGTTTCAACTATGTTCTCTACTCCCCTCTCCTTTTTTCCTTTTCTTTCTTTCTTCCGTTCCGTTCCCTTTTTTTTTTTTTTTTTAAGATTTTATTTATTAGAGAGAAAGGGAGTACAAGCAAGGAGAATAGCAGGCAGAGGGAGAAGCAGGGCCCCAGCTGAGCAGGGAGCCTGATGTGGGGCTGATCCCAGGACCCTGGGATCATGACCTGAGCCAAAGGCAGATACTTAATCAACTGAGCCACCCAGGCAGCCCCTCTCCTTTTGTTCTTAAGACTCCCTTTTTCTGCTGTCTGTATCCATAGAGCTACAGCAATGGTAGGTGCTCTTTTGGAACTTGGTACTCCTCTTTCTGCTTACATATTACTTGAAATTCATAGTATTATCCAACTAATAATGCTGAACATGTAGGACATGTATAGATGTTTTGTGTATGTGGCTTGTTTTTTCCCTGTCTTGATTGCAGCATTTTTCCCCCTTTGGTTTTTAGGCATGAGGAGTTATTTGGATTAAGGAGCTGACCATTACCTTACACTCTTATTGCTGACTTAACAGTGAAAATAATGATTTTCTGTTTTTTTTTTTAAGATTTTGTTTATTTATTCATTAGAGACAGAGAGAAAGAGAGAGAGAGAGAGAGAGAGAGAGAGGCAGAGACACAGGCAGAGAGAGAAGCAGGTTCCATGCAGGGAACCTGATGTGGGACTCAATCCCGGGTCTCCAGGATCATGCCCTGGGCCAAAGGCGGCTCTAAACTGCTAAGCCACCCGGGCTGCCTGAAGATAGTGATTTTCAAAGGAACTTTTGTCACTTCAACAAATGCTTTTAAAATTACTTGGATTAATGTATTACTATGGATAAATGTATCACTAAATGTGTTAGTCATGTTTATATTTATTATTTTCTGTAGGAGAAAGGCCCTGTGGTGGAAGTTTTTAGAGATTGTTTCATGCAGATGGGATGCAGACCTGTCCTGGGTGAGAGGAGTTTTCTATAGAAAGAGAATTCCTCTTCTTCTTAAAAAGACCTACCCTGTTAACAAACTAGAATTTAAATAAAAATTTGAAAAGAAAACTATAAAAAACCTCCAAAACAAAAAACCAACCAAACAAAGCTGCACGCTTATCCTGAAGTTATTACAATTTTAGCACTGGCATTTCCTTACTATTCCTATGATTCAAGAATCTCTGCTCTCATCTTTTTGCTGGCCATTGGTGTAACATTAAGTTTTCAGTAATTTTTTTTAAGCATACAAAGAAGTACTCTGAACTCTTACATTTTTTTTTCTTGATGGGGATGAATTCAGTCTGAGCTTTCTGTCTGTACCTTTACAGGTGAGAAGAGCCTGGGTTCTTCTAAGTGGCTGCTAATAAAGGAATCACAAAAATCAGGAGGTGGTGTTTCTAGTGAGGAAACCACATATTAATTGCTTCTTGGAGCTGCTGATTCGGTATTTCTGTTAGCGGTTTCCTAGGGTTTTTCTTACTCAATTTCTGATAGTTTTCTTTCCTTAATGGGTAGCCTGGGTGGCTCAGTGGTTTAGCACCGCCTTCAGCCCAGGGCGTGATCCTGGAGACCCGGGATTGAGTACCACGTCGGGCTCCCTGAATGGAGCCTGCTTCTCCCTCCACCTGTGTCTCTGCCTCTCTCTCTCTCTCTCTCTCTCCTCTCTGTGTATTCTCATGAATAAATAAAATCTTTAAAAAAAGAATCTTCAGGGGTGCTTGGGTGCCTCAATTGGTTAGCAGCTGCCTTTGGTACAGGTCATGATCCCAGGGTCCTGGGATCAAGCCCTGCATTGGGATCTCTGCTCAGTGGGGAGCCTGCTTCTCCCTCTGCCCTCTTCTGTTCTCCCTGCTTGTGTACTCTGGCTCTCTCTAATAAATAAAATAAAAAATATTTTTTAAAAAGGAATCTTCATAAAAAAATGAGAGCAATGTAAGCAAATATTTTTTGAATAAGACATAAAAACTGTTAACCATTCAAGTAAATAAGTTGATAAATCAATTCATTTAAACTTACAAACTTCATCAGAAGACACTATTAGAAAGGTGAACAGCCAGTCTGCAGAATGGAAGACCTTTCAAATGTCAGACCTATGTCTGACAAATGACTTGCATCCAGAATATATAAATAATTTTTGCAAATTGTTAAGAAAAAGAAGATGGCCCACCAGAAAAGTATACAAAAGACTTGAAAAGATGTTTCATAAAAGAGGATATCCAATGGGCAAGAAACATAAGAAACAGTGTTCAGCTTCATTAGTCATCAGGGAAATGCAAATAAAAAGCATGGTGAAATACACTGCATCTACCAGAATGACAAAAGTAGAATAAAAAAACAAAAACAAACTCGATTGTTTAAGGAAAAAAAAAAAAAAAAACCAAACTCGAGAGATAACCAGGTGTAGGCAAGGATGTTGAATACTAGAAATGACATATACTTTGGACAACTGTTGGTATGTACCGAGGTTAAATGTATTCCTCATGATCCAGTGTTTCCCTTCTAGCTATATACTTAACAGAAATGAATGCATATGAACATTTAAAAAGGTGCTAGAATGCCCATAACAACATTTTTAATAGCTCTAAACTGGAAATGACCCAAATTTCCATCAAGAATAGAATGGAGGGCAGCCCCAGTGGCGCAGTGGTTTAGCGCCGCCTGCAGCCCAGGGCGTGATCCTGGAGACCCTGGATCAAGTCCCACGTCAGGCTCTCTTCATGGTGCCTGCTTCTCCCTCTGCCTGTGTCTCTGCCTCTCTCTCTCTGTGTGTCTCTATGAATAAAATAAATAAAGTCTTTAAAAAAAAAGAAGAAAAGAATGGATAGGGGGTACCTGGGTGGCTCAGTGGTTGAGCATCTACCTTAGGCTCAGGTCATGATCCTGGAGTCCTGGGATCGAGTCCCACATCAGGCTCCCCACAGGGAACCTGCCTCTCCCTCTGCCTATGTCTCTGCCTCTCTCTCTGTGTCTCTCATGAGTAAATAAATTTTAAAAATAATATTTTTAAAAAGAATAGAATGGATAAATTAATTGCAATATATATATGTATTATGTATGTATGTGTGTATGTATCTATATATACATTTTTCACAGTGGAATACTAAGCTGCAATGAAAATGAATAGTATACAACTCTCTGTGATAACATAGAATGAAGCTCACAAACATAAAGTCGCACTTCAGTAAAAAGTTAAAGTAGAAAAAAAAACTCAGAATACTAATCTGAGCAAAATCCTAAAGCTCATGCTCAGTGGGAAGTATTCTTGTAGCTCTATGTAATCACGAGATCCTCCACATGTAGGACAGGTTGGCAGGGACATCCAGGGCTGGTCAAGCCCCCAGCCCAGTGAAGGGACCAGTGCAGCCACCTGGCCAGCCTCTAAGCTATGTGACTAGGACAAATGGCAGGGGGAAAAGCCTTGATCTGGGCCCAAACTAAAAACAAGGACAGTCTCCTCACCCTCAAAATTCTAGCTTTGAGAATTCCTTTGTTTTAAATTAATTTTTAAAAATTCAGGCAATACAGAAATATAGTTTTTCTAAAATTTCACAGATGGTATGATGTCCTGGATTTGCTTTAAAACACTCCACAGTGTGGAGTGTCTGGGGCCATAGATGAAACCACATTGGTCATGGCCTGGCTGTCGACACTGAGTAATGGATACCTGCAATCTTGTTAAGAGTATTTTCTCCATTTTTTAATATGCTTGAAACTTCCTCCAGTAAGAACTAAGCACACCGTATGTAATTACTGAAAAGGTTAAAGTCCAGGTAGATCACTAAGCCTCAGATGCTCTCCCTCTCTCTTCCTATTCCCCGCCCCCCTCCGCACTGACCACTGTTACCAGTTTGGCTTTTATCTTAGGAGAAAACAGATGGAACATTCTAACTAGGGTAATTTGAGGAGGCTTTAATAGAGGAACAATATGTAGGTTATGGGGAACCCACAAAACATAGTACGACGCCCCAGGGCTCGCTATAGCAAGAGGCGTTTCTCAAATTTAGGCCCCGGAACCTGGGAGAAGAGAGTGGTACACCCTGAAAAAAGCTATGATCTATGGTTGAGGGATATGGACAGTTTTTGGAGATTTCATAGGTGAGAGCTAGAAGAATTCATGGTTTAGTGTTGTCCTCTTCCATTCCTATCATCTCCTGCTGGTGCTCGCCATTGGCTGGGAGGCATGGCAAATCAGTAATGCCATCCATACAGCTGGCCTCCCGGGGCACAGAACATGGTAGAGAGTAGATCTGCAATGGGTATGTGGGAGATAATTGATAGAGTGTGGATCTTGCCAGATGTCTTCTGATACATTTGCATATGTGTTTATGAATCCAGAGACAATATGTGGTTTTGTTTTCAACGCTTTTTTAAAAATATGCATGGGATCATATATCATGCCTCACTCAGCAGCTCATGGTTTTCACCCATCAGCGTCCTGGTGTTCTTTCCATGCCAGGACCTCAAGATCAACCTCATGCTTCTCTTGTGGCTAATGGTATGCCACAGTGTGAGCATATTATAGTTTATCTTGCCATTCCCTCTTGACGAAACTTAAGTTGCTTCCATCTTAAAAATGTTGCCTTCATCCTGGAAATTCTCTTGCCATCTTGGCAACATCTGGGAAGTTGCCATATGCAATATGTCATTTGCTCCCACGGGGGTCTCATGCTCGGTTGAAAGTTTTTCTGGGTTGAAGAACATATTTAGCCATCCGAACGTCCTGGTTTTTGGCAGATGTGGGGAAAGAAGTCCATGAGGACAGAATCAGGAAGGCCATGAGGATAGAATCAGGCATTGGAAGATAGGTTTGAGTTCTAGGTTTGCCTGTGCCTTGCTGTGTGATGTTGGATAATCACTTAGCCTCTCTGATCCTCAATATTTTTCTTTGCAAACTGCAGATGACACTCCTACCCTTTCACATGCCCCACAGGGTAGCTGTGAGAGTGTCCTGAAATGAAAGGTGGGAAAGTGCTTGAGACAGAAGCCAGGGACAGTCACCTGTCATAGTACAAGGCTTAAGCTTTTCTCCTCCGGGCACCCCCTTGTAGTTAGGACAGGGCATTGCTGCCAATAAGCTGCTGTCTCCCTACACCCCTCACCTTTTGTCCTGACCCTCTTGTCCTGAGCTGTGGCTCAGACTCAGTTTCCCTGAGTGACAGAGCTTCCTTAGACCAAGGCCTGTCTGGCTCTGTGTTTTTGGGTAGTCTTCTCCACGAGGCTAATTTGCTATGGGATTTTGGACTCTTGGAAGACTGAACAGCTCTTAGAAGTGGATTCAAAGCCCAGTCTCTCCGACAGCAAGGGCTACGTGTGTGGACACCCTGCCATGCCTGAGGGCACTCTCAGTTTGATTTCTCAGGGTTGTTTGTGCTTTGACCTATAGTAGTTCCTATGCCTGTGTGCCTTGTTCCTTGGAACTAGTGACCGTGTTTCTTTTTTTTTCCTCTCCCCAGAGTGACTGGGATGGAGCTGTGCACACAGTAGGAGCCCAGCAAATCCAATTTCTTGTAAAAACCTCCCTGGGGCACTGTTGGCAGGCCCAGCATACCAAAAAGGCGGGTTGGCCCTTTATGGAAGTTATCAGGAAGATGAATAAGGCTTGAAAAGCGAGACTCTGGCAGGGTTGACTCAGACCTCACAGAATGGCTCAACCAGCCTTTGAAGAGCAGAGAGCTATTTACATCCTACTAATGGACCTCACTGGCTGCAAGCAGTCAGAGCTGCTTATAAATACCCTGGCTTAAGGCCCCAGCGGGAGTAAGGACAGAGAGAGGGCCAGGGAGAGCCTCTCCTCCTCCTCCTCCCCTCCTCAGTATGGCATTCACGGCGTGCGAAGCTCTGGAGGCAATGGTTCTAGTTTCATGGGAAGCCGCATGCAGCAGGCCTCTGCGTGGTAGCAGAATGGGTTTTAGTTGGCAGCGTGGTGTATGGAAGACGCTCCCTGCATGAGGTTCTTTGCATAAATAAATGATGACCAGCTGTTAGTCTTCCTCTTAGCATGAACATCCATCATGGCTTGTTTCAACTCTAAGTCTGGGAAGGAGAAGTTCAGACTCCCATGAAAGGCAAATGTTACTGTGATAGTCCAGCCCAGTCTGGCACACATCTGCCTAGAGAAATGCACAAACTGGAAGCACTGGCTGGGATCTATGCTTGCGGGTGAGGTGGAGGGTCTTGTGTTCTCTCTAAGTGCCCTGTACCTATAGAGCTCAACCTGTGGAGCTCAATTCAGCCCTGTGAGCTGAGCTGTATTTTTGTTTGTTATTTTTCAGTAGGAACACACAAGACCAGGCTCCTGCTGAGGGCCTGTTTGGTGGAGCCAACCTAGTAGTGCCAAGGGCTCCTTCCTTCTTATTGATGCCCGTTGCATCCCCTGCCGCTAACCTTGACTTACAGCAGACTTTGAGAAGGGACAGGTTGTCTGGGAAGGAGAAGGTCTCCCTCCTTAGGGCTTAGCCTCCAGGCTGCACATGATGGCCTTGGCCCACTGGCTGTGTGAATGCCCTCACTGGGGAGTAGCTGGTGACGAGCAAGGCAGAATGTGGTCATCAGTCTGGCAGACCCTCCAGGGCCATTCTCTGTCTGCCATATGTGCAAAGCCCCCATGATAGTCTTGTCAGCCCTCAGCCAGGCTCCTGGAGGGAGGCAGGGACCTGTCCTGCCTGCACCCCACCCCTCTCACAATCATGGAATGCTGTCACTCTCCTCATTCATTTCGGATTATTATTAACATTGCTTTTCTGTCTTTTTCTCTGTGAACTCATTTACTCATTCAGCCACCACTTCTAAAAAGATTTAATTTGTATCTGCAGTGTGCTGGGTCCCAGGAACACAGGGGTAAGCAGAACAGCAGTGGTCCTGATTCACTGGACCTGACATTTCACTGGAGGGGGAGCACAGTCAGACAAAACACAAGAGAGTGAAAGAACAGCATATGCAAAGGCCCTGAGGTAGTGTAGAGCTTGGCTCTCTTGTCGCATGAAAACCATCAGTGTGGCTGGCAGTGTAGTGAGTAAAGGCAAGCTGAGCCCGTTCATGTGGGGTGGCCAGTCCTGAGGCAGGCTGGTGAGGAGAGGAGCTTCATGGGTTCAATTGAAGCAAGGATATTTAACAGGAGTTGAGGATGTGGTGTACCGAGAATGTTGCTTTATGAATATCTGGTACCTTTGTTATAAGCATTTATTGGGAGCCTAGCGTTTGCCAGGCATTGCGTTGAGTGTTGAGGCAGAGTAAACTTAGTTGGGATCCATCTCCTGGAGGCAAAGAGAAACCCACAGGGCTCTTTACCTTTAGGTAACATGGTGCGACCTGGTAGCGGAGCAGCAGTCATGCCCATGCCTTCTGTGAATTCTCTGTGAGATGCTTTCCC
The DNA here is from genome assembly GCF_003254725.2 of Canis lupus dingo. Lineage (NCBI taxonomy): Eukaryota > Metazoa > Chordata > Mammalia > Carnivora > Canidae > Canis > Canis lupus. Next base: position 22,582,115 of record NC_064253.1, read on the forward strand.
AGAAAGCACCACTCCTCTCCACCAAACCCCATTCCACCTGTCAGCCTGAGCCTTGGGCTTGTTTGGGTTCTTGCTGGAGATGTGGTTAGTGCTTTGCATACGGTTGGTGCATGGGACACCCAGACTCCGGGGAGTGGAAGCCATAAGGACCCTGTCCTTGGCAGGGGCAGGGGGGTGGGGAGGAGGTCTGCATTAAGGCATGAAAAGTATGGGGGCCTCAGCCCAACCTGCAGGTGAAGGAGACAAAGCAGCCCTTCCCAAAGCTGTAACGCACTGGGCACCTGGCACCGAGCAGTCTCTGTGTGGCTAGAGAAATGGAGTCCCGGAGAGGACATGACCAAGCTTCTGGGCTCACTGGTAATTATGTTTTCAATTTCACGTTTGAGAAGTACTTAAATTGATGCCTTTATGTGCACAGCTCAGATAGCTGCTGTTGGTGCCGTGAGCGTGGCTGGCTGTTCCCTAGGGAGCGGCCGGCAGCCACATCCAGGTGAACCCTCGGTATGTGTATCCCATGTCCTTTATTCCTGAGGAAGGGAGGCATCTCTGGCTGGAGAGGCTCTGCACCCTCATATTTTAGAAGGGATCATTTCATTTCTTATTCTCTTTGCTATCCTTGCAGGTTTGTGGGAAGCATTTATGGCTCCTAGCCTCTGGTTGGCCCCGTGGAGATCGCTCCAATCCTACCTTCATTTCTGGGTGTGCGCTTTCAGTGGGAGACAGTAGGGTGCAGTGGGAGGGCTGTGGCCTCCAGAGCCATGGTGCCTGGCTTCTAACTGTTTGACTTTGGGCAGTTGGCTTGACCTCTCTGGGCCTTGGGTCATTAGGGGAGAAGGGAGAGAGCTGGACAGGAAATTGCTCGCCAGGTGCTGATGCTTAAGCAGCTTTCCTGCATCAGTGGGTGATTCTTAAACTAGTGTGTGCATCACAACCACTTGGAAAGGGGAGCAAACACAGATGGCTGAGTTCTGCTTCTGGAGGATCCCATTCGGTAGGTTTGGGATGGGGCCTGAGAATCTGCATTTCTACCACATCCTCAGGTGACGCTCGATGCTGCAGGTCCCGGGTCTACACTTGGAGAATGACTGCATAGAGCTCGTCGTGTTCACTCATCATGATGACCCCCTAAACTTGGTATGAATGTAATTGTCACATTGTGGATAAGGAAATTAAGGATTAGGGGATGCAGTAACTGGCCCAGGGTCACACAAGCCCTATGTGGTGAAGCTGGAATTGGAATCCAGGTCCGTGCTTTGCAAAGCCACTGTTCTTAGAGTCTATGTGAAGGTGTGTGTGAGCTCTGACATGGTTTCTTCCTGGCAGGGGTGAGACACCCATTCAGTGCTGCCTCCTGGCCCTGTACCTCTTTAGAACAAAATTGGGGGATCCCTGGGTGGCGCAGCGGTTTGGCGCCTGCCTTTGGCCCAGGGCGCGATCCTGGAGACCCGGGATCGAATCCCACGTCGGGCTTCTGGTGCATGGAGCCTGCTTCTCCCTCTGCCTATGTCTCTGCCTCTCTCTCTCTCTCACTGTGTGCCTATCATAAATAAATAAAAAAAAAAATTAGAACAAAATTGGGACCTTTAGCCAAGATGACAGTTGACACTAACTGGTTTTTGTTATTGTTTTGTGATAAAACAGAACCAAATACTACTTAGAAAACTTGGATGGAAAATCCAGGCTCGAAATGCTGGGGAGCCACGCAGGTGCTGAACCATTAGACCCTAGTTGTCCTGCAGGGCTCAGAGCAGCTGCAGACTCATTCGAGTAGCCTCTACTTAGTGCCCTGCAGGACCTATAGCAAGGGGCCTCCCAGCCCAGGCCATGCAACTTCCCGGTCCCTTGAGCTCACTCCATCCTCTGACCTTGGCACAGTGAGAAAGGGCTTCCTTTTTAAAGATTTTATTTATTTTAGGGGGGGTAGGTATGATGTGGGGGTGGGGGGAGGAGCAGAGGGAGAGAGAGAAGCAGGTTCCCCGCTGAGCAGGGAGCCCAATGTGGGACTCCATCCCAGGACCATGGGATCATGAGCTGAGCTGAAGGCAGATGCTTGACCAGCTGAGTCACCCTGGAACCCCAAGAACTTCCTTTATAAAGTGGAGGCTGGCCTGATGAAGGCAGCCCAGGCTAGCAGAGAGAAGTCACAGCCTTCCAATTTCTCTGCCTCTTCTGATGCCCCTGAAGACAAATGGGCTTTGCTCTGAGCCCCAGAAACCTGTACAGACAGCATGGGTGCTGTCATGGGAGACTGAGCTCTGGGGAAGCAGTGGAAAGCTCAAAGCTGGGCCATCTAGGGAGGGAGCCTGACAGTGGAGAGGAGGCAGGGCAGGCCTGGCAGTAGGGCAGTCGGGGGTGGGGGAGTATAGCAGGGGCAAAGGTTCTGGGGGTGGAGATGCACTTGGCATGCTTGAGGCACAGTGTTAAGCTTCTTCCTACAATCCCGTCCTATCTTCCCAGCATTGTTTCCCAATGGAAACTTATCTTCTCCCCTGGTCATATGGTAGGCAGCTTACCTGTGGAGCTGAGGCATTAGGATTGGCTCCTGTTAGAGAAGGGGCCAGGGCTACAGTGTTTCAGGAGGAGCCGGGGCCCTCCCCAGCCTCAGCCATGCTTGGGGCTTCCATGGGGCCTGTTGGCTTTCTTCTTCAATTCTTAATCCAACCGTTTGTGCCAGCTTTCCATGCGAATTCTCTGAAAGTCAAGTTATCATGGGGACTTCAGCCGGAGAGTCCCTTCTTTGCCTGCCCCATGCCCCCCACCCCTTTATTTTCTTGCTGGCAAGAAGGAGTACATTTTGGAGAGCCATTGTCTGCATTCCAGCTCCCCCAGCCTGGAGCAGGCCAGCTTGAGCTGGTACCTTCATCTCAGTGAGCTCAACCCTAAAGTCTCTGGGTCTTAGCTGGATTAAGGGCCTAGATTGTTGCTGAGGAGGAAGGAGGTACCTCCATAATTGCTGGCTAAATCTACCTAACAATAGCCACATGTGGAGTCAGATTTGAGGGTTATTAAATATGAGCGCCATTCGCCATTCGTCCCGCAAAGATGCCTTTGTTTGCATAGCTGTGCAGAGTGGGGAGGGGGAGATACCAGAGCTGCAGAGTCCAAAGGGGGCTGAGGAGGCCCTGTCTCCAGGAAGGAACAGATGTTTTGTTCATGGAGAAGTGAAATGACCAGTCTCCTGGACCTGGCCTGAGCGAGTCTCTTTCTGGGGGCCCCAGACTCACAGGGCACAGACCTTCTCTGACTATAAGCTCCAAAGTCCCTGCATAGACAGGGGCTCCAGCTGAGCCAGTCCCTGCTGCTGTCTTAGATCATCTTGTCTCCCTACAGCAGCCACCTGGAGTCTTGGGTGTGACGTGGAGGGAAGGATGGGGTGCAGTGCAAGGATGCCCCTGTGCTGGCCCCTCTGCATCTATTTGGGTACATGGCTACATACTGCTCAGTGTTTTCCTGGTGCCTGTTACAGTGGAGGGTGAAGGGCAAAAAACATGTGTTTCAAGGGCATGCCGTTGGCGCTCAGCTCTTGCAGGGAAAGCTGGGCTGCTCTGATCCCTGCCCCACATTATGTGGCCTGTGAGCGGGTTTTGGGTGGCATGGGCTCATTTTGGCCAATTGCTGTTTTGGAGCCTCGAGGTGGGCACATGTGGCTGTGTGTATCTGTGTGATAGGGAAAGGCCTGGAATAAGAGTGGAAGCTGCCTCTTGAGGGGGTGTGATCCCAAGAAGGGTATTGCTGGGTTCCTGTGCGGCTCTCTCCTTTGGCTGCCCCCTAAGGCTCGGGGCTCTGGAAGCACAGGTCCAGCGGCGCCAGCTGTGGACCCTGGACGCAGGGCAGCGGGTGCTGGCTGAGGCAAAGGCCCCATGAACTCTGGCGCTCTGGGAGGGCTCACCCTCACCAGCTACCACTCTGGGTGAGCCCCAGAGCCCAGGGCAGACCTGCTTCCCTTCGGAGGGCCTGTCTCCTGTCGCTCCCCAGACAGGGTAACATGGTCAGCCATGGAATGCAGAATGTAAAGTCCAGCAAAGGCATATCTTCGATCCTTTGATTTTTGCTTTAAATTGTGGGTTTAAGCAACTCTGTAAACTAGGTTACTAAAGTTGAATTTCTAGAAAGGAACCTAAAGTAGAAAGACAAACAGGGAAGTTACATATGTATCATATGCCAGATCACAAACATATGTAAGTTTTTACAAATCAGTATAAATTTCTTTTTTTATGAGGGTGGAGGTGTTAGCAACCCTCCCATAATGCTGGGTGCAAATGACTGCAGTGCTTGGGCAAACATTGAAATGTGTTTTCTTTAAAAGAGGTACAATGCTTTATCCTTTGTCTGTTTCTACACAGCTCTGTTTCTTACAATGTTTTTCCCCCATTTTTTTTTCCTCTGAGAAAGCCACAAATTTTCCTTCTCTAGACAGTTGTCTAATATATTTGTTACAACTTATATTTGTGTATTTATACTATAATTGGTACTGAAATGCTGTTATGCATGGTCTGTACCCTGCCTGGAGCCTGTGTCACTAACGTTTCCAAGAACACTCTGACACCAGCTGTTCTCAGATGGAATTAAGGGCATAAGAGAGGGGCGAGGGTGGGGGCAATGGGCGAAATAGGTGAAGGGGACCAAGGGGTACAGACTTATAAGATAAATAAATCATGGGGATGTAAAGCACAGCAGAGGGAGTATAGTCAGTAATGTTAACTTTGTGTAGTGATGGATGATCACTGCTGAGCCCTGAGTAATGTATATAAATGTCCCATCAGGATGTTGTGATTCATCTGAAACAGATACAGTGTTGTGTGTCAACTGTACTTGAGGAAAACAAAAAAGGAGTAGGGATAGGGTAAGAGGTGAGGGAGAGAAAAGTATGGGCTTTGGTGTTGGTCGATGGTTGAAATCCCAGCAGAGCACTCTTCTCCCTGTGTTACCTGTGTTCTTCAGGTTACCTAACCTCTCTGAGCCTCCCCTTCACAAGGGGCTACTGCTCTCCAGCTCTGTGCTGGCACAGGAGGGGTTCTTGGTGACTGGAGCAATTGTAACTGGGGGGCGTGGGGTTCCTGTAGCTGGGGCTTAGTCACCTGGGCCCAGGGAGCTTCAGTGGTCAATTGAGTCCAATCCCTGCTTCTTGTCTGGCCTGCCTTCCAGGCATCCCCATAAAACAGTACCCAATACCACTGCCCCCCACCCCTGCCAATCTCCGGGACCTCAGGGGAGGGAGAGCCCAGACTCCTGCTTACTAATGCATTCCAGCATCAAACCCTCAGAGCCAGGAAGTCCTCCTGTGCGTCTACACTTAATCCCCCTCACCAGATTCGAAGCTTATTTTCTCTTGCTGTTTCCTTAGGGGAAAAAGACAGAGATTTTGCTCATGCAAGATGTCGGACTTCCGTGGCCAGCAGCTCTAGGTTGCAATCTCCCTGGGAAATCAATGTGTGAGGAGATCTAGGAGGCCACGAAAAGGGCTGAGGAGAGAGGCGTAACATCCCGGGCCTTGTCCTTTCCCAGCCCTTGGAGGAGACCATACTGCTGTAGTGCTCACGTCTTCCCTTGGGACCTGTGTAACTCAGCTGCGAGCTCCCTCTCTGCATGAGGCTCGCTCACAGGGATCCAAGATGTACTCTGATCGTGCCACCCCAGCACACCCACCTTGCACTTCCTCCAGGGTCCATGTCAGGGAACGTATCTCTGTCCATTCACACAGCTGGATCCCTGGGAGGTGTCTTGGCACACCCTGTCTCTAGCCCCCTGGGGGGATCCAGCCCTAAGGCTTGTTGATTGGTTGTCTCACTGCCCTTGATGCCCGCCATCCATCACTTCTGCTCATCTTCACAGTTGCCGCCGAGGGCACTTGTCTTGGCCCTTCCCCCCTCACCTGCGCAGCTGCAGCAGCATTCTGGCTGCCTGTCCCCTTTGATCTTGCCCTCCTGGTCCATTCTCCACGTAGCACCTAGAGCCAGCTCCGAGAATCATACACTAACCCTTGCACTCACCTGTGTGAGCCTTCTGATGGCATCCCATCGTCTTTTGTATAAAGACCAACTCCTCTGTGTGACCTTTGAGCCCTGACCTGTGGCCATGCTGCTCCGCTTGCTCTCTGCTCTCCAGCCACTTTGGCCACCTTGTCCCATTTCCTTAGATCATGCCATGTTCTTTCTTATCCCAGGGCCCTGACATGTGGTCTCCCCTCTTCCTGGACTACCTTGTGCTCTGCCTGAGTCTGCCTGGTTAACTGTCATGTTAGATGTCACGTCAGTAGTGACTTCTGGCAAAGCCCTCCCTGGCTGTTGGGCTAGCTCCCATGCCTTTAGGAAAAGCTCTCCTAGACCAGAATTCCTTTCCCTCAGAGTTCCTAGCTGAGTTTACAGTTAGGCATTCATGAGCATGGCTGTTTGATTGACAGCTGTCTTGATAACCCCCCTACTCCCCATGCCTAATTTTCTTAGCATCCTTTCTGTGGTCATGGTCCTTTCATAAGCTGGGTTCTCTTTGGGGTAGGTTTGGGGTTTAGACCAGACTCGAGCCATTCATCTGGTGCTTTATGCGGGGCAGTTGTCAAGTCTTGGGTTACAGTAGCTTTATGCTTCTGTGTGGCTGCTGTGCCATTCATGTACAGTTTTTGTGAATGGGATCATACTCAAACGCTAGTAGAAGGGCTCTTGTTGTTTATAGGAACCCTGTGGTAAAGAAAACACAATCCTTTGGTATAGCAAATAATTATCAGCTAATTTGTCCCTTCTGTGACTTCTGTTTATTCAATGTACTGAAAGAACTTTGTTGATCACTTATTAGAGAAACAAGTGGCATCAACTGGCCAGAAGGTCCTTGTGGGAATAACATCAAGGGGCCCTGGTGGTGATGGTGTCTTCTCAGTCAGCTAGCACTACTTCCAAGCCTCAGCATTGATAGAAAGGGCATTTAGTGCTTCCCACAAGGAAATTGTCAGAATGAATTCTCTGTGTCTTTTCCCACTACCCCCCAGACTCCATGTCAGACATAAAATGCCCCCTGCAGCTCTGGGCTGTCAGTATGGATGGGGAAAGATACCAGCTTGATAGGGCAGGTGGTTTCACGGGAAGCTTGGCCTGGGTTTTCATCCTGGTTCTGTCGCTAGGTCTCCATGTAAGCTGGAATATGACTTCAGCTCCTGAGCTCCGTCTTCTGCCTAATACATCTCTTACAGACATACGGGCTCATTCGAAGGTAGTATTCAAATCCAGGGAACCCTGAGGATTGAAATAGACCACTCAGCAAATTCTAATCTAGTATGATGATTTTTAAATGCCTGATCTTCTGTCCTAATGTGTAATCTTCTTGTATAGGTCCACCTTATTTCCCCAGGGCCTCAGTTTTCACATCTGTGAAACAAGATGGGTTGATTCTGGATTGGCACGTAGGAGAACTAAATGCTGTCTCTATCTGTCCTCCACAGCAAAGGCAGATGTCACTACTGAGCTCCAAGAATGTGGTCCTCTGCAGCAGAGCCATCGGATACCCAGCCGGCACTAAGCTCTCCAGGTCTCAGCCAGTCATGGAGACTAAATCCTCACAAATCATCTGGGAGGTGTGGACGAGAGAAGCAAGGCCCAGGGAAGCTGACTCACCCAAGACTTGGGAGGTAAGTGCATCTGTGAACTGACAGCTGGCTCTGGAAAGGTTGTTTGGGTGGATTCTTATGTCAGGAACGCACTGAGCCTTTCCAACTCTAGGCCAAAATGGGCCACTCATGTGTTTCAAAGGCAGCAAAACTGCTGCACACCTTTGCTACACACCTCCTAGGGGGCACTTGACTTTGTCCTCTGATGCAGGTCACTGTGCTGGTATTTCTTTGCCTGTCTGCCTGCCTTCCCTCCTGGGGTGGACACAGCAGACCTCAAAAAGGATCCTGCCAGTCCCCACCAAAGCAAGTCCATGGTCATAGCCATGTCCCTTTCTGAGGCCTGGATCCTGAGTACTCTCTCTAGAATAAGTATTTGGGGCTGTGTGCCCTATGAGATGTCATTCTTTAGAAGAAAGCTCGTCTCTCATCTTTGGAGGAACTTTTCTACTCTGATGTCCTCCAGACAGAGACTTGGAGACAGAGTTATTTGGTGGGAAAGGACATGGGGAGAACATGCTGCCTACCTGTGTGCATCCAAAAGCTTATGTGGCTCTGAGCTCCCTTTCCTTCCCTTCCTTCAATGTTAGGTGGTCAGGAAGAAAGGGCCTGCCATGTGGGGCTTGAGCTGAGATCTCGAGTGGGGAGCCAAGTGGGCAGTGTAGCATTGGGTTTGGGCTCCCAGGGCAGCAGGCCCAGCTGAGATACCTGGCTCTGCAGAGTAGGGGTTAGGGTCCGTAGAGGCCTGGTTGCTGGGGCTCCTCCTCCCTGTCCAGACCCCGACGGTCAGAGGCACATCTGTGGGAGAGGCCAAAGTCCTCTCTGGTATCTGTACTTCGGATCCACTTCTCTAGTTTATTCTTTCAAGTTTACTTAAGAAATTGATGTAATGAAGACATTATGTGGCCAAGACGGTTAGACCCCACCTGTGACCTCCACACCCCAGATCCAGGCTCCCCTCCCCCACTCCTCAGGCATGTCCCCGGAGCCACATGCCCCTGCTTGTGAATCTGGGCATCTCAAACAGACACTTCGCTCTGACCTGGTTATTTAACAAATTCATTTGGGGGCGAGCTCAGAGATGAGGATCGGAGGAGAGAGAGAATTGTCTTTTCTTAACTGTCCCCAGGACGCCTTGAGCAGGCTTGGAGGATTCTCGCTAATCTAATCCCTGTCAGAAAAGGAACGATAAAACAATTCAGGCTTTAGAAGCCAAATCCCCTTCCTGCACTCACACTGTTTCTAGATCTCTCCCTTTTCGTCTCCCCCCTGTTCACGCTGAAGCCGAGTGAGGGCTTCAGTGGATAAAGGATTTCATACTCCGCTCTTCCATTTTTCATATTTAAATTTGCTTTCCTCTCCGGTTTGACTTTCCACTGACCCTTGAAGAATTGGCGTATTTCAAGGAGGGGTGGCGGGGGGTGGGGGAGGGGGAAGCGATCTCATTATAGGATATGAGAAAAATGGAGCAGAGTTTTAAAACTTTTAATGACTAAAACGCAGTGTTCCAAGTCGGTATTGCGTTGGAGTTGAAGTCACTGTTTGGTTACAAGTGTTTTAGGCCTAAACGGGGTTGATGACATCTGTTTAATTTTAGATGTCTGGAATACATTCTGAAAATAATGAAATCCAAATGTATGACCAAATTAGAGAACAATTTTATCTGCGACAAAGAAGTTTTTAAAATAAGAGCAAACATTTCGACCAAACAAAGCTTTCAAAGACCCATCAAACCTTTGGTCATCGTGCCTTGACTTTTCCCAGTGGGTCTCCACGGTTGAGAGAACTTTCCTTTCCTTTGTGTGTGAATCAGATGTTATTATGTAATTTCATACCCATTTTCCTGTCCTTTCCCTGGGTGCGCACACTGCTCTGTGCTGCCAACCCTGGAGAAGACTGTATTTAGGGGAGCAAGGCCTCTTCACAGGAAAGCTCTGTTGGTGAAGCACAGGGCTCGTGTCACAGACACTTAGGGGCCACTTGTCAGCTATCACATAATGGACTGAGCCGTCTAGCAGGGGACCCAGAGAAAGCTAACAAGTGCAAAGGCCTCGGGAATGGGACAGGGGCCTACACTGGCCATGCGCTGTGTGACTGCAGCAGGCCCTGACTCTCTGGGCCTCAATTTTCCAGCCATATGAGCAGCTCAGGGATTCTGGGAGGCTTGTCATGGCAGCTTCTCTGCTGGCAGATGCTGTTGTGGTTAGAACCCCCACTACTGGGAGGTGAAACGGATATTTCTTCTTCTCTTTCCTAGAAGCCTAGCATCTAGGGTGATAGAGAGACTCTGTCCGTGTACGTCTTTACTGTCCTCATCCTGGGAAGTCCTTTGAGGGTAGTGTTGGCAGACAGCCATCCCTGTGTCCACCCTGTGCTGCCAGAGTAGACCTAATGTCCAGCATGCCCCCTCATATACAGACAGAAAGTGAATTATGGTCCCAGTTCTCCCTCACGTCTGAAAACACTTGGCTACTGGGCAAGGTGAATCCTGCCCTTCCTGGGTGTTTACACCTTCCAAACATCTGTGGACTCTTCCTTCCCTGCCTTGTCCCATTCCTCCAAGGTCGGCTCCAGCCGTCTCCTGAGAGCCAGCCCCATCTGCTGAGGGCCTCCAGTGCCAGGCCTAGTGCTGTTTGGAAGGCTCAGCCAGCCCAGGGTCCACTTCTGGGACCATGGGCCCCTGAACCATTGTCTGCATGTTTCATTCCTGGCTTGGGCTTGGGTGCTGGATATCCCAGAGACCAGCAAAGGTTTCCCAAGTGTTTGCTCTTGACCAATGACCACAGACAGGCCTGGAAATGGGGGTTATAAGCATGCAGTGCTTGAGCTGAAATGCCCGGGGTGAAGCTTGGGCTTGGTGAAGCCTCCAGGCCACTGGCCTCTGCAGAAACGAGCAGGTTGAGATGTTAGTTGTTGTGGACAGATGGCAGATGGATGGATAATGCTGAGCTGAGCCCAGGCCTGTCCAGAACTCTGGGCTGGGTCTGTATATTTTATCTGTTAGCCATCTGGCTAACTTCTTGGGACTTTGGTGGTCAGCAGACCCCAGCCCTTCTGTTGGGAGGCATCATTGGCTGTGCTCTGTGCGGGGTTGGAGGATGATGTGATGGCTGCATTGTCTGGCAGGTATATTCAGGTACTTTTGTGGGAACTCCTAGAGGCCCCATGGTCAACGGGCATAGACTGTGCTACCTTAAGGATAGTGGGCTGTAGTCAGCAAGAAGGAGGTCTGGAGGCAGGGGCAGAGTCACCCCTCCAACAAGAGGTAAGGAATGCAAGGTGGGAATTTCACTTAGTCTGAGGGCTGCGGGATGGAGAGAGTGGAGCAGCTGGGCTGGGAGTCAAGAGATATGGCCCTTGCTCCATGTGACTTTGAGTGAACCAGGGACCTTGCTGGGTCTCTATAAAATGTGGAGGTCAAAACCAACCTGACAGGCTCATGGGGAAACCCAGATAATAAATTGAAATTAAAAACAGTTATAAAGAAGGCATTTTGTGAAGGCTTGGACCAGTATAGGAAGTTTGCATTTTGTTGGTACTAACAGAGATTTCCAAGGAGTAGTGATGACAGTAGTGAGTTCATCCTTCCTGTGGTGTTTCCCAACCCATTCAGGGCAGTGGGGTTGAAAGAAAATGAAATTAGGAGCCAGGCCTTTGGATTTCCAGGTTTCTTGTATCTAACTCTCTCTGTGTGGCCTTTGGTAAGTCCGGCCTGTTTTTGGGTCCTAGTGTCCCCATCGGTAAAAAGAGAACCGCGGTGCCCACTCTGCTTTCCGCATCCAGCTGCTCAGAAGGTGGTGGGGTGGTGTGAGTCAGCATTTTTGCAAATGAGAAGCACCATGGGGATGGGTTGGGCTGATGTTGATGGCACTGGTTGCTGGAAAGGGTGTTCAGGCCAACGTAAATTGATGCAACTCCAAGGGCCAGTGGCCTCTGGGGGACTATTCAGAGCTGGATGTTCTCCTGTGGCAGGTGCACGCTGTCAGGTTCCCAGGCTAGGGGGCTCAGTCCCTAACTTTTTGTGTGGAGTGAGGGGCTGAGTCATCCAGAGCTTTGTCAGTGTGGCCATAATTCCAGCCCATACTCTGCAGGCATCAAGTAGACCTTAATGTTCTCGGTATGGTGCAATGAGTTCACAGCATCAGGGTTGCGACTAGCTACTTGGGGAGACCGTAAGCACAAAGAGGCATAGGCACGTTTTGCCAGATGTGTTGCCAGAAGGGAACCCTGGGGGCCAGGCTTGGTGCTGTTTTGCTTTAATAGTCTTTAGTTTTCTGACCAGTTTCACTTATTTATTTTGAGAGATTTTATTTACCTATTTGAGAGATGGCAAGTGCATGTGAGTGTACAAGCAGAGGGAGCGAAAGGGAGAAGCAGACTCTCCGCTGAGCAGGGAGCCCCGATGTGGGGTTCGACCCCAGGATCTTGGGATCAGACCTGAGCTGAAGGCAGATGCTTAACTGACTGAGCCACCCAGGCGCCCCTTCTGAGCAGTTTTAGACACACATCAAGATTGAGGGGAGGATACAGAGAGTTCCCGCACACCACCCCAGCCCCATCCTGGCATAGTCTCTCCCCTGTCATCAACATCCCCGGCCAGAGTGGGACCTTTGTTATAGTTGGTGAACCTGCTGTGATGTGTCATTATCACCCAAAGCCCACAGTTTACATTCAAGTTCACTCTGGGTGTTGTACATTGTATGGGTTTGGATGAGTGTATGGCGACATGTATCCCCCATTATCATGTCACATGGAGTACTTTAAACACCCTAAAAAAATCTCTGTGCTATTTATCCCACCCTCCCCATCCTCCCTTCAACTGATATTTTTACTGTCTTCAGAAGAAATGTTCTCAGAGAGGTGAAAGTCCCTTGGCCATAAGGTATGAGCCCTGCCCAGGTGACTCCTGAGCATAAGGCTGTGGCTTAGTAGGTGGTCCCCAGGCCCAGCATAGGCCTGGCCCATGGCAGCTTGGGCACTGGAGGTGGGGTAGGGGGTGGGGTGGAGTGGCGGCCAGCCAGCAAGCCAAGGCTGGTATTCCTACTCCCCTTTGCCACCAACCCTAAGCTCTGACATAATCAGGACATTGATTGCCACCCTGTGGATATTGGATTTCATGGGACAGGCCAGGGTCTTGGGGGAGGTTGGGTGGGTGGTAGGAGGAGGGATGAGGAGATGGGAGGAAGAAGTCATTCACATCATGGTGACTGAGCATCACGTCTGTGCTGGGCACTGTGTTAAATGCTGAAGATATAACATGAAGCGTGACAGATGAGCTCCCTGCCTCTTGGAGCTCGTATTCTGGTGAGGGACACATCCAGTATGCACGGATATAAAGAAATATGAGAGTTATCAGCTGTGACAAGTACACTGTAGAGCATTAAAATTGGGTCATGTGGAGAACTCTTTAAAACTGGGTGGTCAGTGGGGATCCCTGGGTGGCGCAGCGGTTTAGCGCCTGCCTTTGGCCCAGGGCGCGATCCTGGAGACCCGGGATCGAATCCCATGTCGGGCTCCCAGTGTATGGAGCCTGCTGCTCCCTCTGCCTATGTCTTTGTCTCTCTCTCTCTCTCTCTGTGTGACTATCATAAATAAATAAAAATTATAAAAAAAAACAAAACAAAACTGGGTGGTCAGGGACATTGTCTCTGAAGAGATCCATGTGACGAGGAGTCAGCTGTGAGAAAATCAGGGGAATGTATTGCAGGCAAATAAAACCACAGGTGCAAAGGCCCTGGGGTTCAATAGTTCTGGTGTGTTGAGGATGCAGAATGGACAGTGCAGATGGATTTAGGAATCAAGAAGAGAGTGGTAAATGAGGATATGGGTGAGGTAGAGTATAGACTGTGTGGGGCTATACAGGCCAAGATCTAGGAGTTTGGATATAATTCCGAATATAATGGGAAGCCGGGGTGGTGATAGTGGTGCATGATGGGATTTGTGTTCTAAAATGATCCCTTTGACCATGGAATGGACAGTGGATTGGTTGTAGAGAGCAAAGATGGAGGACAAGAGGTCAATTAGGCTAGTAAAGGAGTGTTGGTGCAAAATGGTGGTGGCGTAGACTGACAGGGCACAGAGGGGCAGAGAAGTGGGTGGATCCACATGTGTTTTGGAGGTAGAGTCACTAGGGTTTTCTGACGAGTTGGCACTCTGCCCACACAGTTGGCCAAGCCAACGATCACACCCAACTTCCCTTCTTTCCTCAGCCCCACAGCCATTGCTGAGATGGGGAGAGGAAGAAGAGCAGACTTGGGGGAGAGGCAGTCAGGGGTGCAACTTGGGACTTATTAAGTTTGAGGGGCCTATCAGGCATATAAGTGACGACGTGAAGGAGGCTGTCATGCGCAGAGAGCTGCAAGGAGAGTAGACCTGGGTCTCAACACTTGATGTCACTGGTGTGGTGGTGGCATTTGACAGCCACGGAGTGGGAAGAGGCGGTGGGCCCTGGAGAGGACAGAGGAGGGCTTGTAGAGTGAGCTCTTGGGCTGTGCGGCCTTTATGTATGGGGAAGCCAGCCAGTGAGGGCGCGGGGAAGGCATGGCTGGGGGCGTGAGCATCCTGCAAGCAGGAGGAGGGAAGGGCTTGGCGGGGAGGCAGTGGTGAAGCCTGCCTGGGCAGGGCCAACTGGGTGCCGTGGGTGAAGGCGTGCAGATCTGTCCACGCACGGGGCCCATGTAACTCTCCAGGTGTTTTGCCAAAGTAGGAAGCAGAGACATGGGGTGGCAGCTTGAGGGAGATGGGGGGGGTGTCAATGTAGGGGTTTCTGGATATGGGAGATATTACAGCAAATTTGTCTGCTGGTGTGAATGATGCAGATGGGAGTTACTAGTCCCTAGGTAGAGGGGATGCCGACAGGACGCACGTCTCTGCTGGGGCCAGGGAGGTGGGCCTTGGTGTACAAGGCAAGAGTGGGCCTGGAATAAGAGCGGGGATACTTTCTTTAGGTCTGTGCACTGTAGGGGAGGCAGACACAGTGGACTTGGCCGAGAGATGCCTACAGTTCTCCGACCCCAGATGTCTGTCCCCAGACCAGACCTCTGTCCCCATCCTTCTGATTCCCCATCTGCCTCCTGATGTCTCCAGCCTTGTGCTTCTGAGTATACTTGTCCTTTCCCACTTAAGCGCCTCACTCTTCCCCCTTCTACGGCCTTCCATGTCTCAGCCCATTATTCCCCAGCCTCTTACCTCCTTCCTTCAAGGAGTCTTCTGGGATTTCCTCAGGCCACAGAGCTCTCTCTCCAACTGGGCTGTTGGGGCCCTGATGATGCAGGACCCAGACAGGTGCCTGGTCGCTAGGCTTTCAGGGCCAGTGGGAGCGATGCTGTCTTGTCATACCTTGTATGCCAGTGTTGTGAAGTCCTCTGCAGCAAGGTAGCAGGCCGGTAGTTTGTGGAGAGAGAAAAGATAGAGAGCTTGGGTGTGGGTCTCACTTACCTGGGTTCAAGTCAGAGGTCCTTACTAGTTATATGACCTTTGGCAGCTTTTAATTTAATTTGATTTTTTATTTAATTTTTAAACTTTTTTTTTTTTTTTTTTTTTTAGATTTTATTTATTCATGAGAGACACAGCGAGAGGCAGAGACACAGACAGAGGGAGAAGCAGGCTCCCTGCAGAGAGCCCAATGTAAGACTCGATCCCAGGACCCCAGGATCACGCCCTAAGCCGAAGGCAGATGCTCAACCATTGAGCCACCCAGGCATCCCCTCATGGCATCTTTTTTAGAAGCCTCTCTTGTTTGCCCCTCTGTGAAGTCAGGTTAATAGGATTTACCTCACTAGCATTTGCTGTGGTTTAAATGAGCTAATGCACATAAACTGCACCTGCTACATTATTAGTGCTCAATAAATATCATCATCATCATAATTATTAAGGTTTTTTTTTGTTTTGTTTTTTAACCTACCATTTCTTCAGTGGGACCTTAGGGAAGTTGCTTGACCTTTCCATGCCTGGTTCCTCTTTGGAAAACTGCAGCTGGTAACAGTGTCCTCCGTAGGGGGCTGTGGACTCTAATGAGCCAAAATGTGTGAGGAGTGGAGTCTGAAAGCGGGCACACAGTAGGTGTTCAAGAAGAGGAGCTCGCTGCTGGTGATGATGACGATGGTGGTGGTCATTGTCTCTGCATTTTGGTTTCCCCTGCTGAACCCCCACTGACACTGGTGGGGGGTCGCCTGGGGATCCCACCCCCTCTGCTGAGCTCTGGCTAACGTGCCCCCCATCCCCACTCCCGCTGCCCCCAGGCTCAGCTCTTCACACTTGGCTTCTCACCCTGCCCCATGAACCCATTCATCTCTGGTTGTGAGGCTCCAAGGCTTTGAAAATTACTCTTAAAAAATTGCACTCTTCTGACCCTTTAAACTTCACATCCAGCCCTCTTAGTACACTAATGAAGCCCAGCCCGGGCTGTCTTAGGCATTTCAGAGAAGTGTGGCTGACAGTGCCTTTGTAATTTACATAGAAACATAGGGACACACATGGACCCAAATATGTATCTGTATAATTAAGGATAAAAATCATAATCCCCTAAGCAAGCTGTGCTAGTGAGCATCAGGTTTAATAGGGATTATGAGGAGGAATTAAAGTCGCCCAAGGGGTACACCGAGAGACTTCAAACACCTTTCGGAAAACAAATTAACGTGGTTTTCAGAAATCATTTTCTCAGGGCAGCAGAGGGTTTTCCTTGGGCTTCCCTGCTTTCTTTTGAGATGTATTTTTAACACTTGTATAAACAGTTTGGGCCCTTGATATGGGGCTTCCTGTGCTCCTTTCATTAGCTGGTGTCTCAGCGAGAATTCGGCTCATTATCCGGGCATTTTGATTTCCCTGGCTGCTGCTACTGCTGCTGGGCCCGGCCTGGGGCCATCCTATTTTCTTTGCTGTTGCCTAGTGGTGTGGAACCAGTTGGTGTGTGGCTGGGCCTGTTTCCATGTCTTTCCACCCAAGCCTGGCCTCCCAGAGGTGCTTTCAATTCCCTGGAGGACGGGACTTCTCAGGCACGGGGCAGTGGCTGGGAGGTTGGGGACTGGCCCTCCCTCAGGATTGTCTGAGAAGGTGGCAGTTGCAGTCTACATCACCCAGGCTACACTGGCCTCTTTTTTTATTTACTCTGCTCCTGCCTTCAGGTGCACCTGCAGGGGAATGTGTGGGCTCGACAAGTACTGAGTTCCCCATCACTGGAGGTATTCAAGCAGTGATCTGGCCTAGGTTTTGTGGGAATCTGTGCCCAGCTATAGAGCAGACCTGGATGGTCGTTAAAGTCCCTTGTAATCCTGAGGTTCTGCAATTGATGCTTTACAAAGTGGAGTCTGGGCAAGGCCTTGCTGACCTTTACAGCTATAGGGATACCTCTGATAGAAGATGCAGCACTGGGGCTTTAAACAATCACTATTAGTGACCTCTTCTCTGCTGTCCTCCGCTTGGGCCCAAGGAGGTGGTGCTCTCTTCTCTGGAAGTTTCAGACCTATGCTCACTCATAGGATTTTCTTTAAAGACTTGATCCTGTCAAGTCCCCTGTAGGGACTCAGAACAAAAATTCCAAGTTGTGTCTACCTAAGTTCCCTTTGGAAACTCACTTTCTTCCTTTAGAAAACGAGGGTAATAATAATTGCTAATTAAGCGCTTAGTGTATGCCTCACACTGTTTGAAGCTCTCGTTTCTGATCTACTTAAGCAGAGCTGTTAATGCTCACTCTATAGAGGAGGAAACTGAGGCCCAGGGAGGTTAAGTAACTTAGTCAAGGCCACAACTAGGGGGTGATGGATGACAGCGAATATTAACCAGCTACCGGGCATCTGCTGAGTGCATCATAGGAGAGTGGAGCTACTGCCTTGATCTACCCTGTGTAAGAAGCCAGGTGAGCACAGCCAAGGTGTGGGTCTTGACCTCTTGAGAAGGCTCAGTGACATTAATGCCTCCCCCCTTGGTCAGCACCTTGGCCAGGCCTGGCAGGGGCCAAGTGGTGAGTGTGATGTTGCCTTAGCCATAGCGAGCAGAGCTCCTGTGAGCTGGCCAACTGGCAGCATCCAGATTGGGCCAATGGGCATGTATCTTTTAGAGGTTTTCCTCACCTTTGCAAGTGGGCCGGCAGTGGGAGGGGAGTTCCGTGAAGCTGATTCACTCTGAGTTTGCGTGAGGCCATGTGTCCGAAGTCACTTCTATTTCCTGCTCCTGTTGGTCAAGTGCCTGTAAGGCAGGAAGGAGGCAGCTACCTTATCTCGAGGGAAGGGGCTCTCAGAAAGGGAGGGAGCATGAATTTCCCTGAGTTGGAGGTGAGGACACGGACAAGCCCCAGCTGGAGTGGTCACGTAATCCTGGTTCCCACTGGAACTGTGTGCAGATCAAGAGTTCCCACTCCCATGCCTCCCCAGCTGCCAGCTCTGACCTTACAGGGGTCTCATGTCAGAGAGCTGTGGTCACCAGGGGCAGCTGAAAGGCAACAGAAGAGCTCTACTGTTTGCAAGTCTGGCTTCACCAAGGAAGTGGGATTTAGGTTGAACTTTGAGGTGCCTGTGGATTTCTCTCAGCAGAGAAGGGGGCGCTGTTGTTTCTGAGAGCATCCCTGGAGCATGGACGATACTGAGTTTGCAGTCCCCATGCTCTTAGTTCATGCTTGTGACAGTCCAGTGCTGCTTTCTGCCTTTTATAGGTGATGGGACAGAGAGGGAATAGGACTTGCTAAGGTCACACAGCTGAATCTGGACAGAAGCGTGCCCCCTCTCTCTCCCCTGGCAGCTGGAGGAAAGTGCAAGCGATGGCAAGGAGGCTTGGAAGGACCTGGGGGGGGGTTCGGGAAACAGCTGGAGGGGAAGATGAGAGGGGGTGGCAGGGTATGAGGCTGGAGTTGCTGTTGGTGATGGCTCTGTCTGCCCAGAATGTCAAAACCTCCGTGGTATACCAGTAAGCGCTTAACAACCTGCTCTCCCAGGGGGAAAATTAAAAAAAGATAAAGGAAAAACAAAAAGGTCCTGACGTGAGGTGTTGACGATGTCCATGGTGTAAATGTTTCTGCCTTGGCCAGCTTGACATTACCAGTGTGATGGCAGTGAACAATACGTTGTCCTGAGCCATTGTGGGCTGCACTCCAGGGTCTCTCTGGTTCTGGTGTTTGGGGTTTATCCAGGAGACAGTCAGAGGGGAGATGACTCTGTCAGGGGTATTCATCACAGTGCAACACTTGGGTTGTCTGGCGGTGGGAAAAGAGCTGGAGAAGGTGGCCACCTGGGAGGCCAGGGTGACCCTTGGAGCCAGAGGGGTGGGGGCCTGGGGCAGACAGGGTGGGCGGGATCCTTGGAAGGGAAGGGCCGTATCCCAGGTATCTGGTGCAGCCAAGGTCTCTCCCTCTGTCAGAAACCTCTTGGGTCTCTTGCTCTAAAAATATACGTCTCCATGGGAGGCTTCTGGATATAGTGGGACTTCAGCGCACGGTCTCCCCTTTCCCCTCCAAGGTCATTCTGGGCTTCGAGCAGTTTCACATGGGAGGGGCCGCCTTCTGCACAATTCAGTCCAGGGATTTGACAGCAGTAGCAGCAACAGCAACATACATTCCCTCCCAAAAAATGACCTGGGAATTTTCATTTGGGAAAAAAATATCGTCTTGGAACTAGAACTAGTCGGGGAGCTGAGGGCAGAAGGACACATCAGAGTGTGTGCTCAGCTGTGACAGAGGCCTGCCGAGCTGCCAGGACATCCTTGGGACTGGCGAGAGTTCCTCCGGGGCCTCCTGCCCTGACCCAGTGTGGGCAAGAGGACTGAGGCCGGGGGAGTGTGGCCAGATGCACAGAGCAGGGCTGGCCCAGAACCCACAGTCAAGGCTTCCTGAGGGAGGGTTGTTCTAGCTGAACTTGGAAGTGTGGACAGCATCTGGAAGTGAAGAGGTCCCTCAGCGGTGTCTGAGGGTGTGTATGTGGCAGTTGTCTGCCTCTTAGCTCTCAGATCCCTTCCCAGCCTGGGTCGGTAGCACAGGAGCTGGCCCCACACATTACAATTCCTAGACCTCCTCACCAGCACAGCGGGTTTGGTCCATGGGAAGCAGTGACAGGAGGTTGGAGCACAGGAGGAGGGGACAGGAAGGGGCATTTCTTCTCGGGTCTCTGGCTTGGGTCTCTGGCAACAGTGTCTCCTCTGTGGCTCTGATGTCACTCATCAGCCTGTCTCCTCAATGCCTGGGCTCCCTCAGCCTGAGGAGGCTCTGGTATGATTTTTAGCTCCTCCTAGATGGTCCTGGCTTCTGGGCTCTGGAAGAACCTCCTCCTGCTTTTCTTCTAGCCCAAGGGCTAAGGGTTGGTGCTGGCTTTCTCTTGCTAATGCTGATCTCATCACCTCACTGTCCCCTGCTTATTTTCCAGCTCGTGACTAGGTCACCATGATGGCTTATGGGGCCTTGGCTATGGGCTTTGCTTTCTTGACTGGATTCCGACTCATCTGTGGGAAGGGGCGAGGGGTAGGAGAAGTTTCCTGGCGGGTGGGTGGTGTCTCTTCCCCCTTATCTTGCTCTTGGGCCAGACAGCCAGATCTGATGCCTAGCAACCTTCCAGCGTAGCCCCTGCCTGCCTGGGCCCCAGACTCCCAATATTTCAGTGACTTCCTAAACCTGATTCCAAGGCCCCTGTCTGTCACCCCGCTGGAGCTATCTGCTGGAGGCCTGGTAGTGGGCAGACATAGAGGCCTGTTATCAGGGGGTTCCCTCATTCACGAGGTCAGAGCTGGCCCCCCAGGCACCGTACACTCACTGCTGACTTTCACTGTTGCCTGGCTCCCCTTGCTCACCCTGCCCTCACCTGCTCAGGTAGGAGGGGCCACAGACTTCTGGTCCAGACCTCCCATTCCATTGCTCCTTAAAAGCCCTTATCTTAGTGGGAAGAAAGGGTGAGGCTGGGATTCTGCTCATGAAGGGGAGCCACCTGCCCAGGGTTATGCACCAGGGACAGGAGGCTCAGCTGTGGTACTTCTAGGCCACAGTGTGGCTGGCCACAGGGCTTCCAGGAGCAAAGCTGGGAAATCCCAGACTAGTTGAATGTCAGGTGAAGATACAGTGGCCTGAGAGGAACAAGGACTTTCCTAGAGTCACTGTGAGCCAGTGGTAATGCGGTTGCTCAGGCAGTGGTATCCCTTCCCAGCACCTGGCAGGCCTGCCTCCATGTCCTTGGTGGCTTCCGGAAGCACCATGGGTGGGAAGGGCTGGATGAGGGTGTGGTGGGGAAGGCAGCCCTGTTGGGAGGCCACTCTGATGCCAGAAGATGCCTCAGCTAGCCCAGGGTGCTTATTCCCCCAAATCCCAGGAAGTCAGTAGAGGCCCCTCCAGAGCCCAGGGCTGCCAGGCCACCATCCTGCAGGTGCCACGCTTGTATGGACGCCTGCCCCGGGTGTGGCCTTGGAGAAATCCCCAAGTACACACCAAAAAGCCAAGTTGCGCAAGGACTGTGTGGCAGCCATGGTACTGGAAAGGCTTCATACGGGATGGAGAGGGCAGTGTGGTCCTGGGAAAGGAGCCGGCACTGATGACTCAGCAGCGCCAGGCTCCCTGGGGGAGCTGCCAGGGGAGGCCAACATGGTGGGGATGCCACACTGGGGCACAGGCAGTCTGTGACAGCCTCTTGGGAGTGCCCTCTGCCTAGGTCGGTGACTTCCTCTGCACATACCCAGTCCCCTCCCATCCCCACCCCTGGCTTTAAGGCTGCCTGACCCAGGCACAGGCCTCCCCAGGCTGGAGAGCTCCCTGAAATCTTCAACACACTCAGCCACTCTGGGCAGCAGACTCAAACTCATGGGGACCTAGAGACAGACCAAGCAAGGAGTTCAGTGGCTAGTCTCATCGGATTGGGAGATAGGGTGTGTGTAGAAAAGAGTCCCCAAAAGATGTCTAGGGAGGTTGCCTCCTAATCACAGAAGGCCTTTAATGACTGGCCTGCCTAGACTCTAGTCTGTGAAAATAGGGAACCATGGAAGGTACTGGAGCAGGTAGGTGATGATGCTAGAGATGTGCTTTAGGAAGGTGGGGCAGGAACGGATGGAAAGTGTGCAAGAACCTCCACCAGGGTGGGGCAGGCCAGGGTGGAGCTGAACAGTTTCTAACAGGCTTCGGGGGAGGGCTGGTTCGGGGCGGTGACCACAGGGAGGGAGCCAGGCTCAGTGTGTCTCCCTCAGCTCCCCAAGGTCTGAGGAGGAGCTGCTCGCCTCACGGCAGGAAGGGCTGGGCTCAGGAGCATGGAGTGGCTTCAGAGCACCCTGCCACGTGCTAACTGGCTCCTTGAGCAAGTGGCTTAATAAGCCATTAAGTCGCTAAATTATTAAGTACACTGAGACCCAGCTCTGGGCCTCATTTAGCTTATCTGCTAATTGAGGGTGATCTATCCCTCCTCGCCTTGTGAGGACTCGAGGTATGAGGAAGGCTCAGCAGGGTACCCCATGGAAGGTGCTTGGTACCAGGCAGACAGGAGGTAACCAGTCCATATACCAGTTGGTGATTCCTCTAAAGTCCAATTCAATACCCCACCTCACAGATGTTCCCCAACGCGCTCCCATCCAAGGCCCCTCTCTGAGGTGTGTGAGGGGGGTCAGGTGGGTGATGCCGAAGCTCCACCCCTCCGGAGTGCATCACTGCCTGTCACTGTGGCTATGGCTTGGATGAGGCAGGGACCAGCCTGCCCTTTCTACCTGCTGAGGTCAGGGGTGTGGGGGGGGTCACAGCTGGCAATGCCTCGCCCTTGCCCTCAGGCTCATGTAGCTGGGCCCCCGGGCGGCAACCCTGGGCCTTCTGCCTGGGAGCTGGTGGAGATTTGCCATGGGGTGGGCTGCCTGGCCAGGCTGCTTACACTTGTCACTTCTAAGTACCCCTTCTTGTAACAGCTGTCATTGTCAAGCAGTTTTCTCAGAGAAAGCCTTTTCAGTAGAGATGTGGGGAAAAAAAGAATGTACCCATTAACTGGAATGTGTTTCTGGGAAGGCCCCGGGTTCTCCTCCATCAAGAATGGGGCTAGGCTGGTAGGGGACAGGGACCAGCCCCACTTCCTCTAGGGACTCCTGCCTCCTTTCTAGGGTACTGAGCTGAATATTAGGGCCTGCTTATAGTCCTGCTGGGGGCCTTGGAAACATGGAAGAGGAAAGAAGCCTTCTTGAAGTCAGATGAGGTGTAGGTGGTTAGGGAGCCAAGTCTTGGGGGTCCCTGGAAGGGGTGCTGCCTCCCTGGAGGGCGCCTGTGCCTCCCCACAGATGCCATGTGCGGGGCTGACCTGGGTGCTGCCCCTAGCTTGGAGGCTGCCTGGCCTTTGTCTCCATTGGTTCCTGGCTTCACCCTCACCCCTGGGCTGTGAGCAGAGGTGACTAACACAGAGCAATGCTTTCTTGGCAAACAGGACACTCCCTCCTCCTTTTGGAGACCATCCGGGCAGGAGGCTACATTCACCAGGGCAGAGGCCGTGTGTATGGGGGGGAGTGTGTGAGAGGGAGGCCTTCAGGCGGGCCACAGGGCTGGCCGTCGGGTCCCATGGACAGCAGCCTGAGCTGCGCTTTTCTAGCTGGTGCCTTGGAGAGATTCTGTGAGAGCTGCTTCTTCCAGCATGAGTGACAGGGGTACAGGCTGAGGAGAGATCTTCCTCCCTGGACAGTGTCTGCACTGAAAAACATCTTCAACATTTGGAGACACCGCAAGTGATGGAAGGCCTGAACGAGGAGATGGCTTGTTTTTGCGTGAGACTGATGCCCCCAGGGAAGCTCTGTCTTAGAATCCTCCCATGGCCCATGGTAGCGTTGGGGGCCTGCATGCCGGCAGATCAAGACAAACTAACCCACTGGCCGGCTGATCCTGGGGTCTGACCTCAAGCGGGTGCTGGTCTTGGCACCCACCCCAAAGATGAGGGTCAGTTCAGGAGGGGCATTAGGGCAGGGTGCCAGAGTCTGGCCCCATTGCAGAAAGCCTCCCCCTGCAGGTAGCCACCCAGCTGTGCAGCCTGGGACATCGAGATGGCCCATAAAACAGTCATGGTGCTTTTGTCCACATTGGCAGGGGAAACAAAACCCAAACTGGAAAGAGTGGATATAATGTTCTCAGGTATAAGTTTTTCTCTCATAATTTTTTTTTAAGAATTTATTTAGAGAGAGAGGCAGAGACACAGAGGGAAAAGCAGGCCCGACATGGGACTTGATCCCGGGTCTCCAGGATCACCCCCTGGGCTGAAGGCGGCACTAAACTGCTGAGCCACCCAGGATGACCTCTGATAAACTTTTGATTAAATGTTTGGTACCCGTGATATCTTCATCCCTGGAAAGCCCTTGCAGATGCCAAAGTTATGGAACCACTTCAGAACACGTGAATCCAGGGAGCTGATGCGAAGTTCCACATGGGCACTGTTGAGATGGGACCCTTAACAGTTCCCTGGTGACTCCATAGCTGCATTTTCAGCGGGTAAGATCATGCCCGATCTGTGGGCTGGAATTCAGTGTGTCTGTGCTCTGCTAGTCCCCCTCCCTGATGGGGACTTGGTGACATGTGCCCAGGTCCTTGAATAGGCCAAGAGATCAGTGGCTGGAGACCCTGTATCTTAATTCTCAAACATGCGCCTTTCTATTTGGATGAAGATCCTTTAGAATTCAGACGATCTTATCTCTATCATCTGAGTATCCACCTTGTAACCCGGTACTGCCAGGTAATCAAAAGAATGCTTTGCCAGTCTTCATGATGGTGTCGGTATGTTTGATTGCTTCTCTTTGCTCCAGGGGAGGGCCAAATACCACCATGGCCCACCATACAAAGGAAGTTTAGTTTGGTTGCATTTGTTCAGATAGACGCGGAGGGTGGAACACAGCATGTGTCAGCAGGCCGTGCCAGAGTTTGCGGCACTCGCTGGCCTGTGTCAAAGTCACGTGGCAAATGGATCCCAGCTTGGCGCGTGGCAACTTGCAGGATCTAGTTCATTGACAGTAACTGTACTGGGAAAATAAATGAGGAAGAAATCTCTAGAATGAGGATGAGGGGGGTTAAGAGTTTACTTAGGGCAGAGATTAGCACCACCGTCAGGCTAACGTGGCTTCAAGTAAACAGGACAGCTCTGCAGAGTTATCACTCGATCCCTCGTTAACATTGGGGCTGCAGACTTATGGCTCGTAGGAAGCTGGTCATCCTTGCAAACAAACCTTGAAGTGCCACTTCGCACACATCTGTTTGCAGATGTTCACTCTCTGCGTTGGTATTAATTGAATCAAAAGACAGAGACAGAACTGGCCCAAGGTAACCTCTTTCATTAAACCTGTTCTTGGCAATTTGACTTTATCAAAACACATCACCTGATTTTTTAAGTTTTGTTTGCATTTAGTTTCCAAATTTGCTTTGACTTTTTACATACTTAGGAGTGATAAATAGGAGGAATGGTGGATAGTCCTGATGTTTGTTTCTATGTATGCATTCATTCACAAGAAGTATACCCTTGAGCTTCTATGTTGACTGTGTTCAAGGGATGTTCTAGGCACTGAGAGTACAGCAGTGAACAAAGCAGATGAAATTCCTGTTCTCATGGAGCTGATAATCTAGAGAGGGAGAGAGACAAAGCAAACAAACAACAAAAAAAGCCAAACCAATAAAAATTCCACAAAACCAAACCCAGAAACCATTCACAATAAATGAATTTACAATCTAATATTTTTAAGTGAGGATGAAGAAAAAGCCAAGAATGTAGAAGGATAGAGCCCATGAGGAGTGGCCCTTAGACCTGACAGTGAGGACAGACCTCTCTGGACAGGTAACGCTGCTCAGACACCTGAGTGCAGGCCACCAATTGGGAGAAGGGAGTTTCAGCTTAGGAGGTAGCAGGGGCAAAGACCCCTGAGATGGGGATGTGGTCAGTGTGTGTGGAGAATATTATTTTAATTATGATATGAATAAAAATTTGATATTCATCAGCACAGTGAGAATGGGTACTTGGGCCTTGAGGTCCCGCAGCAAGAAGTAGAGTAGCCTCTCAGCCCCCTGAGGGTATGGGGGCCCAGGAAGACACCAGGCCCAGGCACAGGAGCATCTTGCGGGGTCAGGAGGGTTCCCTGAGGTTTGCTTGCTGAGAGGTGGTACAGTACATGGGGCCCAAGGAGAGCAGAGGCGCTGATGGCACTCTGCCCCCAATCCTGTCCCCCAACAGCGTGGCTATCCAGAGTGCTGGTTCTGCAACCTCAGCTGCATCAGAATCACCTAGGGGACTTGTGAAAACTTAGGCTGCTGGGCCCCAGCTCAGATTTTTGATCGAGGAAGTCTGGCCTGGGGCCTGGCAACCTGTTTCATCCAAGTCCCAGGTGCTGCCACTGCAGCTGGTCCAGGGACCTCACCTTGAGAGCCTCCCTCTAGATCAGATAGAAAACCATGCTGGCCTCTGTCCAGAGTGACTGTGGAGAGAGAACAAGAATCAAAGCTTGAGAAAAGGACCTGGCCTGGTCACACGGGATGGTTGTCTGGCCCAGTAGTCTCTCCTAGAGGGTACCAGCCATCATTCTGGTGCCTCCAGCAGCCTGGCCGGTGTCAGGTAAGGGAAGCGGGGGGGGGGGGGGTCCCTTGCTGAATGTGGGGGTATGTGTGACAGACGTGGCCAGTGCCTCTGCGAGTCCGTTTTGGCTGGTCTGGTCACCAAGGATGGGAGCCTCACAGGTCGGGGCCTACAGCTGAGATGAGTGAGGGGATACACATCCCTGGCCCAAGGCCCTGGGCAGCACACCCTCAGGAAGCAGGTGCTGACTCTGAGAGGCAGTAGCACTGTGGTCCCCATTTAGAGGGTTCTCATTTCTGCCCTGTGATTCCAGGGTCCGGCAGCTCTTCTGTCCTCTTCCCCTCCCCACATGCAGATGTGTGAGGGCTTTCTGCAGGTGGTTTGGTGTTCCAGAAACATGAGCTGGTGCTGTTGGAGTTGGACCCTGGGCACCTGGCTTGGTTTTCCTGAGCGAGGCTTTCTGTTCTCACAGGTAGAGCTCTGGCTGTGGGGTTTAGCCTCTGGGGAGAAGGGAGGCAGCCGGCTCTGCTTGGTGGCCTAGAAGCCTGGAGGGAGCTGATGGGAAACATCTGAGCCAGTGGCTCTGTGCACTCAGAAAATAAATCCTGGCTTCTGAAGAAGCTGCAGAAAATTGATTTTTCGCAGCTTCAGTGGTCATCCTGAAGGATTTGGTGGGTGGAAACTAGGCCCATTTCTCATCTCAGTGATCTGTGCTGCCGGCACAGGTGTTGGACAGGCTTTTCTTGGAGGCAGAGAGGCCTGGGTCAGCCACCATCACCCATTCTGTACCTTGTACCACCCTGTGCATATGGGAAGGGGCAGAGGGCCCATCTCCCTCAGCTTGCCCTTGGCGTCCAGCTGTTTTATGCCTGCTGCTTGCCTTGTGGGCCTGCTGCCATAAACGTGAAAGGTGCGTGTGTTCATGCAGCTGAGCTGGGATTAAGGCATTTGTACACGGGTGCAGCTGTGGGTCTTCGGTATCTGGGCATGGTGCAGCAGTGGGTTCCTCGGGGAGCTCAGGCTCTCTCTGTTTTGTCCCTCAGTGAGTGCTGCTTTTGGCTGCTGGGGTCTGATTTGGCCATCATTGTGGGCACCAGGCAGGCTGGCTGGGGGCAGGCCTTGTCTGGAGAGAAGGATCAGATTTTGGTGCACTTCCTCTGCATGTGTGCAGCATGCACTGAGCCCAGGCCCGAGGGAGCTGGAGATTCCCACAGCCAGGAAGGGAGCTGCAGCTATAGCTTAATGGCTCCCAGAGCTCCTGTTGGCTTTGGATGATTTTATGGAAAACTTGGCTAGGGCATTGTGAGGCACAGCTATGGCCCCTTGCCCAAGCAAGCCCAAGGAATGGCTCAGCCTTCTAGAGACATGCAGTGTGGTCTACTACATCTGTCCCCTGACCCAGAGTCCGGGACATGGAGGACTCGGCTCTGGCCCAGCTCTGCCCCCAAGCAATAGCTTCCCTGGGCACATCTCTGTGTCTCTCTGGCCCTCAGCCTGCTTCTCAGCTCTTGGGAGGGACTCACCCCTGCCTCGCTGGGCTGTTGGGAATATCCACTGAGACTGGACTGCAACTCAAATGCCCACCCTTTGCCCAGGTGTAGAGGTATAAAATCAGGTACAGAAGGAGTCCAGCCCTCTGTTGAGGTCTCTGGTTGCTGTTGCCGAGGGTTGGGATCTAGAAATGGATCATCTTCCCTGGCAGTCTCTGCTGGTGTGGCTTATCAGTGCCTTTCTTCCTGAGCAGCAGTGGCTCACATCTCTTGCACGTTTCCCTCTTTCTAGACTTGTTGGAAGGAGCTGTAAGTGAACGCACTGCCAAAAAATATCAAGTTCCTCAGGGAGTGTTGATGCTAAAACTCCTGAAAAGTGGCAAGCATTTCTGTGTTCTTGTTTCTTATTTGTAGTGGCATGTGTCAGATGCCCACACCTGGCGGCCCTGGTGCTGGAGCTTGGGGTTGTGGTAGGGACATGGGTGTGGAGGAGGAGGCAAGGGAAGGGGAGTTTGGGCAGTTTATCAAGATAGAAAACAAATATATTTCCTTTAGGTAAAAAGTGAAATGGGAGCCCCATTGAAAATAATGATATGGCATGTGACAATGTAATGAAGATCATTATTTTCCTCCAACTTTGGCCTGTTCAGGACTTATATGCACAGCATTTTATGTATATAACCTTTAATAACATAATAGGTAAATCAGAATTCTTTTTAAAATAAAATATTTTATTTATTCATTCATGAGAGAGAAAGAGGCAGAGACACAGGCAGAGGGAGAAGCAGGCTCCCTGAGGGGAGCCCAACATGGGACTTGATCCTGGGACCCTGGGGTCACACCTTGAGTTGAAGGCAAGCACTCAATCACTGAGCCTCCCAGGTGCCCCAATAATCAGAATTCTTACAGAGTAGCTAATTATTACCAGACTTTCATTTACAGATACTGCAAAGTGCTGAACACTTTATGTGTTATTTCATGTAATTACATCAAGAACCCTATGGGTAATAATTATTTCCGTGTCTAAGTTGGGGAAAAAGAAGCTGAGAGGTTGAATATCTTATCTAAGATGCACTGCAGCAGAGCAGGGGAGCCAGCAACTTGGGGCTGGAACTCAGACCCTGGGTTTACCCCAAGGATACCACTTGCCGGGGGTTCGGTTGTGTCAGTACATGGCAGATAAGTGGGAGTGTGAATGCGCTATAATGGTGGAATGATCCAGGTAGTGAGCAAAGGAGAGCTCTGGAGCTGGACTCCCTGAGTCTGAATTCCCATCCAATTGCCTGCCAGCTGGAGGGGGGATCCTGTGTCTCAGTTTCCTCATCTGTACCTACCTCAGGGGTTGTTAGGAGTTTCAAACAGGGTCCTAGATGGATGCTGTTACTATGTGCTGACTGTTGCCCCGTCACTGTCACCCTTGCACAGTCTCCCAGGTCCACACTTGTGATGTGATCCATGGCTTCGAGCAGTGAGACTGGCAGGTGCGTGAAGTGGGTGTGAAATATTCACTGCATGAAGGAATGGAACTTACCCAGTGGCTTGGAGGTCTCCTGCAGTAATGAATCTTCTCATAAAAGGATCCTCCCCATTGCCTCCCCTTGCCTGAGCCCAACCCACAAATGGGGCTGGACTTGCCTCTCATCCACATTGGCCAGCACAAGTCCCCTAGGTTGGCTTGGTGGGATGGTCATGGTCCTCATGGACCCTAGTCCCTGCCCAAGGCACAGGCCTGTTGGGAGGCAGGTGAGAGCAGACACCAGCTCTCTAGCCTGCAGGGTTGCGGATCAGGGAGGCTGGCTGTTCTCTGAAGAGAGGGGGCTGCTCTGTGTGGGTGTGTGAGCTCTGGAGCCGGAGCTCTCCCCCGAGCCTGACGGGGCTGCTGGCAGAGAGCGGGGGCCATCCAGCGCAGGAGGCTGCCGAACCTGTCAAGGTTAACGGATAGGCCTTGGCCCTCCCTTAGGAAGCCATTCAACTTCTCCCCTGACTCAGGCCCCATTGTTTCAAAGCATGTGGTATAAACTACTAACCACTGGGGAATTGCTTGAATTAACAAACTCGTTTTTCCCGAGACCTGAGGTTGAACTTGAGTGAGGAGTTCAGGGCTTTTTCCAGAAATCCAATAGATCATGAGAACTCATGTTACACCATGTTTTCAACCTTGATCAAATGCACATTTTGCGTGGTGGGGCCTTCTCCACGCCTGCACACTTCCAGCTGCACCCGATTGCTCAGAACCGTGGCAGACCAGGGTAGTAGCTGGCACTGGGACCAGGCTTCGGGGGAGCCGGTCTCCTGCCTGGGTTGGAAGGCGCTTTGGGATGGTTCTTCTCTTTTCTTTTCTTCTCCCTGAAATTCCTGCCTCTCCCACACCTACCCTTCTGAGTACCATTACTAAGAAGAGGTATAAAGGTTTTGCCAGAATGATCCTGGGCTCTGGGCTGACTCATGGGCTCAAGCTGAGTTCTCTCATGTGTCTTATTGCTGCCTGTGAAGACCTGCTGGGCCTGCCTTCCTCCACCAGAATGTCTGGCCCAGGGGTCACCACAGACCCAAAAGGTCAAGAGGAGTTGGTCTCTCTACCCCTACCAGCCCTACCCACACAGCCATGTCTGGGCCTGAGCCTGAGCTTCCAGCAGGAGCTCAGTGGAGGTCCAGAGATGGCTCTGAGTCTTGGAGGACACAGGTGTGTCCACTAGGCCAGGAGCTCCCCAGGGACAAAGATTTCCTGTGTGGTGCAGGCTGAAAACCACACAGAACATTGGATGTCAGGGTGTGGAGAAGATGGAGCTCAAGGAATAGTTCCTATAAGAAGGATGGACTTCCTGGAGGAGATGGGGTGGAATTTGAAGGCCTGAGAACAGGTTTTGCCAGACTGATGAGGAACTTCCCTGAAACAACATTGCTCCCCAAATGTTATCCTTTGCCATCTGAATACCAGGATTTTGGTTTTCTTGAGGCAAAGAGTGTGTGACCCAAACTAGTGGTCCCTAAATCTGGCCCACATCCTGACACCCAAGAACTTTGTAACACTTTAGCTGCAACTAACACTTTAGCTCTCGCCCCAGACAAACCCAGGTGGTGGCCACAGATGAGGTCTAGACATCTGCATTTCCAAAGCATCCCAGGGGGTTCAGTGCTGGGGCTCCTGTTTCCTTCCCTGCTGGTGGCTCTTTGGGGTTCAAGGACAATCAGTGGAGAGACTTTTGATGGAATCTCCATGAGTTTCACTGTATCTGTGGCCCAAAAGCAAACTCCCAACTCAGCTCAGGCTGTAGGAGGCAGGCTCTGGATCACTCTGGATCAGGCTCTGGGCCCCAGGGGTAGGGGATGGTGGCTCAGTATCTCCCCACTGCCGGCCTCTCTCCACCTGATGGGGAAGGGCTCTCACACTCTCCTCTGACCCCTTGCTTTCTCCCTCTCCAGCCTAGGAAGAGCCACAGGCTTCCAGTTTGGGAAAATGTTAAGATTTTTCAGCTGTATCTGCTGCTGCTCTTGAGTTCCAGGGCAGGGAATCAGATTGGCCTGACTCCTAGGTCAGAAGTAGCTTCTATGGATTGTTGCCTCGGGACCAGGTGGGAGGGCAGAGAGTACAAAATGTGGCTGTCGTTGGGCCAAGGGTAGGGCAGGCAGGTAGGTACCAGCCCTTACCAGCACAGCGGGTCTCTGTTTGTTGAGGGCAAGTCTTCTGGGAAAGAGAAGTTTGACAGAAGCATCTCCACCAGGGAGAGCTGGGCAGATAGCCCTGGTCTTCCTTTCCAGGCAAGACAGCTAGAAAGGGTAACCCACTGGAACACTGACAAGCCGGAATTGTTTCCTTTATTTTCAGTGTGAAGAAATCAGAGTCTCCAGAGGGGCGTGGTGAGGGTCCTGGGTCTTCTCATGGCCACAGATATGGCTCCTCCTGTGTGCTTTCCAAAGCATAGGGTGTTGGAGCGCAATGGTTGGCTGGGGTCACTTGGCTGCCTTGGTCATCTTCTTGTGTTGGGAAACTCATGACAGAATTTCTTTATCTGAGCTCTCCTGTGATGTGGGATGAAAAGTGTTGTGTGAACTTCTCTGGGGAGAGGCTCCATACCTCTCTTAGATTGTCCCAGGGATCCCTGGACTCAGCCATGTGAAAAATCAGAGCTTCCACGAACTTTGTAGTTAAACCAGTTGCTTATGTCTTCCACTTTAGTGGGAGCTGTAAAGCAAATGACCTTACTTTGTTTCACTAGAGGAACTCAGACTTGTCCTCAGCATCTTTGTCTTCCCTGGTTACTTTCCTGGTGGCTGCTACTACCATAGGCATGCTCCTGGGAGGTTGTCACCCAGGAGAGGGTGTACAGGCTGAGTGCACAGGGGCTGTGTTGTGTGTTTCCTTCTGCTGGGGTTGGCATCTGGGTTGGTAGAGCACTTAGATTTGGGTCCAGGAACATTGTTTTATTTTACCTTCTTCCCTCATTTTTCCAAAAGAGCTCCCCAGGAACCAGGAGGCCATGGGTGACTCTTGGAGTGCATGCTCATAGGGATAAAGAAACTCCTTCAGTTCTATGCTGCTTTGGGGGTCATCATGGCTCAAGGCAGCTTAGGTCCAAGACTAGAGTGTTCCCTGCTTGGCTTCCTGTCTAGGTCAGCCCCAAATCTCCTGGCTTTAGGGGGTTTTCTTAGAAGGTCAGAGCCAGCATGGAATGCTGCGGCAGCCTCTCCTGAGCACAGGGTATTACTCATGTGCCAGAAAGGTTCTGAGAGAGACACACCAATGCCCCTGGTAGAAATGCCGGGAAACATTCATCTGGTGAGAGTGTGGGTGTTGTCACCCTCCCGCAGCTGTGTTTCACATAGACGTGTGCACTATTTATGAAGCTCATAGGCTTCCTTATTGAGGGTGGTGTTTCCATGCTATAGAAAGTCCGTTAACTAAGCTTCTCTAGAAATCATGGGACCTAATCGGCAGGTGTCATGGAATGAGCTAGAAATCCAAGGGACCTTTGGAGACTCAATGAAAAGGTGGGTAAATGAATGCACGAGGTGTGTGAGAGCGAGAGCATGCTATCGTTGGCCCAAGCATTTGTCTCGTAAGGCTTGTGAACTACAGTTAGGCTATTTTTAGATGAGTCTTCAGTAAGCAGCCTTTTGTTTTGACTGCCAAGTGGCACAGTCAAAATTCTCTCTGATAACAAGGCAACTTTGTTATTTTTGAAGATCAAAGTGTTTTTAAAATACCATTCCCTATTTTTAAATCAACTGCTCAGACAGCATTTTTGTTTTTGCTCTTTGGCTAAAGACTTCACCAGGTTGAGGATCAGTAGGAGCTGAACTTTTCCTGGTGCTACATTCTAAGCCTGAGCTTATGCTTGTCTCTGCAGTCAGGCAAGGGCCCTTTGGCTCTGCTGGGTCCCTCTCCTGCCATGCAGAGGTCACCCAAGTCCCTGAGCCAGAGATAGGCACCAGGTTTATTTGGAGCAGGGCCTCTGCTGCTCTTTCTGGGCCGTGGCAAAACTAGGGTGACTCAAAGAACGTGTGGTCCCAAAAGCTTTCCCTGAGCTTCCGCTCCCATGGTTTCAGACCCCCCGGAGAGTGTCCACCTTGTACTTCTTGGAACTCATACCTGAGAATAATCAAACTGTGAATTCCCAGAAGCCAAGCATAGACCTCTCTTTCTGGGGGCCTTTTTCCAACTTATTGCTGGATAGGCACACTGATTGAGTATCTAACGGCATTGTCCCAAACAGCACAAATGTGAGGTGTGGGAAGCCATAAAATGACACCTTTGATCCTGGGAGGCAGATGCCACAGAAAAAAACAAACTTCAGAACTCGAGGATCCTGAGCTTGAATCCTGGCTCTTCCACTCACTAACCACAAGGGACCTGATTTTTCTGAGTGCCAATTTGCTTACCTATAAGATGGGGATGATGATAGCCATATCTCATGGGTTGTTTTGAGGGCTTTGTAAAAATAATGGTCATTACGTTGTTGTGTTTAATGTAGATATGTGAGAGCAAACTTAGAACAGCTGGATTTGAATCCTGATACCACCACTCACTCTCAGCCTGAAGCTCAGAGAGACCAAGTGACTTGCAGGTTTCCTCCATAAACAGTGTGCTGTCACCTCCCTCCTAGTGATGTCCCATGTCCCACTCACTGGGCTGAGCCTGTCAGTGGTGATGGTCTTGTGATCAGTCCTCTCCACCTGCCAGTTGAGTAGACTGTCCCATGGGCTGTGGGTGCTGCCTAGCTCCTGTCTGCATGGTGAGGCTATAGTGACTTCATGATCATCCTCCCAGTCTGGATTTGGGGAATTTGAAGCAGAAGGACCATAGCAAGCTTTCCCTGATCCTGGGCAGGCCCAGGAGCTCACCCTGCCTCTTGATTGCTAGCAGGCCTCTGGACTGGCTGGGCTGTGGCCCCCTGCCCAGCCCTGACCTTGGAGCCCCGAGCCCCCCGTGGCGCCCTGCTTGTCATCCACAGCCTGGTCGGGGCTGGCTCGTCGCGCCCAGGGGCTGCCCCGCGTTCCTCGGAGTCCCCAGCCGCGCACACCGCGTTATGTAATGCTGCTGAGCCAACATTTATGAGTCGCAGCCAATTTGCCGGCCTGGAGTTACATTGTGCAGATGCTCTGCGTTACGGTTGGCTTTTGTCTCAGAGGCCGTAAGCAGATAGCATAACTCCGCTTACCATTAGACGTTCCGCAAATCATCTGGGCTCGAGCGTGCTGCAGCCAGACATTTCATTTATGCTGCGAATGGTATGATTTGTAAAGTAATAAATTTCCCGTCTCTCTGCCAGCAATAAAGTACAGCGAGCAGGCGAAGCCAAAGCCCTCCAAAAATACACTGGCTCCCAGTGAGACCTGGAAGAGAGTTCGGTCAGATTCTGTCTCTCTCTGTTCCTGCCTTCATTGGATTCTGGGAAATCAGGTTTGGACCATAAATCCCCTCTACCATCTGGGTGACTCTGGGCCCCGGCACGGACTTGTTATTAGCATGTGTAATTGGCCCCTACCATGACACATTTGTCACTTCCTGGGCCCCTGTCTGGTCTGGCGTTAAAGGAGACCAGAGGGATGGAAAGCCCCCGCGACCCCCACCTCGGTGTGCCTGGGGCAGGGGCAAGGCTTTTGTCCTGGGAAGTTAGTGGCCAATAGTCAGGGTGGTGGGCGGGTGGGTGCTGGTGGGAGCTTCCTTCAGCCTTCCCAGAAAGTCTTTGAGGGTGTTGTGTCACCCACTTCTCATTGTGAAGGTGGCTGCTTGGACTAGAAGGTCAAGGACAGAATTAGAATGAGTTTAAGGATGTCTGGGTAGCTCTTTCCTACATGGTGACTGTTTTGCTGTATTTCCTTTGGGCCGAGACTTCCATGCTGGCCTTGGTGGCCCTGAAAGGAACAGTGTCCTTCCGTCAGGGCAGCTCTGCTGCCACCTGCAGACACTCTGAATGATCACGGGGTCCTTTGTCTCGTTTTGGGTGGGGGCATACGGGAAGGGCCCGAGAAAGGATAGTTTGCTGTTGGTAAAGCTGCTTCCCAAAGTCAGAGGCCAGTCTGGGAGGTGAGTTGTGGAGGTGTAGGAAGGAGGTGTGGCCGGGCCTCAGGAATGGCGTTACCCTGAGGTTGGCCACCAAGGCCTTGCTGGTTTTGTTGTCTAGACCACAGCCCTTCTACTAATGGGCCTACTCTTTTATCTCCTTCCGACCCAAGTTACACCTAATGGCCCTCATGCACTGCATGGCATGATGGCCTTGGGCCATTTGTCTCTCTGAGGCTGAGTTTGCCCTGAGGTGGGGGGTTGTCATTGGGGATTAAGGAAAGGATCCCCGGTACACAGGTTTCAGCAAATGCTGACCAATAGTGCGGATGCCGCGCCTGCTTTGGGTTCCTCCATCCCTCGTTCCAGTGTGTGTGAACCCCTCCTGTCCCTGCCCCAGCTGGGCATTCACTGTGCAGCCTGTGCCCTGGAGGTGACAGCTTGGAAAGGTGATGTTTCCAGCCTGAGACTGAAACCGGAGAGTCTGAGAGAGAAGTTTGTTGAAAAGCAGGGCAGGAGGTGAAGGGGCAGCATAAGCATCAAGTGGAAGCCTCTAGTCCTTGGACCTTGTTCTGGGGGAGAGTGAACCAGGTTTGTGATGACCCAGGTCATGTGGAGGAAGCTACTTTTTGTAGCCTTTGTCCCTTTGGAGGGAGGCGAGGGATGTAGGCAGGGAATGTGGTCAGAGTCGCTGGCTGAAAGACCTGAGAAGAGAGGCTACAGTGGAAGGATGCTGGGAAGGATGACCTGAGGCTGAAGCTGAGGGTAGGGTGGGTGGGCTGGGAGGGCAGGAGCCCCAGGGTTGGGGAGACCCAGGACAGGGCTACTCTCCAGCCAGAGCTATTGCAAGGCTGCTGACACACATTCCCAGGGGACAAGCCTGGTGGCCAGATACTAGGTTGTCTGGATGCAGCCAGAGGGGTCAGTAGGGATAGGGAGAGGGCCTTGTGGTTTCGGTAGGATGTTACAGATCACTCCTCTCCTTCCAGAGACATGGCAGATGCCTGCTGGGCTGGTGAGACGTGCCAGGCACGGTGTGAGGGACCCGGTGTACACGAGCTCTTTCTGCCATCCTTCCAGCAGCTCTGTGAGGAGGCATTAGAATAGCGAAACTGAGGTTACCCATATCTTCCCAGCTAGGAGAGGAGTAGAAACAGGGTTCCGGTCACTTCAGAAACCTGCCCTGGACCTCGAGCCTGCTCCCTGCCGGTGGCCCGGCGTACAGCAGTGTGTGGCCCACAGCAGGACTGAGGGAGCCAGCCAGTGAGCAGGCGGGGCCAGGCCTGCGTGGTTGTGCGGTGGCCCTGGGGCTCTGCCTGGAGGCTCCCTCTGCCCCATGGCAGCCCTCCTGCCTGGCCTGGGGAGTTCCACATGCTGGCGAGGTGACCTCGGGTTGACAGCACTTTCCCCCCAGTGCTTTAGACCCCATGAGGTCCTGAAGAAGCTTTTGAGTCACAGGTTTTCCTTGGGTTTTGATGATTTGTGATTCATGTTTGTGAGGCAGGCAAGAGAGTGACTCATGCTGATTTAATAAACCCATGAATATTTTCAAGAAGCGGCTGATACATCGCCGGCTGGCAGCCCACTCCCCTGTGGCTGCCAGCACCAAGTGCTCAGAAATCAGCAAGTTAAACAAGTCTGCAGAAAATTCAATCTTCCCAGCATTATTTTCCTTATTTGAGCTAATAGCGTGAGGCGCCTTTCTTCTGGCACTGCGAGGTACACCAGGGGGCCCGTGGAGAAGGGAAGCAAATGCTTTACGTTCAGCAAGTTCCTGAAGGTTCGATGGTGATAAGAGGTGCTAGACCTCCCAGAGCTTAGCTCATGCCCTTGGAACCAGCCAGCTCAGCCTCCTGGGGAGCCAGCCCCGTGGCCCAGCACCTAAGTGATGGAGTAATATGAGTAAGCCTCCTTCTCCACAGAGTAATGAGAACAAGGCTGACAGTGGTCATCCTGGCCTCTCTGGACCATGTCAGGACTAACATACCTTGGTCAGGCCCGCTGATCTCAGGTTATGTGTGATAAATGAGTGAAGGAGAAGTGTGGTGGCCCAGAGGAGCAGGCCAAGGTGGTGGGGTGTGTGGTGGTCAGGTTGACTGTGAGGATCCCTGACATCTAGGAGATTGTAACTGCAAGGTTCATCCTGATGCTGGCTGTCTGTGTACCTCTGCTGTAGAGTGCTCGGGCACGCAGGCTGGGGAGAACCCCCTGAGATGTGGCAGGTCAGCATCTTGGTGAGGGTCCCGTTACCTTTGGCAGCCTGTCATTAGGGAGCGCTGGATCCTTCCTGAAGCTCCTGCAGTCCAAGAGAGGGCATGGGGTTGGTAGGCCATGGAATGGGGACCCCATTCTGATGGAAGAGACTTCCTAGATCTTGTCTCCTTTCCAAAAGTTCTTTAGTATTCCCTCCCCAGATTACTGAGCCCCTAGTGGTTAGTTAAACTCAGGGCCGAGTCCAACAGGAGAAGCAAGGATTCTGTCCTCCTGACTCCGGTGTTTCATTAGAGTGCAGCCTCTCCTCCCTTCCTGTCCTCCCTCTTTGTATCCATCCATCCACTTATCCATCCACTAAGTATTGACTGAATGTGATAATGGATGTAAAACATTTAGCATCATGTGTGGCTCAATAAATATTAGTTTTAGCTAGGCAGAGAAGGTGAGAAATGGTACAAACTGGTCAACATCTAACGTGAGAGCTGGTCATCGACCAGCCTAGCCTTACCCCTTGCTGCAGATGGGCATACGGAGACCTAGAGAGATACGAGACAGATTAAGAGGGGAGGGTCTTACAGCAAGCACATGCCTTAGCCAAACCTAGGACCCAGGGCTCCCCCTGCCGTGGCATG
The DNA here is from genome assembly GCF_003254725.2 of Canis lupus dingo. Taxonomy (NCBI): domain Eukaryota; kingdom Metazoa; phylum Chordata; class Mammalia; order Carnivora; family Canidae; genus Canis; species Canis lupus. The sequence continues at coordinate 22,620,010 of NC_064253.1, forward strand.
TGGCTGCCACGCTGGGTTGAGTGGTCTAAGAACACTTCCTAGAACAGGTGGGTTTGAGGTGAACCTTGGAATGAGACCAGCAGGAAGTGGGGTAAGTGCATGGTGTAGAGGAGGGTGCTACCAGCGGAGAAGGGCCTGGGAAGGGGGAGGGGGACCACAGCCAACTCTGTAGCCTCATCTGAGGAGTCCTGAGGAGGCTTCATGGTCCCCAGCTCATTCTCTGTGTCCCTACCAGCAGATGCTTCTTTCTGGTATATGCAAATCAGATACAGTGGCTCTAGTGCTCAAGGCTTGGTCTGCTGGCCTCTCTGTGCCTGCTCCACAGGGACCCCTCGATGCCACAGGCCGGGAGTGGATGTTAATGCATCTCCTTGGGGAGAGGAACCCTTTCATTCATAATTTGCTATTAACCCCTTACATTTGTTTCCTAGGGCTGCTATAACAAATAACCACAACCCTAGTGGCTTAAAACAACAGAAACATATTCTTTCACAGTCGGGGAGGCCAGAAGTTCAAAATCCAGGTGTTGGCAGCATTGTTTCTTTCCAGAGCCTCTGAGGGGATATCTGTTCCACACCTCCCTTGTGGTTTCTGGTGGCTGCTGGCCACCCTGGGCTCTGCCCAACTTGAAGCTCTATGAGTCCCATTTCTGCTTCCACCTCCATGATGCCCTCTCCTCTTCTGTCTGTATCTCCTTTTCTTATAAAGACCCCTGTCGTTGGATTTAGGGCCCATGAATTAATACAGCATTTTTTCTTAATTACATCAGCAAAGATCCTTTTTCCAACTCAGTTCATGTTCACAGATTTCAGGTGGACATGCTGAGGAGGGCCACTGTTCCATCCAGTGGGGCCTTAGAGCAGTATGAGTCTATGGCTCAAGAGAGAGGTTCCAAGGTAACTTGTGAGGGCACAAGGAGATAAATCTGGTTGGGATACTGCACTGGGGGGCAGTAGGAAATTTTCCAGAAGTGTTTGGGCCTTGGATTTAGATTTTTTTACCCCTGAGACTGTAGACTCAGGGCCCAGCTTTGAAGTGATGATCAGGGGCATATGGGCATTCATCTGGGCCTAGAAACAGAGCCCACCATGTTGGCGATGGACCACTGTGACCACCACCTGCCCCTGGAATGGTCCAGAGCAGTGCTGTCCGGTAGCATTTACTGTGATGATAGAAATATTCTTTAGTATTGAAGCTGTCGGGCATGGTACCTATTTGTATCTGTTGAGGTTTTGAAAAGAGCTCATGCAACTGAACACCTCCATTTTTACTTCTACTTAATTCTATTTAATTTTAATTAATTTAAACTTAAGTAAGCCTCTGTGGCTGGTGGCCACTGCATTTGCCAGCACAGCTCTGAAATGTCTCAATCTGACCCTTTCCCCTGGTCTGTTCTTCATTTCACTATCAAAAATAAATTTCATCATAAAGAGCTTAAATTGCTTTTTTGCTTTTTTTTTTATGTGTGTAATGCTTAAAGTTTTAACTTTTGGCTGAGAGACAGAGGCCAGATGGAGTTGACTTGTTTTAGACCTAATACAAGAAAGTGTGGCTTACTCTTGGAAGAAAATGGAAAGGAGGGGTGTTTTCCTATTGACACTTTGTGGCTGACAGTTGCCTGGTAGTTAAGCTGGAAGAGTAGTGAGAGAGGCCACAGTGAAATCCGTCCCTACTGGCGGTGAGGAGGTTGTCTGGCAAGGTTTCTCAGAGCCAGAAGGAAGTGGTAAGAGCCCATAGCCCATGTCCACTCCTCTGGCCCGTTTTGGGGGTCTGTGAGTTTGGAGCTTCTTTGCTTTTTTCCTGTGGCTTCTAGAGAGCCACAGATACAGTTTAGATCTCATAGAGCTCTTTACCCCAAGCTACTCCTTGTTCTCCTGCTTCCCCCAGATGGATGCTGTATACTGTCTTGCTTTAGAGTAAAGATATTTATTTTTGCACACTGTTTAGTCATGATCTTAAGCAACACTTCATTTATTTACACATTTGCATGTTTTTGACTCTTCTGGATGAAAAATCAAGTGTTTTCCTGCAAGCAGAAAATCTCAAAGGAGTCGGTGATGGTGTCTGCATCAGCTGGACATATGTGGGCTCTCAGCTCATCTTTCCCCTTTCTCCTTGCTTCTTCCTGGTATGTGCTAATCCGATGTGGTGGCTCTGGGGCATGAAGCTCAGTGCATTGGCCTGCCTCTGTGCTCATGCTCAATGGGAGCCCGGGACTTGAGGCTGGAAGTCGCAGACCAGCACAGCCGAAGGTTCGGTAATGCAGGCAGATGAGCCTGTTTCAGGTGGGGTGGAGGAGAGGTCAGGGTCACACTCACACGGCGCTGTGTATGTGTCAGACACAAATGAGGGATTTAGATGCGAGGAGGCTGATGAGTGTTGCTAGGCAACCTTTCCTCTGGGTCTGGAGGTAACATAATCTCTGGGAGCAGCCTGGTCGGAGGGCCTCCTCGGGACAGAGCTGAACTTCTGCTCCTGTCTCCGCTGGCCTGTGTCTAGGAGGGGGCGGGAGGTCCGCAGAGCCACATTGTTGTAGGAGCTGCTTGGATGCCAGATGCATTCATAGATTCTGTATTTTTTCTATGCTCTTTTTCTTAAATTGATGTGTACCTTGCCTTACACAAAAAAGGATCTGAGGTGCTTTCAGAAACACAGATGCAGCAGCAGGATAAACATGAAATCAGGGTAGAAGCTAGGTAAAGGGAGAAGAAGGGTGAGGACAGGGGTGTGACTGGTCAGGCAGCAAGCAATTCCTTAGTATTGGCCACGCGTCTGGCTCTGTGGATATAGCAGGAGCCCAACTGCCATCAGCCCTGGGGTTCCTGCTTTCCTGGAGCAAGCGGTGTTGCAGGAGATGTGTTTGTTTTTGTTTTTGTTTTTTAAAACCCACAGGTCCAGTGGCTCTTCTTAGCTGTAGACTACAGATTAGACTCTGAGCCTCCTTAGTGTCCACAACAAGTGGGGATGCGGGTGGAAATGATGAGGGTCTGGGCATATGCTCAGTGTTGCTTTGGTTACAGTAGAGCAGCAGTACTGAGCTTCATCCTGCTGTTGTGGGCATGCACCCCACAGCACAGGCCCCCCCACCCCTTTGTGGAGACCCCCTGGCCCCCCATACGCTGCCTTATTGTAGGTACAGCCTCCTGGCTGGGTTCAGAGTCAGCCCATGTGTCCTGGTCAGCTGCCCACAGTGAAGGACTGGGCTACTTGGTGCTCAGGGTTCTAGAGCTCTCCCCACATCTTCCCCTGTCGTGTCTTAGGCTAGACTGTCCCCTCTCCCTGGAACAGCTTCTTCTCTGTTATCATGACTCACCTGTTGAGGGCTCTCCCTAGGTTTTAGTGTCCTCCCTACTGGCAGCATGTCATTTGCTGCTCGCAGCAACCCCTGGGAGCCAGCTGTGGTTTTAGTCCGCGTACGACCAAAGGAAGCAGAAACACAGAGGCATAGACAGTTTGAGGTCCCACAGCTTCCTGACTCTGAACCCTATCCTTGGTTGGCTCTGATTTGTTATTCATCCTCATGATTTCCGTAGTAGGAGCTGGCTTGCTCCTAGACCCTGGAGGAGCCTAATCTGCCAGCCCCTGGGATCTCTTTGGGAGGCAGGCAGCACTTTATCACCCCCTTCCATTGGCGGGACAGCATCTCCCTTCATCCCATGGAGGGACGTGTTGGACAGTATTGGCATCTGGGAATCTGTCCTCCCAAGGCAGTCGCTTTGTTTGTCTTCATTCATTCATTCATTCATTCATTCATTCAATATTTCTTAAGCATGCCAGGCAGATACTGTTAACAACCCATCATCCCTGCCTCCAAGGGGGTCAAAGTTCATTTGAGGGAGAAGCATCAGTATGGGTGCAATTAGGGGCAGGGTGAGAAAGGCAGAAGTATAGCTTAGGATAAATGCTAATCATCAGGCTAAATTTGTCCTGACTGTACAATGAGGTCATATGTTGTGGTCCCAGAGCTCCCCTCATCCTGTGCACCTTCCATGTGGCTCTATCTGGGCAGAGTTCACTGTAATGTGCAAGGGTTCAGAATGCAACACACTTTCTAGAAGTTAGCCATATAGAAGCAAGAAGAGCCTCACCTCCCTTGTTCTTGGAAGTAATATTTCTATTAATGCAACCTTTGTAGCAACATAGTGTTATAAGATAGAGCCTATGAGTAAGCCTGTGATACCAGCATCTTGTACAAACAGTACCAAGTATTTGGAGTTATGGGGCCACTTCTTCCTAAGATATGGCAAGGGAATCTTTCCTATGGGTGAGAGGGCCAGTTCCTTGTGTGTACCCCATTATTAACTGTGGCTCACTCTCAGTGTACACAGCAGTGCTCTGAATGTGGATTTCAACATTTTGATCCCTCTTTCAAGAAAGAAACCACAGCTATTCCACTTATGAATTCTGAAATACCCTTTTGCCGCCATCGGGGTGAGGGATGATTGCTATCATTCCATGCATCTTCTTGAGACAGAGACCTGCATAAGTAAAACCATACTTCTGTTTTCCAAGATATCCAAGCTACCAATCCCAGGGCTTGTCAGTCGGGATCAGGGGGCAGCACGTGGGTAACATTCTCAGACTTGGTAAGTGGCTGGCCTCCTGATAGAGGAGATTAAAGTGCTTTTGATCTCTTGGCCCCTAATGGCAATATCTCTAGTTTTTAAAGTGACTTGGGAAAGTCTTCCTTTGAACAGCCAGGAGATTGCTTCAGGAAGAGCAAGCCCTGTTCTAAACAGCTTGTCTGGGGAGCGAGGCTGCTGAACTATAAATGTGGTTATACGAATTTTTCCTTCCGTTTGTTTAAGATCAAGGATGTGGCCTGTAGATCCACCAGCTGACAACTCACAGTGTCCTGAGACTCCTCACTCCTCTGCCCAAGTCAGACTGTGTGTGGAGGCCCCCAGGACATTAGGGGCCTTGGAACAGTCTTAGAACAGTCAGATTCTTCTCTCTGCATTTGTCCCAGAACTCATCCACAGGCTGGTCCTGCTAGGGACTCTGCTCTGCTGCCACAGTCTGAAACTAGCCTTAGTCCTCATCCAGTTATGTTGGGTGGGTAGATGAGAGGAAGGCACTCTTGAAGGTGGTAAGGTGATATAAGGGATCCTGATGAGATGAAGTGTGGGAGTAGCACTTCCTTGTGGAAGATTGGTGTGAAAAAAAGTGTGTGTGTGTTGCTCCGGCCCTGGATGTATGGAGAGCTATAAGAATTAGAACTCAGACATCAGACCATCAATGTAAACAAGTTTAAGTTAACATTTAGTCCCTTACTCACTTCTTTATGAAATGGAGATAGCAAGTGTAGACTATAGAATCTAGAGAGCTTGGGTTCAAGTTCTGGTTCTCTAGTTAGCTCTGTGGCCTTGGTTGAGTCATTATGTTTCCCTGAACATGAATTTCCTCAACTGCCAAACAATATCTAGTTCACTGAGTCATGACAAGTGAAGTAACACATATAAAAGCTACTGCCGGGCAGCCCAGGAGGCTCAGCAGTTTGGCGCCACCTTCGGCCCAGGGTGTGGTCCTGGAGACCTGGGATTGAGTTCCGCGTCGGGCTCCCTGCATGGAGCCTGCTTCTCCCTCTGCCTGTGTCTCTGCCTCTCTCTCTCTCTGTGTCTTTCATGAATAAATAAATAAAATCTTTAAAAAAAAAAAAAGAAGAAGAAGAAGAAGAAGGTGAAGGTGTAGGAGATAAGGGATCTTTAAAAAAATAAATAAATAAATAAAACAACTCCTGCCTGCTTTACCTGTTGTGTACTCAATACATGTGGTGGCTATGATTATTCTATTATTCATTCTTTCACTGATTGTGCACAAATTCTTTACCTTATTACCCTTCATTAGGTGTATGTACAAGGAGCTATGAGACTAAGGAGGAAATTCAGATTTCATTTTAATTTCATTACAAAAGAATAAATGTACAAAAAGTAAAATTGTGTCTAAAATCATAGAAATACATACCAAAAGAGAGAGTTTAGTAGTTGTTAATACTTAGATGTAATGAGAGCTTCCATCTAGGATGTGAATAGTTGCAAGAAAAAAATTGCTCTCACCCTAACAATAAGACCAAACCAGACATTTTATAAGACCATATATTTTTAAGTCTGTCCGAGAGCTGAGGACACAAGGTAACATAATAAATAAAAATCCAAAGGGTGGCAGCCCCTCCAAGGAGATGGATCACATGATTGTTCCACCTTGGGTGGAGCAGCGCAAAGAGAAGGTAGACATCACAGAAGCAAGTAATGAGGAAATAGCTGAGATTGTAATGAATTTTTAAGAGCCCAGTATGGGCTGCTTACTCACTTTTGTCCATGGGCCTCCACTGAGAGCTGACAAAAAGGATTAGGGGTAGGACAGAAGAACAGAGAGAGAACTCTCTTTGGTACAGGTATGAAGGACCTGCCTGAGTCTGTAGTTAAAGCAAGAGAAACAATAGAAACCCTTAATTGCTCCTGACCTTTCAAGAGTAAGAGGTAGAGGTTATCTGCTGGGGAAGGAAAGGAACACTGACACCCTCCCTGCCCCACACATGACGGGCAGAGGTGCACAAGGCCTGTCTAGAGCTGAGACTGGAGTAGGAGAACCAAGAGAAACCTTTTTGTGCTGAGAAGCCCTCTTGAACCCTGAATGGGAAGGAGTCATTGGTTCTGGGCTCCTGGGGAAGGGCCAGAAACCTGCCCAAGCTCTGGATTCTGCACTGAGTATGAGATAGTGGTCATCTCAGTCCTAGGAAAAGGCAGGGGAGCTGAGAGTGATTGTCTGAGCACAGGTATGTACGGCTGCCTGAATAAGTTTTCCTGATCACCGGCCCTTGCGCTGAGCCCCTGGCAGCGGTGTACCACTAGGAGAGGAGCAGGACTGCTTCTGCAGTGCAAAGCCTGCTGAAAGCCTAGGGAGTATAGGGGCATTTAGAATAACTCTATTATCTTAGCTATATCCTAAGTATGGGGTTCCACTAACTACGGACAGCCTCAGTATAGGGTATAATAGCGCACCACTAAGAAACTTTGAAGCGTATATACACAAAATATTACTGAAAACATAACAACTTCTAAATCCAGCTCAGCTACAGACCAGATACTAACTCAATTTCCCACAATAACAGCCTGATAGAAGAAGAGAATTCTCCATTTGGGGGAATATTTCCTTCAGTCTGTACTATATACTATACACAAGTTGTGGCATTCATTTTAAAGTTATGATTCACACACACACACACACACACACACAACCCAAACAATGATAAACTGCTTGTCAAGAGACAAAATAATCAATAGAACAAGATTAGAGCTGGCCCAAATGTTGGAATTATCAGATAGTTCTTGTAAAATAACTATGAGAAGTATGCTAAAGGATCTAGTGGAAGAGATGGGCAACAAGTATGAACACATGGAGAATTTCTTTTTTTTTTTAAAGATTTTATTTATTTATCCATGAGAGACACAGAGAGATGCAGAGAAAGAGACAGAGACACAAGCAGAGGGAGAAGCAGGCCCCATGCAGGGAGCCCGACATAGGACTCAATCCCGGGTCTCTAGGATCATGACCCAGGCTGAAGTCAGGCACTAAACCACCGAGCCACCCAGGCTGCCCAACACATGGAGAATTTCAGCAGAGGAAAGGATACTATAAAGAAAGATATACATGGAAATGTTACACATGAAAAATAGGCTGTTAGGCATGAAAAATTCTGTTGATGGGCTTTTTAGGAGATGGGATACGACAGAGAGAAGACTCAACAAACTTGAAGGCATGTCAATAGCAATGATCTACCATGAAACAAAGGGGAAAAAGAGTAAAAACATGAAACAGAGCACCTGAGGTCTATAGGGCTATGCTGAAAAGTCTAACCTATGTGGAATTGAAGGCCTAGAAGCAGATGGGGCAGAAAAAATATTTGAAGAGAGAAGAATCAAATGCTTTTCAAAAAAAAGCATTGAGAAAAAAAATCATAGCTCCAAGAAGTACAGAGAACCCCAAGCAGGATCATAGTCAAATTGCTAAAAGCAAAGAACAAAGAAAAAATCTTGAAAGCAATTCAAGAGAAAAGAGAAATCCCACATAGAAGAACAATGTTAAGAATGACCACTGACAGACACAAAGAGATGGAAAAATATTCCATGCTCATGGATTGGCAGAATTAATGTTGTGAAGATGTCAATGTTACCCAGGGCAATTTACATGTTTAGTGCAATCCCTATCAAAATACCATGGACTTTCTTCAGAGAGTTAGAACAAATTATTTTAAGGTTTGTGTGGAATCAGAAAAGACCCCAAATAGCCCAGGGAATTTTAAAAAAGAAAACCATGGCTGGGGGCATCACAATGCCAGATTTCAGGTTGTACCACAAAGCTGTGGTCATCAAGACAGTGTGGTACTGGCACAAAAACAGACACATAGATCAATGGAACAGATTAGAGAATCCAGAAGTGGACCCTCAACTTTATGGTCAACTAATATTCGATAAAGGAGGAAAGACTATCCACTGGAAGAAAGACAGTCTCTTCAATAAATAGTGCTGGGAAAATTGGACATCCACATGCAGAAGAATGAAACTAGACCACTCTCTTTCACCATACACAAAGATAAACTCAAAATGGATGAAAGATCTAAATGTGAGACAAGATTCCATCAAAATCCTAGAGGAGAACACAGGCAACACCCTTTTTGAACTTGGCCACAATAACTTCTTGCAAGATACATCCACGAAGGCAAAAGAAACAAAAGCAAAAATGAACTATTGGGACTTCATCAAGATAAGAAGCTTTTGCACAGCAAAGGATACAGTCAACAAAACTAAAAGACAACCTACAGAATGGGAGAAGATTTTGCAAATGACGTATCAGATAAAGGGCTGGTTTCCAAGATCTATGAAGAACTTATTAAACTCAACACCAAAGAAATAATCCAATCATGAAATGGGCAAAAGACATGAAGAGAAATCTCACAGAGGAAGACATAGACATGGCCAACACGCACATGAGAAAATGCTCTGCATCACTTGCCATCAGGGAAATACAAATCAAAACCACAATGAGATACCACCTCACACCAGTGAGAATGGGGAAAATTAACAAGGCAGGAAACCACAAATGTTGGAGAGGATGCGGAGAAAAGGGAACCCTCTTGCACAGTTGGTGGGAATGTGAACTGGTGCAGCCACTCTGGAAAACTGTGTGGAGGTTCCTCCAAGAGTTAAAAATAGACCTGCCCTACAGCCCAGCAATTGCATTGCTGGGTATTTACCCCAAAGATGCAGATGCAATGAAATGCCGGGACACCTGCACCCCGATGTTTCTAGCAGCAATGTCCACAATAGCCAAACTGTGGAAGGAGCTTTGGTGTCCATCGAAAGATGAATGGATAAAGAAGATGTGGTTTATGTATACAATGGAATATTACTCAGCCTTTAGAAACGACAAATACCCACCATTTGCTTCAACGTGGATGGAACTGGAGGGTATTATGCTGAGTGAAATAAGTCAATTGGAGAAGGACAAACATTATATGTTCTCATTCATTTGGGGAATATAAATAATAGTGAAAGGGAATAGAAGGGAAGGGAGAAGAAATGGGTAGGAAATATCAGAAAGGGAGACAGAACATAAAGACTCTTAACACTGGGAAACGAACTAGAGGTGGTGGAAGGGGAGGAGGGCGGCGGGGGGTGAATGGGTGACGGGCCCTGAGGGGGGCACTTGACGGGATGAGCACTGGGTGTTATTCTGTATGTTGGCAAATTGAACACCAATAAAAAATAAATTTATTATTTTAAAAAAAATGACCATTGACTATCATCTGGTAGCATAGAGATCCGAAGACAGTAATGTCATTGTCACAGTGCTGCAAGGAGCAACAGATTAAAACTCCAGCCAACCTAGAATTCTATATCCAGTGACAATATATTTTGGGATGCTGGCATGGCTCAGTCCGTTAAGCATCTACTTTTGCTTAGGTCATGATCTGAGGGTCCTGGGATCAAGCCTCGTATCTTCTTCCCTGCTCAGTGTGGTGTCTGCCTCTCCCTCTATGTCTGCCCCTCACTCTGCTCATTCTTTCTCTCTCTCCCTCACTCTCAAATAAATAAATAGATAGATAGATAGATAGATAGATAGATAGATAAATCTTTTAAAAATATGCTTCACAAATGAAGCATGGACATTTTCATTATTGAAAAAAATCAATCTCCTGGAGAGCAGAATATGCTAAATGGAGTTCTCTGATTTAAGAGAAAATGATTTCAGATGGAAACCTGGTCCTACAGGAAGGATTTGTATGAATGAAGAATACAGAAAGAGTGAACAGCTCTTTAAAAAGTACTTTTAAGGGATCCCTGGGTGGAGCAGCGGTTTGGCGCCTGCCTTTGGCCCAGGGCGCGATCCTGGAGACCCAGGATCAAATCCCACGTCGGGCTCCCGGTGCATGGAGCCTGGTTCTCCCTCTGCCTGTGTCTCTGCCTCTCTCTCTCTCTCTCTCTCTCACTGTATGACTATCATAAATAAGTAAAAAATTAAAAAAAAATAAAAAGTACTTTTAAGACCCTAAAGGTAATTGGTCATTTAAAGTAAAAGTAATAACAGAGGAACATGGGGGTTTATAGTTTTTTAGACTAAAACTTTTGGCAACAAGAACACAAACAGTGAGAGGGTTGTGATTGGAAATATATTGTCATTGAGTTCTTACATTGTTCACAAAGTAATTTTTTTGAAAGTTAACTGTGATGAATTAAAGATAAACATGTAATTCCTAGAAAGCTCTTGGAAAATAAAATACAAGTAGGCATGCCTAAAGTGTTAATAAGAGATGAAATGAAATGCAAAAATACTTATTTCATCCCAGAAATCCAGGATGGGAGTAATAGAAAAGCAAAGATCATAAAGGACAAATAACAGGCCCAAATTTGGTGTGTTCAAAATCAAAATATATAAATAATGGAATTAAATCTAAATGGATTAACCTTCCCAAATAAAATGTTCAGAGATTGTCATACTGGATAAAAGTGGAAGACTTTTACAGAAAGTATAGCATAAACATAAAGTCACAAACATGTTGAAAGTAACAGCTTTGGAAAAGGTACCGTGCAAATGCTATGCATAGGAAAACAGGCTATACTATACTAATTTCAGAATGAGTAGACTTGAAGATGATAAAAAGATAAAAGGAGCATTTTACAAACCCATTAAGGGTTAATTAATCAAAAGGACCTAAAAATATAAACTATATTTGTACCTAATAACAAAACTTCAATATACATAAAGCAAAAATTGACAGAATCAAAGCTGAAGAATTTAAGACCCGTCTTTCAGTAATAGACTGATAGATTATTAGTATACAAAAGATCTGAACACTGCCAGTGACCTGATGTACTTGACATTTGTAGAACACCTACCCAACAACAGAAGCTCAAGTGCACATGCTTCTCAAGTGGGCCTGGAGCATCCCCCAACATAGATCACAAACTAGACCATAAAAGAAGTCTAAATAAATTTCTGAAGATTTCTAAAGGTTGAATTTCTTTCTTTGTTTTTTTTTTTTAAGATTTTATTTATTCATGAGAGAGAGAGAGAGAGAAAGAGAGAGGCAGAGACACAGGCAGAGGGAAAAGCAGGATCCATCCAGGGAGCCTGATATAGGACTCGATCCCGGGTCTCCAGGATCACACTGCCCAGGCTGAAGGTGGCACTAAACCACTGAGCCACCCGGGCTGCCCTAAAGGTTGAATTTCTAAGTATGTTCTTTAAACAAAATGGAATTAAAGTAGAAATCAATGACAGGTTATCTGCAAAATTCCTCAAATCTTTGGAAATTAACCCATGAGTCAAAGAAGAAATCACAAGGGAAATTAGAAAATACTTTAAAGATAGTGAAAATGTGACACTGATATTTTTGAGTGCACAAATTTTAAAGGGAAATGTAAAATTTTACATGCTTATATTAGAAAATAAAAGCACAAAATCAGTGATATTTGTTTCCATCTTAAGCTCAAAGGGTTGAGCTAATTAAACCATAAAAAGAGTGGAAACCAGTGAAATAGAAAATTAATAGAGCATATCAGCAAAGACTGAAGATAATTTGTTAAAAAAGATCAATAGAATTGATAAATGCTTAGAGAAATTTACTGTTTAATAGAGAGTCTCAGCTTTCCAAGGTAAAAAGCTCTGGAGATGGGTTATACAACAATGTAAATATATTTAATTGAACTGTAGACTTAGATATAGTTACAAGGATAAATTTTATATATTTCCTAACCATAATAATAATAATTATAAAAAAGTAAAAAGAAGACACAAATTACTAATATGAGGAATAAAAAAGAGGACAGCACTAAAGTTATTTTAAGGATAGTGAAGTGATATTACGAACAACTTTACACCAGTAAATTTCAGTGACCTGTATGAAAGGGACAAATGATTTGAAAAACATAACTTAAAAACCAACAAGAAGAAATAGAAAAATTTAAACCTTTCTTTCACATTCATGAAAGAAATTGAGTTTGTTATTAAATAGCTTCACACACACAAACAAAAGTCCAGGTCCAGAGGATTTTTCTCATGAATTCTTTAATGTATTTAAGGAAAAAATATAATACCAATTCTACACAAACTTTTTCAGAAAGAGTATTAAGGAACACTTCCCCACTTTTTATGAGTCAAGCATTACTTTGATACCAAAACCAGATGAGGATACTGTAAGAAAAATAAATTACAGATCAAAATTCCTGCTTAATATAAGTAAAAAAATCCTTAAAAGAATATTAGCAAAAAAGAAAAATCAATGATATATAGGAGATGGTAAAGTAGAGTTTATTCTAGGGATGAAAAAAGTTGGTATAATATTTAAAAACCAATCTATATCATTTGCCAATATATATTCATCAATGTGATTAAGGGAAAAATTAGATTTCTATAGATGAAGAAAAAGCAGTGGACATATTTCAACATCTTTTCATGGTAAAAACTCAGCAAACTGGGACTAGAAAGGGAGCTTTCTCAACCTCACAGATAGCTTCTACAAAAAACCTACAGCTAACATACTTATTGCTGACTGAATGCTTTCCTCCAGAGATTGAAGACCAAGTGAAGATGTCACTCAAAATTTTCATTGAACATTTTATTAGAAGTCTTAGATAAGGCAATAATATAAGAAAAAGAAATGAAGAACATACAAATTGGAAAGGGAGAAGTAAAACTGTCTTTGCTTATGTGTGACATGATTTTGTACAAAAAAACTCCTAAGACCTATTTTAAAAATTACTAGAACTAATAATTTATTGTGTAATACTAGAAGTTATGACCAAGTTTACATTCCATATTCTAGCAATGAACAATTAACAATGAAGTTTTAAAAATAATATTTCTTAAAAAAATATTTCTTATAGTATAAAAAATCAAATACATAGGGATAAATTTAATGAAAGATGCTTAAGACTGAAATTATAAAATGTTGCTGACAGAAATTTAAGAATATCTAAATAATGAAGAGTATACCATGTTTATGGATTGGAAAGCTCAATATTGTTATAGTGTCAATTTCCCCAAAATGATTGATCTCCATTGAAAGCCTAACAAGCTTCTTTTCTTTAACAAAATGATTTTAAAATTTATATGGGAAGACAAAGGGCTTGAAATAACCAAAGGAATATTGAAAAAAATAGAACAAATTTGGAATACTTACCCTACCTTATAACAAGACTGACTCCATAGTTGCAGTAATCAAGACAGTGTGGTATTGATGAAAAGATGGATAAATGGATAAATGGAACAGAATAGAGGGAGGGTATATATAGATCCACAGATACATGGTCCAATGAATTTTGGTCCAAGAATGTCAAGGAAATTCAATCGGGAAAGAAAATCTCTTCAACAAATGGTATGGAAACAATTGGATATTCATTAGGAAAAAAAAGAATCTTGGCTTCTACCTCTAAGTATATATAAAAATTGATTCAATATAGGTCATTGACCTAAGCATAAAAGTTAAAGCAATAGAATTACTAGAAAAAACATAGGAGAATATCTTTGCAACCTTGGGCCACATTGGGAAAGATTCCTTGGAGGGATCCCAGAAACCATGGGCCATAAAAATAAAACTTGATAAACTGGATTATATCAAAATTAAAAATCTCTGTCAGAAGACACTGTTGAGAAAATGAGCAGGTTAACACATACGCTAACCTATTGCTAAGCCATGACTTTGACAGAAGTGTTGGATCCAGAATATATAAAACTCCTACAGTTCATTAATAAAAAACAAACAATCTAATAAAAAACGAGCAAAAATTATTTCGGTAGAAATTTCCTTAAGAAGACACACAAATGGCCAGTAACACGTGAAAAAATGTTCCACATCATTAGGCATCCAGGAAATACAAATTAAAATTATGATGAGTCATTTGCCAGAGTTAACCACCGGAAGTTATCCACCAGAAGGTTTGAAGTGAAAATGATTGACAAAGGGAATTGTGAGAGGGGTTGTGAAGGAACTAGAATTCTCATACATTGCTGGTGGGAGTGTGAAATGGTATAACCACTTTGAAAAACTGGTACTTATTTAAAAAGCTTAAAAGTACATTAACCCTCTGACCCTACAAAGATCATTCTTGGGTATTTTCTTTGGAGAAATGAAAATGTATTTTTATAAAAGTTCATATGTAAGAATGCTCATAACAGCCTTATTCATAAAATTCTGAAACTGTAAAATAGCCCACGTGTCCATCAGTGAAGAATGAATGGATAAATACACAGAGGTGTAGTCACACAATAGATACTGAGCCACAGAAAGGACTGAACTATTAACTCATACAGTATCATGGATGAATGTCAGAAATGTGGGGAGTGAATGAAGATATAAAAATGTGCATGATATTTGGTCCATTTATGAGACATTCTAGAATAGGAAAAGCTAACTTACAGATAGAAGTCAAATTAGTCGTTGATTCTGAGGGTGGAAAATTGAGAAGAGGTGTGGGGAACTTTTTGGGTGAGAGAAAAGGTCTGTCTTTATGTATATTCACCAAAACTATTAGAACAGAATACTTAAGATCTAAGCATTTTGCTCTATGTAAATTATCCCCCAATTTTTAGAATGTGAAATAAAAAAATCATTTTTATGCCAAAATTGCAGTTAACAGATTTGAAGGTACTGTATTTAAAACAATCCATTGATATAACTATTATATTATGATGGAAAAAATGACATGATTGAATTATTGGAAACCTAATTTACAATATTTAATAAGAGCTACATACTTTGATTCTCAAATCCCAAATCTGCCCATTCAGCCCAAACTTCAGGGAAGGCAAGGGGGCAGATAGAATGTGTCCCTGCCTGCCTTGTGGTTAGATGCAGAGGGTCCTCAGATAGGATCTTCAGTGGGATCTGTTAATTATCCATTTCTGATTCTGGAGTTTATGAAATGCTCTTCACCAGATCTCAAAAACCGGACAGTCATCTTGGTTATCTCTTTGAGGGGCCCTGTTTATCCCTCCTTCCCAGCCCATGACATCAAAGACTTGGTTTCATTGCAAAATTGTCTGGCACAATGGCGTCAGGCTGGCTCTCCTTGGGAAGAGTTTTGAAAACAGTGATGACTCAGAGCTCCTGGAAGGAGCCTCTTACCCACCTCTTTCCTCTACATGCCTCAGACCAGGGTGGCCAGGGAGACCTGGTTCCCATGGGAATGAGGACCAGCAGGCTTGCTGATAGGGAAGTGGGGCTCTGCCAAGATATGGGGCTAAGTCCTCCAGCCTGGCTGTGGGAAAAAAACCTCTCAACCTAGGCTGGGGAAGGGAGGGATTTTTTTTGCATGCTCGTCCCCCCGACCTTTTTTTTTCCTTTCCCTGGTGTTGTTGTCAGTCATAGTTTTCATGAGTAGAGTCAAACTGTACCTCTCTCCCAAACTGACAGAGCATGACTGTTACAGGTCAGCTTGGAGTCTGGTCTTTTCCTATTTTCATCCTCTGATTTGA
The DNA here is from genome assembly GCF_003254725.2 of Canis lupus dingo. Classification (NCBI taxonomy): domain Eukaryota; kingdom Metazoa; phylum Chordata; class Mammalia; order Carnivora; family Canidae; genus Canis; species Canis lupus. The sequence continues at coordinate 22,635,985 of NC_064253.1, forward strand.
GTATGAGGAAGACATGACTGACAGCCCTCTCTGGCTCTTAGGTGAGAGTCTTTTTCAGTTTGTTCTGCTTCCCTTGCTAAAATAAATTTTGTTTTTCTAAAATAACATAAATATTGTATACACTTTTTTTTTTTTTAAACGAAGGACATTCGTTGAATTTATTTGTGGATACAGATGAAACGAAAGCTTGTTTCCCTACTGGTTTCTCTCCTCCCTAATATTAATTGTGGAAGTTAAAAATCTGGGTTGTTGCTTCCTGTGGTAACATTTCCTATCTCACTAAATCATGCCACAGATGCAAAGTTTCAGTTTAATTTGGTTTCTGATATTATGCTTCCATAGGTAAATGAAGACCCTGGATTCGTAAATCTTTTTTTTTGTTTGTTTTGTTTTGTTTTGTTTTTCCACTTTTATTTTTATTTATTTTTATTTATTTTTCCACTTTTATTTTTAAATGTATTTAGACCCAAAGTTTATGTCCATTTAGCTGACCTTTTCAATAGTAAGAGCTGTTTTATAAGGCAGCAGAAGTGAAAGTTATCAGCAAGGTTGGGTAATGTAAAGTATTTATGAATGAGCGTGCAAAAATCAGTCTGGGGTGTAAAATGTGGGGCTGTAGTTAGACAGAACTGCTTGTGACTTGAGCCTTCTTTGCAGTAAAGCATAATTCATGCTGCTGTTAGCCCTTAAAACAGGAAATAATATACCCATTTAACTTAATCACAATTTATATTACATGTGCATATTTCTAAACAAATGTTGTAGATGGAGAGTTTGGTAGCAATAATATTTATGAATTACACTTTTAGTTAGCAAAGGAAATGTGTGACCTCTTACATTTGGTTTGACATTTGAATTTGGTGTTCAGTATATTTGACAGGGGTGATGGATTCTCATTAGCTCAATGTATAAACAGGAAATGCTTCCTCGGTGAACAGTTATTAATGTGGGACATCCCTGAATTTGAATGTTTAGTTGTTTTTTCTGCTCTAGATCGTGAAACTTACTTCAGGTCTCTTTTGGGGGGGGGAAAAAAAAGAAGAAGAAGAAGAAAGAAAAAAAAAAAGGAAAAAGCAAGATTTCAATTTTGTGTCTTGCAAACCTGCACAGCCTATGAATACCAAGCTCTGAGAGGCAGAAACTGGTTGACAGACTGGTGGCAAGGAGCCACCCTGGCGGCAGATGCCCCCCTCCCCCGCCGTGGATTTTGCTTGCCTTAATTTCTAAATAAGATAACCTATAGGAATTAGAACACGACGTGGGGGCAGATTTGAGTAAGCTCATACTTAACCTTGACCTATAGCAGGATTACAGCAGTTCGTGCAAAACGGGAATCAGAACAAATTTGTGATGTGGCTTAAGGCTGCAATTTCATGGTGAGTGTTTAGCACTAGCTTGGCATTCTGCAATGATACCATGATATAGAAGCTGGAGGGAAGGGTGCAGGAAAGCTAGCAGAGACATCTGACCTCTGATGGGAATGAGGAGAAGCCAGGCCTGTGGGCCGGTGTCCGCCGTGGGCTGGGGGCCTGTGCTCAGCCCCTTCTGAGGAATGCTTAGAATCTAATTAGAAGTCAGTGAGAAATCCGGAAAGTGAAGCTGGCAGGCCCTTAATCTGAATTTCAGGTCTTCAGAGGGAGAAAAGTAGCGTTTTTATTGTTGGAGGTCAAAGTTTAAATTTAGTTTATATCAGATTACCAAAATATGCTTTCGGTAAGGTTAGATTCTCATGCTCGGAGAGTCGGACTGTAATGAAAGCAAACAGGGCCAGAGATAATCCCATTACAGATGAACTCTTCACTCGAAGCTCAGCCATTTGGGAACCATAATAACACCATCTCAGCAAGAAGATAAAGGCCGAGCGGGCAGGGCTGAGAAGGAACCTTGCTGACCACCCTGTTGAACGTAGCCCCTTCCCCTCCCGGCACGCCCTGCCCTCGCTTTAGCTTACAGCACGTCCCTAAATGACTCCACTTTTCTTCTGTGCCCCCCTACTAACCTTTAAGTCCCCCAAGGGTAGAGACTTCTGCCTCTTTTGTTCACTGCTCTGTACTCACCATGCGGATCACAGCGTGCCTCCTAAGAAGCACTCCCTACATACTTGTTGATTGAATGAGTATGAATACACCCCAGTTCCTTCGAGCAGAAAGCAAAGATTTTTAAAGTCAAAGATTTTGAAACTAAGGTAGGGGACCAGCCCCTTTGGATTTTAGGAGTAGCAGTGATTGCCCTGGAAGGAGGAAGGTGTCATCATTCCTGTGGGTTCTGGAAGGTAAGTCCCAGATTGGGGGGCCACCAGCTTGGTTCATGAGGTCAGGAGCCATACCTGCCCTGGGGCTCAAGATCTTGCACCTATCTGTGGATGCTCAATAACTAGGTATCAAGGTAGACAGATTTAATGAGGAGTTGTGTTGGAAGAACCCAGAAGCTACTGTGTATCTTCCGCCCACCCTCTCAGGACCACAGCTCAGTATAGGCTGAGGCTGACCAAGTGAACACCTCCAGGGGCTGACTGGAAATGGGTGGGGGGCGTGATTCTCCTGAGCATTGACAGGAGCTGCACCAAGTGGGTCCCTGGCGTGCTGGCTGGGGATAGACCACTGAGGGCTTGACAGAAGGGACTGGCAGGAAGGGACATGTCTGTCCTCAGAGCTGGCCTTGCTATTCCTGACCAATTTAGGAGAAGTCTCACCAAGACATTCCTGGGTTTGAAATAAATAAAGTGTCACCCTTTTTTGACTAAGGATGTACGTGTGGGAAAACCACCCTCCTTCCTTACTCTCCTCCTTTACAAATCATGGGAAATAGACCAACTCCTTGTGCGTCTAACGAAAATAATTTGCAGACTATCCTGTTTCCTCCTTCCCCCGTAGAAAACAATCCACACACTGTCCTCTTCTGATCAAATACTCCCTTAAGAATGTCGATGTGGGCCGCTATGTTCTTTTGGTCTCTCAGAACTTCACATTGTCGACTGGTCTCATAAGCCCCAGATCCCAACTCTTAGCTCCCAGACCTGGTGGTATTATCGCTCTGCCAGACAGCACGGCGGGGAGGCAGGGCTTCTGGGCAAAGACCAGCTCTGTGAACCGACACTGGTCGTCACTGACTCGCTGAGCACCCCTCTGGCCCTGTACCCGCCAGAGAAGCGTGAACCCGTCAGGTCTGGTCGCTGCCCTCAGCAGCTTAGGTCCCAGCTGGGAAGATGGTGGCTGTCTGGGGGCTTCTGTGTGTGTGTGTGGGGGGTGCTGGCATGAGGTGGGGGGCTGTGGAGCAACCTGGGTTGGGCTGGGCGTGAACACAACTCAGTGACCCCAGAAGCCAGCCTCACAGACCTGTGATCCCTGGGAGGGGGGCTCCCAGACTTCTGGGTGCCTGCCTTTGGCTCAGCACTGGGGCAGAGAGCAGTCTGGCTGTGAATCATTCCCCAGAGAAGTGGTGGCGTGAAGGGAAACCGAAACCGTCCATCGCACAGGCGGTGTGAGACCGATGTGCAGACTCTCGTTTAGGGGCGCCACCGTGTGAGGCATGAGAGGTGCAGCCGCCGGGGCCTCGGGGGGCTTGCTGGGCACCACGGTGTGGCGGGCCCTCTCCCGGCCCGGCCTGTCGGGACCAGGCTCCGTCCCGGCCAGGGCCCTATTGTTCATGCTGCTGCTCGCTTGGTTCCCCTAATCCTCCCTTCATCCAAGTCCTTCCGTTCTCAGTTCGCAAAGCCCGGGGGAGCCTCCACCGTGAAGCCTCTGCTGAACACCCAGATCCTGCCTGCCTCTGAATCCCTGTGGATTTTTAAATCATTTTCTCAGGGCTTTGTGTATTTGGTCTTCCCCACCTGTCCGAGAGCTCCCGGGGTGCAGGGGCAGTGCCACTTCTCTGCCACCCTGTAGTGTTAGTTAGTGCTCTCCATAGTGTTTATGAAGCGTGTGAAAGTTCAGCTACCACCTCCCCACTACCAGTGAATTTTGTTTTTTGGAATGATTAAAACTTTCCTGTTTAAAAAATTTTATAACACTAATATATTTGTTCTAAAAAGCCAAACAATATAGAGGGATATAAAGAAAAAGTAAAATAGTTTGTGGGTCTCCCTTCCAGGCTTGTTCCCCCTGAGGTTACCAGTATTCACAATACAGGGTAATTTCATGTACATCTCGTTCTACACACAAACCACCTTAAATTAAAAAGTATACACATATATTGGGATTTTACTTTTTCCCACTTATTTATAAAATGAAATGTGGCTCACACTCTATATCTTCACATTGTTTTACAATTAAGTATCACATCATGGTATTACATTAGGTAGTAAATTTGTGAAAGAAAGAAAAAAAGAAAAGAAAGAAAGAAAAAGAAAAGAAAGAAAGAGAAAAGGAAAAAAAAAGCCTCCCCTATCAGTAAGGGTATAGGCAAAATGAACCTTCTGACATGTATAAATACCCTTTAAAAAATATTAACTCATATAAAAGAAAAATAAAAAGAGACTCATTAACAAGACAAGCAGTGTTAAAGGAGGATGCATTATAATATGTGAATAATTAAAAATAAAAAAATTTGTCATGGTTTTTCTTCTGCCAGTAAAGGTAAGTTGTTATTTATTCCTTTTCCCCTAATACCTGCATAATTTATACTCAGTGATATATGCATAACATCAACTTATTGAATACTTCAATGGATAGACATTTGTTTTGATTTTAATTTTTAACCCTAATGAACTGTGCTGCAATAAACATTCCCGCAGGTATGGCCTGTAGGACGTACTCTTGAAAGTGAGGCTTGGGGCCTTTTAAGTGTTCAGAGATGCTACAGAGAACTTTGCTAAGAGTAGGAACAGTTCATAGTGCCTGCCCGCCCCACATCCTCACCAGCACTGGCCCTGACTCATTGGCTTTCATTTTGTCAATTTGATGGGTCACATTTGTTATTTTAATTTGTATTTCCTCAGCTACAGTGAAGTGGCCTATCTTTTCATTGTTTGCTGGCAACTTCATTTCTTCTTTACATTGAATTTTCATAAGCTTTGCCTCTTCTTCTGCCATGTTTTCTTTTTCTTGTTAATTTATAAGAGTCTTTTATTAAGACAACATTTAAACCCTTTGCCATATGTGACAAAACTGGCTACCTAAAATTCAAAACTGTGTTACCATATATCAAAACTTTCTCTTTCTTAGGGCTTCTGGTTTTTTGGGTTTGTGTGTGTTTGTGTGTGTGTGTGTGTGTGTGTGTGTGTTTAAAGATTTTATTTATTTGAGAAGGAGAGAGAGCAAGAGTGGCGGGGAAGGGTAAAGGGAGAAGGAAAAGCAATCTCCTTGCTGAGCAGGGAGCCCAATGATGCAGGGCTCAATCCCAGGACCCTGGGATCATGACCTGAGCTGAAGATAGACCCTTAACTGACTGAGCCACCCAGGTGCCCTAAGGGCATCTGATTTTTAGGACCTATTTAAGAAGACCACCCCACTCTAAATTTACATATATATTCTCTTAATTTTTCTTCTGATATTTTTATAGATTAAAAAAATTAGATCATGAATCTGCCAGGAAGATATGTATATGATATGTAGAAGCATCTAACTTTATTTAGTAGTTGATATTGGACTATCTACCAGGGGAACAAACCAAAACAACTTCCTTTTAGCACTGACTACACCTGCGTCATACATGGAGTTACGTATGATAGAGTAGGTTCCTTATGATAAAGTAGGTTCCCAGGCCTTACTTTCAGAATCTTCCCTTTTACCTTTCGGGTAGAAGACAGCACCCATTTGTGCCCACAGTGTACAAAGAATCCACATGAGCCCCGGTTCCCTGCCCAGGGAAATCTCTTTGCTTGACATTTAGCTGTCATCAGAGAAAAGGGAGGATTTAGATTACACACTCTCAAACTCAGGCCTATGCAAAGCTCTCAAAGCAGCAAATATCCCTTCTTTTGGCTTGAAAAAGAAAAAAAAAAAAAAAACCACCAAATTTTGAATTATGGCAACCCCAAGCAGTGCCCTAAATCACCAGGCTTCTTACATGCTGGTGACAACAGAGCCCCGGTGTAAGAGGTCCTGGTCAGAGGCACCCTTGTCCTCGAGAGGTTTGGGGGCGGTGTCTGTCTGGCTTTCTTTTCAGTATCTACTCCTGGGCTGAGATTTTCTTTAGGCCAAGTTTCAGCCTGGAGCAAATTTTTTATGGCTGTGAGCTAATCCCCTAGCAAACCCTGGTTTATATAGAAATGCTGACACAGTGCTAGTTCTGGTGATTCAACTGGGGCGGCTGGGCTATTTATGGTTCCCTGATGCCAATCGGGGATAATTCTCATTTAATAGAATCAGTTTCTGTTGGGACAGGGATCCCACTTTTTCTCCCCAGGGGGATGGTGGAACTTCTTGCCCCGAGACCTGAGCAACGGGTGGCTGCCCATGGGGAGACCTGCCTGGGAAGCAGCTCGAGCTGCAGTAAGTTACAACCAAGGTGGGCTTTTCATCCCGGGATTGTAAGAGCCTTAGAAACAAATAAATATTTTCATCTCCTATTTTGTCTCTGGGCATTGGGCCTAAAAAGCGTCTTGATTCTTCTCAGCTCAACTTGGGGGAGAAGCTGAAGATGACTTAATTCCTCTTTCCTCTTTCCCTTGCGGCACTTCTTCTTTGTTTTGAGGGTTTGGAGCAGGAGGTCCTGAGCAGCCACTGTTTGTGGACAGGAGCCAGTGGAGCTGGACTCTGGGGCTTCTAGGGGAGCGAGGCAGTGTGTGTGGCGGAGCCCTCCGGGACACCTCTGGCCTGTGCCCAGTCTATGCAGCCTCCAGATGGGACCAATGGGGCCGATGGGACCATGGGGTGGATTTGGGACTGGCAGGAGGGCCAGTTCTTGGGCTGGTCTTCATTTCCACTATCAGTAGATAAGAATCTTGGGTTTTAAGTTTGAACCCTTGGGAGAGCTAGAAAGTACTTTGTTTCTATTTCTCAATTGTCTCTTTTTTTTTTCTTTTTTAAAGATTTGTTTATTCATGAGAGACACAGAGAGGCAGAGACACAGGCAGAGGGAGAAGCAGACTCCTCATAAGGAGCCTGATGTGGGACTTGATCCCAGGAACTCCAGATCATGCCCTGAGCCAAAGGCAGATGCTCAGCTGCTGAGCCACCCAGGCATCCCTCAATTGTCTCCTTTATCTGAGGGCCAAACTTCAAAAAAAAAAATTGTGGTAAACTATTCATAACATAAAATTTAACCATTTTGAGATACACAGTTCAGTGGCGTTTAAATAAATTGACACTATTGTGTAACCATAACTATCGTCCATCTCCAGAGCTCTGCTTCTGCCCCAACTGACACTCGGTTCTCATTGAACACTAACTCTCCACTACTGGGGGGGTAGACTTTAGCTACTGTATATCGCATGAGGGTGTTTGGAGTCCCTGAGCTCTCAAGGGTCTGGGGTAGGTAGAGCTGTGAATTGAGCCTACATGTGCCACATGGCCTGGGTCCTTGCTGTACTGCTTTTTCTTCAGGGTCATCTGCCAAATTCAGTTGTCACTGCTCCCCAGGGCCCTGTGAGGATGGCTCACCGGGGCCCCAAGGAGCAACCATCTCCATACAGAAGGGAGTCCTTTTCACATGTCAAGCCTGTCCCAGAAACACTGTAGGACTAGACAGGCAGGCAAATCTCATGATCCCCTTTTGTCACAGAAGATGCTGAGAACAAGGCAAGCCACCTGCCCAGTTACCAAGTGACCAAGCTGGGACTTGAACTGGGGACACTTGCCCCCACACCCTGTGCCCTCACCACTCTTGTGTATTTATTGACAGGGTCTGGGCTCTCGGAATGATTCCCCAGACCAACAGGGTCATCCCAGGAGCACTGAGCTTTGCCCTTCACTCAGTAAGGCATCCAGAGCAGCCCCACCTAATTCGCTGCCTTTGAAGTCAGCCATGTCAGGAGCGGGGCAGCCACATCTTTTACCAGCTTTTATGGGGCCTGTCAGGGGGATGGAAGCACTTAGAGATGGCAGGCAGATAAAGGATGGGCCGGGCCTGCCTTGATAAGGTGGCCCAAGATGGGATTGGGGTGGGGGGAGTTGGACACTGAAGCTGCTGGGGCTGTGGTTTCTGCATGGGAGTGTGATTTCTGCCAGAGCCAGAGAAGCTGTGAAGACAGGCTGGCGGCCACGGGATTTAGTGGTTTAGTTTTGTTGAAATCCTCAACTTCAAGGACTTCCCCTGGTGACTGAGTTTTGTTAGGCTAATTAAGAGCAAGCCCTGTGGTGTGACTGGCTAGCTGAGAAAGAGGGAGAGAAAGGGTGGGTGAGGGATGGCTGGCTGGCTGGGAAGGAAGGAGCTGGTCTCACTCCTGATGGGTGAGGCCCCATCCACGCCAAGCAAGACAGATGGTGAGAAAAATCCTGGGGTGAGGGCCCATTTTACCTTTCGCAGCTCCTCTTCCAAGGATTCCCCTTCCCTGCCGGGCCAAGGAACCCACTTGGGGCTGGGAGCAGTGGGGACCTCAAGCCTGGGGGTGCTTGGGCATCCTTAGATTCAGGGTCATCATCTTGCCCCTATAGATAAGCTTGGCTGGAGACTAGAACTTGGGACATGTCTTGTGAGGGATCATAGGATTAGAATGAAGGGAGGAGTCTGAGCACGGCTGGGGGCAGCAGGGGGGCAGCTCCTGGAGAAAGGGTTTCTCAGGGCTTTCCAGGTGCTGGATCTATAATGCAGGTGCTAATGAGAGTACTTGCCCAGTTCTGAGTACAGCACTGGTTCAGAAAATAGGAGGGGTCTTGCCAACCAGTTTAATCCTCCCCCAAGCCTGTGTATTGTGAAATGGGTATTACCATCATCCCTGTTTTACAGCTGAGGAAATCTAGCTTCAGAGAGTTTGACAAATTTGTCTAGTGTCCACACAGAGTGTATTTGAACCCATGTCTGACTCTAGAGCCTCGTAAGTGCTGGTTATAGAGCTGGCGAAAGTACCTGTCTTGGCCCTCTGCCCTTAGATGGATGGGAATCAGGTCCAGCTCACCTGTGGCCTGACTTTCCTTCCCTCACCTTAAGAGGTTGCCTGCGTACAAGCTGTGTCTGTCAGCCCGGCTTGTGACAGGTGGACTCAAAGGACGCCTGCTGGGCCCCCGGGGACAGTTCTTCCCTAGTCTGGAGGGCTCCAGGGGCCCATTGCCTGCTGCTCAGTGCTGGGAACAGAATGGAGGAAGCCTTGGAAGGCAGGACTGTGTGGGGAATCCATGCTCACACCCTAAGGAGCTGAAAAACAAGACAAGCACTTGTTGCTATGGCTAATGGAGCAAGAGCAAAGGCAGAGCCGGATAAGGGATGAGAGGTAAGGGAGGGAAGTCTGGGAGCTGGGAGCTCTTGCCTGGGGTGGAAAGCAGGAAGCTGGGTCTGGGAAAATGAGCATGAGTTGGAAGGTAGCCCCAGATAGGAATAGTATTACTCCTAGGCAGAAGGGTCTGATGGTCTTTGGGAGTTAAAATCCTGGCTCTGCTCTGTGGCCTTGAGCATCTTAACATCTCTGTGCCTTCCCTTATCTCTGGGGATACTACTACACGTGATGTGTGGTTGTTTCAAAGACCAGATAAATTAATGAAGATAGAAAGCTAGGTTTATACTCATCTGCGGAGTAACTGCTGGAGCTGTGGGCTGCTATTAGCTCCTGACTGAGAAACACCAATAGCCAGAGCATTAAAGCAAGGGTGGAAGAAGGGGGCCAGCTTCTTGGCCCAGGAGTGGGTAGGCCACCCTTGTCTTCCTGGCCTGCCTCCCTGGCCTTCTCCTATCTTACATGGGTCTTCCCAAATGACAGTCAAATACTGTCCAAGAAGATTTCCCAGGATTGATAGTGTTGCTCCAACCTGACTAGGAGTTGAATTTATAGGGGGAGCACCATCCCAAATAGTAGTGAGGCTTGCACACATTTTTTTGAGTGTTCTTCATTCTTCCCATGAAAGGCATTGAGCCAGGCCCTGGGAAGACAAGCCAGCCATGGTTTTTGCCCCCAAGGAGCTCATAATCAAGTGAGAAGATGTTTGTTCATTCATTTATTTACTCAGCCACCATTTCCTAAGTCCTACTTTGTGCCAGGGGCCTTTCTAGACACAGAGAACCCAATGAAGAAAGAACAGGACAGTCAGCTCCTGCCAACGTGCTACACTGGTGGTTTATATTTCCACAATGGCATCAAGATGCATATGGTCTGGGGTGACCAACCTGATCCTTGGTCCCCACTCTGTGCCAGGTCCTGGGAATCAAATAGTAGATGGTGTGGCAGAGTGGTTAGTAACTGGGTCTCTGGGTCAGACAACCAGGGTACATATCCCATCTCTCCTGTTTCCTGGCTCTGAGAGCCTAGGCAAGGGACTTGACCTCTCTGCACTTGTTCTTTGTCTGTAAAATGGGGATACTAATGGAGTTTCCTCAAAAGATTATGGGAAGGACAAAATGAGATGGTGTATGAAGAGTGCTCAGCAGTGGCACTTGGCAGCTCTCAGAGTGCCTACCTGTTAGGACCACTGCTGTTCTTATCTCTCTTCCTGCTTGTTAGGTGCTCACAAGACATCCTGGAAGGATTCACCTCTCTTTCTAGTTGATGATAGGATTTAACATCAGGTACCATTAGAGAAACCAGGCGCATAATTCTGGTTCAAAGTTAACTGATTTCTTTTCCATATAACTGACCTTGAACAGTTGATCAGAAAGAAAGCAGAAAACCTGATGGAAAGACAAAGACCCAGGCAAGCTGTCCACAGGACAGGAGATACAGAAAGCAAATAGAAGCCCCATCTTACTTAGATTTTTTAAAATGTCCATTAACACAGCAAGATATAATATTCACCCTACAGGCTGGTGAAGGCTTATGCATTTGCTGATACCTTTTGTTGGACAGGGTGTGGGGAAGAGGCACAGTCCCACATGGTGGGCTGAGTGGGGACTGGTGTAAGACCCATGGATGACAGTTTGGGAAATGTGTTACAAACGCACCAGCCTTTTGCCTTAGCAATCCCACATACAGGGATTTATCTTACTGGTATGTGTATAAATGAATGCAGTCATCTGCATTTGAACACATTGTTTACATCCCCTTTTATTATAGAGAAAAAACAACTATACATCCCCCAATAGAGGACTGGTTAAGGTACAGCTGTGTAATGGAATCCCCTGCAGCTGTTAGAGCATGGTGTTTCTCTACCATATTTTGGAGACCTTCATATATCACCCCAGACCCGTTAAGTGAGTACAGAATGAGGAGAGTGCAGAGCAGTAGGCACAGAGTATTCTTATTTGGTTAAAATACAAGGTATATGCCAATGCACATGCTTATGTGTATAGAAGTATATCCCAAGGAATACATCAGAAACTTTTCACAGTGATTTGATTTTCGTTAAAGCTCCTAGGAGCTGGAAAAGGGTGGGAGACTGACTCTTGATCCTCCCTTTTCGGACTGTCAGAAGTTTTAAATTATTTGCATGAATACTTTTATCATTTTAAAGGCGGAGAAAAAGCAATTGAAGCTACTTCTTTGTAGTTAAAACATTTTGTAGCTAAGAGATGAAATCTTGTTTCTAAGTTGTGTGTGGGGGTGTGTGTGTTTGGATTATTAAAATGTGTTTCTCCTGAAATCCTACTAACTGTCCAAGAAGTGGCTTTCCAGCATGGTCACTGTGTGAATGGTTCAAGGCTAAACCAGGGTCCTGTTTTGCTTTGATTGAAGTGAAGCAAAAGCTCACCCCTGAGCTTTCAGGGGTGGGGTCAGAGTTAGCTGGTGGGCTGGGGAGCCCTGTCCTGTCCAGGTGCTTAAAGAGTTGGTAGTCTGGTCTTGTGTCCTAGTCTCCCTATAGAAATAGGGAGACAAAAGCCCATGGGGCAAGGCCTGGGGTTCTTAATGCACCCTTAGAACCAACCTCACTCCTGTGCTGGTTAGCAAGTGTTCTCCCAGAGACAGAGTACACAGGCAGGTGCTCCTGGGTGGAGTCTTAGTGAATCTGTGTATGTAAGAAAATGAGTCTTAGTGAATCTGTGTATGTCCTGGATGGGCCATGAGGACAGCTTTTGTGTGTGTGGAATTTGGGGTGCATGCTATGCTCTGTTCTTAGATCCTTGGTAGCTAGAAGGGGTTCCTGCCAGGAAGGAGTCAGAGAAGTGGGGGCCTTGGGAAGAAGCAGTAGCACAGATGACCTGTGGCCCTGTAATGACCCCTCGGAAATCAAAACACCCCTGTCTTTTTCTTCTTTCTCTTACTTTTTCCTCCTCCTTGTTTTTTTCCATTTAGAGTTTTTTTTTTTTGTTGTTCATTTTTTGCTTTAAATTTTATTTTAAAATAAAAGTTAGATTTGCCCATAGTTGAGGGAGTCAAATAGTTCTAGTTGCAAACATACCCACACACACAGACATACACACACCCACACACATCTATCCTGAATTTGTCCTTCCCCTGCATTTTCTGCTTTCCAGGGGCAACTACTTTTAGTAATTTAGCTGGTTCTTATGATAATTACCTCTGTATCTATAAATAATGCGCTTATATTTATGTTACTTGAATTTTTCATTTTTGGCATTGTCCTTTGGCTTCTTGCTATGGAAGATGAGGATTCAACTCTTTTTCATCACTACCCACATGTCCCATCTCCCATCTTTCCAAAATAGTTATAGCATAATTTTATTATTCAGTATTCAGTGATTAAATGATTTTTACCCTGAAAATACAATTCCTGAGCTGCAATGACTTGCATTTTTTCCTCTCTTATCAACATTTCCTCTCTGGAGTGAATTATCTTTTTTTTTTTTCTCTGCCCAATGTTTTGTTTTATGTCACTAAATCAGCACCAATCCTCCAGTTGAATAAGATTAGTCTCAAAGCTGTTTTCACAATCCCTATCCTATTAATGTCATCTTCTTGAGGAGAAAACTCATCCAACCTTCTGAACTGGGTTGGGTGCCTTCCAGATCTGCTCTACAGCATCTGTTTGGGGTTTGTTCACTCATATCTTGGTGATCCTTTTGGTGTTCTTTTTCTGATGGATCTTCTATTTCCTGGATCCTCTTCTTTCTTGGGTTAATTCCTCATTTTGGCAGAGTACATTCCCCCCCCCCCACGAATTTACAAGGAAGTGATCGGTTATATTTGTGTGACCTTAAGTGCCTGAAAATGCCTTTATTCTAGCCTCATGTTTAGTTGATAGTTTGGCTAGGTATAGAATTCTGGTTGGAAGCAATTATCTCTCAGAACTATTATGGTCTTGCACCACTGCCTGTAAGCTCCCATTTCTACTAAGAAGACCATGATATGAATCAGTCAGCCTCCCTCCCTCCTCCATAATGGGCACTTTTCTTTGTTCCTGTCGTTTAGAAATATTATGATCCAGTTCCTTGGTGTAGATGTATTTTTACTCATTATGGAGGTCACTGAGGGGAATTTCCTCTATCTTGAAGCTCATATCCTTCAATTCTAGTTATTATTTGTGAAAGTTATTTCCTTCACTATTTCCTGTGTAATTCCCATCCCCTCTTTAGAACTCCTGCTGCTTAGATAGTGGACCCCCTAAACTGTTTCCTCAGTATTCTTATTTTTATTCCCTTTTCCTACCTTTTTGTCTCCTCTGTCATTTCTGTAACTTGGATTTTGAAGTTTTTATGCATTTTATATCTGCCATCATTTTAAAGAAATTTCCGAAGGCTCATTTGTTGTTCTTTTCTGAACATTCCATCTTAGGGAAGCATCTTGTTCCTGCTTCATAGATGTAATATCTTCTCTGAGAATATTATTAGTTACAGGCAGTTATTCTCCTCCTTCCCTATGTGTTTTGGTCTCTATTTCATACTACATAATCACTACACATTCCTGGTGGTTCTTGATTATCTGCTTACATTTATGGATAGAGGTAATTAAAAAGCTGATTTGAAAACTCTAGATGCTTAGGTGGGGCTATTTAAACTATGAATTTCTTTTTTTTTTTTTTAAGATTTTTTTTTTAATTTTTATTTATTTATGATAGTCACAGAGAGAGAGAGAGAGAGAAGCAGAGACACAGGCAGAGGGAGAAGCAGGCTCCATGCACCGGGAGCTCGATGTGGGATTCGATCCCGGGTCTCCAGGATCGCGCCCTGGGCCAAAGGTAGGCGCCAAACTGCTGCGCCACCCAGGGATCCCTAAACTATGAATTTCAAGCAGTGCAGGTGGCTTAGCGTTTTAGCGTTGCCTTTGGCTCAGGGTTTGATCCTGGAGACCTGGGATCGAGTCCCATGTCAGGCTCCCTGCATGGAGCCTGCTTCTCCCTCTGCCTGTGTCTGTCTGTCTGTCTGTCTGTCTCCTCCCTCCCTCTGTCTCTCATAAATAAATAAACAAAATCTTAAAAAAAAACAACTATGAATTTCACGTTGCATAAACCTAGCTGTGCTATTTTTATAGGGAATTCTCAATGTTGGTATCTTTTGGACTTTTCTCTTAGACTAATCTGATTGCTTAGAGAAATTGTCTTCAGTCTCTTGCCTGGAGGGTGTATGTTTAGCTACCAGCATTCTGGGAGCTTAAGAGGTGAAGAAGGCTAACAGTCTCCTTACTAGGTATATGTATCTCTAGGATGCTCAGGCTGTTACGGTGAAACACCACAGACTGGATGGGTTAAGCAGCAGGAATTAATTTGCTCACAATTGTGGAGGGAGGCTGGAGGTCCAGGATCAAGGTATGAGCAGAGTTAGTTTATGGGGAGGCTTTCAGAAGACTGCCTTCTTCCTATGTCTTCACATGGTCTTCCTTCCATATATATGGAGAAAGCAAATGCTCTGCTATTTTTCTTTTCCTCTCCTGTGGATGCCAGTCCTATTGGACTAGAACTCCCACCTCATGACCTCATTTAGCCTTAATTATGTCCTCACAGTTCCTTGTCTCCAAATACAGTCACATTGGGGGTTGGGGCTTCAACGTGTGAATTTGAGGGGGACACAATTCACTTCACAGCACTTTGTGGAATTTCACTTAATATTTCTGTTTCATTCTGATACTGTTGCCTTTAGCTATGCTTGGTGATCTCAAGACTGTTTCATCCTGTCCTGAACAATTCTTTTGTTTTTAAGTCTTCTGCTAGAATGGTGACAAGGATGTCACCTGGCTACCTACAGTGGAGATGGACATCTGAAGTCTTGGGGGTTTCTTACACAGATTATGAATCAATCCTCCTTTCAAAAAATGGACACTCACCCCCACTTCCAGAGGTAATGTTGCTGCCAATTCCTGAGTGCTTGACTTTTGGTTTTCATTACTGTTGACTTACAACTCTGTTTTTCAGATCCACTAACTTGGTTACTGCTTATCTAACTTCCAAAATGTTCTCTCCTGTTTTCTTTTTTTTTTTTTAAAGATTTTATTTATTTGAGAGAGAGTATGGGGGGGGGGGAGAAGCAGGCTCCCCACTGAGCAGGAAGCCCAAGGACGCTGGGATCATGATCTGAGCTGGAGTCAGATTCTTAACTGACTGGGCCCCACCCGGGGAACCCCTGTTTTCTTTATTATACCATAAAACATCTTTGTGTTATCAACTAGTTGTGTTTCCATAGAGAGTAAAGTGTAGGTCTTTTACTGGATGCCATATCTCTCCTTCCCTCAAAAGCCAATGGAAGCCCATCTGATGAGTTAGCTTAGATTCCCATTCCATCTCTCCCTCAAATCTAGTGTTTCCATAAAATGTCTACGTTGTATCCAGCCAGATGTGCTTGATTTTGTAGCATTGATTGATTTTTGAGGACTGATAGTCTGACATCACTTGACCAACACATAGGGAATGCCCCTGGCTCATCACAAATACACGAATCTTTTTAATAAACTCAGAAAATGATTTGTGTTTTGAGTTGAACAAAGCCTCCACATTTTTCTGAGCACCAATACCTTACATTTTAAAACTTGATGTATTTTCAGGAGAATCTAATCCATATGTGGTTGGCTTTTTTGTTTTGTTTTGAGGCTTTGTGTTTTTTTTGTTGTTGTTGTTGTTTGGTTTTGCTTTCAGTACATCATTATATTTCTTCATAAAGCACTAGTTAAGTCCACATTCTTTATTAACTTTTTTTAAGTAAGCCTTTTTCATTAATTTTTATTTAGAACCATTTTTTCCCCAAAAACTTCCCAACCACAACTAAACTTCCAAAGATCTGAGTTTCATTTGAAATTTTGACTTTTGTTGTGTTCTAATTAGGGCAAACTAATGTTCTCTAAAATCTTGTGGGTTTCGTCTGTGTTGCCCAGGTGAGCAAATCTGCACCAGAACCCATTCCACAAAGCACCTTATTCCCTGGTACTTTGGGCCAGAAAGAAAGCACATATCTGCAGCATATCTCTTGTTATGGTCATCTACTGCATCTTTGCAGAGACCAGAGTAGGAGGTATGCTCCTGCCTTGGGGAGCTCACATCTAGTTAGAAAGTTTAGAAAGGAGAAGTTGTGTCATTTCTTCACTATATACTATGTGCCAGGTGATGGAGTTGGCACTTTGCCATTCTTGCCCAATTTAAACCTAAGGATAAGCATGTATTTCATCTAAAATTAATACCCATAGTAAGCCTTCAGGATAGGTACAGTTGTTCCTCATTTACAGAAAAAGGGTACTGAGACTCAAAAGGTTCCTTAACTTGCCCAAGATTGCACAACTAGTAAGTGGCAGAGAGGCTGGTTTACAATGCAGGCAGAACTCCAACCCATGGAAAGCAGGGAAATGATTAGGTACGTGGCATGGAGTGAGTTTTCAATAACAATGTGGAATTGACGTAACGGAGCCAGCATATGAGATTGTGAGGAGACAGATGAAGGCTGCCACCATGAGGGAAGATGTGCTCGGGGTGACTGTTGTTCCATATCTGTCTCGGGCTGGCTGCAGCCACGTTCATCCACATCACTCACATCTGTTCCTGGGATACCCCTAGAGACTGCCAGCTGCCCTCGCCCTCACCTTCCTGCTCTCTTAACTGTCCATTCACCACACAGCAGCCAGAATGATCTTTTTTAAGTTCCAGGTAGAAGATACCTACAGTGAAATGCACATAACTCAAGTGTGTAAACTGATGAAATTTTGACAAATGTATACTCTTGTGTAACCAACGCCACAGTCAAAACATAGAATATTTTCATCACCCCAGAAAGTTCCCTCATGTCCCCTTGGGGTCATTCCTACCTCTGATAGGCAACTATTCTTATTACTACAACCATAGATTAGGGTTGCATGTTCTTGAGTTTCATACAAATGAAATCACACAGTGTATACTCATTTGTGTCTGGTTTCTTTCACTCGGCATAATGTTTTACGATTTACCCGAGCTGCTGTGTGAGTTACTACTAGTTCACTTTTTAAATTGTTGAATAGCATTTCCATTGTATAAAAATACCACAGTTTATTAATTTTCTTGTTGAAGAAGCTGTTGGGTTCTTAAAGTTTGGGGCTTTTTATAAATGAATGTGTTACAAACATTCTTGCATGAGAGATTTTTGTGGATGTACATTTTTAGTCTTTTGGAAGAGGAAGAATAGAGCTACTGGTTATAAATAAATCTATGTTTAGCAGTTTAAGGAAAAGTAAAAAAAATTTCAAAGTCATTTTGCTATTTTATACTGCCACCAGCAACATATATGGGCTCTGCTTGTTTCTCTCCCCACTAGACACTAAAATAGGTAAAAATGAAAAAGACTGACGACACCCAGCATTGGGGAGACAGAGGAGCTGGAATAATTGAATACCGATAAAGGGATTATAAAGCTTGACCCTATTATCTATTTCAAATGAATATTTGAAAATAGGAGATGATGTAAGAGTCAAAGTTAATTTCCATTCTATCATTATTCAGTTCTAGCATCATTATCATCATCATCTGGTACTGATTTGAGAGAAGACTTTCCTTTTTCATTTGAACTGCCTTGGGTCTTTTGTCAAAAATTGTATATGTGATTATCTATTTCTGGGTTATCCATTCTATTCCATTGATTTGATGATCATTATGCCATTGCTATGCTATCTTAATTAAAAATTTTTTGCGGTATAATTGATATAACATTATATTAGTTTCAGGCATACAACCTAATGATTTGACATCTGTGTATATTGCAAAATGATCATAATAAATCCAGTTATGTTAATTTATCACAATCTATAATTACAATTTTTTCTCAGGGTGGGAACTTTCAAGATCTGCTCTCCTAGTTACTTTCAAATATGCAATACAGTATTCTGAACTATAGTTACCATGCTGTACATTGTATCTCCAGGACTTAATATTTTATAGCTAGAAATTTGTATCTCCTGGCATTTGACCATTTCACCTTGACCCATTTCACCCTTCCCATGCTGCAACCTCAGGCAACCAATATTCTGTTCTCTATATCCATGAGACCAGACTTTTCTTTTTTTCTTTCTTTTTTTTTAGATTCTTCATATAAGTGAGATCATATGATATTTGTCTTTCTTTGCCTGACTTAATTTTTTTAAAGCCACCTTTAATTTCTCTCCTATCCTGTAGTCTTCAGGGTAGGGTTCTTCCAGATCTTTTTACAAAATGTATTGCTGATCTTACACATCTTTTGTTCAATTTATTCCTAAATATATTGTGTTTTATGATGCAACTGTAAATGATGTTGTGTTTTAAATACCATTTTTCATTGTTTGGAACCAGGATATGCAATGCAAGTAATATTTGTGTTTTGACTTTTATCCTGTGATCTTTCAGAATTCCCATTAGTTCTAGTAGTGTAGTCTTGGGGGTTTATATTCCTTATAATTCACCACATAAACAATCCTGTCATCAGAAGAGAGACTGTCCTATTTCTCTCTGACTGATCTTCATGGACTTTTTATTTAGCTTTATGTGCTAAAAAAGATCCCCAGTGCAGGGCTGAGTGGTACTAATGACAGTATCTATCCTCTGCTTGTTCTCTGTCTTAGGGAAGAAAGCTTTCAATATCTCACTATTAAATATAATATTAATGCTGTTAGCTGTCATTTTTTCTATAGGTACCTTTGTAGTAGGCAGTCTCTATGATGGTTTCCAAAGATCCTTACTTTTAATAACACCCTTGTGCAACCTCCTTGAGTGGGCTTATTGACTTGCTTCTAATGCACAGACCATGCAGAAGGGATGAGATGTCACTTTAAAGTTTAGGTCCTAAAAAGACTGCTTTTCATCTCTGGGTTCACTCTTTCTTGCTGGTTTGCCCTGAGGGAAGCCACATGCCATGCCGGGAGCTGTCCCATGGAGAGGCCCATATGGCATAAGGGTGGCTTCCAGCCAACAGTGAAGACCTGAAGTCCTCTTTCCAAAAGCCCATGATGAACTGAACCCTGTCAATAGCTACATGAGCGACCTTGAAAGTGTCTGCTCTTCCAGTGGCATCTTCAGAACAGACTGAAGCCCCAGCTGACCGTCTTAAGAGTACTCTTATGAGAGCTCTTGAGCCATAGGTGCTCAGTAAAGCCACACCCAGATTCCTGACCCCAGGAACTGCGAGATGACAAATGTTTGTTGTCCCCTCTCACTCCTGGTTTACTAAGAATTTTCACCGTAAAAAAAAAAAAAAAAAAGAATTTTCATTGTGAATTGGCACTGAATATTGTTAAATACTTTCTTGGAACCAGTTGGGATGATTGGATGGTTTTTATTCTTTATTCTGTTAATATGGTGCATTACATTGCTTTTCAAATAAGCCCCACATGCTTGTAATATATTATCCTAATTACATCTTATTGGATTCAATTGGTTAATATTTCCTTTAGGATTTTTCTATCTATGTTTGTGGGAGATGTTGGTCTGCACTATTCTTTTTACTATTGAAGTCTAATTCACATACCATTAAATTCACTATTTCAACATTGATGTACAATTCAGTGGATTTTCGTATATTCACAAGGTGTGCAAACATCAATACATCTAATTCCACAATATTTTTATAAGCCCAAAAAGAAATCCTGAACTCCCCATTCAGCTCTTATCCAAGCCCCTGGTAACCATTAATCAACTTCTGTCTCTGTGGACTTTCTTCTTCTGGACACTTCATATAAATGAAATCATATAGTCAGTGGCCTTTTGTGTCTGGCTTCTTTTATTTAGCATGCCATTCTTGAGATTCATTCATGTTGCACCATATGTCAGTACTTCATTCCTACGGCTGAATAACATTCCATGGTATGTATCCACCACATTTTGTTTATCCTTGGTCATTTGTCGACATTTGGATTGTCGTCACTGTTTGGCTGTTAGGAAAATTGCTGTGAACATGTGAACGAGTTTTGATGTGGACATATATTTTCAATGCTCCTGGAGAGATATCTGAGAGGAAAATTTCTGGGTCAACTGGGTAGGTCTATGTTTAAGTTTTTAAAGAACTACCAAACACTTTCCACAGTTTCCCAACATTTTAATTCCCATCAGCAATGTATAAGGGTTCCAATTTTTCCATATCCTCACTAACACTTGCTATTACCATCGTCTTGATTATAGCCATCCTCATGGGCATATAGTGTTGCCTTATTGTGTGTGTGTGTGTGTGTGTGTGTGTGTGTGTGTGTGTGTGTATTTATTTGAGAGAGTGAGGGGGAGGGCCTGATGCAGGGCTCAATCTCACCACCCTAAGATCACAACTTGAACCCAAAACAGAGTCAGATGCTTACCTGACTGAGCCAACCAGGTGTCCCCTCATTGTGGTTTTGATTTGCATTTTTCTTTCTTTCTTTAAAGATTTTATTTATTTATTCTTGTCAGAGAGAGGCAGAGACACAGGGAGAGGGAGAAGCAGGATCCATGCAGGGAGCCCGACGTGGGATTTGATCCTGGGACTCCAGGATCAGGCTCTGGGCCAAAGGCAGGTGCTAAACCGCTGAGCCGCCCAGGCTGCCCTGATTTGCATTTTTCCAATGGATAATGATGTTGAGCATCCTTTCATGTACTTATTGCCATTTGAATATCTTCTTTGGAGAACTGTCTACTCAGCTCCATTGTCCATTTTTTAAAAGTTTGGGTTATCTTTTCATTATTGTGGTATAATAGTTCTTTATAGATTCTAGATACGTCTTTTATCAGATACATTATTTGTAAAAATTTCCTCACATTGTGTGCATTTTATTTTCACTTTCTTGTTGATTTTCTTTGAGGGATAGATGTATTTAATTTTGATGATGCCTAGCTTATTTTTAAAATTTTGTTTCTGTTCAGTCATAGCTAAGAGACCAGTACCTTATCCAAAGTTTTTTTCCTAAGGACTTTATAGGTTTTGCTCTTACATTTAGGTCTTTGATGCATTTCTTTTTTTCCTTTTTATTTATTTGAGAGAGAATGAGAGAGAGAGAGCATGAGTGGGGGGAGGAGCAGAGGCAGAAGGAGAAGCAGATTCCCCATCAAGCAGGGAAGCAGGGAGCCTGATGGGGCTTGATCCTAGGACCCTGGCATTATGATCTAAGCCAAAGATGCTTAACCAGGTGAGCCACCCATGTGTCCCCTTTAATGTATTTCAAGTTAATTTTTAAATAGAGTGTAAAGGGATCCCTGGGTGGCACAGCGGTTTGGCGCCTGCCTTTGGCCCAGGGCGCGATCCTGGAGACCTGGGATCAAATCCCACGTGGGGCTCCCGGTGCATGGAGCCTGCTTCTCCCTCTGCCTGTGTCTCTGCCTCTCTCTCTCTCTGTGTGTGACTATCATAAATAAATAAAGAAAAAAATAAAAAAAATAGAGTGTAAAGAATCCAAAGTCATCTTATGCCTGTAGATACCCTATTTTCCTAGCATCATTTGTTGAAAAGACTACTCTTTCTTGCATTGACTTAACACCTCTTGTCAAAATTCAGTTGGCTGGGGCCTCTGGGTGGCTCAGTTGGTTGAGGGTCCAACTCTTGATTTCAGCTTAGGTCATGATCTCACAGTTGTGAGATGGAGCCCTGTTTAGGGCTCTGTGCTCAGCAGGGAGTCTGCTTCAGATTCTCTCTCTCTCTCCCCCCTCTCCCTCTTCTCCTCCCCCCCAACCCCCTGCTCACACAGACTCTCTCTCAAATACATTTTTTTAAAAAATCAATTGGCCATAGAGAGATGAGTTTTGTTTTTATGGAATCTCAGTTCTATTTAATTAGTGTATAGGTCTATCCTTCTGCTAGCACCACAGTTTCTTAATTACTGTAGCTTTGTAGTAAGTTTTAAAATTGGAAAGCGGGAGTCTTCCAACTTTATTATCCCTGTTCAGGATTGTTTTGGCTCTTTTCAGTTTCTTGAATTTTTATATGAATTTTAAGATTAGCTTGTCAATTTCTGCAAAAAGGCACCTGGAATTTTTATAGGGATGTCTTCAATCTGTAGATTAACTTAGAGTGTTGCTGTTTTAACAATATCAAGTCTGCTGACTCATAAACGTGGGATGACTTTCAATTTATTTAGCTGTTCTTTAATTTCATTCAACAATGTTTTGAGTTTCTGGTTTTCTTGCATAGACTTTGTTTTTTTGTGTGTGTGTGTGTGTGAGGGTAATGCTGGCTTCATAGTATTAGTTGAAACTGTTCCCTCCTTTTCTAAGTTCTGAAATACTAGTATAGGATTGGTATTCTTTTCCTTATGTGCTTGTTTTAAATCACCTTTAAAGCCATCCAGTCCTGAGGTTTGGGGGATATTTTAAATTTTGAATTCAGTATATTTAAAGGATAAAAAGAACTGTGTATGAAAATAGTCAGGTTTACAGTGGGTTAAGTTAGGAAATAAAATAATACAGAGCTTTTCAGATTTTTTGTTTCTTTTTGAGTCATTTCTGGCAGTTAGCATCTTTCAAGAAACTTCTCCATTTCCTTTTAATTGCCAAATTTATTGGCCGAGAGTTATTTATAGAATTCTCTTTTTACCATTTTAATGTTTCCAGGATCTATAGTGATGTCTTTGTTTTTATTCCTGGAGTAATTTGTATCTTTTCTCCTTTTCTTTAAAAATCTAACTAAGGGGATCCCTGGGTGGCGCAGCGGTTTGGCGCCTGCCTTTGGCCCAGGGCGCGATCCTGGAGACCCGGGATCGAATCCCATGTCGGGCTCCCGGTGCATGGAGCCTGCTTCTCCCTCTGCCTGTGTCTCTGCCTCTCTCTCTCTCTCTCTCTCTCTCTCTCTGTGACTATCATAAAAAAAAAAAAAAAAAAATCTAAGTTGGGATCCCTGGGTGGCACAGCGGTTTAGCGCCTGCCTTTGGCCCAGGGCGCGATCCTGGAGACCCGGGATCGAATCCCACATCGGGCTCCCGGTGCATGGAGCCTGCTTCTCCCTCTGCCTGTGTCTCTGCCTCTCTCTCTCTCTCTGTGACTATCATAAATTTAAAAAAAAAATCTTTAAAAAAAAATCTAACTAAGTTAACTTTGGTATTTTTAGATTGTCTATTTATGGTTTCATTGATTTTCTGCTTTTTGTTTTCTATTTCACTAATCTTTGTTCTTACATTTATTATCTTGTTCTTTTTAATTATTTGGGTTTACTTTGCTCCTTTTTTTTTTAAGCTCCCAAAGGAAGAAACCTCCGTCTTTATTTTAGACCATTCTTCTTTTCTAATATTAGCATTTAAAGCGATAAATTTCCCTTTAAAGCATGCAGCATTACACAAATTTAGATATGATGTGATTTTATTTTGATTAAATTCAAAATATTTTCTAGCTTCATGTATTTTAACTTATGTTATTTGGTGCATCCATATTTAGGATTATGTCTTTCAATAAATTGATCCCTTTAGGAGCACCTGGGTAGCTCAGTCAGTTAAGTGTCTGACTCTTGATTTAGGCTCAGGTCGTTTTCTCAGGTTCTTGGGAATGAGCGCAGTGTCCCTCTCCTTTTGCTCCTCCTTCCTGCTTTCCACTCACTATCTCTCTCTCTCTCAAATAAATAAAGTCTTAAAAAATAATAAATATACCCCCCCTTATCATTATGAAATATCTTTTTATGTGACATTATTCCTCAACCTAGATTTTACTTTGTTTCTTATTAATAAAGTCACTTCAATTTCCTCAAGATTACAGTCTGTGTGATATATCTTTATATGTATTTTACTTTTAATATTTGTGTCTTATTTCAAAGTGGCTTGTACAGAATATATAATTGTGCTTTGTTATTTTATCTAGGTTGAGACTCCGCCCTTTGTTGTACTTTTTAGAATTAAAATTTTATTTTGTAATTA
This sequence comes from Canis lupus dingo, assembly GCF_003254725.2. Taxonomy (NCBI): domain Eukaryota; kingdom Metazoa; phylum Chordata; class Mammalia; order Carnivora; family Canidae; genus Canis; species Canis lupus. The sequence continues at coordinate 22,660,115 of NC_064253.1, forward strand.
AATGTAATCATGGATATGATTGGATTGAAGTGTACCATCCTGCTGTTTTTCTCTTTGTTTCTGTTTTTATATATTTTTAAAAGTATTTTCTCCTGCCTTTCTAGAGTAAGTGAGTTTTTTAATGATTGCATGTTAATTCTACTCATGGCTTCTTAGATTCACCTTCATTTTACTGTGTTTTGTTTTTCATTTTTATTTTTAGTGGTTGCTTTAAGTTTTAAAATGTGCATCTTAAAAAAATAAAATGTGGGGATCCCTGGGTGGCGCAGCGGTTTAGCGCCTGCCTTTGGCCCAGGGCGCGATCCTGGAGACCCGGGATCGAATCCCACATCGGGCTCCTGGTGCATGGAGCCTGCTCCTCCCTCTGCCTGTGTCTCTGCCTCTCTCTCTCTCTCTCTCTCTCTCTGTGTGACTATCATAAATAAATAAAAATTAAAAAAATAAATAAAATGTGCATCTTTTATTCAATATTTTCAATATTTTATTCTGGTGTCACATTCTATCTTTAAATAATTTTATGCCACTTCATTTATAACATGAGAACTTTACTATAGTACAGTTCTATTTACTCCTCCTTATCCCTTGTGTGATTTTAAAGTTTAATTTTACTTCTACGTAGGTCATAATACCATATCTATCTATCTATCTATCTATCTATCTATCTATCTATCTATCTATGTTTGCATTAGATAGTTAAATATCTCTTTTTTTTTTTAGATAGTTAAATATCTCTTAAAGGAAATTTTGAAACTTTCTATTTTGTAATAATTTGAAATGTACAGAAAAGTTGTAAAATCCCTAGAGTTCCTATATATTCTTCACCTGGCTTCCCCTAATGTGAACTAGCATGTTGTATAACTGTAGTACACTTATTAAAAGTAAGAAACTAATATTGATACAAAATGTTAACTAGACATTATTCAGATTTCACCACGTTTATACAGATGTCATTTTTCTGTCCTAGGAGCCTGTCCAAGTTCCTTCCTTGCAGTTGATTGTCACCCTCTTCTTAATCTCCATCAACCTGTGACAATTCCTCATCTTTATTTATCTTCGATATTCTTGATAATTTTGAAGCAACTTTTATGGAATATCCCTCAGTCTAATGTTTTCTACTGATTAGGTTGAGGTGGTGGCATTTTTGGCAAAGATACCCAGAAGTGGAGTGCCCTTCTCCATGATCTTAACAGGGGGCGTATGATATATCTTGTTATTACTGGTGGGGTTAGAAGCACCTGGGTGACTCAATTGGTTGTCTGCCTTTGGCTCAGGCCATGAACTCAGGGTCCTGGCATCAAGCCCCACATCAGGCTCCCTACTCAGTGGGGAATCTGCTTCTCTCTTTCCTTCTCCCTGCCACTCCCCCTGCTAGTACTCTCTATCTCTGTCAAATAAATAAAAACATTAAAATTAAAAAAAAATGTTACTGATGGGATTACCATTGATCGGGCAATGTTTTCCAGAAGTATCTACTGAAAGTTACTGTTTTTCTTTTTTCTTAATTTAAATTCAATTAGCTAGCATAGAGTATAACATTAGCTTTAGATGTAATGTTCAGTAATTTATCAGTTGCATATAGCACCCAGTGCTCATGTGGAAAGACCTGAAAAGTTACTATTTTCTATATATAAATATCTTGGAAGAAATACTTTGATACTACACAAATATCCTATTTCTCCTCAAACTTTCTATCACTAATTTTAGCAGCCAACAGTGGATCTTGTTTGCAACAATTGCTGTGATGTGTTTTTTTTTTTTCTGTGATGTTCTAATGGTGATTTTCTATTTCCCTTATCCATTCTGTCTGTATTAATTGGAATTCTTCTGTAAGGAAGAGCAGCCCCTTCCCACTCCCTCTCCCCACCCTCTTTCTTTTTTTCCTCTCAATATTGACCCAGGCATACTTATTTTATGCTATAGGTTACTCTCTCATGCATCCTGTTGCTCATATTACTCCAGCTTTGGGTATTGGGAGTTCCTTGAAATTGGTTCCTGAACTTTTCATATGTCCTCATCTTTTTTTGAGCACTTCTGTACCTTCTGGTACCCATGGTGCTCTCAGATCCTCTTGCATTTTTCTGTCCCAGCTTTGGCCTTAAGCAGTGTATCTAAGGAATCCTGGTTGTAGTGGTGGTGGCTTTTGTTTTGCTTTTGTTTTCTAATTGAGGGATGCTACTTAGAAGCTGAGATCTAGGTAGTAAATATACCCATTGTTACTGGAATGTCATTGTTTCTAGGTTCTACTGGTGCATCAACTTGGAGATATATATGAGTGTGTATATAATATATATATATACACTAATCCATGCATGCATTCATTTATTTTTGCTTTTGTAACTGTCTCAATATATTTTAAAAACTACAATTCTATTTATCCCCTCTTATCCCTTGTGCAATTTTAAAATTTAAACTTATTTCTACATAGGTCATAATACCATATATATATATATATATATATATATATATATATATATATGCATGTGTATATTTTTGCATTAGATAGTTAAATATCTCTTAAAGGAAATTTTGGGTTTTTAAAAAATATTTTATTTATTCATGAAAGACAGAGAGAGGCAGAGACTCAGAGGGAGAAGAAGCAGGCTTGTGGGACTTGATCCCAGGACTAGAGTTCTCGAGTCTACTTTATCTGATATTAATATAGCCGCTCTGGTTTTCTTTTGATTGGTGTTTATATTAAGTCTTTTTTCATCCTTTTACTTTTAACCTGTGCATGTTTTCACATTTGAAGTAGATTTCTTGACTATAGCATATAGTGGACTATTTCTAAAAATCCAATCTCATAATCTGTATTTTAATTGATGTATTTAGGTCATTACAGTCAATGTAATTATAAATATTTACACACAGGTCAACCATTTTATTGTTTTTCGATTTGTGTCCCCTCTTGGTTCCTTTATATCTTGTTTCCTGCCTTTTTGGGATTAACTGAATATATTTTAATATCCTAGTTTCATTCATCTGTTGGCTTTTTGACTACATATTTTCAGGTGTATTTTTTTAGTGATCACTCTAGCGTTTATACAATACAAACCTAAATTTTTAATCTATTTAGAGTTCTTGTTTTACTGTTTCAAGAAAAATGGAAAAGCCTTAAAACCATAAAGATACCCATTATGTTTATGTTATAGTTATTATAGGTATTTTATGTTTTAGTTATTATAACATAAACACTTTATGTTATAGCTATTATAGGTATTATATAAAGGTACATTGGGTCCCTCTTTCAAGGTTCTGCCAATTAGCATTTTTTTCTTTCAACAGTCATGTGTGTTTTTAAAAACTTAAAAGGAAAAAAAATAGTCTCATATATTTACCCTTCCTGCTTCTCTTCCTTCATTCCTGAATATCCAGGTTTCCTTCTGGGATCATTGTCCTTCAGTCCGGGAAACCTCCTTTAGCATTTATTTTGGCACCAGTCTACTGGCGACGCATTCTCTTAGATTCCTTCATTTGAGAATGTCATTATTTTGCTTTCATTTCGGAAGGAGATTTTCACTAGATATGGTTGGTCTTCCTTTTCTTTCAGCGCTTGAATGATGTTGTTTCACTGTCCTCTGGCCCCCATTGTTCTGATATAAATCTGTAGTATTTCAAATGATTGTTCCCCTATACACATAATGTGTTGTTTTCTCTAGCTGCTTTCGAGATTTTTGCTTTATCTTTGGGGTCTTTGCAGGTTGATTTTGATGTGTTTTGGGTATGCTGTTCTTTTACAATGGTTAGGATTACAGGTGTACCTTATTTTATCGTGCTGTCCTGTATTACATTTTGCAGACACTGCACAATTTTTACGGATTGAAAGTTTGTGGCAACCCTGCCCTGAGCAAGTCTGTTGGTACCATTTTTGCAACAGCGTTTGCTCACTTTGGGTCTCTGAGTCACATTTTGGTAATGTTCACAATGTTTCACAATAGACTTTTTCACTATTATATTTGTAATGGTGATCTGTGATCATTGATCTTTGATGTCACTATTGTAATTGTGTGGGGGTGCCCCAAACTGAGCCCATATTAGACAGTTAGTTTAATTGATAAATGTGTGTGTTCTAACTGCTCCAGGCACTGGTTTTCCTCTATCTCTGTGTCCTTGAGTATGGGCTGTGGATAAGAGTGTCCATCATAGTAGCTGGTTTACACCCAGGAACTGTTATGCTGGGCATTTTGACAGGCTAATTCAGTGGTGTCATTCAGAAGCATGACATGCTCACTTGGCTGTTTGGACACAGAAACACTTTGATATGGTCTAAAGAAAAACATTTTAAAATAAAATTAGAGCTTAGAGTGTTTATAACCTAATGAGGTGAACAATAGATGTCCTTGACTTTACCCCCCATTGCCAGAGTATGAGCGTGTGAAATGGAGGAGACTCTGGGTTGAGGTGGGGTTGAGAAAAGTGTGATTGCATCTTTTAAAACTTTTTATTACTTGGTGATAAGGCAGACATTAAGACTTGGCCAAATTCTTTTTGGATAACACATGAAAATACCCCATAGCTTTATGAATGATCACTGTTCACTGGGCATCCAAAGGGCAGGCCTGGGAGTCCAGGCATGAGTGGGAAGCAAGACCAGAGTAGTCCCTGACCCACCAGAATGGAGGGCTCCAGATCCTCACAGAACTTGCTTGACCCCTCTTGCCCCATCCCTCCTTGTGCCACAATCTCTGCTGCCTCTCACCTTGTGGGCTTGCCCATGAGAGAACTCATGGCATGGTGTGGTATGTGGTCACAGACACTGTGCTTTTCCTTAAAATTACTTTTTTGGTGTCTCAAGGTTTTGATTGCTCATTTTTGGCTTTTCTTGGGGCATTTGCTGCATTGGTAAAATCAGAAGCTCAGATCGGAAGGCTGTCTTAAATCCCAGCTTTATTAGCAGAAGATGTTATCTATGGAAAACATGAGCTTTCACGTCAGGCCAACAGGGGTTTAGCCTACCTCCTACCACTTAATTGAGAGGTGAACGTCTCTGAATCTTGGTGCTATGGACTGAATCATGTCCCCAAATTCATACATTTGGGCCCTAACCCCCAGTGTAATTGTTCTTGAAGGTAGGGCCTTAAAGAAGTAATTAGGTTTCAATGTGGTCCTGAGGGTGGGGTCCTCATGATGGGATCAGTGCCTTCTATGAAAAGACACCAGAGAGCTTGATCATGTACTCACCCACCACCCCTGTCCTCCACCCTGCCGTGTGAGGACATGATGAAAAGGCAGTTTGCAAGCCAGGGCATGACAGTGCCAAGACCCAATCTTGGACTTTCTGAACATTAGACCTGTGAGAAATTCAACTGTTTGTTTAATTCCACGAGGCTACTGCATTTTATGGCATCCTGAGCAGACTAAGATGCTTGCTTTCCTCTCCTATAAAACACAGGTTATGATACTGACTTTACAGGCTTTAAAGAATTTGTACTGATTTTATATCACTGACTAGTAATCCTCATATTACCAGGCATTTCCTTCATTAATATCATTACAATCATCATCATGATAATTATAAATAACAATAATTTCATTTTAGGAAATGAGATGTTCCACTGAAATGAATTATCAGAATTAACACAGGTTTATTTCTTAGGTGACAAATTCTAAACCAAATGTATTTCTGTAATAAACCATGTATATTGCATACTTTCCTGCCTTCTTAAACAGTACCATAAAGAGAGTACCTCATAGTGTGTAACACTGGTAAGGGTATGGTTTTATGAATTTGTTTCATGGATTTGTATCCGGGATGTTGAGCATTTTTCATGTGCTTATTTGCCATCTGTATATCTTCTTTGGTGAGGTGTCCTGGTCTTTTACACGTTTTTATTAGGTTGTTTTCTTATTGTTGAGTTTTAAGAATTATCCCAGTCTGTGGGCTTTCTTTTTATTTTTCTATGTCTTTGGCAGAGCAGAACTTTTAAATTTTATTAAAGTTTAACCTGTCAAATTTTCCTTTCATGGATATACTTTTGGTATTGCATCTAAAGACTCATTGCTCTATACCAGTAAAAGTAATTGAATTTGTTTTTAAAAACCTACAACACAAGGAAAACTCCAGGCCCAGGTGGTTTCACTGGTGATTTCTATCAAAGCCTTAAAGAATAAATAATAGGAATTTGATACTAACTCCTTCAGAAAATACAAGAAGCAGAAATACTTGACAATTTGTTTCTGAGGACAACATGACCTTGATAACAAAACATGATAAAGAAGTAAACTATCAATCGATATCTTTCTTTTTTTTTCTAATTTTAAATTCAATTTGCCAAAATATAGTATAACAAAATATAGCTCATCTCATCATGTGCCCTCCTCAGTGCCTGTCACCCAGTTACCCTATCACCACACCCATCTCCCCTTCTACAGCCCTTTGTTTCCCAGAGTTAGGAGTCTCTCATGGTTTGCAGATCAATACCTTTCTTGAACAGGAGGACACATGAGATATATTATAGAGACAAAAATCCTTCATGTAACTGTATCAAAACAAATCTAGCAATACAAAAAAGTACATCCTGACTAAACAGTGTTTATTCTAGGAATGCAAAGTTGATTTAATATTTGAAAATCAGTCATTATAACCCACATTATCAGAGTAAAGGAGGAAAACCATGTGATTATCTTAAAGACATAGGAAAAGCATTTGAGAAAATTCAATAGCCATAATAATAATAAAAGTGCAGTGAATTAGGAAGAGAAGGAAACCTTCAATCCAATAAAAGACATTTACCAAAAACCTACAATTTATTTCAGGTCTGCTGCTGAAACATTACATACTTTCTTCCTAAGATTAAAAATAAGATAGCCTTTTCCACTCTGGTCACTTCCCATCAGCATTGGAAAGCACTGGAAATCCTAACCAGGGCCGAAAGTGAAGTAAAAGAAATGAGGCATACAGATAGGGATGCAATAATTAAAATAATTTTCACTTTTGGGTAATATGATCATATATTTAGAAAAATCCTAAGGAACCTATTGAAAAAGCATTTAGAATTGAAACATAAATTTAGCAAATTCAGAGGATACAGTGTCTTTTTTTTGCAAATGGATTGTAATCCATATTTTTCTATATACTAGGAGCAAACAATTAGAAAATGAACTTCAAGAGAGAATTCTACTTGTATTAGTTATAAAAACCCATAAAAAATGTAAGGGGAAATTTAATGGAATGTTTGCAAGACCTCTACACTGAAAACCACAAAACATTACTGAGGATATTAAAAGAGACTTAAATAAATTGAGAGAGGTGCCATGTTCATGGATTGGAACACTCAATATAGTTAAGATGTCAGTCCTCCCCCAATTAGTGCAATTCAAATCTGTCATGGTGAATTTTTTTTGTAGAAATTAACAACTTGATTCTAAAATTCCTATGGAAACGCAAAGTCCCTAGAATATCCAAAGTAATCGTGAACAAGAAAAACAGATTTGGAGAATTTAAACTACCTGATTTCAAAACTTACTCTAAAAATACCACAATTTCTGGTATGAAGATTAAAAGACAAGTAGTAAAATCAATTATATCTATAAAAAGTGAAGCAATACACGAAATTTAAAAATGTAAAATATGGTGTTACATACCTAAAATATGGAGGGTGAAGTAAAAATGTAGTGCTTTTAGAATATGTTAGAACTTAACCATTAGCTTTATAAAGACAGCTATTTATGTAGGGTGTTATATATGAATCTCATGGTAACCTCAAACAAAAAAACTTACATACACAAAAAATAAAGAGAAAGGAACCCACACTTAACAGTAGAGAAAGTTATCAAATCACAAGGGAAGAGAGCAAGAGAAAAAGAAAGGAACAGAGACAAACTACAAAACAACCAGAAAACAAGGAACAGATGGCAATAAGTAAATACTTATCAATAGCTATGTTAAATGTAAATGGACTAAATGTTCCAACTGGAAGACAGGGTGACTGAATGAATGAAAACCAAAGCAAAATCCATCTTTGTGCTACCTATAAGAGACTCATTTCAGACCTAAAGGCACATATAGGCTGAGAAGGGGCTGAGAAGGGATGGAAAAAGATATTCCAGACAAATGGAAGCACTAGAAAAGCTGGGAGAGCAGTACTTACATCAGAAAAAAAGTAGAATTTATTTATTATACTTTATTTTATTCTTTAAAAAAAAGATTTTATTTACTTATTCATGAGAGACAGGCAGAAACAAAGGCAGAGGGAGAAGCAGGCTCCCTATAGGGAGCCTGATGCAGGACTCGATCCTAGTACCCTCAGGGATCAATCACTGAGCCACCTAGGTGTCCTATTTTATTCATTTACGTGTTCTCCATGCTGGGCAGTGAGGGACTTGAACTCATGTCCTTAAGACATGAGCAGAGATCAAGAGCTGGATACCTAACTGACTGAGCCACCCGGGCACTCCTAGAAAAAATAGACCTTTATTATTATTATTATTCATGAGAGACAGAGAGAGAGAGAGAGAGGCAGAGACACAGGCAGAGGGAGAAACAGGCTCCATGCAGGGAGCCCGATGCCGGACCCGATCCCAGGACTCCAGGATCACGCCCCGGGCCAAAGGCAGATGCCAAACCACTGAGCCACCCAGGGATCCCCTAGAAAAAATAGACTTTAAAACAAAGACTGGATCAAGAGAAAAGGAAGGACATTACATAATGATAAAGGGATCAATCCAATAAGAGGATACAATAATTGTAAATATCTGTGTGCCCAACATCGGAGCACCTAAATACATAATGCCGGTATTAACAGACGTAAAGGGAAAATGGACAGTAATGCAATAATAGTAGGGGACTTTAACCCCCCACTTACATCAGTGGATGGATAATCTGGGCAGAAAACCAAAAAGGAAACATTGTCTTTGAATGACACATTAGACCAGATGGACTTAACAAACATACAGAACATTCCATCCAAGTACAGCAGAATAAGCATTCTTTCTAAAGACACATGCAACATCTCTAGGATGAATCACATGATAGGAGACAAAAGTCTCAATAAATATAAGAAGATTGAAATCATATCAGGTATCTTTTCCAAGCACAGCAGTGTGAAACTACAATTCACTTACAAGGAAAAAATTGGGGGGGAAAAAAAGACAAAAATGCATGGAAGCTAAACAGCATGCCACCCAACAACTAATTGGGTTATCAAGGAAAAAAATACCTAGAGACAAATGAAAATGGAAACAGAATGGTTCAAAATCTTGGGGACGCAGCAAAAGTAATTCTAGGAGGGAAGCTTATAGCAATATAGACCTGCCTCAAGAAACAAGAAAAATCTCAGACATCTAACCTTATCCCTTTTAGATCTAGAAAAAGAACAGAATTCAGAGTTAGTAGATGGGAGGAAATAAATTAGAGACTTAAAAGATTGATGAAACTGAGAGCTGGTCCTACGCTCATCCTGGTGAGCACTGAGTAATATATGGGATTGTTGAATCACTATGTTGTATGCCTGAAACTAATATAACATTGTATGTCAACTACAATTCAATTAAAAAAAGAGAAGATACTGTAGTTTAAGAATTTCTGAAATAGCATTTTCTTGTCCCTGAGGAATCCAGTGGCATGTTCTTGTATTCAAGTCAGTGTGTAATATCCATCCAGTAAAGATTATCATAGATTTTGCTGTCATTCCCACTAAAATGTCTGAAGCATTGCATTAATCTTCTGAGGAGACATCAGATGAACCATGAGTGGTCCTAAAACAAAGAGCTGGTTCTTTACAAGTAGAAACAAAATTGATAAACCTTTAGCCAGACTAGACCACTAGAAAAAAGTGGACTGGAATAAATAAAATCATAAATGAAGGAAAACATATTACAACCAACGCTACAGAAATACAAAGGATTGTAAGTGCTACAAAAGAGTATATGCCAACAAATTGGACAACATGGAAGAAATGGATAAATTTCTGGAAGCATACCATCTGCCAAGACTGACTCGGGAAGAAAGAGAAGATCTCAGCAGACCAATCACTAGTGATGAAATTGAATCACAGATAAAAAAAATAACAACAACAACAACAACAAAAAAAAAACCACTCAGCAAACGAAAGTCCAGGACCAGATGGCTTCACGGGTGAATTCTACCAAACATTTAGAGAAAAGCTAATACCGATCTTTCTCAAACTATTGCAAATAATAGAAGAGGAAGGAATGCAAATCAGTGGTGGCTGAGTATTCATGTTCAGGGGAGAGGCCCCTACAGCACAGTGACTCAGTGGGGGATAGAATTTTGGTGATGGACACGTTCTGTTTCTTGATTGTGGTTGCAATTATAGGACTATATGTAATCACCAGAGTTAATCAAACTGTATCCTTAACATAGATGAGCATTATGGACTGTGATTTATACCTCAGTAAATCTGCAGAAAGCTGACATTTCCAAGTGCTAGCAAGGATGAAGATTAACTTTAACTCTCACATATTGCTGAAGTGTAGAATTGAATGGCTTCTCTGGGAAACAGGTTGGCAGTTTCTTTTAAACTCACATTGCCATTTAACTGTCTTCCATTCCTAGGTATTTATTCCAGGGAAATGAAAACATATGTCCATCACAAGCCTTTTATATGAATATTAAAGGCAGTTTCATTCATAAAAGCCCCCCACACTAGAAAGAACTCAAATGCTCATCAGCCATGAATAGATAAACAAATTGTGGTACATTCATACAATGATATAGTGAAATACTGCTCCACAATAAGAAACAAGTTGCTGATATACAGGCTGTCCTGGAGGAGTCTCAAACACAGTATGCTGAGCCCACAGAGAAGCACATCTTCCATGATTCCATCCCCATGAAATTTTACAACAAGCAAAACTGTGGTGATAGAAGCCACATGCATCATTGGCTGGAGGTGAAGAGAATTGAGTGAAGAAAGTATAAGGAGATTTTAGGGGGTCATGGCGATATTTGAGATATTGACTTGTGCTGAACACATGTGCGTGTGTGAAAATTCAGCAAAGTACACAAAATGGATGCATTTACTTCATATGAATTGTGTTTCACCAAAGTTAGAAAAAAAAGATGCTGACAAGACCTATAGCCCATGGGAAGTCTCACTGGGTTCCTCAAATTGTAGCCTAATTTGGATATTCTGATTACGATCCGGCAGCCTGATCTAAGATATTCTTAGTTAAAAACAGAAGAAAAAACTAAAAGTTTTTTTTGTTTTGTTTTGTTTTTTAAGGAAAGGGTAATTGGGAAGGTAAAGTCACGCTCTTTAGGACTTTCCTTGCTACCATTTAAGTCCACATCATGCTTTTTGCTAAGACAAGGTTGTCCTTTCGATTTCTGGAAATATGACCAGGGGCTGGCTTTTCCAAGAGGGCTGCTAAGTCCCTTGTTTATCTGTTCATATCTATTGCACACACAAGAAACTTGAGGCTATTTAGATAATTTCCATGGGGAAAAAACCTTGTTATTTCAACTACCTAGTGACAGTCATTTAAAATATTTATTTTATCTAGATAATTGATCCACTGGCCCACTTTAGGGGAGGCGTAGATCTGCACAGCTCAATGCTTCTTGAGCATCCTGTTTAATTTCACCCCCGCCAGGGGCGCCTCGGGTGGCCGCCGTCACCTCCACCCTTCACCTTCACCTGTGGCTCAAGGTCCCTGTGGGTGAGCAGTGCTTATAAATTGGGAAACAGGATTCAAGCTTGGGACCTTACTGATGCCCAAGACCTTGATCCTTCTGCAATACCTCGCTATGGAAAAGAAACAACGATGATCCAAAGCCGGCCAAAGAAATAGTCCCCCTTTTATTCTATCTAAAATGCCATCTTGCTTCATTTGCCACCCCCCCTCCCCACCCCCCACCTCCACGTGTAGCATGCTACACGTGTCTGTGGCTGAGGATCATGGCAAGGGACAGGCCCCTGCCACATTGCCATCCTGCAGCAGCCAGCATGATCTGTCTCTGAAGTCCTGGAGAGTCTGGCCCAGTCTGGTCCCTGCCCACTCCCATTTTTGTAGAATGTGTGCCTCCCAACCTCTCAGCCCACCTGGAAGATCCCTCAATTTTCTTGTGAAAAGACCAACCGAAAGTTCTCAGGATTTCGAGAGCTTGTGTTACCCCCTCCTCTACCAAGCCCATTTTACACTGGATTGAATTTCTCCTCTTTATGCAGGAATTCAGCCCTGTGCACAAGAATACCACCAGAGTCATAAATATTAAGAACAAATTTTTCTTTCATTTTTTTTTCTCCTGCTGCCCCAGCCATGGTCCAGGCAGCAGAACCGGGTAGGTGTGTGATTCTGCATGGATCACATCAGTTCTGTGGCCTTTGTGGGCAGGGCATGCTGGACTGGGTGGCACTTGCATTGCCGAGGCAGGAGAAATGCTTTTGTGCGTGTTTGGAGACTGGGGGGAAGGTTCATGGCCAGGTCAGTGCGCCAGCATTCTTTTCTCGGCCACAGCAGCCACGATGGGCCCCAACGGGAGAAGCCTGGGCAGGGGGGCACGGGTCTTGGGAAGCAAAGCTACAGCTGCTGTGTTTGGTTTCCCTTTGGTCCCAGGGATTTAGATAAAAGGGCTGCTTTTATTGATTGGGGAGACTGGGGGAGGGAGGAGGCCCTAGAAGTCAGCCTTTGCCCTTTTGTTTTTCTAAGCAAACATTTATTGAGCATTTACTGTGTGCCGGGCATCATGCTAAATGCTTTTCATGCGTTATCAGTTTGAACACACATGACATCCTGCTGCTGGAGTCTTCTTTTGACTGAGGTGGAGACTGCAGCTCAGAAAGGTTAAGTACCTGGCCCAAGGTCACACAGCTTATAAATGGGAGACCAGTGTGGGCCCTGGAGCCCTCTGTCACCTGGACTATTACAGTGGTCTCCTTTCTGCTCTCCCCTCACCAGTCGACCTGCTACTGTGTCACCAGAGTGGTCTTTCTGGGACTCAACCCCACTCTGCAATCATCAGTGGTTTGACTTTATGTAGGTGCAAATTCACACTGTGATGTGAGCTCCACTTACCCTCCCACCAGGAGTCCAGCATGAGATGGGTCCTTCCCATCCTAGGCTTCTGTCCCTTGTACCTAGCCATCCAAGAACACCTGAGTCCAGCCCTCCCGCCTGGCTCTCAGAAGCCCCTCCTCTACGGGCACTTCCTCCCCACCGACTGCAGCTCCTCTGTCAGCCCCTTTGGGTCCCTGGTATGTGTGGCCTGGGGTGAGATGGGGTTCCGGAGGGTAGAAGGTGTATGTCTTTCTGCCCTACTCCCTGCACAGGGACTGGCATGTAGTGAGTGTCCTGCTCATGCTTCTCACGTGAACTTGTGTGGGAGGACTTAATTTTTGTCTCTCTGTCCTCAGCACCCACAGTAGTTCATGGTCTCAGGGCTCTTTCAGATCCCTTCCCCAGCGGGCATGGGCCCCATCCCTGCCTAGTTATAAAGGTACAAGAAGAAATTGACCAGTAATAGGAGATGAAGTTGCTGCCTCCGGATGGGCAAGTTGTCTGAGGCAGGCAGAAAAAGATGATGATCCAAGGGCCGACCATCCAGAAGGTAGAATGGGGCTGGACCCACATGCTGAGGGTCTGGCTGGCTCTGGACAGACATGGGAGGTGCTGGGATAAAATATGGGGATGGCCAGGGGTGGACCTCAGTCTCACACAGGGGCCCAATGAGAGGGCAGATAAGGGGCCTCTGGAAGCGCAGGTGTTACCTGGTGAACAGGAAACCAGAGGGGCAAGGGATTATCCAATTTAAGATCACAGAGACAGAACCTCATAGAGACAGATGCCATTTGCTGAAATGAATTAGGACCCCAGCTGGGTATTTGAGTTGCAAAAAAAAAAAAGAAAAAAGAAAAAAAAGAAAGAAAGAAAGAAAGAAAGAAAGAAAGAAAGAAAAGAAAAAAAAAGAAACAAGCCCTCAAAGAGGTATTAGTGGGGGATCAGCATTACCCACTCTAGTTAATGAGCTAATAATGCTTCCTGGGAACATTTTCACTGAGTCCTAAGGGCAAGTCTCCTGGACTTTGGTTTCCTCTTCTGTGGCATGAGGCCCCCCCACAGCAGCCCTCCTGCCACACTGGTGGTGGTGTCCGAGAGACAGACTCTTCCAGCCTGTGCTGCCGACGGTGATGGAGACGCTGCCCCAGTACACGGCATTCCCGAGCCCTCAGCATCTGCGCTCACTCTGCAGGGTGGGATAGAACTTGACCGTCCTGCCTCGTTGCTTTCACATGGTAACAGTTCATTACAGGTTGCATCAATTCTGAGTCTTTTCTTTTTTAAAAGATTTTATTTATTCATGAGAGACACAGAGAGAGAGGCAGAGACACAGGCAGAGGGAGAAGAAGGCTCCATGCAGGGAGCCCGGTGCAGACTGAATCCTGGGACTCTAGGATCACATCCTGGGCCGAAGGCAGATGCTCAATCCCTGAGCCACCCAGGCGTCCCCCTTCTGAGTCTTAATAAGAGTTTCTGAGTTGGGGGGCAATTCTCTTGCCATACCTAACCTAGCATGTAGGAGGCTGGTTGATCCATCTTGTTCCTGACAACCTTTAGAGCTGGACAGGGATAGGAGGTTGACATTCTCATTTGTGAAATGGAGCTGATGTGGCTCAGGCAGGGCAGGTCACATAGGTGAGTGGCAGAGGTCGGGGACAAGTCAGGCCTGGCTTGTGTGAGCCTCATTCTGGGCTGTTCTACCATCCGTGTCCTGACCAGCTCAGCTGCCTGTCCTGTTTCCCTGGCTCTTCCAAAGCACGCTGATCACAAGACGAACCACCCAGGTGTTTCGGCATCCACCCCTCGGTGAGGGCTGGTAGATTGTGGCTGGGACAGGCCCCTTTCGTCCTGAACTGATGGCCTATGTGCAACTGGTGGCCCTGCCCTCTGTTTGGCACCCGCACTCTGGAAGGCTCCTGGTGGAGGCAGCTTACAGCAGCACGGCTTTGTTTATAGTTAGTTCCCAAGCTTGGTGGGTCAGAGGAAAACAAAAGAGAATGATGGTTTTGATGACGACACTGGCTTGCAGGTGTCTTTTGCTGCTGACAGGACACTGCCACGCCCATGGTTATGCTAGAGGGGCCCACAGGCTGACTTCTTCACTGAAGGACGCCGGAAGGTCAGCCAGTGACCAGAGCCTGTGGTTTGCAGGCCACTGCCGCGGGAGTGCCAAGGGGGCAGGACTGGAGCGTAGCTAAGAGTTCATGCCTCTGTGTCACCAGGCCCAAGTTGACTCTGGATTTTGCTACTCTTTGGTATGTGAGCCTGAGCAGGCTGCTCAGGCTCCATGTCCTGGGCTGCGAAGCAGGGGTGGTGATGCCCTCACGGGGCCTGTGGGTCACACAGAGCAGCCCCTAAGTGCTGCAGGTGGTTGTGGGGTGCTGTGATGGGCCTGCTAGAACGGAGTCCTCCCAGCCCCCTCCAGCCCCCTGGGAGGAGGCCGCCTGGCCTGCTGACCCCGCAGGACAGGTTCCTCTGCAAGGTGGGCCCTGCGCCTGCCCAGAGCCCCTTCTGCACAGGAGACACATGGAGATCCTGTTAAGGCCCTGGCGTCCATTGTTCAATCAATCAGGCTAATCTGCGCGGCCCTCGATAAGGGCAGGGATCAGGTTTCAGGGAGATTTTCCTGGGATTACTTCTAGTAGCCGCTCAGTCTAGACGGGCCTCTCAGTTACAGGCGCACAGACAAAGGCGAGGCCGGGTGTGCCCGGCCTAAGGCTGCCCGGAGCCCTGCCGTGGGCCTGTCCCTCCCTCCCAGCCCCTGCTGCCTTCCTGGGGGGCCAGGGCAGGGGAGAAACCAGCTCACTGACCTGGTTACTGGAAGTAAAGGTCCTGAGGCCCTGCGGTGTGCCCAGCCGGGCCCCACGGCACGGAGTGATACGAGGGGCTGATGTCTGTGGCGTAGTCACGTGCTGGGTACCGTGAAGGGCACAGCCACCTCTACCTTCTTCAGTGATCTTATGACCTGGTCACTCTTGTGCCCATTTTATGGATGAGGCCGCGCAGGCAAGGAAGGGAAAGCCCCAGCCAGACAGTGGTGAAGCTGGGCTGTGAACATAGGCCTGCAGTTGGGGTTTCTCTGGGAATTCGGGGCAGGGATTGGTTGGTGAGAGAAGGCTGCCCGGTGCTCACGGGATGGGCAGCGAAGTCAGCCCGCCTGCCTCGCTTCTGGGTTTTCAACCTGCTTTTGCTGTTTGTTCTGGGACCTGGGTAGGTCGCTTTTAGATATCAGTTTGCTCACCTATAAAATGGGCACGATACCATGGCAGACAGGGACTGCCCAGAGAAGTTGTGCGAAGCGGTTTTGGGAATGGCAAAGTACCCTGCTGCTGCCAGTCACTGGTTCCTGGCTTGCTGTTCAGCCCTGAACGAATGAGTGGATGAGTCTAAATAACCTTCCTTGTAAGGTAGACTCAATGAATCTTGTTTGCTCCCCTTTTCTACCTCCCTAACTCCCACCTATCATCAGAAATGTGGGGAGAGCTCTGGAGGCCAGGTGCTGTCAGTGGAAATATGGGGGACAGCTCAAAGGCCACAGAGACAGGGTGCTGCAGGCATGATACTCCTCTCTGCTTTTCCTGGAAGATGAGCCGGAGGCATGTCCCCAGGAGGGTCCCCACCCTCCTGGGGACATGCACCTGTGCCCTCTCCCACTCAGGTATTGCTGTGTCCAGATGGGGGTGGGTGCATGCCCTTTTCAAGCTTTTAGAACAGAGCCTAAAAAGGGAACTTAAAGAAATGTCCTTTGGGGGCTGGAATATAAACTTTGCTCATGTCTGTATGATCCAGGGTGAGGGCGACAGCCCAGCAGTAGGCAGGTATAGCTCTACATTTTATGACTCATCTACCTTGCATTTGAAAGCTCCGTTGGTTAAGCACCTGCCTTTGGCTCGGGTCATGATCCTGGAGTCTGGGATTGAGCCCCATGTCCTGCTCCTCACTCAGCAGGGAGCCTGCTTCTCCCTCTCCCTCTGCCGCTCCCCCTGCTTGTGCTCTGTCTCTCTCCCTCTCTCTTCAAATAAATAAAAAAATTAAAATCTTTAAAAAAAAAGGTTCTACGTTGCTTTCTGGTTCTCTGTATCTTTCCCCCATGCCCTCCCACAAAATTAAAGACCTGACTCAAGAGAATAATGTGTCACTTATTTAATGGATTAGCTTTTCTCGGAGTAGCAAAACCAAAAATCAAAACATCATAAAGAATATTAAGAGGAGCAAAATTTATAAGTTCAATGAGACCCTCAGGCATTGCTCTTCTATACAAATGGCTTCTATGTCCAAGCGTTTTTTTTTTTTTTTAAAGGCCTCAAATCAGGGGTGCCTGGGTGGCTCAGTAAGGTAAGCATCTGCCTTCAGCTCAGGTCATGGTCCCAGGGTCCTGGGATTGAGTCCCACATTGGACTCCCTGCTCAATGGGGAGCCTGCTTCTTCCTCCCCATCTGCCTCTCCCTCTTCTCCTGCTCATGCTCTCTTGCTCGCTCACTCTTTCAAATAAATAAATAAAATCTTTTAAAAAATAATGAGTGAAAATATCAGAGAGGGAGACAGAACATGAGAGACTCCTAACTCTGGGACACGAACAAGGGGTAGTGGAAGAGGAGGCGGGCGGGGGGATGGGGTGACTGGGTGACGGGCACTGAGGGGAGCACTTGATGGGATGAGCACTGGGTGATATATGTTGGCAAATCAAACTCCAATTTAAAAAAATCTTAAAAAAAAAAAAACTTGAAAGGCTTTAAACCATATATTGACCTTGTATGTGAACCTGGGAGGGCAGAGGTATCCTTGGGTGCGCTGATGTGCACACCCTTCCCCAGTACTGTACAGTTATCCAACATGTACACTGTGTGTATATGATCAAGGAGGCATAGTGAAGAGGGAAGAGAAGGCTTGTGCGCAAGAGACACTGGAGAGAAGCATGATGAGCTCATGGAATTTTGAGTCTCAGTGACCTGAGTTTGAGGCCTGGATCCATAATTTTACCAGCTGTGTGACTTAGGCAGGTCGCTTAACTTCTCTAAGCCTCTACTTTCTCATCTGTGAAACAAGAATGATGGGACTTAGGTTGTCAGGCCGTCGTGAAGTTGGGTCTGAAATGGATAGACATGAAACGGCTGTGTGAACAGGAGAATGGTCCTTCAGAAGGCCTTAACCTTGGGAGGATGAGCATGGAGAGCCGTTGGCACAGCTGTGAATCCAGTGGTTGAGCCTTTGTGGTGGGCTCTGGGGGTGTTTAACTTGCCCTGTGTAATGGACCTTGGGTGCCTCGACTCATTTCCGTTTTCACAGATGCATTACAAATGCCACTGGGCTCAGAACAAATGCCAATTTAACTCTGTAATGGAGTCTTAAGCTTGCACTGAGCCATGCATGGCTGCTCCCAGCAAGATGAGCAGAATTACAATGAAATCAGCATGTGTTCATGGATGTTGACTGTGTTATTAGCGTTTCTGGATTTGATGAACCCTCGTCTTCTCTGCAGTCCTTGAGTGATTAATGTCAGTGAAAGAGAGGTGGGAAAGGTGCCCCTGGGTGGAAACCAGAGCTATGCCCTACAGAAATGGGAAAATGGTGGCATTTCTGTCACCTTCTCTCTCTAGAGTCTTGAGTTGAATCACTTGGCAGCTCTGGGCCTTTTCCTAAAAGTTTCCTTAATCGATCAGATGGGATCATCCCTGTTCTGTCTACCCACTGGCCTTTTGACCACATGAAAGTATGTGCTGAAAAGATGTCTGAAAGCATAGAATCTTGTCCAGGGTAGCATTGTTACGGATGGAAGCACATGGTGTGTGGATAACTGCTGGCAACAGATGAATTGACAGGTTTTGCAGTTCCATTTTTGGTTTCTAAGATCTATGAGTGACTTGGAAAATAGGCCAACTAGGCAAGTTGTTTATGTTTCTAGATACCCACACTATGTATTTTTTATGATTAATTACACATTTGTCCATTTTCTCAAATAGAGCAGCACAGACAAAATGGTAGCTCCTAGAGGCCAAGCCCTGCATATGCGCCTTATCTGTGTCACCTTATTTTGTTCTCATCATAAACCCAGGACACATATCTTATTATTTTTGTTTATAGTCAGAATACTGAGGCTTAGGCGAGTGAGACAGTGTACCTCACATCACATAGTTAAGAAGAAGCATAGTGTATGAGCCCCTGAAATATCTGGGCCTCTAATACCACTAGTAAGTCACTAAAAATAGTTGATCTTCCCTCCCTCCCTCTTTTCTTCCTTTTTTTCCTCCCTTCTTTAATAACTCAGTGAAAAAGTCATTGGGTGGTGTTGGTCTGGGGGAGTGAGAAATTCCTCTCTCCCCAAGACAGTGATAAAAGTAGACAAAAATGTCAAAAGCAACCATTTAAGAATCCAAGAAATTTACCAAAATCATACTTTTCTGACAAGAATGTAAAATGGTATAGCCAGCTTGAAAACCAACATAGATTTTCAGTTCTTTACACTAAAATATCCCAGTTTTTAAAAAGTTAAACATAAACATACTATCCAATCCAGTATCCACTTTTAGGTATCTGCCTGTATAAATCTTCTTCAACTTACATTGCATAATCCCATCATAAATTGACAGTAACGTAAGTGGCAAGTGCATTTAATATGCCTAACCTACCAATCATTGTAGTGTAGCCAAGCCGACCATAAATGTGCTCAGAACACTAATATAAGCTTTCGGTTGAGCAAAATCATATAACACAAAGTGTTGAACATCTCATGTTACATATGGATACTGTACTGAAAGTGAAAAACACAATGGTTCTTGGGGATGGGATGATTATAAGTTATTGGTGGTTTATCCTCAAGATTGCACGGCTGACAGGAAGCTGCAGCTTCTCTCCCGGCTAGCATTGAGAGAGAGAGAGAGAGAGTATTCTACTACATGTCGCTAGCCCAGGAAGAGTAGAATACAGAATCTGAAATGCAGTTTCTAGTGACGGCATATTGCTTTTGCACCATCACAAAATTGAAAAATTGTAACGTGAACCATCTTACATCGGGAACCATCTGTATTGGTTTTCTGTTATTGCTGTAACAAATCACTACAAACAGTGGCTGAAAACAACACAAATGCATTCTCTGATGGCTTTGGAGGTTAGAAGTCCAACAGGAGTCTCACTGGGCTAAAACCAGGGTGTCGGCAGGGTTACATTCCTTCTGGCAGCCTCTCAAGGAGAAACTTCCCAGCTTCTAGAGGCTACCCACTATCCCTTGGTTCATGGTCTCCTTCTTGCATCTTCAAAGGTAGCAACGGTGGGCTGTGTACTTCTCAGAGTATCACTCTGACTTCTTTTGCCTCTTCTTCTTTGGAAGGACCCTTGTGAGTACACTGGGCCTACCCAGGGTATCCAGGGTCATCTTGCTTTCTTAACACCAGCTGATTATCACCCTTAGGTTCATCTGCAACCTTAATTCCGCTTTGCTATGTAACTTAACAGATTCACAGATTCTGGGGATTGGGACATGGACTTAATATAAAATAATCCTGGATAATCTTGCTTTCTGAAAGTTGGCTGATTAGTAAATCAGACACTTTTGGAAGCCATTAATCTGCCTACCACACTACTAACAGTAATAGAAAATATGTGTCCACACAAAGACTTGCACATAGTTATTCACAGCAGCATTATGCATAATAGCCCCAAACTGGTAGCAGTCTAAATGTCCAACAACTAGTCAATGGATAACAAAGTATGAAATATCTATAAAATGGAATATGATGCACCAGTAAAAAGGAAGTAACGATACATGTTACATCACAGATGTACTTCGAAAACATGATGCTAAGTGAGACAAACCAGATGCAAAAACTACATAATTCTTTGTACATGGAAATTCTAGAAGAGGCAAATTTACAAAGAGAGAAAATAGGTTGGTGGGTGTCTAGCGCTGAGGAAAGAGGCCTGGCTGAAATGGCCATTGGAATGACGGAAGTGTGCTAAAACCAAATTGTGGCGATGGTTACACAGTCGTGTGAATTTACTAAAAACATCATTGATTTGTATACTTAAGATGGGTTAATTTTTATGGTAATTTATAATTCACTAAAGCTCTTTGAAAAAAAGGAAGCATTTATGCAGACCTGATAGGGAATGCAACCTGGGAAAGGTTGAAGGCCTCATGAGTAAGGTGGCTCAGTGTGGTGGCCGCCTACTGGATTCAAGAATTTGATTATACACACTGGGATTGGGTGGATAAGTGAATACATTGAGAGTAAAGGAGGCTGGCTGGTTTCCCTGCTGTTAGAGGAGGGAGTTACAGATCAGGAAAGGGGTGAGAATGAACACAATTATATTGGACTGTAATTGGAGGTATTTGTGTAAACTTGTGGTTTCCAAAATAAGTAAATGTAGAAATTAACACATATGTGAATATTACATATATATCCTTGCATATACAAATATTGATGAGCTCTTTCCACTAAGAGGGCTTACCAACCAGGACTAAGAGGACACCTGGTTGCTCAGGTAATGGTCTCCAATCCCATTCCACTAACAGGGACTAGGAATCCTTGGAGAAATGACTGATACCAGGGCCCGGGGCAGAAAAAATACACGATGTGCATGCTAGAAATATTTTCTGCCAGAAAGTCAGGACATAGGGCAGCCTGGGTGGCTCAGTGGTTTAGTGCCGCCTTTAGCCCAGGGCCTGATCCTGGAGACCCAGGATTGAGGCCTACGTCGGGCTCCTTGCATGGAGCCTGCTTCTCCCTCTGCCTGTGTCTCTGCCCCTCTCTCTCTGTCTCTTTCTCTGTCTTCTGTCTCTGATGGATAAATGAATAAAATCTTAAAAAAAAAAAAAAAACAAAAAACAGAAAGTCAGGACATGGTTACAGAATGATGCAGGCATGTTCACAGAACATGAAGCCATCTTGAAGGGACTCCCCCTGGTGCAATCTTGGATATTGGAGCATCAAAATATATCATGAAAGTAATAGTTTAAAACCTATGAAATGGTAATCTGTGAGCCCAAACTGGTATAAAGGATGAAGTGTAGAAGGAGAGAAAGCTCCACATCACAGTGGAATGCCAACTGACTAATATCAAAGGAATAACAGAGTTAGGAAAATGTCCATTCAGCAGTCATCATCATAATAATAATTCAGGCAAATTAAAAATTTAAAAAGCACATCTGCACGTGGTGACATGTCAGGTCTTGTTCTTGGCTATAATTCAGAACTTACCCAAATGTAAGGTACTGTTTGTTTCTGCCCTGAATGGTCACAGGCTACCTTTTTTTCCAAGCTGTGGCCTATTTCTGGGCTCTGAAAATATTCTGAAGAGGGGAGATTGCCTGAGGGTTGACTGTACATTGTGGCCACTTTGGGTTGGGGAGATATCTGGTTTCTTTGCTTCCAGCAGGGTTAGCTGACAGGTCAGCATGAGAATGAGCATGCTCTGGTCATCACTGCGGCCCCCAGAGGTTGCCGGATATTAGTAGACTGGCCAACGCCACCTGAAGAGTGAAGTATCCATTGACTGCTGCTTGTGACGGTGACTTCAGGGGTGCCATCCAGGGAAACACCAGCCAATGACTCTGTTTTTATGAGCTTAGTAATGGCCTGTCACACCTCCAGCTCAGACTGTTTTTGCCATTTCTTCACTTGCCAGTCTGCACATTCCACAAGACTCTTCATTTGCACATTGGCTGGGCCACTTTGAGGCCGAGAAGTATGTCTCTTTTCTTCTTGGATCCTGGGAGGGAAGTAGTTGTGGAAGCAGATCCCCAAGACAGCTGTCATCTCTGGGGACCGCACTGCTGGTGGCACCTTTGGGCTTGGGGTTATGGGCAGCGGGACAGATGGCCCTGGGCTCTGGGAAGCTATCCCAGGAAGTTTGGTTTACCACACACAAATAGATGTTCATCATCCTGGAGCTGAAAATTTGGTTTCTGGACTCATTTTTATGTGCTGTTTATGTTGGCCACTGTCCTTGGAACAACCTTGGCCAGCTGAGGGTTGAGGGAAATGATGCCTTGTCCACTTGGAGAGGGTCATTCAAAAAGAGATGGAGTGGCTGGCCAGGGACTTTTCTGATAGAGTCTGGCATGCCCCTGCTTGACAGGGCTTGGTTTTGATTTGGGCTGAGTACTCTCTTGGGAATGGTAGCAGGAGTATTCCTTGCCAGGAGAGGCCCTAGGAGCCTACTTGCATCCTGTGGAAGGCATTTTTTTTCCCCAAGGCACAACCATAATGAACCAAGGAGGTCTGCCTATGTGGCCTGTGCATCAAAGCCTTTGGGCAGCTCTCTTTGCATCTTCTAGGCCCTGTCATGTGAATTTGAGAAGCACGTGCTCTCTGTGTACACTCCTGTACCAGGCCCAGGCACATTCAGCCCTCTGTGATAGAAAACGAGGCTGGGAGGTAGCGCTTTGGCCTCGAATCTCGGGTCTGCCAAGAGAATGAGGCAGTGTATGCAGCTGTTTTGCTTTTCACTCTTAGAACCCAGTGTCCTTATCTGTCATCAAGGGGGTCAGACTGGGGGCCCTTGAAGTTCCCTTCCAGATGACAATACCTGAACAGCCACCTACCTGGCGATTCTCCTCAGTAAATGGTAGAAGTATTTGATGCTGTATGAAGAGCCCTAGACATGGAGCTCATGCAGGGCAAGGGATAGATTGCATCCATGCTGGGCAACGTGGAAGATCTTTCCCTTGTTTTTGGTGTTGTGCAGTTTCACGGTAATATGTCTACATGTGAATTTCTTTTTATCCTACTTGGGATATCCTGGGCTTTGTAAAGCTGAGGCTTAACACATTTTTACCAATTTTGGAAAAGCGTCTGTTGTTATTTCTTCTCTCCTGTTTAGGAAATCTGATGAGATATATCAGGTATATGTTCTTTCGGCTCATAGATTAGTGTCTTGGTGCTGGTGGCTCTGCTCCATGCTAAGGATCAGTTTCAGATCTGATTCACACGGCATTTGTCTCAGGACCCAAGCAGAAGGGGCAGCAAGTAGCTGGGTGGATTCTCAGGCATGCAAGAGGCCAAGACATACCACATCAGCCTCTTTAACCTATGTCATGTCTACTCACATTCCACCCAGCCTAAAAGAGTGGGTGGAAAGTCTACTTTACTTGAGGATGAGGTTGAGAAGAGATGATTATTTGCTGAATGCTAATGCACTCTACTACAAACTCTCCTCTCTCTCTCTCTCTCTCTCATGCACTCTACTACAAACTCTCCTCTCTTCTCTCTCTCTCTCTCTCTCTCAGATTTATTATTTGAGAGAAAGGGAGGGAGAGAGCACAAGTGAAGGGGGTGGGCAGAGACAGAAGGATAAGGAGAACCAGACTCCCCGCTGAGCAGGGAACCCAATGCGGGACTCGATCCCAGGACTCTGGGATCATGACCTGAGCCAAAGGCAGACCCTCAGCCAACTGAGCCACCCAGGTGCCCCCGTATTCTGTCCTTAGTCACAAATATTCACTTTAAGACTCAAGCAAAATAACTGCCTCCTTCCCCAAGATGATGCAAAAGTTTCATCTGGCTCTCACGACAGGCTCAGGATCTTGTAATCCACCACATTTCTCTTGGTCCAGAGGCCTCTGAAGTAAAGAGACAAATATTTGCACTCCCCATCCCTCAAAAATCCTCTACACAATATGCAGTTGAAACGCAGGGAAAATCATCATTCAATTATCACTGAAAAGACAAGGAATGAGAGGCAGAGGCATATAGCAGTGGTCTGGGGTAGTCTTCGTCCTGGGAGAACAATGTGAGACCCCCCTGTGGTGGGGTTGGGTGCTGGTTCTGCTCTCTCGATGCATCACCCACATCCGCAGCAAAAATAGCCGCCAGCTCTGGGGGCTGATAACTCCAGGGGCTGATGTCACGAACATTTTGTACTCAGGGATCTGCAAGTCTTCTGTGTGCTCAACCTGCGGGTCAGGTTCAGGTGACTGTCCTTGCGGGGCTCCGGGTTGAAGAGCATCTGCTATCTCAGGCACGCTTCTCTGGTGGCCTGTCCCAGAGCGTGTGCTCCAGCTTGTAATTCTGGAAGCGTTTCTCTCATGGTCCTGCCCCCCTGCCCCATCCTGTCTCTGGGCCACTTGGTGCGGTCTTCCTTTACGTTCTTGCCAGTTAATTAATTCTCAGGCCAGCTGTCTTTATTCACTGGGCTTCTGATTTCACTTTTTGTTTCTAGAAATTCTAGTTGATCCCTTTTCGAGTATGCCTGGTCAGTTTTGAAATTTTCTTTGTCCATTGTGTTTAAGCTGATAGGCCCTGTTTCATATGCATAATCTGGCCCTTGGGGATCAATTATGCTGCCCTTCCTGCTGACTCTCACTCATAGTGGCTTCTTTCCTTGGATATTTGGTAATTTTCCGTGGTGAGCTCATACTTAACTGATTGTAATCTGCAAGATTCCTGGGGGCCTGGGCTGAGCAGGCATTCTTTCAGAGACATTTCATGAATGATTTCTGTTGGTGTCCAGTGATGCCCCCTACCTGAAATCTTTTGAAGTCTACCTGTCTACTTGGAGCTCCCCAGACTGAGCAGTGGTGTAAGTTCATCCGAGTGAAGGCAGGCTTGGGCCATGTACTCCCATGGGACACTCCCTGGGTATTTCTCCCTCAGAGCCAAGGCTGGAGATGGCCATGTTTCCTGGTGGTCTCCTTTTCCACTGAGTGCACTGGAGGAGGTGTAACTTCCAGAGTCCTAGGCCCAGATAGAGGTACCTCCTTAGATCTCCCCCCTGTTTTGTGAGCCAAAGATTTTCTTTTTCTTTTCTTTTTCTTTTTCTTTTTCTTTTTCTTTTTCTTTTTCTTTTTCTTTTTCTTTTTCTTTTTCTTTTCTTTCTTTTCTTTTTTCTCTTTTCTCTCTTCTCCCAGGGCAGCTGTGGTTTCAGTACTCACAGGGAGCATCTTCAGCTTGAGTTTTTAGCACTGTAGATTTCTCACACCTGTTCCTCCTCCTCTTCCTTCCATCCCTGAATAGCCTTTGCATTTAAATTTATTTTTTTTAAAGATTTTATTTATTTATTCATGAGAGACAGAGAGAGAGAGAGAGAGAGAGAGAGAGAGGCAGAGACACAGGCAGAGGGAGAAGCAGGGTCCATGCAGGAAGCCTGATGTGGGACTCGATCCCGGGTCTCCAGGATCAGGCCCTGGGCTTAAGGCGGCGCTAAACCGCTGAGCCCCCTGGGCTGCCCGCATTTAAATTTCTATTTATTGTGTCTTACCCAGCATTCTGGATGTTTATGGTGGGAGGGTAGCCTGGTGTGTTACCAGGGGCTGGAGGCCTCCCTCTGCAGTACGCTTATCTCAGTCCTCCCTGGATGTACAGCAGGCCCCGTTTCTTTAGAGCCTAGGGGCTCAGCCCTGGACTCGGCCCTGAACTCCTTCCTTCCAGGAGAAGGAAAAGACCCAATTTCTCTGTATGAGGTTCTTGTCAGAGGGAGGACAGGGCACACAGATACAAGGAGGTAAAGAGGAAATGACCACCATGCACTTATTGAGCACCTACTGTGTGCAAGATCCTGTGTCAGTGCCATGTCTCTATATTTATCATCTTATTTGATCCTCACGGCAACATTTTGAAAGGCTCAGAAGGGTCTAGCGATGTACCAAGATCTTACATCAAGCTGGTAGACTGGGCTGAAAAGCCAAGTCTGCCCTCTTCTCCCTGTCCTGTGCTGCTTTAGAAGACAAGGCACAAGTGGGCCTGACTGTCTGGGCAGGTGCCTGAGAAGCTGTGTGATCCTTCACAAACCACTCTGCATGCCTATGTCTCGGAGCATGTGCGTCGAACCCGATGGTGGGCGCCAGTGAGTAGGGGCTTAGAGTGGATTTCCCCTTCCATTTTCATGATGGCATTAGAAATTCCAAATGAATAGACAAGTAAACCTCTTAAATGGTGTGTGGGGAGGCTGTACTGTATGTGAGAGGAGGGGGCTGTGTTGTGTTTGGGGCCGGAGGGGCTGTCAAGGCACAGTCTTTTCTGGAGCCACTGGGGATCCAAGCATGGATGCTTTGGGTTGAGATACAGGAGGGTGTGTGTGGATGGGCATTTGGCCATGGGGCTGTGCTCCAGACTCCTCACAGATCTAGCTGCTATGGTGTTGGGTCTCCTCCAAATACTCACCTGCCAAGACCCACTGGACCCAGGACTCCTGGTTGTTTGTGTTTTTAATGAAGATTCGTTCCCAAGGATGGCAACAGCTTCAGCATACAGGTCTAAACTTAAGTCTTCTCTCCCAACCCAGTGGTGTTTGTTTATACCTTTCCCATTGAGAAGATCCATCCCCCTCTGGGTCTTCACCCTGGCACTGCCCCCAGCCCACAGCCCCCAGCCCCCAGCTCCCGTGCAGTTACTGAGTGGTAAGGCTCTAGCCAATGCTGGGGGCAGAGCAGAAAAAAGCCACTCCTCAGGGCACATGGCAGCCCTGTGCTGTGTCCCCGCCACTGTCCCTGTCAGTGGGGGCAGGGGGCTATTGTGCAGGAGGGTGCTCCGGGACAGCTCAGCTGCCCTGTGCAGATCCTGCAGTGACCATGGGCTCCTGAAGGCTTCCTGGCCAAGCTGCCTGCAAGCTGGAACCTCTGTGGTGGGTGGGGGTGGGTGTTCTGGAATGAGAGGGAAACCCCAGAGCAGGGCGGGGAGCAGAGTGATTAGGCAAGTGGACACTGGAGTGAGATAGATCTGGATTCAAGTCCTGGCTCTGTCACTTGCTTGTGACCTCAGGAAAGTTCCTTAACTTCTCAAAGCCTCAGTTTACCCACCTGTGAGAATGTAAGTAACAACAGTGTGTGCCTCTGCGTTGCTGCCGAGGGCCTTCCACACAGGGCCTGATGCGTGGTGAGCAGTCAGGAAATGCTACCTGTGCTCTTCACTGCCATCCATGTTGAAGGGACCTTGGAGTCCATGGCACGGGGTTGTGTTGGCTCTGGTCTGAGTGATGAGAGGAGAGACCAGGTGAAAGAGCCCAATAATTGAGAGTTTTGGTGTAGGAGCTGAGTGGCCAGTTTTGGTGTGATTGTGGCCCTCTAGCCCTGGCAGGAGGCCGTCTAAGCTGGGGAGGCTGACCTGGGGGTTAAATGAGAATGGTGCCTCCCTGCAGCTCCCTCTGGAAACCTAGCAAGTGAAACTCAGTGCTCCCCACTCAGACGGAGTATACTCTGTCCTGACCCCATCCTCAGAGACTCAGCCAGGGAGGCTGTGGTCAGGTACCCGTGCCTCAACGTCACTTGGGTTTGCAGTCCCTCGCTCTTCAGCAGATTTCTGAAGATTTCTCCCCACAGACAGCCCGATGCAGGACTAGATAGATCCCAGGACCCTGGGATCACACCCTGAGCCAAAGGCATCTAGATGCTTAACCACTGAGCCACCCAGGTGCCCCTGCAGCAGATTTTCTCCATGGGCTTCCTGCCTCTTCCCTTGCTACCATCTGGTGCTTTGGGAAGGATTGTCTTCACGAGCATGCACTTCTTTCGGGGTTATGTCTGACAGCACATAAGGAGCAAAGAGAATGGAGGGTAATCATGACTGGCATGGAATGGTCTCCTTCTTTCCTCTAGAGTCATGACTGAGCTTTGTGACGACACTTTTTTTTCCCTCTGTTGCTTTCTTCAATCCTCTCTGGTTCCATGTCTGTGTTCCAGAGAGCAGAAGCTCCCAGAAAGGTGAATGCCAGCCAAGAGAGGAGTTTTGAATGCTGTTAGGGAATGTGGAGACCTCATTCCACATTCATGACTGTATAGAAAGCCCCAAATGGTCGTGGGATCTGTGAGCTTTTTTCAGAAATTCCTTTGGCTTTGGTGTGCTCAGGGTAAGCACTAAACCACCATCTTCACTGCAGCTTACGGAGGTGAACCTACAACTGGCCTTGGGCTTTGTTGAGAGGAACTGTCAGGTTCTGGGGATGGATGAGGGTGGAAGTAGATGGCTTTGGGGTTTTGCTTTCTGTAAGGCCTCAGGAGTCTTCCATGGACAGGCCAGCCTTTGCCCATAGAGGGCCTCCTCCTGGGACCTGATGATCTGCACATCCCTGGACTTTCTAACAACTTAGGAAAACAAATGAGCTCTTTATCCAAAGAGAAATTTGGCACAGTTATCCTGGGATTTAGGCACTTCACGGCTGTTATAAAGGAGGTTGAGGTAAAGATAAGGCGGCAGACAGACCAAGACAATGCTGCTTAATTCTCTGGAGCAGACCCTCTACACCTAGGCCTGTTTCCCTATCTGCTACCTACACATTCCCCGTGGGTCCATCCACTTCTGATTCATACCATTGTTGGATTCCAGGCTTGAACATTGCTCCAGGCCCAAGCTTTGCATGACTTTACACTGAGGAGTCCTCGATCCATTCAGAAACAAAGAGAAAGTATAATGTGAATAATTGAAAGAAATTCTCTTAGAAAGTTAAGGATTCCACAAAGGTGGTGAGCAGAGAGTCCTCAGAATTTGCAGGGAGATACCACCTGTCCAGATAATTCCATACCAGGATGTGGCAGAGGATGAGAACCCTTTGAAGCAGACGCCAGGCAGCCTTGGCTCCCCGCGGTCCCTCCCCGCCCCAGCCCTCCCTGAGCGCACAGCCAGAGGGCTCCCATCCACCTGGCCTCCACGGGCTGGCGTGCTACAGGGACTGGCTCCTCAGAAACCACAATTAATAACCGCCCCTGCACTGAGGGCTTGGTCTCCTGCAGCAGATAATAAATTGGCGCCATGCACTGAACCAATTCCCCGAAGCACTGCAAGCATTGTAATACTACCTACCGCCTCTCTGCCATCACTAACTTGGAGGAAGAAACAACACTCAACCATGGTGCTGGAATTAAAGTAATTCCTTTGTAAATGGGCTAAGTACAAAATTCTAGGTAGACTTCTTGACTCTTAAGGTTTTCTCACTGGGCCTGCAGTGCTTTGCATTCCAATGTTGATGTTTATGGCCTGGAGTCTAAAAGAGCCAGGAGTGAACCCTAGCTCTGAGTCTCTGTCTCTCTGAGTCTCTGTCTCCCATGTGACCTTGAGTATGTCATTTAACTTTCTCATTTCCCTTGTTCTCAGAAAGGAGAGAACGGGATCTTCCCCGTAGAGCTGTTAGGTCACTAAGGTACCTTTATTGAGTACTTGCTGTATGTAGGGCACATGGACTGGGTCATTTAATATTTTTGGTAACCTCGTGGTGGGAGGAGATGTGTAAGGGGTTGTGTTGTCCCTATTTTATAGATAAGTTGTAGGCTCAGAGAAGCCAAGTGACACACCTGGGACCGCAGTTGATAAGCGGCACAGCTGGGACTCGAATTCAGAAGTTGACTCGAATGTCCTCTCTCCTAACCCCTGAGGTAATGCCTGCCCTTAGTAGGGCTTGCACCCCGTAGGTACTCAGTCAGTCCAAATGAAGGAACAAAGAGAAGAGAGCTGCGTGTGTTGACTGTGCAGCAGGCTCCGAGGAGCGTGTCGGGCCTCAGGCACGAACCCTGGATTCATGTGAACTGGGCGGGCGGCGGGCAGGCAGGCGGCCTCCCTGGGGACTGTCCCGGGGCGAGGCTGGGCAGGAGAAGGCCCTCGGGGTGCCCGAGCGGTCTCTTCCTCCTCCTCCTGGGCGGGCAGGCATCTCTGGAGTTTGAGCCCAGATCCTGGATCCTGGGGGCGGGCGCAGAGTCGCTATAGATTTTAAGGAGCCCGTTCAAAGCAGAAAGGACGCTCTCTCCAGAATGAAGGGCAGCGTGAGTGTCGGGGCCAAAGGAGGACGGTTGAGAATTCCCAGTAAAACTTTACAGCTTCCGCGTTTCTGCTCCTCTAAGTCTTCCCATGAAAAGCGTGCATCTGGGGGGCCGTCTCGGGGGAGCGAGGGCAGGAGCCACCAGTAGCCCGGCCGGGCCGTGCTTTCCGGAGTCATTAGTGCCCCTGCGGCCTGCGAGGGGGGCCAGGCTGCGGCGGAGGAGCGGCCTTGCCCGCGGGGTGGGGGTGGGGGTGCCCCGACGCTGCCCGCAGGCCACCGCCTGCATCTGGGCAGGGGAAGCTCCGCTCTTGTCCTTTTTATGCGTATTGACTTAGTGGAGTGCAAACATGTTAAAAGTTCACTTTCTCCTTTATAGGAGTCTATAAAAAGGCTCTTAAACGGGAGTCCTAGGGCTTGAGCGAGACAAGTGTGGGACCGGGCCTTGGGAGGGCGCAGTCCATCCCCCTGCCTTGAGCCCAGAGGTGTGAGCCTGTTGCGGATGTTGCTTCAGCCTGAAGTCTGGGAGCCCCGGCTTGGCTGGGCCCCCGCGGTGTGTCGCGCCAGAGGCAGAGGGCTCCGGATGTGGGAGCTGCCCGCGCCTTCTGCTTCGGTGAGTCCCTGGTGAAGCCGGCTGGCCTGCGTGGCCCTCTGCGGTGTGAGAGCAAGGGACTCGGCCCTGCGCAGGGCTTGTGGGGGCGCCTGAGATCCTGGGGTCTCTAAGCAAGCACGGGAGAGGAGATGTCCCTTGTCCCCAGGGTCTGGCTAACTGAGCTTTGTGATAGGCGTCCCCGTGGCTTAGACCCGGGGATGGCCTGCGGGGGAGAGGGAGAGGGTGGAGGAGTCAGACCTCTGGTGCCCTTGTGTGGCCTTTGGGGCCGCAGAGCCCACAGCACCCCCTGTCCGTGTAAAATGCTCCTTTTATTTATTTATTTTTAAGATTTATTTTTTTCATGAGAGACAGAGAGTTAGAGACACAGGCAGAGGGAGAAGCAGGTCTATGCAGGGAGCCCAATGTGGGACTCGATCCCGGGCCTTCAGGATCACACCCTGGGTCGTAGGCAGGCGCTAAACTACTGAGCCACTCAGGGATCCCCTAAAATGCTCCCTTTAAAGAGTGACTAGGTAATGAGGTGATGAGCCCAGGGGGCAAGCCTTGGGAGGCAGCTTGCTGGCTTTGGGAAATTGCTTTTGCTGCTCAGCCCTTAGTTTCTCCATCTGTCAAGTTAGAGGCTGGTCCCCACCTGCTTGCCTCTCGGGGTTGTCACGAAGCTGCAGGGTAAGAGAGGCACTGGGGAATGGTGGAAGAGCTGCTTTGTGGCCCAGGGGGGCCTGACCTGTAGAAGGTGACCCTGGCACCGAGTTCAGCACCTGGCATTCCTTTGTTCAGTGAGTGACTAACAGGTTAATGAATGAACATGCTATGCTGGTGCTCATTCCAAGGGCCCGGCCCATCACTCTGTCCCGCTCACTGCGTCTAAGTGTAACCCATAGCTGTGGCTTCAGGCAGGAACACGTGAGCTGGTCCTGCTTGCTCACAAGCACACTCCCTGGGGCGTCCCACTGATACCTGCTGTCCCTTTTGGCTCCACTGACCTGACACCTGCATAGGACTGTGCTCTCTGAAGGGAGTTTGGCAGCACAGCTGGGATCACCATCCACTATCTCCCACATGGTTCCTAGGCCCAGTGAGCAGGTCCCTCTGGGCACTGGGGGTAGTAGTTGGGGTGAGGGCAACCCCCGTGTCCAGCAGGAGCCTTCGCAGGCCTGTCCTGCATAAGCAGTTCCACATAGCAACCAAGGACGAGAGTGAGCCTCAGCCCAGCCTTGAACAGATCTGAGCTTTCCTGAGAGCAGGAAGTGTTCAAAGCTAAGGTAAAGGCAGAAGGGGGACAGATTCTGGAAAGAACAGTCAACCCTCTGGATGCAAATCTAGTTGAAGCACAGGACAAGGTTCACATGGGTTCTGCACCTGAGGGGCAGGCTGGCTTTGAAGCCGAGCTGGGCCGGCCTCTACCTTGCTTTAATTCTTTAGTCTCCCTGACTCCATTTTGTCATGAGTAAGGTAGGGACATGCCACCAACTGTAGAGTATTTGGGGGGAATTCAATTAACATGAGGCAGCCAGTGCAGTGCCTGGAACACAGAAATAATCAGTGCATGAATAGTACTGTTTCTACCACCATGATTATCAGTCACTGTATCACAGTCGGTAGCCTGGAACCACTTGCTGGTGGAGATGTCCCCGCCATGGTGTTTGCTCCATATGCTAAATTAAATGATATGAAAAGCTTGGAGTGTCGCTCTGGAGAGCTCCACGGAGATACTAAAGAACAGTGTTGATCAAAACAGTAGCCACTAACCACATGTGCCTACAGAACACTTAAAATGTGACGAGTGAAAACGAGGAACTGAATTTTCAATGTTACTTAATTTAAATGGTGCTATGTGGTTAATAGCTATCCTATTGGACAGCACAGTTCTAGAAGGTTCCCTGCAAACCAGACATTGCCTGACTCCTCTCTGAGCTATGTTAGCTCCAGATGGAGAAGGGTTTGTCAATAATTCCAGCATCTTCAGCTATATACCGTAAAGGTTGGGTTAGAATTGCACGTGGTATTGATATGCACCTGGCCGGGTCCCCTTGAAACTTGGCCTGCGTAGAGATGAGCTGGCCGACTCTCAAACGATGACCACGGTCAGAATCTGGATTTGAGCCGTGGCAGGTACGCGGCTTCTCACCTTTATGGGAATCGGAGCGCTAGAAAGAAAGGGTTCACATTTCTTAAAATATTTGTTCCTGACACTGTACTGGCAACTCTGTTTTACAGACAAGGAGACCACACCCTCAAGAGATGGGGTGACTTGCCTAGCCCCTCATCCCCTCCGCATTCCTCAGACCACAGAGCCAGAGAACCTGCCAGGTTTCGAGCGGACAAGATGCCAAGGTACAGCTCAAGGTCACGGGCTCCAGAGCAGTGTTTCCCCGCCGGGCCGGGAACGCCTGCCCATTTGATAGCTGGGAGAATGGAGGCTCGGAGGGGCCGGGGAAGCTGCCCAGGTCCCACGGCGAGCTGGTCAGTCTTTCGGGGTTGGGGGCAGAGCAGGACGGGGCTCGGGGCGCGGGGCCCTGGGCCTGCCTGTCCGTCCGAGCGGACGGGCCACCCCGAGGGCCTCGCCCACCGACCTGGAGCTCGGGCGCCCGAGGGGGTGGTCCCGCCGGCGGCCGGGGGTGCGGCCGGTGGCCTTAATGGGCACATTGTCCCCCCAGGGCCGAGAGCGCCCCCGGCCACTTCCTCAGCTGCGGCGCTGGATGAGCTCATGTCTGCGGCTGCGGGCGGCGCGGGGCGGCCGGGCGGGCGGCGGGAGGCGGCGGAGCGCGGGCTGGGGCCTGGGGCCTGGGGCCTGAAGCAGAACCTTGTAATGAGCGACGCCGGCTGGATTTATGGGGCTGCGCACGTGCGCCTGCCTTCCTGCGAGGGCCTCCGCGTGAGAACAAAAACAAGCCCTGGCCCAGGCCCGGCGCGACTGGGTCTTAGCAAGAGCCCACTAATTACGGGAAGGCCCGGCCAGGTCCCCGGCCTGGCCTGCGGAGGCGCAGAGGCCCAGCGGGAGGCCCGAGGCCGCCTCCTCGCTGCTCCCCATCTGTGAAACGGGGGCAGGGCACCCTCTGGGCCACGACCAACAGGAGCTGATGTCACAGGTACCTGCTCCTGCTTCTGTCTCCTGGTTCTTTTTTTTTTTTTTCTTTAAATGTTTTGTTTATTTATTCATGAGAGACACAGGCAGAGGGAGTTGCAGGCTCCATGCAGGGAGCTGGATGTGGGACTCGATCCCGGGACCCCGGGATCACACCCTGGGCCGAAGGCAGATGCTCAACCACTGAGCCACCCAGGCGCCTCTGCATCCTGGTTCTGACAGGTTCTGCTGAGTGGCCTGGCCAAGTAACTCCACCTCTCTGAGCCTCACCGCCTCCCTCACCTTCGAAAGTGGGGTGATAATGTTCATTTTGCAGGGTCTTGAGAAGGATTTGACAGGAGAATGCACATCAACCCCCTCGTGTGCCATGTACTCACACCATTGCCACCCCTCAGTGCACAGTCCCACCTGGCTGTGTGGCTCCTGTTGTCTTCCTACCCAAGCATGGAAGTGGCAGACGGGTTCTTGAAGGCCCCGTGTCATTATGATTCTGCACCTGTGCTGT
This sequence comes from Canis lupus dingo, assembly GCF_003254725.2. Classification (NCBI taxonomy): domain Eukaryota; kingdom Metazoa; phylum Chordata; class Mammalia; order Carnivora; family Canidae; genus Canis; species Canis lupus. The sequence goes on from NC_064253.1 coordinate 22,694,948, forward strand.
GCGGGCAGCTGAGGGCCAGACACACACCGTGTCGGGGGCATGTTGAAGACACATGGGGTCCACGTGTCCCTTGTCATCTTTGTGCTGGTAGAAGAGGCTGACAGTACCAGAAGCCGGGCCTGGGACTGAACGAGTGGCAGGACTTGGCCTTCCTGTCCTGGGGCTGGGTCTGTGAGAAGAGGATTCCTGACTCAGGCTTGTGTGCTGGGCCATCAGGAAATGATACCTGCCCTGTGGCCAGTGCCCTTGCCTGGAACCTTTGTGCGTCCAGGCTCCCTGGCATGCAGGCAAGGAGCTCTCCACTGCAATACCTCAGAGGTCTCTCCTGGAAGCATTTTCTACCATTTTCCCTGTTTATTGATATCGTGGATTTAGCATCTAGCCAGAAAGTTCCTTTCTTTTTCCTTTTCTTGTTCCTTTCCCTTTTCAAATCAAGAGCCAAAGAAAGCAGAAACACCAGATACCATGAGATCCAGGCTGTGGTTAGCAGTGCAGCAAGAGGGTGCTGAGCTGGGGCCTGGTGCCAACGTCAGGCTTCACTCTGAAGCCACCGTGTGCCCACATGAAGCGAGAGATCCAGCGCGGTGGTGCCCCTGGCTGATGTGTGTTGGGCTGGAGGGTCTGCAGCAATCACACCCTCCCCAGTCTTCCCACTGCCTTCTCTGAGTCGAGCACTCTGCCTGGTGAGTAGCCTTTGTGGTCCTGGTGGACTCAGCTGGAGCGGTGATCCACGTAACCACTGAGGAGGTGCCCCTTCCTGCCATCAGCCCTCAGGGTGAGGCCTGAGGGTGCCGTGAAATGCAAAGGCATTTGGTTGAGCATCTGCCTCCTGGCCTCACGGAGGGCAGGATTTCCTTCGCTCACTCACTGCTGCATGCCCAGGGCCATGGATAGTGCTGGGCCCAGAGTGCGCAGGGGTTCTGTGCAAATGAGTGATACTCCTTGTGTGATGGGGAGACAGCTCTGTCAGTGCAGGACAGCGTCTACTCGGCATAGGGCTGTGGCTGGTGGGTGTGCAGAGTGCACCGAGAGAGGGCACCTTGCCCAGACAGTGATGGAGTCCAGGAAAGCTTCCTGGAGGAGGCAGCACGGAGGTCGAAGAGCTGAGACCTGAAGAGTTGAGCAGGATTACAGGTGAAAGGTAGCAGTGGCGTGTTCCAGGCTGTGGAGGTGGCGTGCACGAAGTCCTGAGAGCGAGATAAGAGTGGCATAAACAGAATCTGTACCAGTGGAAAGGGGCGGAGGTGGGAAGGTGAGGCGGTGGAGGCTGAGCAGCCTCCCTCGGAGCCCAGGCCCACGTCACCTTCACGGGGCAGCATCTAAACTTCCACGGGTCCCTCTTTTCCTATCCGTTCTGCAGCTGGAGGCGCTGTGCTGTCACCCTGGGGCACAGCAAGGGCTGAGGGGGCCGGGCCTGGGCCGTGTCTTGCAGGCTGTGGAGGGGCCGAGGGGGTGATGGTTTGGGGTGCTGCCCTCCTCACAGCCCTGGGCTGCCAGCTGGGGCCGCTTGAGGCCAAGGAGGCTTCAGGCCAGGGCCCCCTGCCAAGCGGGGTCCCTGGGGTGTCCATCACCCCAAGGGCAGTCGTGGCATCGCCCCGCTCGCTGGTGTCCACCCGCATCGGCGGCCGCTGACGGCCGGGAGGGGTTCCTCACTGTCAGCTGCGCCCTGGCCGGACGTGCGGCGGCCGGGTGCTCTCCCTCCTGGGCTCCGGGGGCGCCCCGAGGTGGGCGCTGCGGGCAGGGCCTCCGGGGGCCCTATTGAGGGCTGCTGGGTCCAATTAGGCGGGCCGGCGCCGGTGACTGACAGCTCGTTACCCCGCTGCCACGTGGGGAGCGGAGAGTTGGGGCCTGCCTGGGGCGCAGGAGGGGTGGGGCGCAGGGGGCGCCGAGCCGGCAGCTGGCCCAGTCGCGTGTGGGGCTGGACCCGAGTCGCCTGCCAGGGCTGGTGGCCGGGATGCTCCCTCTCGGGCTGGGCCACCCGGTGCTGTGGCCCTGGGTCTGGCTCCCAGGCGTTGGACAAGATTTGGAGGGTGTCGCTGTGGGCCTCTGATCTCTCCGCGCTCAGTGAAGCCACGGCAGTGACCTTGGCCTTGTGACGTTGGCACAGTTTCCGGGGTAATGTGAGGCCTCTTCCCCTGGGGTTACACTCCCTGTGGCACGTGCTCTGGGGCCCGTCACAGCCCCCCGTTCTCTTTGGGTGCAGGGCCCCAGCAGACCTCGGGGCTGCCCCCTGTAAGCGCGCTCAATGGGGCTGTTAGCAAAGGTCTGCGTTTACACAGCAAAACCGGCTTCTTGGAGGAGAAATTTCAGCAGCTTTGTGGGAGACAGAGTCCGGGATGCTTCACGATGGGTGTTTACCTGCACGCCCCGCATTCTGCACTCCGCTGACGGGGCTCCAGAGTCTCATGGATGTGTGTGGGCGACTGTGTGTGTGAGAGAGTGTGGGTGTCAGGAGTGGGGGGCGCGGGCCGTGAGGAGGATAGCGCCGTCCGTGGAGAGAGCATTCGTGAAGCACTCTCTTTCTCTTTCTCTTTCTCGAGTTTGACAAAGCAAAGTTGATTTTTAGGGGTCAGGGAAAGGCCAATCTATTTACACACCTTTGCTAAGGAGCCTGGCAGGGCAGTGATGAGGGCCGGGATTAATGAACAGTTTTATTACCTCCCTGTCAGGAGGGTCATGGGATATTATTTTGATATCAGGGGGGCCCCAGAAGCAAACACAACAGGTTGGGTTCCAAATAGAAGACATGCCAGAGGAAAGGGGGCCTCACCCCTGGCCATTGAGCGTTTCCCTTTCTTCTCGGCCGGGGCTGGGCCCAGCACCCTCCTCCCACCCCAGCGCTTTCAGGGGATCCCTCTGAGGGCCGCACCAAAGCCAGCTGCCAAGATAACGTTGGCTGGTGGTGGCGCCGGGCCAGGAAGATCAAACATCGGGTTGCTAGTGAAGGAGGCAGCCCCGCTGTCCCCCTGCCACCGCTGCCTCCCACGGAGGGAGAGCCGGCCTACTCGGGGACTGCCGGCGCGGCCTGAGTGACAGCCAGGAAACTGCCTGATGACCGTCTGTCCCGGCGCCGACTGGCCCCCCTGAGTCGTCACCCTCCGGCCTTGGGAGGGGAGTGGGACGAGGAGGGCGCACCTGGACAAGAGGCGCAAATGGCTGCACATCTCTCGTTTTCTTGTCTTCGCTTCTCGCCTCTTCTGTGACCAAACCCGGCCTCCGGACCCCGAGCGGCAAGGAGGAGTTCTGACAGCTAAACCCAGGCCCTGACAGACGGCTCCGCAGCCCAGGGATGGGGCCGAGCAGAGGCCAGGGCTGAGGTGCTGGCCTGGTGGCTGGTGGGGTCCAGGCCTGGGCTTGCAGACCCCAGCAGACGCCGTAGCTCCCCTCGTTGGGGCTGCCGTGCCTGTGTGCCATCTGGCCACTGCCACCTATCGCCTGGAAGATGGCAGCCTGTCCTCTGAAGTCCAGGTCTGTGTCACCTGCACACGCCCCTCCCTGCACACGAGCCGTGAGCACAGCTCTGTCCTGAATCCCTGCCCGGCTAGCAAGCAAGGCTCCGGGTCTCCCGGCCTGCTGGACGGGGGCACTGTCCCATCTGCCTTTGCAAGAGGCCTAGTAAGTTCCCAGGAAATCTCACCGGCCCCTGGGTTGCTGTGAATAGCTGTCCTCCAACACGTTCTGCTGCCAGGGCTGGCCACACGGGGCCTATCAGCGAACAGGCAAGACGGCCTGGCTAACGAGCAAAAATTAGGGGTGCGTACCAAAGGAGAGGCTACCTCTGGGGGCTCGGATAACAGAACAGGGGAGCCAACCAAAGACTTTGGGGGCTACGTCTCACCTAGAGAGGAGAGTTGTACTTTTGTCATCTGTAAGATAGGACAAGCATCAGCATCACAAGGTTGTGGCGGGAAGTAGCTGGTGTGGAGGACCAGTGCGTGTGGCGTGCGGGCACGCGCGGCGGTGACTGCGGCCACTTTGGCGCCACGTGCGATCTCAGATGGAGGAGGCAGAGGGAGCCGGCTGCAGGACGCAGGGCGGAGGCCAGCCGCCGAGGGCAAGTTGGAGGCTGACGTCTGCCTGGTGCCACCACCAGCCCACAGGGCTGCACGGCCCCCAGGGTATGGAATCGGTTCACTTTTGGCGAACCTCACGGCCTGCCAGCCAGTCTTTGGAATAGAGGCACGTGTACATTCCTAGTTTCCCTCGCAGTTGCACCAACTTTTCTTTAAAGTAATAAGCTGTTTTCTTTTTCCCCTGTAAACATGAGGCTGACATCAGAGAACAAATTTTGATCCTGGTTTTAAAAGCTAACTGGGTGGTTTAGACATGATGGGAATCCCAGGCAGTTGGCTGGCTCGCTTTCCTCCGTTCCACTGAAAAGAATTTCTTCAATGAGCCCACATCTCAGGGGCGAGATGCACTTTGGATTAGTGAAAGTTTAGAAACATTTAGGTGATTATGGTAAATAATTCACACAAATCCTGACAAATGCAACTTACTCTTTTGTGCAGAGGGAAGAGCAGAAACCAGCCCCCCTTCCTCTATCTGCTTCCCAGTCCCTTTAGCACCATCTAGTGGAGGACCCCTGCTAAACGCGGGATTTGCTTCTGTGGTACCTTCTCATGGTTGAGCAAACGCAATTCACCTAGAAGCCCTTTTTTTTAAAATATTTTTTTCTTTATTTATTTATGATAGTCACACACACACAGAGAGAGAGAGAGGCAGAGACATAGGCAGAGGGAGAAGCAGGCTCCATGCACCGGGAGCCCGACGTGGGATTCGATCCCGGGTCTCCAGGATCGCGCCCTGGGCCAAAGGCAGGCGCCAAACCGCTGCGCCACCCAGGGATCCCTAGAAGCCCTTTTTTAATTATTGAAGTTCAATTTGCCAACATAACCCAGTGCTCATCCCATCAAGGGCCCGTCACCCAGTCACCCCATCCTCCCGCCCAACTCCCCTCCCACCACTCCTTGTTCGTTTCCCAGAGTTAGGAGTCTTCATGTTCTCTCTCCCTCTCTAATTTTTTCCCATTCATTTTCCCTCCTTCCCCCTATAATCCCTTTCACTATTTCTTCTATTCCCTGAATGAATGAAACCATATAATATTGTCCTTCTCGACTGACTTACTTCACTCAGCATAATACCCTCCAGTTCCATCCAGGTCAAAGCAAATGGTGGGAATTCATCCTTGCTGATGGCTAGAAGCCTTTTAGCCCTGGTTTCATTCTGTGTTTTGGTCTCCAAGTTAGAAATAACCACCATGGCGACCTGGATTCTCTTTTGCTGCTGATTAGAGTGAGCCCTGGATCTCAGTGGTCAGCATCTCTGCACTTGAATCTGGTTGTGCTTCCTAGCTGTGAGATCACTGGCAAGTCGCATAGTTTCTCCCAGCCTCAGTGTTCTCAGCTGTAAAATGGCTCTGATAACAGGGACTACCCCTAGAACCATCCCTAGGACAGAATGGAAGGATGTCTGTAGGGGCTCAAGACAGTGCGTGGCTCATAGTAAAGGCCGCTCTTTCCAGCTACCAGTAGCGCTGCTCATCACCCTGCACGCCGCGGATTCTACCTGTAGAAACAACGTTCTTGGGTGAATGGCTTTGTCTGCCCACGCAAACAATGTGAAGGTCTTACTTATGAAGTGATGACTTTTTAAGATGCATCTTCTTGAATACACCATGATAAATTACAGACATTACTATTATTGTTGCTAAATTCTCATCAAGAAGTAGGAAATGTAGACTCTGTAGAAATCTTGGGGAAGAAAGCTAAAAGCTTTAATAACACCCTACTTTTAGGAGAAACTTGGGGAAAATCATCTTTCAGGATTTGGTGAGAAGTAGTTGCCTTTTCATTGAAAAGCGTGTTTGTGATGGCTTTGGACGTCTATTTTGATTTCATTAGGCACAGCTTGGGGAGGAAAAATGATCCTTTACAGTCATCTACGATATGCAGTGCACTGCATATTTTCTCCTGGCTGAAGTCTGTTTTAGAAGCAGGCACGTTTCTTTTTAAGACAGAGAAAGTCTTCCGTGCGTTGTAGGCACATTTGGATAAAGGTAAAGTACCTTTTAAAGCAAGCAGTGTCTGTTTTGTGAACTGAATTCAGGTAACGAAAAGTGTAGCCACTCTGGTCCAGCTGAGCCCTTTCTAACTACAGCTGACCCTTGAACAAGATGGATTTGAACTCTGCGGGTCCACTTAGGTGAGGATTTTTTTCAATAAATACAGTGCAGTACTGTAAGTGTAGTTTCTCTTCTCTCTGCTTTTCTTAGTAACATTTTTTCTGGAGCTTGCTTTATTGTAGTAATCCAGTATATCGTATAGGTAACGTACAGATTATGTTCATCGGCTGTGTTACCAGCAAGGCTCCCTGTCAACAGTAGGCTACTGGGAGTTAAGTTTTAGGGAACTTGTAAGTATGTGGATTTTCAACTGTGTGGGGGTTGGCACCCCTAACCCCCATGTTGTTCAAGGATCAGCTCTAACGTGCATCACTAAACCCCACCCGCAGCCTCCAGAAAGCGTGCAAGAGCTAGCAGCACACCTTGAGGACCTTATTAGTGGTGCCTTGCCCATGGAAAGTTCTTAGCAGCAGGAACCCTGTCCTGTAGGAACAAAGGGCCCAACATAGCCCTCGCAGAGGGTTCCAGGCTTCTGCAGCTCCATTTGGCAAGTGGCCCAGGGACACTGGGTCCATCCAGGAGCTGGAGAGAGCATCCATCAGGAGAGGGCAAATGGCAAGAGAGAGCTGGGCTCAGCGTCTAAAGACCCGGACTGGAATACCAGTCTGCCACTTGCCACCCGCACGGCTTTCAGCATGTCTGCTTCCTCATCCATGCAATGGGGAGAATGACTTTGCCCAAGTGTCACAAGGATGGAAAGAGGGACTTCACATGAACTCCCCCTACCAGCTGTTAGGGACTGAAGATGCCCCTGTGTCCAGGCAGCAGTGGCCCTGGGGTGCTTCCAGGGAGGTGCGGGGGGAGGGGGCAGGACGGGGTGCAGCAGCCACACCTAGTCCCCCACCCTGTGAGGAGAGAAGCCCACCCAGGGCTCATGGCACAGTAACTTGAAACACACCAGTCACAACAGCAGTTTAACATTTTACTAAATCAATTCACACAAATTCCAAATTGCAAATATAATTAAGGACAACAGATTCTGTTCTGCCTTTTTAAATCTTTCATTTTCAAATCCATCATTAAGACAAAAAGTAAACAAAAAATTAAGTCTGCTGCAAATTCATGATTTTTCTTCTTGAGGAAAAAAAAAGGAACATTATAGTAAAAAGAACGCCACTGGGTGTACAATAAAGCACCACAACACACGGTTACAAAACAGGCTTCCTGGATTCGGCCACACGTAGAAGACACTGCTCTCCCCGCTGTTCTGCGTCAAGCAGGATTTCATTAAAATAAAACTATAAAATCTCCTAGGTTACACTAAAGTCAGACACGGTCTGGAACACAGTGCTTAACAACAGTAATGCCAACTATCAGTGCTAACGTAAAAACATTTTAGAAGGTCAAAAACAATTAAACTGGAAACCAAAACCTTATTTTCCCTAGATGAGCAAAATTGGAAATGAAAGGGTCCCGCCTCCCAACAGGAGTGAAGGGGATTTTTCTTTCTTTCTTGCAAGGTGGAGGCAGGGGCACGGTGCAGGCTGGCTCTGTAGTTCCTCAGCCTAGTTGGCGTCCAGCTTGGCCATTTCCTGTACGTAGATGCCTATACTCTCGCTGTCAAAGAGCACGAAATACACCGTTTTGATGGAAGAGGACATTGTTGACACGAAGTAACTGGAGATGGCCTTCAGAATCAGCTGCGCTGCCGTCTGCTTTGGAAAACCATTCCTGTGGGAGAGAAAAGTGCTCAGCTGCCAGAGAGACGGCTGGGCCGTGGCCCTGCCCGTCTCCCTCCCCGAGGCTCTGAGGCGAGTGTTGTGCTTTGTCTGTGTTGCCTCAGTGCCCGGGGGGGGGGGGGGGGGGGGGGGGGGGGGGGAGCGGGCATGGGGTCCTGTGGCCGCCCATGCACAGGCATGAGAGAGACCAACGCCTGCCACATGGGACGGACAAGTGGGCGGAGAGCTGGGACCTGCAGGACAAGGTCCTCTGTGCCCTCGGAGGAAGGGGACACGGCGGGTTTTCGGAAAGCAACCAGCAGACACGCAGGATCTGCGTTTTGGGCGTTAAGTCTCCCCAGGGTAGCTCCAGCTCCTGTGTTTCCTCTCCCAGCATCACTGTGACTCGCACTGGGCTTGACCCTCAGCTCTAGGGCTCACTCCATGGGACGACTGGAGGCAGGAGCTTCCCCGGGAGGGAGCTGTTCTGCATGCACACAGGTAGGATGGTTACACCCTTCACTTCGTAGGTGCTGGAGCTGCGGGCCCGGGATGCATCCCAGAGCACCCTAGCTTGCACCACCCAAAGGCCAGGATAGGAGAGCTGGGGGGTATGGGGAACAACTCTTGGCCCGGGGACCCCTTCATCTCAAGAGACAACATCCAAGACTCCAGGCCAAATGGCTGTGAATTCATGTGTACTTCCACTTAAATGTCAGGTGGCAATTTCAAGGGTAGGTGCACAGAATTCTTAAGAATCTCAAATGAGGCCTAGAACAATTGACACCACTTGCTCCTCAGTGCCTGAGACCGACCCTGGTCAACCCCACAGGTACAGGACCCAGGTGACCCAGGACAGTGGCAGGAACATAGCAGCTTGCCTAGTCCAGCAGGAATGACGTGAGCTTTGGAGCCAGTGGCCCTGGGTTCAGATCCTACTGGCCCCGTGTACAGTTAAGGATACTCGGGTGTGAGGCTGGGGCCAATTTTCATGGGGATCTCTTTCTTCATTGGCAGGTCTACGGTCTTTGAACTGCCCTGAGCCTGGGGACTATTGGTAGCCAAAGTGCTGAGCCAACCTGCCAGTTCTGACTCCACCTCTCCTCCAGATGGGGTACCTGCCACAAGGTGAGAGGTTTTCAAATGTCTTCGAACACTCTGAGCCTTGCTCACTAAGTGCCTGTAAGTTGTGAAGTACCTTGGCTGGCTCCCCTGGAGAGCCACACTTACTCTGTTGTCAGGACTCAGAGCACCTTAGAGTTACAGGTGAAAACAGTCTGAGGACTTGCTTTCCATCAAACTTCTGGATGCTACAGAAGTGAAGCTAATCCTTAGCAGACAAGGGACGTCACCAAGGGCACGCTTCCATGCAGAGTGGCCCATGGTCAATAGTGGGGTGCAAACGATCCTTCGCTCAGGCGGATCCTCGTCAGCCACATGGCACACCCCCAAAGCAGCCAGCACATGCAGGACTGTCCATGAAGAGCTGCAGAGCTGTGCCAGCTAGCAAGGTACCACGAGGCCCACATTCCTCTGGAGCAGATCCTGGGCGCTACGTCTACCACCAGAATAGGAAGGGTGACCAGGAGGCAGGCAGGATGGAGGGTGGTGGACACCATGTGGAACAAAGGGTTTTGCTGTGTGGGGGAGGGGGAGAAGTGGGACACACGAGGCAAGTCATTCCCCTCCCCCCTTTCCCTAGCAGACTTGGGAAGGAGCTGTGGGAAGCAACTGTTCTCCCCACGCCTGGCCGTCATCTCCTGCCCTGACAATTTTCACAGCATAGGTTGTCCAGAACAAGGCACGTGTTGGCAAGTGCTTGAGGACATGAACTCGACCTTCCATTTTAGGGGTGCATCTCTAGTGAGCATGTTCCCAGGGGCATGTGTGTACGTGAGTGTTGTGGGGAGTCCGTGGGTGCAGAGGGGCTGCCCTTCACTCAGTCCTGCTCCTGAGAGTGGGATGAAGGCCAGCTTTTGGGGAGGGCTGTGCAGATACAGGATCATGGGGTCACTGGAATAAGGCCCCCTTTTAAGTATCTCCCAAAGAGCAAATATTTACTTTCCTGCTGTAAATTCAGCTGCTGCCCAAAGGACTTGCCAGATTACAGCCCCTCATTTCATTCCTGGTGAGTAAGCCCCAAGGAGGTGGCAGCCAGTGGCCTGACCTGCAGGAGTGGGGAGCTCCTGGGAGCTGCAGCAGGATGGGAAGCCTGGACCATGGGAGTAGCTGGGGCTCCTGCCAAGGGAACTCAGAGCTTCCAGTCCAGGCAGAGCATCGTGCATGGACATGGCCTTGCCGCTGGGGCTGAGCAGGGCTGTGAGGAATTGATCTCGGCCCTGGAAGCCCAAGACCATGCCCCCAGCTCCCACAGTAAGGGTGCCTTTCTGACCTCTGCATCATGCCCACAGGGGGTACTGGGCTCAGGTGAGGGCCTGTAGACTCTCCCTGCCGTCTGTCGAGGTGCCTGCCTGATGGCCGCAGCCCCCCTCCTCTGGTGGTTTGTTTCACCAGCCTGCTGCCCTCACCCATGCTACGGCTGGGGTGCCTGAGCTGGGGGAGACGTAGTGCCCTGCAGACCAAAGGCATGCCTGGTGCTCCTGCCAGACTCCAGCACTTGCTGACTCAGACTGTCTCCGGTAGCTTTCCATTTCTGCCCCCCTCTTCGGACTCTGGAAAAGTCACTGTCAGTGAGGGAATGTTCTGTCCTGCTCCTGTGTGTTGGTGGTTCTCAGTTGTTGCCTCTCCCAGGATCAGAGAGGGCTTGTCCAAGTGCAGAGTCCTGGGCTCCACCAGGTGTAGGGAATACCCATGAGAACCACTGTTCTGCACGCAGCCACATGGACTTTGTAATCTGTGCTCATAGTGTGGGCCCCATGGGTAGGAACCTGTCAGTGGGAGAGCAAGGTGGGAATCGAAGGTTTTACACCTGCAGTATCCGTACCTTGCAGGCCCTACTGCTCACAGAGCATGAAAAAGGATCTTTTAGGATTGTGGCCGGGTACACGTGAGTTTCATTTGTTTCTCCAAACATCTCCTGTTGACAAACACTGATGCCTCCCTCTGTCCTAGGCCCCCACAGGCTCAGGAAGTCCAGCTATGGGACTGGCTGCTGCAGACCACACAGGCCGCCAGGAAGGACTAGGGAAGGTAAGGGCTTTCCTTAGATTGTCAAGGCTGCAAAGTGTATCTCGGAGCCACAGTTAGAAGGGTTTGCGGCAAAATGGAACGTACAAGTAGATGGTGTCCCAGGACTGCTTTATACAGCAGGCCCAGTACACTCAAGTCAGGGGCAGCTGTGGCACATGTAGTGGCCTGGGCAGTCCTCCCACTCTCCAGGGGCTCAGGCCATAGAGCCACACAGTTGAGTCTAGGCCCTGCCTCTGTGGCTCGCTGCCCATCCAGGGGAGCGGGTGGGTAGTTCACGCACCTGCTATCTCAGGAGGCCGTGAGTGGTGAACAAGATAAACTGTAGGATTTCCTACAGCAGGCAGTCTTGCAGGGTCTTCGTAAAGGCTCATGTGGTGCAAAACCGCCTTCCTCCCAGGCCCCATGACAGCATTTGCCACTGCACCTTCCCTATGCTGTGTTGGCCTCAGGCCCCCAGAAAGCTGTTGGCAGGTCAGTGATGCCTAGCTGTCGGCCACAACTGCTGGCACGCATCACGTGGCCGGGTGACACAGGGGCCCTGGTGCAGCATGAGCCAGCTTCAGGAGCTCAGTGGGCTGATAACTTGCTCCGCTCCTGGCTTCCTGGCTGCTTGGGTTCCCTTGGCCACCCTGAATGGCCATCCCTGCTTGGCCAAGTCTTTGGGCCCACTGCCCCCTGATAGCATTTTGTCCATCTTCTGGAGAAGACCACATACCCACTGTTCCCAAGATACAGTAAAGCAAAAGGGGATACAGGCTTCTGTTCTAGTGGGGATTTGGGGTTGAATCCCAGCCGCCCTGGGGCTGGGGCATTAACCTCTCCAAGTGTTAGTGTCCATGCCTGGACAATGGCACCTTATGGATACACAGGCTGATACCAGGGATGCTGATGTCCCCAAGAGGTGCGTGTCCCTCCTCTTCCCACTTGGGCCCCCACAGGGCCTACAGGGACTGTGAGAACAGCATGTGCCTTAAGTTACCCTGCAGCCACTGTCTTCAGCTTTGAGCAGACTAAGGGGATGTCTAAGCTTCCCCTGATGTCAGTCCAGTTGTCTTGAACAGCCCTTCTTCAGTGTCCTAGGCCTCAGCTTCCCTAGACTGGTACAAGGGGACCACACAGACTTTCTTTATCTGGTGTTTTTGGGTCAGCCTGGTCAGTGATAGCTGGGAGCTACATCTTGGTTGTTTCTTTCCATTCCACCTGGATGACAGGGATTCTTGGTTCACAAGAGCCACATCACAGACGACACTGAAGTTCCCCCAGTGCTCCTGAGCCCCCACATAATGGATGGGGCATCACCAGGCATCCCCATTACCGGTGAGCTCCCCTGTAGGGCTGGCTCTGGCAGGGACATAGGACTATGGGCCCAGAGCAGTGTTGAAAAAGGCTGACTGGGGACACTGGAGAATCCTGTGGGGAGAAGCTATGTCCTGGGAGGGAGGCCAGGCAGATTTTCTGGAGGAGCCGGTCCAGGAGCTTGCCTGTGAAGTCAGGGTAGGATTAAAGGCGGACTCTAGATGGATGCTGGTGTCTGAGGTGGACTGGTCCACCCATCTAAGGGTCCTGGCAGTCTAGGAGAGTGTAGAGCTGAATGGCTTGGAAGGCTGCGTGACACTGGAAAAGTGTCCATGCCCCTGGGAGTCACATTTCTGCTAGGATAAGGGTCTCTCTCACACTGTGCTCCTGTGGCATTGCACTTTCCCATGTTCTGTGTAGCTTGGAGAAACTGCCTTGGTCAAGTTGCCCCTGAAGGCCACTCCTTTCGGAGGTAAAGACCAGGCTGTCAGCTGGGAGCAGTGGGCTACAGTTCTGGAGGGTATAGGCACAGCCCACTGTGACTTCTTCTCTCGCTCCAGGGTGTTTTTAGGCTAATAACAAATCCTCCCCCTTCAGGTTGGTTCCATCCTATTTCTCTTCAATGGCCCATTCTCAGGGTGGAGGGAGGCTGAGGGCTAGGCCGAGGCAGGTCAGAGCATTCCAGGGTGCAGTTTCCTTTCCAAGGTTCCCTAGAATCCACTCCTATAGAGTACACTCAGGTAGTGAGGTGATCGTCCAGTGGAGGGCAAAAGGGGTCTGTTGACCAATTGAGACAGGAGGAAGAGGTTCCATGTGCCCTCATCTCCCCAACACTGATGCCAAGGACTTCCAGTCAATTCTGGCTCTACCCAGTCCAAGCTGTGTCACATCGGGTAAGGTAACCCTTTTCATCTTTTGGGCTGTTTTTGCTTTGAGTGGAATTAATGACAGTGCTCACCTGGTGGTGGTGTTGAGAGATAATGCAGATTGAGGTTTAGCACAGTACATGGGACTGAAGCAATACCCATATATGGTAGCTTGAAAAACACAAACTGGCTGGTCTTTTAAGCTCATAAATCTAAGGAGAGTTTAATCAAAACCCCAAACTTCCTATTCCCTTTATACCACCCCTCCAGAGACAGGCCGTCCCTGAATGTCAAACTGAGCTGAGAGAGTGTAGGTATCCATAAATACCGTGACCACAGTGACCAAGGACAGGATATCCAGAGGCTAGAGGTGGTTTCCCCGAGGCCAGGGTTTCACCTTTAGGGGGCTTGACGGTTGGCCCTGGGGCCAATGGGCCAGCGGGAGGGGGCATGAGGCTGCAGTCATTTTCCACATGCTGGGCCTTGGCTGAGAGAAAGTGTTCCCACTGCTCTTTACCAACATGTTTGCATTTATATTGTTTTAATTCCAACATGACTTTTATGCCGGAGACACTGGATGCCACAAACAAGCTGTTTTATTTCCCCTCCTAAAACCCACTGTGATTTACAGGCCGGCTCTGGTGTAATCCCAATCTTTACTCATGAAAGACAGGGCAGCTGTTTACATGGCTCTGTGGGGCAAGGTCTGCCTGACAGATGTGGGGATGGTGGCTGGTGCACATGTGCTTGCCTTTGGCACTCTGCCCTCTTAAAAGCTTTCAATTGATTGTTTTTAAAAACTTTTTACTCCATGAAAAACGTAGAGAATTACTTTTATGCTTCAATTAAAAGTTTCCCAATAGCCATATGAAAGAATATGAAATTATTACCTCCAATAAAGGCTCCTATTGCTTCTTTCTTCGGAAGCACCTTTCATCAGAGCAGATCAAAGTGCATCCGAAGCACTAATTGAGCCTCGGAGCCATCTGTGAGGAAGGGCAGTCCCCAGAGCCTCACTCACTGATAAGGCAGGACAGAGAGGCTAACCTGGTTAGCTGGGGTCACACAGCAGCACAGTGCCAAAGGGGAGATGGGGGAAGCAGGAAGCTGGCTACTTGCGCTCTGGTTCACAAGCACTTTGTCCAAAATGGTTTTGAATGGACTCTGGCACCTATTACAAATCTCAATAGTTCTGGGGGAAAGTGTAAGCCGGGCGGTGCTTGCTGGGTTGCTTCTTTGCCACGTGTCCTGACAGGACAAGGAGCCAACCAAGGAGCTTCCAATGCTCTATCTCCTTTCACTTTTAAGAGGCATTTAAATAGTGTTTTAAAGTTACATTCCACATCGGCCTTTGGCAAAAGAACAGAATATGAAACCGTAGTGACTGGAAGCACGGATGACAAACCGATGGGTGGGCATCCCTCACTTTGGCAGTAAAGCGGCACTCGGCATACAGGGCAGGGAGAGCGTAGGCACGCGTGAGGGAGGGGTGCTGGCATGAGCTTTCCTCGAGGGTTCCTCTCCTCCCACACATATGTGGGAATGTGGCAGCTGCCTTTTGCTAGTAAGGCAGAGGACAGAGCTCACTGTACTGGCACCGAGGACCACAAAAGTAGGACCCGGTACTGGATGGCTTGGCTGCTCAGAACTACAGGAGTGGGGAGGGGAGACACCCAGCGCCTGGGAGCATCTGCCGCTGATAGAGGTGGCCAGTGACAGAGGCTCTAGCCACAGCTCTTCCCCCTTTCAGTCCTCTGGTAAGTAAGTCCTGGCAGCACTACACAATGTCTGCAGGCCACAGAAAGCCCTGGGGCCCAGTGGCCATGCCTGTCCGCCCATGGGAAGGGCCTCCTGGGTGCAGTGTCAAAGCTCTGCTTGAGCAGACCCTCCCTGGGTCATAGGACAGGAAGCCTGCCCAGGGCCAGCTCTGTGACTGCAGGTGTGGAAACTCAGTGACAGCAGCGTTCAGGAAGGCAGTTACAAAGCTTGGCCAAGACGGTAAGAGCAAGCTCCACTCTATCTTCCCCATGGGTTCAGAAGGGAAGTGCTTTGAAAAGAGGAGCTTGCTATAAATGCAAGGAAGGGGTTTGAGGACTGATCCTCAGGCTCACTGGGTACAGCCTGTGGTGTCAAGGAAAGTCACTGTGCTGTCACCTAAAGCCCGGCCTAATCCTGAGGGACTGACCCAAGGAGCCGTGCGCTCTGGATGGGATGCCCCAGGTACAGCCACGGCCAGTACAGAGAGCCCCAGGTTGTGGCCGTTCTCAAGCCCAAGATATCCCCACTGCAGCCAGTTTTCCATCATCTTGGGGCCCGGTCCAGACTGCGAGCTTTCTGGAGGTATGCAGCATAGACTGCAGCAGGGAGGACCCTGTGATGGGAGAGGCAGTGGGTCACAGCCTCTTCCACATGCCATGGAGCTCCCAAGGCCCTCTCCTCTCTCTGAGCATACACCCAGAGGGGGCTGGGCCCAGCCCTGTTTGGTACTTAAGTGCCTGCTCAGGCCCATCCCTCACAGTGAAACAGCAGGACAGAGAGGCAGAGAGCACAGGGGTGGGGAAAGTGAAGGATGCCTGGGAAAACAAAGGTAAGAGGCAGAGGGCTTTGCTCAGAGAATGCTGGGGTTCTGGAGGCGGGGGGAGCACCTCTTGTGACAAGCATCCCCGCATTCATACCTCCCCTATCCTCCCCACATGTGTCTCTGTGTCCTGAAACTTCACTATCTAAGCCAGCATCTCTGATGGCCCTAGTACACCCCGAGGTCACTTTCAGACATTCGTGTTTGTATTATTCCTTATCTCTGGCTTTGGGTCTTCTTGACTAAAGCAAGGGGGTTGGAAGCAACCTCCAGACCTCCACGATGATGGGCTCAATATGCCACTGAGCACAGGCCGTGTGCACTTACCTTCCACTGCCAATGGATGGAAACGCGATGGACTTGAGCTTCTTGTCATCTGCCAGGGCCAAGCAGTTCTTCACCGTCTTTTCCAGAAGTTCCTCACACTTGTCTGCACCCCACACCGGACTGTTACAGTGGATCACAAACTTGGCAGGCAGGCCATGGCCTGCACTGACAGCAGCTGGAGGGGACGAGACAGGAATAGTGAGTTCTGTCCCTCTGCAAGGCACAGGGCCCCAGATGCCCAATGCAGACCCCTCCAGCTGTAGCACATCTCCTGGGCTCCCCTGTATCTTGCACCTGCCTGCTGGTTGTGCTTCTGAGGTCAGCTCCAAGTGCAAATTGTTGCTCCATGGCTAGTCTTCTCAGGGGAAACACCGGGCCAAGACCCACCGCTTGGAGAGCTGGCATGAGGACACGTCACTGACAGGAACTTTAGCCACGATTATAGGGATCCCCCTCTGTATCCTCCTGGAGGCAGACCCTTTGCAGCCTCAGATTTACCTTTTGGGGTCTCCAAGCCCCATTTCTCCAGTGGACTCCTGTACAGATAGTTCCTAATTATCTCCATTTAATGAACCTTGAAGCAACAAGGCTGGCAGCTCCTCTTCTCCCTCACTGATCCCCCTTAGCAGCGACAGAAATAAACCGTTCTTCCACAATATGCTTATCTGGTCTTGAAGAGCTGCTTGGTCCAGCTACACATGCCCACGCCGCCTCAGGTGTGCTACCTTCCTACCACCATCCCTCCATCCCCCGGGGCAAGGGTAATAGGTCAACTCAGGGTCTTCCAGAACATGTTCTGCAACTCCCTTCCCCAAAGATGCACCGCAAAGCTGGCGGTTCCGGGTCACTGGGTCTGGGGAGGGCTGCGTGCTCTATTTCTATAATGACCGCACTAAGGTCTCCATACCACCACTGTGGTTTGTTTCCTGAGCCTTTTTGGTGAAGAACGGCCCTCAGGGGGAGGGCTTCAAAGTATGTTTTGACCATAGCAGATACTGATTGGGCAGAAGGGCTGACCCACAGGCAATGGGAGATTGCAGGGTTTACACACTGGTCTGTCCTCAGGAGAAGTCACTGCTCAACGATGCGTGGGAAAGAACCACCCCAACAGGGATCATACACCTGCGCACAGTGCAGCAGGGCTATGTTACTACCTTTGCATGTTTAAAAATATTTTAAAACAATCTTGTGAAACAGATCTTAATATCAAGAATGAAATAAATTATGAAAACAGGTGCACAGGTCTTGAGCCATGCTGTCATGAGTCTGCCTCAGCCATTGCTCAGTGTCACCAGCTGAGTTTGGAACATGGCAGCACCAGGGTGCCTCTTGTCACATCTCCATCTGGGGGTCACCCCAAAGGAAGGACCTCTGGGCTGGCACAGAGAGGTGCCAGGAAGGAACTGAGGAAAGGCCAGGAGCCCCTGGCTGGGTAGTTAATGACACAAGGGTCCTACCTTGTTCCATATGGGACTTTGGTGGAAATGCCTAGAAGGGCTTGGAAACATAACTTGTCCTGATACCCCTTTGTAGCCAAGCTTGGCTACGGGGTTGGGCAGGGCAGAGATCAAAGGCACAGATCAGCAGAGGGAATGCTACCCTACTCTCCACCCCAGGCTCTGTGCCTAGCCCAGGATGACTGGGGAAAGAGGGTCACTGATGTGCCCTCTGAGAGGGATTGTGTAGCAGTCACATAGTAACTGTTGACACCTGTAGTTAATATTCATTTTAAAAATAGGATCTACAAGAGAGAATGGGCATTGGGGGGGGGGGCACCCAGGTGGCTCAGTGGTTGAGCGTTTGCCTTCGGCTCAGGGCATGATCCTGGGATCCTGGGATTGAGTCCCACATCAGGTTCCTTGTGTGGAGCCCACTTCTCCCTCTGCCTATGTCTCTGCCTCTCTCATGAATAAATAAAATATTAAAAAAAGAAAAAAGAATGGGCAGTGGGGACCATCAAGCATGAAGAGAAGCTGGGGCCCCAAGCAAGGACAAGGTTGGCTTGTCCTCACACAGCTGGTGGAATTAACCGGGCCTCACCCCACTATTTGGACATCCAGGCCCTGGAGGAGGCCATCTGTCCTGCACATCCTACTGACCACCTCAGATTTCAAAATCCAGGCCAGCAGCAGAAAGAAGGATCTACCTCCAGCTCTTTGCAATCCTTCTCCCTATACCAGGTTCCAAGTCGTTTTCTTACCCCTGGTATCAGGAAAGGTGTGATGGGCAAATGAAAAATGTCTATTTTTATTTTTCCCATGGAAAACACAGATGGCTAAATGAAAATGATTAATTTGCATTTCTCCCCAGCACTTCCACAGATGGCTCAGTATCACTATCTACAATTCTCGGCTCTTAGCTTTGCCAAAGTGGGCTGCTGTAATTCCTTAAAATTAGAGGTCTAGACATCAAACATTTAAAAGCTATTTTGAGCAATAAAGAAAAAAATTGGAAAGGCGGTTTTCACAACACTTAGGCTCCCCGCCGACAACTTGCATGTGGCAAGTCCAAGTTGTAAAGCTGACAGGAGTCCCTGGGGCTCCAGCTAGGGAGACAGGTTTGCATGACCTGCACCTCTGAATCCCAAGAGGTCTCAGAACCTGGTTCTCCTCATGCTGCACAAACCACACCCAGAAAAGCAGGGTGCTTCCCCAGCTCACCTCCAGCTACTTCCAAGGGCCCGTTCTTTTTTCGGAGTTCCAGAACAGCCTCCACAAACTCCTTGCCACCTTTCTTCTCCAGCGTGTTTCCTAGACAAGGACAGGGTGAGGTCAGATTGCCCTTCTTGTGTCTCAGGGCACACACAGACACTTAGCATGTCAGGTGATTACATACTTCAAATGATCTGACCAACTAAATTTCCATACGGCTGCAAAACAGGAACCAAGCTTTGGTTAAATTGTAAAAAGTGGCATTTACAAAGGACCCACCAGTGGCCAATTACCACTGAGCCGTCTCTTCTGTCTCACTTTTGGGGGTGGCTTGGGGTAATCCTGGGTATGCCAGAGATGTGAGGGACATGGGACATGCCTATTCATTGCAAGCATGCCTTTCTGCATGTTATTTGTTGCCCCGAGAAACCAGACGGTGTTGGCTTCTGAGCTCATGCTTCCCCTAAATGTTCTTCTCTGTCTCTGGGGAGAACCCCCAAATAAGGAGGCTTTGGGGGAAGCATACCATGCTCCCATCAGGAAGCCAGGTCTCCCCCTGACAGCAGGCCCAGAAGAAAGCATTCACATTTGGCCACCTCTGGACCAGCACTATTAGTGTGCTTCATTCCTATTTTGCAGCTTTGCCATCATATGTGAATACAAAAAAATAAAAAAAAACAAAAACAAAAAAAATGGCTTCAGACAGTATTTCCTTCATCACACTAATGACTGAGAATCACTTTAGGTAAAGGAAGGCAACCTCAGAAGCAGAGCTTAAAGGCGACCTTGTACATGTGAAAGGAAGGTAATCGAACTGTTCAGGGCCAGATCTTCAAGATTAAATCCAGTGAGGTAGGCAGCACCGTTTTTGGAATTAACAATCTCACTCAGTATTCCGTTCCTGCTATGAAAGCCGAGGGCCCACACGACCTTACCAAGCCCTCTGACATCTGCTGGTTCAGTGCCTCATGTGGCACAGCAAGCAGCGCTCAAACCGAGTGAAAACATCATCCTCTTAGGTTTGGCCAGAATGTGGGGTCTCAGTCTTCCTTAAGCTCTGATTCATCAGTTTTGCACATTTTAAAGTACTTTTCCTCACAAGAGGATAAAATACTCCCCTTAAGATCCACCATTTATCTTGGAATATTCTACATTGCACTTAGCACCTGGTAGTATATGTCAGGGCACATCAGAGTGCGCCAGCCCAAATTCTCTTTGGAGTCACCCTTCTGGGACGAGGTCTGAGGAGGTGTGCACTAACCCCAGGAAGTATCGAGGAGGAGGAAGAGGAGCGCATGGTGGGGGCACAGTCACAAATCAGCACCTTGGTAACGGCAGGCCCTGACCTGTGTGCCAGCCCGCTGCAGGGAGTCTGGGGTGCGTGAACAAACCTCACCAGCAGGCTGTCACCCCTGCAGAGCTCTAAGTGAAGGCCGGGCTTTTGGGGAGAGATTAGCGTGGGATGCTAGGGGTGGGGTCCAGCATCCCTCATTAGCCGAGACCACCTTCATGCCTTTACCTGTCTCAGAAAGCAGCCACAGGTGCTTTACATGGCAGAGGAGTCAGGAGAGAAAAGACCTCCACTCCAGAGACTTCTAACCGCTGGGACAGCTGTAGTACATTTCTGACAAAGACCAGCATCAGGGAGGTGGCTGGAGTGGGCATCAGGGAGCAGGGTCGGGCCTCATGGGCACCTCCATCTTGCAGGGAGTGCACACTTGGAGGATACAACCCGGAGGAGTGAGCCCCAATTACAGGCTCACTCAAAATAGCATGCAACTGAGAAAAATGGATCTTAAGTCTGAACCTGCAGGGTCCCAAACACTACCGCCCACCACGCCTTGCCTCCTGACCTGTTCTCAGGCCTGAGGCAGGGAAGCATAGCTGCTCTACTCAGAGCTATCTTAGGGCTGAGTTCTCTATTGTACATACGCTTGGGGTGCAGGGGAGGGGGCACTAAGAAATTTAGAAGATAAAAGAAAATCAGTATTGTACTGGTACTACCAACTCCTCTCTCAAGTCTACAGTATTAAGAAAATGGGCTGATTTATAATTAAAGGTGTTTTATCTTAGGAAGAGTGTTTACTTTAAAATTCTTACTTATAATTAAATCTTGCTTTAATTAGAAGTGAAAATTTGCACGTTAAAATACACTCAATGCATTTCCCAAACTTAAAAACTGAATCCTAGGTTGCAGGCAATCACCCCCATCAGGACTGGACCCCTACACACACATATGTATGCACATGTTCATGTAGACACACGTGTACTTTGTAACAAGAAACAGGCCCATTTCAACCGTATTGTCAACACTCATAAGGTAAGACTCTGGCATTTTAGGCTTCACTTCAGGGTTAATCATAAAGCAATTGGCTTCTTTGCCCCCAAGCATAAACATGTGTTACTCCCATGAGAACAAGAACATTATTTCATGCTTAGAAAGCAGGCATAAGTATCAGTGTTCAAAACAGCCTGAGCGAGAATTTAGGCTTGGACAAACGTCAGGCTAAGCCTGTGGTCTATTTCACTGTTAGAAAGAACTGTGATGGGTAAGAGTTAATCATGGGGCTAAGCATTCCTGCACTGGCATTCCTTCTTCCAGCAGTCTCGGGGCTCAGGAATTCACACCCAATGGGGGAGATGGAGTGGTCATGTCCTAGCTTCCTCTTTTCCCCTCTCACACACCAGAGTGGGAGCTGGAACCAATTGAGACCACGTCTGAGTCTGGTTTGTCATTGTTTTGGTATCATAAAAGATATGTGGGTTCAGTACTAGTCTGGACTGGTTCATGGAGAAAAAGCACGGAGGTGGGCTTTGGAAGACCTGGGTTCTGACACAGTCATTTAGGGTCCTCCTAGGCCACTCAAGCCATCTGGACCCTGCTGAGCTTCTTGTCCATCTGTGACAGTGTCTGTGAGCAACGGCGACGTGACCTCAGGCAAACTCTCAGAGCCAGATTACTGACATGTCACCGAGGCTACTTGTGCCTGCCCGGTACATCTCAGTGCGGGGAGGGCAGGCCCATCTCAGGGGCAAGTATTAGCACTGTCACGATTCCAGGGAGACTCCTGGGAAGGGCAGGTTCTTTGCCTGTTACCCCAAAACTGGCTCCTGCTCCCATCTCAAAGCCTCCAGCTCTACCTCCTGGTGTTGCTAATCCTGCTGAACACATGCCTTCCCCAGCAAAGAAAGGTGGGCTTTCTCTTCTCCTTGGGCATGGGGGAGATACTTTTGCACTGGAAATTTGCTAGTTTCCATTTCACCCCAAATCCTGGATGGCAGGATGACCCCAGGCCTTAGTCACTCCTGGCAGGAAGATAAGCCCTTAGCTGTTCTGTTTATTTTCCTCCAAATAAGTACTTCCCTCCCATCAAGCTTTCATTTGGTTAAGAAAGGGAGTATCTTTCTCTTAAGCTGCCTGACTTAGGAGCTCTTAAACTCCTCCAAAATCTTGTGAAAGTGGAGTTTATTTTAATTGCCTACAGCCCGTTCTCATTTTGGCCTGGGAGACTTAGCGAATCCGGACTTCCCGTCCAGTTTGTCTTTCTCATCCCCGTCTGAGATCCAAAATGCCCAGGAGAGCAATCAGCCCAAATAGCAGTGGCTAGGGCAGACTGCGAACAGCAGACTTTGCTAGTGACACTAAACAGGACTGGACAGCCTCGGAGATTGCTAAACTTTTTGTACTTCCAGTGTCTGGGACGCTCAGGAAAATCCTGGTAGCCTCAGCCTTCAGGATGACTTCATTTTTGCCCCTAAGAAAGGGCACCACTTGAGAAAGTGGCATTCAAATCTACAGCCAGCGTGCTGTTCTTGGGACCAGCTCATCTACCGTAGATGCCAGACAAATCATAGATGCCAGACAGGAAGGACTGACCATGGGGCAGGCACAAGACAAGGTGCTTTGTCTACTTGAACATCATGCTCATTGTGATCACTCTTTCATAGGTAGGAAAACTGAGGCCCTGAGGAGTTAAGTAACTTGCCCAGCCCCCATAACCAGTAACGGCAAGGCTGGGATTTAAGCTCCTTCCAACTAGCTCCAACCTTGTGCCTTTTCGCCAAAACATCAGGATGCCCCCTCCTCATGTAAGCACCACAACATCTTTGTAAAGCAGGGCACTCTCTGACACTCTGCAGCAAGTCTGCAGCTGCACTGCTCAGCCCCCAGCCTGGCCCTATCTCTCCCTCGCTGCACCCTCAGCTGGTGAGTGCCACAAGCCAAATGAGGATGCATGTCAGCTGCAGGGAACAGGAAGGGGCTTTCTGGGTCTAGGAGAGTGTGTCTCGAGAAGTCTGGGGGCCCCACATCAGCATGAGGTGATTCATGCAGTTAAGGTCTGAGAACCCGTGTGTTCCCAGAGGCTTTAAGACCATCTTGAAGCAAGCATGCCTCTGACACCAAAGTGTGGGTGGGGGTGGGGGTGGGGGCAGGGCAGAGACCCATGCAGACAGCACCAAAGTGGTCTGGGAAGCCACTCAGCCCATCTGGCTGCATCCCCCGTGCAGCGGAAATCATGGGTGAACCCAGTCTCCAACAAAGCTGTGCCTCGTGAAGCAAATGCTGAAATGATGTTGCTGAACCAGTTTCCAAACCAGAAGTGTGCCCATCTGGGAGCTGCATGATGCACCCTGGCTGACAGCTAGCTGTAGTTTCTCGTGGTCACAGCCCAGGGATGGGAGACCGTGGGGAGGTCAGGACAGCTGGAAGTGTGAAATGAATGCAGCCCTGCATAGCTGTCAAAGGATCAAGCTGTCTGCGGCGGCCGACTGACCATGCACACACACACTCTCGGCAGCACCCGGCTAGGCATTACCTACTTCACCACCGGTGTAGAAGTCAGTGTTTGTCGGGTGAACGACAGCATCACTGTCGATCGAGGCAATGTCAGCCTGTACAACTTGCAACTATAACAGGTAAACAAATGTATATCAACTGTGTTGGACCGAGACCCACGCACAGGCACATTTACTAATGCCCCAATGGCAGGGCTGGCCTACCTGGTCGATTCCAACATATGAGCCCAAGGGGCAATCAGTCCACGAAGTGTGCGCACATGTGGATGGGGGTGAGGAGGAGGAGGAGGAGGAGGAGGAGGAGGAGGAATATCAAATGTGACATGTTTAAATCAAACATTCGAATGACATGTCCAAAAAAAGAGAAACACACACATGAGATCATTTCCAAAGATTAAAAGAAATAACAAAACAACGAATGCCCCATTTCACTTCGCAAAAACCTATAAAACTGGCACCCCACTGAGAAGACTACTAAAACATGGCATCAGTTTTAAAAAAAATGTGGACCATCAGGCCAACCACAACAACAAGTTTCTCCATTTTGTCGGCAGCAACTTTCAGAGCTGGACTTTTATTCTCAGGACATTCACCGTTTTGTCTGCCTTCAAGGGACATCTCTTAAAAACGAAGAAAACAGTATGTGTGCATAGAGAATTGCCTTTATATTCCCCCTCAGCGTGTCACAGTTTTTCCAGGTCTACCATTTATTCTCGTCAATCTTATTTTCATGTATTTTATGTACAAATATACTTTGGATAGGATCCCTGCTTTTTCTAGCTTGTGGCTTTTTTTTTCTTTTTTTAAAAAAACATCTGTATAAAGAAAGTATATGGTTGAAAAATGAGTTCACACAATTGCATTCTTGAGACCTGGTTCCCATGTTTCCAGCCCACTATCATACCCAGTCTGTATGGGTCGGGCCTGGACTCTAGAAGGAGCATCTCTGCTGGTAAAAGATCTGCCACCTGACAAAGGTAGCAAAAGGGGATCAAAAGGCTTTAAAAAAACATACATAGGGCAGCATCGGGCAGGAGGCTCCATCCGTGGGCATCTGTTAGTCTGCTGCCCCCAGCGAGGCTCACAACTAAGAGGACAGGAGCCTTCCCTGAGCTGCTAGTTCATCTGTACCAAGATCAAGCCACAGAACGGGACACCTGATGAGTACACCCCGAGCTTGCCCTGAGCCGTGGAGACACCATGGCTCTGGGGCAGAGTTTTCCCCCATAGGAACTCACTCAGAAAGAGAGGCTGTCCTGTTTATCATCATCCTCTAATCAAACAATTCATGAAGTTGGCATGCAGTCATATACTGTTTTCAGTTTGTAGGGAAAACTGAGGAAATGACAGTAGATGGTCAATTTGGGGGAAACCAATTTGCTGGTGGATTAAAGACAACGATATGCTGATGCAGTTTAATTGTCTTCCTTTTCAAGTGCGCTCACGCTTTGTCATTTTTGATTAAGGCTTAAATGGAGAAACTATCATTTTGTAGCAACCTGAGATTTTTCAGTTCTAAAAAAAAACCAAACACATTTTTAAAAAAATCCCTCCCAAGTAACCAGCAGTCAGTATGATCATTATGGAAGAGAATTTAGATGGCGATGTATTGACAATCAAGGGGAAAGTAGCCAATTGCACTTAGTAAGACGTCATCAGATCATTTCCATTTGAAATGGCTTGGAGCAAGTAAACATTCAGGATTTACCCTCATGTGATCATCTTGGATTTGGGAATTTGCCTTGTCCACCTGATATTTGAGAAGATGAAGAGCCTAAATTCTGGGTTCCATAACTTTTCATCTGACAGCTGGCGGTGCCAAACCCCATCCCCAATTACCTAGGTCATCTTTAAGGTCAATGTCAGCATTGGTAGGATTGATTATGGCCTCCACCTCAAAGCCGGCTAAATTACTGATTTCACTGTGAATAAGGTTCAGCTGAAAAGAAAAGCATGAGGTGGGAAATAACAGGACAGCCGGGAAGTCACAGAGAAGTGAGCCTTGGGATACAGATGAAGGGCAGTGGACACTCCAGGTGCACTGGGCGCATAGGGGAAGGGGGCGTCATTGGCTAAAACAAATCCATTTCAAACAAGACTTGAGTGCTGCTCAGGATGCTGGAAGGAAGCTAGGCTGAGGGTCCAGGACTTGCTGGGGGATACCTGGGGCAGGGCAAAAAGGAGGCATAAGCCATGTGGACTGGTGGATCCACTTCCCTTTGAAGACAACCAAGTATAGCAGCTGTCAGGCCCCAGCATCCAAGGACTCACTGCCGGAGTGGGGACAATATGTGTGACCCTTTCTTTGAGCCCCAGGATGGTACACAAGTCCTCGATGGTTTGGGAAAGTCCCAGTAGCTCTGCCTTTCTCCAAGTGGCTGTGGGTCTTTAAAGCTCTCCCTATCACCCTGACTACTGGCTGGCTGGCTCCCTGCCCTGCTCAGAGGTGGTAAAGAGCGAGATGGTCTGTTGCTTAGTAACATCTAATTTTACATGCCTATTAGTCAGGGAATGCTCAAGTTCTGGTGAAAGCCAGGAAGAGAAACAGCAGCTCTCTACGAGACAGGGTGTATCTTTGAGTGTTTCACTCTACTGAGGCCTGCTGGGTTGAGGATTCCCCCCAGTTTCATGAGCATGAAACCAACTGGCTCTTTTTGAAGAGCCACTGGATGTCCTCCCTCCCCACAGTTATCTTGTTGTTGTAGCAACCTTCCGGCTGAAAGGAGCCCTGAATTCTAGATTCAGCTGTCAAAGGGGCAAGAGGAATTAGCTGACCCAGGACTACTATCCCAGGCCCTACCCTTTCCCTTCCTGTTCTTAGGAAGCAAAGTGTGCTCTTAGATGCCTAGTATTCAGTGACATGGATTCCTAACGGCTGCAGCAAAGAGCAATGCCTCAGCAGTCTCCAGAGGAGCTGGCGCCCGGGACCAACTATGAGCCAGGCTGGAAGAGCCGCCTGCAGCCACAGGGCCCAGCAGGGCCGGAGCCTTTGTCTGCACTCGCACTCTGGTGAGGGGGCCGTGTGTAGACCCTTGGCAGGGAGGCTTGTGGCAACCTGGCCAAGGCACTGAGTTTCTGGGGCTAAATGTTTTGTTGACCTGACACTCTATAAGCACCAAAAACATAAACCCACATATCTCATTCCCAGAAACACACAGATTCTCAAAAAAAAAAAAAAAAAAAAAAAAAGGACCTGCTTCAACCCAAACTCATCCCTTGTGAGAAAGCACTTGTGGAAATCAGCCTGGTCACATGGCTGGGGAAAGACTGGGCTAGGCCCCTGGCACAGGGCAGTGCGCTCCCTTTCCAGGTAGTAAGGTGGAAGAGGAACAAGTTTTCTCCATGGGGACTCCCTGGGGAATGGTTCCCAGCACTGCTGGGAGCCACCAAACATCCCTAGGAAGCCCCCTGGAGGTGACCTCACACAGTGGAGCTCTTAGCAGTGCAGGCTCTGTGGCCGGACAGAGGCAGAGAAGGGACCAGCATCAGGGCTAGGGTGCTCAGGGCTGTGGTCAGGGAGAAGAGGTGTGGGTGTGGGTGGGGCGGGGGGGGGGTACTCAGGAAGGCAAGTGAAGGTCAGGATTCAGGACAAGGTGAAGAGTTTGATTATGGTATCACGTAAGTATCCCATCTTTGCATCTATAAGCAAGTGCTGTTTATAAAAATTCAGATTAAGCTAATACTCCCTGCCTCTCCCCTCCCCCAACCAAAAAAAAAAAAACCCACACCTCAAAACCCTACCCTATGAAGTAGTAGGAGATTGTTGAGGGAGGATGGGAAAGGAGAAAAAAAAGAGAAAGCAACACTTCACTTAGTGTGGTATGAGTCAGTATACTTTTAAGGTATCTCTGACTTTCCTATTTAAAAATATCCATGTTCAAATCTCTCAAATTCACACTATTTTTTTCCAATGGTATAGATGCTTCTGAATTCCTATTTGCGAGCACAATGGAAAATCAGCTATTTCCCTGGGCTTTGATTCAGCTAGCAGAGAAGACCCCAGGAGACTGCCTCTGCCTGGGGAATGGGCTCTCTGGAGAAACCGGGTGGGTGGGGGTGGGCAGTGGGGCAGGTGGGGAGCTTCAGGGCTGTACTGAAGCTAGAGAGTGGTTGCCAATAGAACAAATTCCTTGGAGAACTCTGAGTTTGCTCTGGACTCCTCACCTTCCTGACAAGAGATGCCCCACTCTTGGAAGCACAGAATGTTGCACCATAGGGAGCCACTACCACCAGCAAAGAGAACTCCCAGCTAACGTCTCCCTCACCCCATGTCTGAGCCTTGCTTTTCTGACTGTGTGCTCACTAGAGTGAGGGCCTGAGCCGTGGAACAGTTTTGCCACTGTTAAATACCTGGAAGTATTTTTTAAAAACCACCTCTGGACTATAAAGCATGTGTCTGGGGTGGTGGGAGTCCGTGTGTGCATATCTGGGAGAGAATGTGTGGGGAGGGCAGAGGACAACTGCTGCAGGCACTTCGGAAAGAGAAAAGGGCACCAGCTCAGCTGGGGCAGGCAGGTGAGTGGACAGAAGCCAACAGTGAAATGATCAAGGACAAAGGGCGTAGCTCCCCTGGATAGGAGAAGAGAACCCGTGAGCCCGAGGTACAAACAGGCCATGTGTGCAGGTGTCTGACCAGGATCCTGCCTGCTGTCCGGTGGACACATGCAAACAGGCCTAGTGGGATGAGGGAAGATGGCCAGTCCTAGAAATCCCAGCCCTTCCTCTCCCCAAGGGCCCCGCGGCCCATTTGCAGCACATGGCAGAGCAGGGGTCTGGGGGGTGGGGGCAAGTAAGATTTCTGGGCAACTGTGAATATTCTCGTATTTAGTCTAATTCTCTGGGAGGCGGGAGGGTCATTAATGATTTCAGAATCTGATCAAGGTGACCACTTCTATGTCTTCTCACTGGGAACGATGGAGAAAGACGTATTAAACCACAGTACGGGGAACTAAAAGTCTCTACCAATGGTTAGCCACTGTAGTCTTGACCAGGGGTGCTGCCAGTTACAGAGCAGAAGGGGTCCTACCTGGCTGCAGGCGGGAGAAGGGGATTTAGCCAAGCAAGGGTCCTGCAAGCGTCTCCCACTTCTGGGCCCTGATTAACCTTACTGGCTCTACTGGAGCCCATCTCTCTACTATACCCGCATCTTCCCTCTAGTGGTTATTATGTCTGCACTAGTCCTTGTTCTCTCCGCGTGAGTGAACTCATTAGCAGAAGCTCCTGGAAGGTATAGTGGGTTGTCTCTTGACACTGAGTGCCACCCAACGCCTAAGACAGTGCTCGGGTTGCTACAGGCAGAGTTGGAAGTGAATCTCAAACGTCCTGACAACTCTGCGGTGAGATGAACATCTCCCTTCTCTTAAAGTAGGGCTAATAGAAATGCCAGAGCTCAGGAATAGGGCCCTTGGCCTCGCTTGGACCTGAGAAAGCTCAGAGCCAACCTGGTTGTGCTGGAAGGAAGGCTGGCCCCCACCACTTACAGCAGGTCGGGAGGCAGCCGGCCAATGGTAGGAAAGGAGCCGTGGCTTGGAACTACTAGACAGACATGTGGGCTGTGCCTTGACATGACCTACTTGGCTACAGGAATCTCTTATTATCTTACATACTGTTAAAAATTCAATTTTAGGAAATGAAACTAACTGATGAATGGTATCCAAGTGACATGCTGGATCTAGCCTGTAATTTTGGTATCTTTCATGCCCTAATAATGGACAAGGAAGGGAGAAGATGGACCAGTCCTATTTCCTTGTGCTACCCTAGAAAATGCAACTCTCTTCCTGTCTTAAGTCCACTTCAACCAAAGTAGATGGAAAGGGTGAGGTTTTCCATAAAACTGTTTGTAGGGGATCCCTGGGTGGCTCAGTGGTTTAGCGCCTGCCTTTGGCCCAGGGCGCAATCCTGGAGTCCCGGGATCAAGTCCCACGTCAGGCTCCTGGCATGGAGCCCGCTTCTCCCTCCTCCTGTGTCTCTGCCTCTCTCTTTCTATGTGTATCATTCATAAATAAATAGATAAATAAATAATAAATAAATAAATAAATAAATAAATAAATAAAGAATAAATCTTAAAACAAAACAAAACTGTTTGTAGCCTCTGATGGAGAACCACATTTGCTCTGTAGCCCCCTCCTGCCCTGCCTCTGGGATGAAGGGGCTCCTTTATCTGAGCTCTGGCACCCACCCTGCACATATCCCCAGCTTCAGTTCTCACCAAGGCCTCAGGTCTGGTGGTGGCATCTGGTGGGTTTCAGCCTAGAGCCTGTCACACAAAGACAAGGACAGATGTGGGCATTGCCAGAGGCCCGGGAGCTGAGGCAGCACTGTTCATGGTGTCTCAGATACCAATCGTCAACTGGAGGGTAGAAAGAGACATCGACCCTTCCCTCTTTACTACTGCCTTACTCACTCCCTCTCTCCTTGCAGTTTTCTAGCCCTTTGGAATTGGGTGTGTGTATGCAAGGCAGAAAACCCACATACCCTGCCCCTGCCTTCAGCAGCCTACAGAACTGTGGCTACAATGCGGATAGCCTGGGACTCACTCATAGCCTCGTCATGCAGCCTCCTCTACTGCCTCAAATAAATCCTGTCCCTACAAAGCCTTAAATCATTTACTGCCACTGACCCAGATTTGTAGAGTTCACATTGGAAGAATTTGGGGGGGAAATAAAACTGTCAGG
Source organism: Canis lupus dingo (assembly GCF_003254725.2). Taxonomy (NCBI): domain Eukaryota; kingdom Metazoa; phylum Chordata; class Mammalia; order Carnivora; family Canidae; genus Canis; species Canis lupus. The sequence goes on from NC_064253.1 coordinate 22,725,129, forward strand.
TTTTTCAATCTCTGAAAGGAAGCTGCGAATCTCTGTTGAACCACCAAGCAAAAACATTTGATGAAGGCATGTTCACAGCGCTGTCTTCTTTTGGAAAATAACTCAACAATGTGTGTGAACGCTGGGTAACAGTGGAGTAACAAGGATGACGACTCCTGAGACTTGAGTATGTGAAACACGCCAGCAGCCACAGTAATGAGATCCCAGACTCCTAAGCCCTGGGCCGGCTTCTCCTGTGAGTAGCTTAGCAACTGGGCCTGGTAGGGCTGTGCAGGGCACAGTGTCACCTTTCTCTACCATCACTAGCTTGCAAGATTCAAGCATAGGTTTCACTGTACAGATGGGAAAAAAAATATGCAGAGAGTACAGGGTACTACACACTCTTCATTCTCAAGTACTCCCTTTAGGACATTTCCAGAACTCTGAGCCTAAACTGTCATCTGTGATAATGCCATTTTAAAATGTGCTTTGTGTGAAAATTCACATCAGTTTTAGGATTCTTGCTCCTTTTGCATTACATGCTATGACTTTCATGGCCATAACCAATAAAGGGCCAGGAAGTACTGTCTGCAAATGATGCTCCTGATGACAAACACTTGCTCCATGTCACACCTCAGGGGCCCAGGGTTCCAGAAAAGGTTGCTAACACACTTTCTGACACTGAGGTCCAGGCTGGCTTGAAATGCTGCCTTATCCCGCCACCACATCTGGGGAGACATAGCTCACACTGCTCAAGGGCACGTGCAGTACTGAATTGGGGGGTCCCTCATCCTGGATGTGGGAATCTCAGGTCATTAACCTGGAGGCACAGCCTCGCGGTAGTGAAGGTGCGAAAGAAGGTGGGCAGTCCACCTGGTTCTGCACTCAACTCCCTCTCTGACAGCTGACTGTTTTACACTGGGTTGGGCTCAATCAATCCTTTCAGAATCTCCCTTCCAAAGTCAGGACATCCAACAGCACATAAGTTTCTCTGTCAAGTCTACTCCTTCCCTTTTCCTGTTTCTTAAATGACATTAAATGACACCCCTGTAGGTTACTATGAAGTATCGATACTTCTCTACAGTGTTTTGGTCTCCCCAGCCCTGAACAGTCCGTATTTGCTTTGTACCTTCTAGGACTCTTATGCCTGTGGCACCCAGCCCTGAGGCTGAAGACCAAGGTGTGCCCTGAATGGTGGAGAGGACAGCGCTGCTTGGTGGCAGCGGAACTAGCAGGCTGTCTGCAGCCTGAGCCACCTCCTTTCTAGGGCTCAAGACCCCAATCCCAAGATCAAAAAGGGCATCCATCCATACGTGGACATTTGTGTGTGTGAGTGCCACTACTGTGCAAATACATGACTTTGTCCAGGAAGAAGAGGTAAGGAGTTCTGATGGGAGGCTGGCTTTGGGGTAGACGGCAGGAGGTAGCAAGAAGAACACAGGGAAGGGAGAGGCCAGCGTCAGGGTACTCAAAGGTAGGATGGAGCAAAGAGTGAGGGACCGTGGGGACAGCGGGAGGGGGAGGGACAGAACTGTTCTACCTGCTTCACAGGCTTGCAAGCCCAGCTAATGGTCTGCACCAAGGTTCTAAAGCACACGGGAGCTGCTCCTAAACCGCAGAGAGTGTTCACACTTGAGTTCAAACCACGGCAACTGGGATGACGGTTCACATTAGCGTCCAATATATTCCCCAAAGGACATGTTAAAGGGTGTGAAAGTAGACCCAGGTGGTGGCCTCCACTGCTGAGTTGAAATTTTTTAAGTAAATCAAAAATACCTTAAACGAAAACTTTCAAAGCCCCAGACCTTAAGATGACAAGTGCTGCTTATTTTTTTCCTTTGAAAAATGCATACAAAAATACAGATAATGGTTATAAAATGTCAGCTGCAATGGTTATTTGCTGGAACACAGGGTCCACCACAGGAATTGCATCATGAGAGCCTGAGTGCAACCAGGACAGGAAGGGGGGTGGGGGAGGAGGAAGAGCACTTGCAAGGCAGGAGCAGGAGGGCTGTGTCACTTGAGATGCGAAAGAAAATTGACAGTGAGGTTGTAAAAATGATGCAGCTTCAGAACCAAGTTGTTGGCCACAGCGCAATTTACATGGAAGGTCAAATTCATGCCTTTAATTTTCTTTCATGTAGGATTTAAAAAATAAAAGAAGCGGAATTCCCTCTCTCTCCAGCCCCTCCCCTCCTTTTTTGGTGTTAATAGAGAAATATCAATTAACTCTCACTCTCAGGTCTTAAAAGCCTTTGCATCATTTTTATTTTCAGCAAAAGTGAATCATCTTTTACAAAACCATGGCGTCCTGGCAAAGCTGCATCACTGGGATGGCTGAAAATACAGTGCCCACGGTTAAAACAAACAAAAGATTGGTTTGAGGAGTCGAGAGGTGGCTCAGTGTACCCGTTACCTAAGGAAGTCTAAAATAATCCTGCCCCCAGATCAGAGGCTCTGCCTGCAGTGCCCACCGGAGTGAGTGGGCTGTCTGCTAGACCTTTCCTTTGCCAAACCCAGCTTTGACTTTGGGCTTTTTCTCTGGCCAGGGCTATGTAATAGCCAGTTTATCCCACATTAGCAGCTACTTCAGACTAAGCCCAGGCTGTCCTGAATGCCCACCCCCGCCCCGCCCAACCCACCCCACACCACCACAGGAATAGCCTTCTCTCTTTTCACCACTATCTCCTCTTCCCACCTGCCCAGGCAGTCTCCCCCAGCATTCCTGCCGCGGCCCTCCCTGAGGCCACCCACTCCTCCACCCACACCTAAGAGGCCAGGAGTAGTCTCCGGGAATCCCCAGGCCTTCCTGCAGCAGAGGTGGCCTCCACCCGTCTGTCCCAGGGCCGCGAGCAGACTGAGGCCGCACGTCTGCCTACCTTCTGGCCAAGGAAGAGGCTCTTGGTGGAGAGGACTGTGAAGCCGTCGGCCGGTGTTCCCTCAGTGGTGCTATCCGCGCTGGCTGCCTTGCTGACTTCCCCCTGCTTCTTCTTGCACAAAGATAAGAGTCATCATGAGGCTACACAAGCAGAGACCAAAGGGATCTGGGCTTTTCTAACAGGGAGGTGGCTCCTAGGCCCTGCCCATGGTCCTGGAGGAAATAGGAAACTAAAGCACAACCAGTTTTTGGCCTTTTTCAAAGTGGGAGCCGCAAGCTCTGTGAAGTCCGGGAGTTCGATGAAGAGCATTAGTTGTATTTTTATCACTTTGTAATACATAAAAAATATATAATATTTTTACAAAATAAAATTTTTGTGTATTAAAAATATACCTGAAGGCAAAATTTTACTGCAGAGTGACAATCTACAACATTTTCATAAATTTAGACCAACTAAATATCTCTTAATTAGGGTCTTTGCTTTCTAGATGTCTGTTCACTATTCAAGTTTGAGGAGGAAAAGCAAACTTCCTGATCACAAGTTCTCAAAGAGCCAAAAATCAGATGAAACTCCATAACCCTCTAACCTTCCCCCAGCCCAGGAGTTAGACGGTACCCAGCTGTTCTTCAAGAAAACCAGGCTTGGAGAAAGAAGGATCCCTATGGTGGCTGTTGGCAAGCCCTGCTGCCCCTGGGGACTCCCCACCCTCCTGGTGGGATGGTTATCAGCGTGCTCATTGGCCTCTTCCCGGTACCAACCAGATTCAAGTATGTATACCCTGGGGTTCCCAAGAGTCCTGCAAGGTATGTTGTCCAGAGAGTTTTAATTTCCAATCCCCAACTTTTAATATACTTTTCCTGAAACTGATCTACCCTGAGTGATGGTCTCATGCCACATATCCTTGAACTACCACTCGTGTCCCACTTCTCATTACTGGGATGTCACTCCCCCTCTCCCACCCCGGGAATAGGGATACAGGGCTTTCTCAGTCTTTCATGCATTTCTGTTAAGTATAAGGACGGTATGAGAAATGGGTATTTTGGCTCATGTGGGGATGTTCTGTATTCACATATATCATAGACTAAAGATAGTGGAAACAATGGTAGTTTGTGTTTAGACACTTCCCCACTTCCCCTTTTCTCTTCCCTCCAGTTTTTATCAAAAAGTACATCACTCTTGAGGGATGTTCCAGTGGGAGCAAACCAAGAAAGCAGGGGTGAGAGGTATTCCAGATGGCCACGTCTTCTAAAGGAAGGCTCTGGACCACCAACTCAAGGCAAGGTCTACATGTCTGTTTAGGGATTCAAATTCATTAACATTAACATTTTTGCTTACATTGAAAAAAAAATTCTAGTTTTACTGAGTGCTTTAACAAGCAGGACTACTTTTACAATTAAGTTCAATGGCAAACCTGGAACATTTTCTGTAAATTAAATGAGCCAAATCTGAAGCTTCAAGGTTTTGATATAAGTGCTAAGACAAAAAGCATTTTATCAAGAAACAGGGCATTAGCAAAGATAGGTTAAAATGGTCACTATTATGGTTTTCCTAATTCTTTCAGTATACCAGATATGCCAAGTGAAAGAGAACCCCAAAAGTGAAAGGTATAACCTACAGTTACATGGCAAGTCTTAGTAAGCCTTTTTTTATATACTTTCCAGGAAACAAGAAAGGGAAAGGCTGGGTGACAAATCCTTTCACTACTCAGATGTTTCTAATTCTGTGCTTTCAACAAAATGGGAGAAATATCAAATTTACTTAACACCTGAGAGATCATTATAAAAACAGATTGATGGACTTAATAGTAATGTACCAATGCCAGTTTCTTAGTTGTGACAAATGTACCAGGGTGATGGAAGATGTTACAATGGGGAAACTGGTGAGGAGTATTCAGGAACTCTCTTACTATCTCTAACTTTGTCAATCTAAAACAATTGTAAAATAAAGCATGTATTAAAACAAACTGATGACAGATTACTAAGTGACTATTGGAACTTAAGAGTTCAGAGGATTGAATGATGTTGCTTTAACAAAATCCTTTCCATTCCCACTTATTTTTTGTGACCAAGACATTCCAGGTACTTTTACCTGTAAATATACAAAAACAGGATGCTGAACCCGGTTTCATTTCAGAAATAAGTAACTACTTTACCAGTTATTGCAAAAACTGTATCTCAATATATCCTATTGTAAGAATACAGTTCCAAGACTATTGTTTTCCTTAGTAGTTATTAAATTGTAAAATATTTACTGGTTTGATCAACTGTGTGTTTTTAAGTGTAATAACCAGCCAATCCTGTAAAATCCATAACATTTAGTGCCTTTATGATCACAGGAAATTTTCAAGTAAATTTAAATTTATATACATTATTTTTGTTGTGAAGATCAGTAAAGTACTACCACCAGCAATAAAATATGGACATTAAGAAAAAAATCTGTGGGACAAGTGAAAGGGACATAATAGCTCAAGGAGAAAAGTAATGTAAATGTTCCATTTGTTAAAAAAGAGCTGTCCATATATTTTTAAAAGATGATGATATTCCAAATCAACACATTATTTAGATTTCTTTGTATACATTTAAATAATGAAATAGTTTTTGTATATCAGAAATTATACCCTACATGTGTATATTTATTATCAAAAGCTTAGCTGTCAAATTTTAAATCTGTGTGATTCAAAGATTTTCAAAATTGTTTTGGGAGGTAGGCAAGCAAAAAAGTTTGAGAACCACTACTCTACCCAGTGAACACCATGCATACAGGAAGTACTCAGTAAATGCTTGGGAACAGGATACAGTTAATAAGTAGGTAAAGATAGGGTGCTTCTGCCCAAAAATACTTCACTTTTTTTAGAGGTGAGAAAGCCTTAACTGACAGAATTTCAGGCATTCAAGAAACAGAGCTGGTTGTATTGGGAAGAGGGGGCCGTGACAGCTTCCCTGTGCCCCTGGTATGAGTTAGCAGCTGAATATGAAGCTAAGTTATAAGGCTTATTAGCCTATGATAATTAATACTAGTGATTCTCAAAAATGATTTATTTGCTCATGGCCTCTTCCATTTTAAAGCTGTTGCCCACACTGTAAACTGGCATGACCACTATGGAAAACAGTATGAAACTTCCTCAAAGATTTAAAAGTAGAACTACCAAATGATCCAGCAATTCTGTTTCTGGGAATATAACCAAAGGAAACAAAAACACTATGTCAAAGAGGTAACTGCACCTTATGATCACAGCAGCATTACTTATGACAGCTCACACAAAGAAACAATCTAAGGGTCCACAGATGAATGGAGAAAAAACTGTAGTATATATAATGGAACATTCAGCTATAAAAAAAGAAGGAAATCCTGACAGGAAACCAAGAGAGTTCCAAAAAAGATGACCCCAGAGAGACCCACAGCACAACACACCATAATTAAAATGTAAAAGTTAAAGACAAAGAGAGACTCTTAGAAGTGGCAAGAGAAAAACAACTTACAATATACAAGGGAACCCCCGTGGGACTCTCAGATTTGTCAGCAGAAATTTGCAGGCCACAAGAGAGTGGCACAATATATTCAAAGTGCTGAAAGTAAAAAACTTCCAACCAAGAATACCTGGCAAAAGTGTCCTTTGAAATTGAGAGAGAAATGATTTTCTAGACAAGCAAAAAGCAAAAGGAGTTCACTACTACTAAACTGGCCATACTAGAAATGTTATAGGGACTTGTTTAAGCTGAAAAGAAATGGTGCTATTTAGTAACAGGAAAACATATCCAAGTTTAACTTTCACTAGTAAAGGTAAGTACTGAAGGTAGTGACTTAATCCCTTATAAAGCTAATCTGGGGATCCCTGGGTGGCGCAGTGGTTTGGCGCCTGCCTTTGGCCCAGGGCATGATCCTGGAGACCCGGGATCGAATCCCACATCGGGCTCCCGGTGCATGGAGCCTGCTTCTCCCTCTGCCTGTGTCTCTGCCTCTCTCTCTCTGTGACTATCATAAATAAATAAAAATTAAAAAAATTAAAAAAAAAAAAAAGATAGTGCTTAGATATTTAAAAAAAAAAATAAAGCTAATCTGAAGGTTAAAATTAAAAGGTAGTAAAAATAGTACAATAATTAAGGGACACATGAGATTAAAAGAAAGTATGACACCAATAACATAAAATGTAGGGAGGGAAAAATTCAGAGTTTTACAATGTGTTCAAACTTACATTAGCAAGTTAAAACAGACTGTCAAGAGGTTGTTATACATCAACCTCATGCTGAACACAAAGCAAAAGCCTACAGTAGATACACAAAAGATAAAGAAACCACTGAAGGCAAACATCAAATCACAAAGGCAGAGAGCAAGAGAAGAAGAGAAGAATTACAAAACAGCCAGAAAACTATTAACAAAATGACAAGTATATACCTGTCAATAATTACTTTAAATATTTCTCCAAACAAAAGACATACAGTGACTGAATGGATAAAAACAGAAGATTCACAATATGCTGCCTACAAGAGACACATTTTACAAGAAGGGCAAGACACAATGAAAGTGAAGTGACAGAGAAAGATTTTTCATGCAAATGGAAACCAAGAGAAAGCAGGGATAGCTATACTTAGGTCAGACAAAATATTCTTTAAAACAAAGATTACAGTAACAGATAATGAAGGGTATTACATAATGGTAAATGTGCCAAGCCAACAAGAGAATATCTGTATATATTTTATAAATATTGTAAACATTTATGCTCTTAATCTAGGAGCACATAAATGTATAAAGCCTACAGTAACAGACCTAAAGGGAGAAACAGATAGCAATACAATAATAACAGGGGACATTATCTCCCACTTTCATCAGTAGATAGATCAAGCAAGCAGAAAATCAATAAACACTGGCCTTAAATGATACATGAGACCAGGTGGACTTAACATATATTCAGAACTTTCCACCCAAAAGTAAAAGAATACACATTCCTTTCATATGTACATGGAACATTCTGCAAGACAGATAATATTTTAGACCACAAAACATGTCTTAATAAATTTAAGAAGGCTGAAATCATATCAATCATCTTTTCTGATCACAGTTATGAGGAGAAAAAAACCTGGAAAATTCAAATATGTGGAGATTAGATTACACACTATTCAACAACCAATAGATCAAAGAAGAAATCAAAAGAGAAATTAAGAAATACTCTAATATAAATGGAAATAAACATACTAAAACTTATGCAGCAAAAGTAGTTGTAAGAGGCAAGTTTATAGCAATATAGGCCTACTTCAAAAAACAAGAGAAATCTCTAACACCCAACACCAAAAGAAACCAGAGGGGGAAAAAAAAAGAACAAATGAAGCCCAAAGTTAGCTGAAAGAAGGAAATAATACAGATCAGAGTGGAAACAGACTAAAAACAGAAAGGATCAATAAACCTAATAGCTCTTTGAAAAGATAACAAAAATCAACAAATCTTTGGTTAGACTCACCAGGAAAAAAAAAAGAGGTTTCAAATAAGTAACATCAGAAATGAAAGAGATGTTACAAATGACACCACAGAAATATAAAGGATCCTAAGAGACTACTATGAAAAATTATATACCAAAAAAAATTGGACAACCGAGAAGAAATGAACCAAATCATAGCAATAGATAACATACTAGGACTGAATCAAAGAAAAATAAAAATCTCAACAGATGGATTACTAGTAAAGGCATAGAATCAGTCATGAAAAACTTCTCAATAAACAAAAGTCCAGGACAAGAAGGTTTCACAGGTTAATTCTACCAAACATTTAAAGAATTAAATATGAGTCTTTGAAAATATAAAAGAGGAGGACATTTCCAAACTCACTTTTTAAGGCCAGCATTACCTTGATACCCAAACCGGACCAGGATGCCTTACGAAAAGTAAATTACAGGCCAATATCCCGGATGAACACAGATGCAAGACCCTCAGCAAAATACTAACAAACTGAAATCAACAATATATTAAATGGATCATATACCATGATCAAGTGGGATTTATTCCAAGGATGTAAGGGTGGTTTAATAGCCCACAAATCCAGCAAAGTGATATACTATATTAACAAATGAAATATAAAAAGCATATATATGATCACCTCAACAAATTCAGAAAAGGCATTTGACAAAATTCAACATCCATTTATGATACAAAGCTCTCAAAACGGGTACAGAAGAAACATACCTCAACATACTAAAGGCCATAAATGCCAAGCTGAGAGCTGGCATCATACTCATTAGTGAAAAGCTCAAAGCTTTTCCTCTAAGATCAGTAACAAGACAATAATATCCATTCTTGCCACTTTTATTCAATATTAGTATTAGAAGTCCTAGCGAGAGCAATTAGGTAAGAAAAAGAAATAAGAGGCATCAAAATCAGAAGGGAAGTAAAGCTGTCACTATTTGCAAACAGCATGATACACAAATGATACATGATACATGATACACAAAACCCTAAAGACTCCACAAAAAAAAGGTTACAATAAATGAATTCAGTAAAGTAACAGGATACCAGAATACAGGAATCCGTTGGATTTGTATATGCTAATAACAAATTATCAGAAAGAAAAACAAAACAATCCCATTTACAACTGCATCAAAGAAATAAAATACTTAGCAATTTAACCCAAAATGCAAAAAAGTATACACTGAAAACTACATATTGTACACTGAAAACTATAATACATTAATGAAAGAAATTGAAGAAGACACAAATAAATGGAGAGAGATTTGGTGCTCATGGACTGAAAGGATTAATATGGTTAAAATGTCCATACTAATCAAATCAATCTGCAGATTCAGTGCAATCTCTATCAAAATTCCAATGGCATTTCTCACAGGAACAGAGCAATCTTAAGATTTATATGAAATCACAAAGACTCTGAAAGCCAAAGCAATCTTGACAAAGAATAAAACAAAAGGTATCATCATGCTCCCTGATTTCAAATTATATTACAAAGATATAATAATCAAAACAATATGTTACCAATATGAAAACACATACACCAATGGAACAGAATAGAGAACCCAGAAATAAACTCATATGTATTCATGACAAAAGAGCTAAAAGTATACAATGAAGAAAGAACAGTCTCTTCAATTAAACTGTATTGGGAAAATGAGACAGCCACGTGCAAAAGAATGAAACTGTACCAACATTTTACATCATACACAAAAATTAACTCAAAATGGATTAAATACTTAATTAAGAAACTCGTAGGAAACAGATGGTAAGCTCTTTGATATTGGTCTTGGTGATGATTTTTTTGGATATGGTATCCCAAGCAAAAGCAGCGAAAGCAAAACAGTGGGACTACACCAAACTGAAAAGATTCTGCAAAGCAACCATCAAAATAAAAAGTAAACCTTTAGAGAAATTTACAAATCATATACAGACAGTCCCTGACATCCAATGGTTTGACTTTGAATTTTTCAGCTTTACAATGGTACAAAAGCAATACACATTCAATAGAAACTATACTTTGAATTTAAATTTTGATTTTTTCCTAGGATAGCAACATGCAGTACTATACGCTCTAGTGATGCTAGGCAACAACAGCTAGCCACAGGGCCCAGTCAGCCACACAATCATGAGGGTAAATGACTAATACACTTACAAAATCATTCTGTACCCACAGAACTATTATACTTTTCACTTTCAGTATAGTATTCAATAAATTACATGACATATCTCACACTTTCTTATAAAACAGGCTTTGTGTGAGATGATTTTGTCCAACTGTAAGTGAATCTAAGTGTTCTGAGTACATTTACATAGGCGAGGCTAAGCTATAATGTTTGGTAGGTTAGGTGTATTAAATGCATTTTCAACTTAACATTATTTTCAACTTACAATGGGTTTACAAGACACAACTCCATCAGAAGTCAAGGAAGATCTGTATCTGATAAGGGCTTAATATCCAAAATATATGAAGAACTCCTACTACTCAATAGCAAAAGGAAATAAATGTTTAAAAAGTGGTCAGAGATCTAAATGTGAGACCTCAAACCATAAAAGTCCTAGAAGAGAACACAGGCAGTAACTTCTTTGACATCAGTCATAGTAACTTCTTTCTAGATATGTATCCTGAGGCAAGGGAGATAAAATCAAATATAAACTATTGGGACTACACCAAAAAAGCCTCTGCACAGGGAAGGAAACAGTCCACAAAACTAAAATGCAACCTACAGAATGGGAGAAGATATTTGCAAATGGCATAGCTGATAAAGAGTTTCCCAAATATATAAAGAACTTAACCAAACTTAACATCCAAAAAACAAATAATCTAATTTAAAAATTGGCAGAAGACACGAATATTTTTCTAAAGAAGACATACAGATCGTAACAGACACATGAAAAGATGCTTATCTTTACTGATCATCAAAGAAATGCAAATCAAAACTACAATGAGTTATCACTTCACAACAGTCAAAACTTTCTTGAAATCAACAACACCTTTCTTGAAATCAACAACACAAGAAACAACAGGCGTTGGCAAGGATAGGGAGGCAGGGGAACCCTCTTGTACTGCTGGTGGGAATGCAAACTGGTGCAACCACTCTGGAAAACAGTATGGAGGTTCCTCAGAAAGTTAAAAATGGAACTACTCTATGATCCAGCAATGGCACTGCTAGGTATTTACCCAAAGAATACAAAAATACTAATTCAAAGGAATACATGCATCCCAATGTTTATAGCAGCATTATCTACAATAGCTAAATTATGGAAATAGCCCCAGTATCCACTGACGAAATGATAAAGAAGATGTATATGTACACAATGGAATATTACTTGACCATAAAAAAAGAATGAAATCTTGCCATTTGCAATGACTTGGATGGGGCTAGGAAAATTATGTTTAGTGAAATAAATCAGAGAAAGAAAAAGAACATGATTTCACACATACGTGGAATTTAAAAAATAAATGAGCAAATGGAACAAAAGAGAGGGAGGTAAACCAAGAAACAGTCTCTTAACTCTACAGAACTGACCGTTACCAGAGGGGAGGTCGCTGGGGGGGATGGGTGAAATTGGTGATAGAGATTAAGGAGGGCACTTGTTTTTTTTTTTTGTTTTTTTTGTTTTTGTTTTAATTTATTTATGATAGTCACACAGAGAGAGAGAGAGAGGCAGAGACATAGGCAGAGGGAGAAGCAGGCTCCATGCACCGGGAGCCCGACATGGGATTCGATCCCGGGTCTCCAGGATCGTGCCCTGGGCCAAAGGCAGGCGCTAAACCGCTGCGCCACCCAGGGTTCCCTAAGGAGGGCACTTGTGATGAGCACTGGGTGTTGTATCAAAGTGTTAGGTCACTACAGTGCACACCTGAAAGGAATATTATACTGCATGTTAACTAACTGGAATTTAAATAAAAACTTAAAGTGGTCAGAATCTGAGTAGACATTTTTTCCAAAGACGACATACAGATGGCAAACAAATACCTGAAAAGGTGCTCCACATCACAAATCATCAGGTAAATGCAAATCCAAACCCCAGTAAGATATCACCTCACACCTATTACGCTGCTATCAAAATGACATGGAGACATGGAGAAGGGGAATTCCCTGTGCACTGTTGGTGGAAATGTAAATTGGTGCAGCCACCATGGAAAACAGTACAGAAGTTCCCCAGAAAATTAAAAATAGAACTACCATATGATGCAGCAATTTTTACTTCTGAAGAAGACAAAAACACTACCTCAAAAGATATGTGCACCCCCATGTTGACTACAGCATTATTTATGTATTTATAGCCCAGTAATGAAAAGAACCTAAGTATCCATCAATGGAAACATGGATAAAGAATATGTGAAAATTTGATAAAGGTGTTTACCTATTATATACACTAACATGTTTTATATTCTAATATATATGTCCTTACATATTTAATGTCATATTATTTTTATTATATGTCTTATAATACATATCTTCTAAATCATTTTATATATACATCTACACACACACACACACACACACACACACACACATATAGAACACAATGCTATTAAGCCATAAAAAGACAGATGTGACCTTGAGGGCATTATACTAAGTGAAATAAACCACAGAGAAAGACAAATAACTGTATGTTCTCACTTATAGGTAGAATTACCGAAAGAAAAAAAACAAAACAAAAAAAACCCAAGTTCCTAGATACAGAGAACAGACTGATGGTTGACACAGGCAGTGGGGTATGTGTATGTGTGTGTAACTGGTGAAGCAGGTCAAAAGGTACAAAGTTGGGCACCCCGGGTGGCTTAGCGGTTCAGCGCTGCCTTCAGCCCAGGGTGTGATTCTGGAGACCTGGGATCCAGTCCCACATGGGGCTCCCTGTATGGAGCCTGGTTCTCCCTCTGCCTGTGTCTCTGCCTCTCTCTGTCTCTCATGAATAAATAAATTTTTTTAAAAAGGTACAAAGTTGCAGTTATAAAAGAAAGAAGTCATGGGGAAGTAATATACAGAATGGTGACTATAGTTAGTAAAACTGTATTGCATATTTGAAAGCTATTAATAAAGTAGACCTAAAAGTTCTCATCCTAAGAAAACTAGCTTGGTGATTATGTATGCTGGTAGAGGTTACCTGGACATACTATGGTGATCATTCACAATATGCACACAAATATCAAATCGTCATGTTGTACACCTGAAATTACTGTCATATTAAATGCCAATTACATCTCAATAAAAAAAGAATCCATATCCATAATATAAAAGGAAGTAAGTCATTTAAAATCGATAGCTAATCCTAATTTTTAAAACAGCACAAAACACTAGCACAAAAGGAATTATCCAAAGGGCCAAAATTGGGATCCCTGGGTGGCGCAGCGGTTTGGCGCCTGCCTTTGGCCCAGGGCGCGATCCTGGAGACCCGGGATCGAATCCCACATCGGGCTCCCGGTGCATGGAGCCTGCTTCTCCCTCTGCCTGTGTCTCTGCCTCTCTCTCTCTCACTGTGTGCCTATCATAAAAAAAAATAAAAAAATAAAAAAATAAAAATAAAAATAAAATAAATAAATAAATAAAAAACAAAGGGCCAAAATTTGTTTGAGCATATGTTAAAGCTAACTGGTCATCAAGACTATGCACCACCCACCAGGATGGCTAACATTTAACTCTCAAATTAGCCTGCCCTGGCAAGCCTGCCTCGGCAAGCCTGCCTCATTTGCTGCATTGGGACTCCATACTTTTATACCACTTGGGAAAACTATTTGGCACTCTCTACTAAAGCTGAACATATGAATACCCTATGATATCACAATTCTTAAAGGTATTCTCCCAAGACAACATAACATGTGTGCACCAAAAGGCATGTACTTTGTAGCAGGAATCTTGGTAGGAGCCTCAAATTGGAAACAACTTAAATATCTCCAGAGCAGAATGTATCATCCCTTGGTGGTAAATTCCAATCCTGAAATGCACAGACTCAGTGCTAACTGCTACATACAATAACTCAAAAGAATCCAACACAATCTTGACAAAAATCGAGAAAAAAAATAAATTCTCCAATGAAGTTAAATGTACTACGAAGATAAAGAAAGGTCCCTTAACTTGCTCAAATTCCATCTAAGGCCCTGTACCTCATTTTTGACTTACCATTGTGTATTTGTGGGGGACTTGGATGTCAGTGGTCAAAAGACACCAGCTTTCACCTAGAGTTCCAGTCTAAGATGGTGATGTGAGCAGACCCTGAACTCACCTCCACCACAGACACACTAAATCTACTCCAACTGATATAGCAATTCCTTCTGAAGAGCTGAGGGCTGACTGAACAGCTTCTACATAACAAAAGATAAAGAGACCACATAGAGAAAAACAGCAAAAGAGATGGAAGCATGATAACGAAGGCAACCCCCACCATTGCTGCAGTGAACTGCAGTAGGGAGGAATAGTAATGAAGCACTGGAAGCAGATCTATCTACTCTGGGGCACTGAAAAAAACAGCCTTTGCTTAAGAGAGAGGCTACTACGTAAAAGATCCAGCCCTAGAACTCCCAAATGGCAGAGGAGCTGCTAGAATTCTCTCCATGTCAGGAAGACTGGTTAATGCCATGGTTTACATTCCCCCTACATGTTGGGAGCATGGGTGGATGGGGAGCAGGGTCCTGGTGTCCTAGATCCAATATCCTTAATAAACACAGATTTTAAAAAATCCTTAACAAAATATTAGGCAACTGCATTCAAGAATACATTAAAAATCATTCACCATGATCGAGTGGGATTTATTCTGGGGATGTAGGGATGGTTCAATATTTGCTAATGACTCAATGTGATGCACCACATCAACACAATGAAGGATAAAAATCACATGATCATCAATAGATGCACCCCCCAAAAGCATGAGAATATTCAACATCCATTCATGATGAAAACTCTATCAATAAAGTGGGTTTAGAGGAAATATACTTCAATGTAATAAAGGCCATGTGTGAAAAACAGCTAACATCATATTCTATGGGGAAAAACTGATAGCTTTTCCCCTATCAGGAACAACACGAGGATGTCCACTCTCACCACTTGTATTCAACAAAGTAATGGAAGTCCTAGCTGCAGCCATCAAAAAAGAAAAAAATATATATAAGGGATCCAAATTGTTAAGGAAGATATTAAACTGTCATTGTTTGCAGATGATATGATACTATACAGGAAAACCCTAAAGATTCCATCAAAAACCCCCTAGAATTAACAAATTCAGTAAAGTTGCAGGATACAAAATTAATACACAGAAATTGGTTGTGTTTCTATACAGTAATGATGAACTAGCAAAAAGAGAAATTAAGACAATCCCATTTATAATTGCACAAAAAAAGAATAAAACACCTAGAAATACATTTAACCAAGGAGGAGAAAGACCTGTACTCTGAACAGTCTAAGACAATGATGAAAGAAATGAAAAGATATTACATGCACAGATTGGAATATTGTTAAAATATCCATTCCACCAAAAGCAATGTACAGATTCAACATAAACTCTTCCGAAATACCCATAGCACTTTTCATAGAACTAGAACAAGAAAACTAAAACTCATATAGAATCATAAAAGACCCCAAATAGCCGAAGCAACCTTGAGAAAGAAGAACAAAGCTAGAGGTATCACAGTCCCAGGTTTCAAGATATACTACAAAAGCTGTAGTCATCAAAACAGTATGGTACTGGCACAAAAAGAGACACACAGATCAATGAAGAGGATAGATAACCCAGAAATGAGCCCATGCTTATATGGTTCAACAAGAAAGGCAAAAATACATAATGGGGAAAAGACAGTCTCTTCAGTAAATGATGCTGGGAAACGGGCAGCTACAAGCAAATGAATGAAACTAGACCGCTTCCTTATACCCTCCACAAAAATAAACTCAAAATGGATTGAAGACCTAAATGTGAGACATGAAACCATAAAACCAGAAGAAAACATGGCAGTAATTTCTCCGATATTGACCTTAGCAACATTCTTCTAGATATATCTCCCTAAGCAAGGGAAACAAAAACAAAAACAAACTACTGGGACTACATCAAACTAAAAAACTTCTGCACAGCTAAGGAAACCATCAAGAAAATAAAAAGGCAACTTACTGAATAGGAAAAGATTTGCCATGATATATCCAATATGGGGTTAATATCTAAAGTATATAAAGAACTTCTACAACTCAATATCAAAATAAAAAGCAATTAAAAATGGGCAGAGAACATGAGTAGACAGTTTTCCAAGGATGACATATTTGGCCAACAGACATGTGAAAAGATGCAAAACATCACCGATCATCAGGGAAATGCCAATCAAAACCACAATGAAAAAAAAAAAAAACACAATGAGTTATCACCTCACACCTACCAAAATGGCTAATATCAAAAGGACAAGAAAAAACAAGTGTTGGCGAGGATGTGAAGAAAAAAGAACCCCTGTGCACGGTTGGTGGGAATATATATTGGTGTAGCCACTGTGGAAAACTATATGGAGGTTCCTCAAAAAAAAATAAGAAATACAGTTACTATATGATCCAGTAATTCCATCACTTGTTATTTACCCAAAGAAACAGAAAACACTATTTTGGAAAGATATATGCACTCCTATGTTTATTGCAATATTATTTACAATACCCAAGATAGAAAAGCAACTCAAATGTCCATCAACAGGTGAATGCACAAAGAAGTGGTATATACATATATCATACACATACACACACAATAGAATATTACTCTGTCTTATCTTGCTATTTGAACAAGGGTGGACCTAGAGAATGTTATGCTACATAAATCAGAGAAAGGTAAGTAACATAGGATATTACTTACATATGCAATCTAAAAATCAAAAGAGATGAATAAAAAAAAAAGAGAGATGAATAAAACAAAAAGCGGAAACAGAATCATAAATACAGAGAAGTAATGGCTGCCAGGGGAGAAGTGGGTAGGGTGATGGGCAAATGGGTGATAAAGGCCGTAGGAGGTACAAGCTTCTAGTTACAGAATAAGTCACAAGGATAGAAGGTGTAGCATAGAGAATTAAGTCAATGAAATTATAATAATGTTACAGGGTGACAGATGGTAGCTACACTCGCAGTGAGCACAGTAAAACATACAGAGAAGACAGATCACTACACTATATGCCCGAAACTAATTTAACATTGTAGTTCAACCATATTTCTTTTCTTAAATATTACCCAAAAAGGTACAAACTTCTAGTTATGAGGTAAAGAAGTACAGGGGGTGTAATGCACAGCATGACAACTATAGTTAATCGTGCTGCATGGTGTTTTTGAAAGTTATTAAGACAGTAAATCCTAAGAGTTGTCATCACAAAAACGAACACTTTTGCTTTTTTTGAATCTACAGGAGACAGCGGCTATCATTTAAACTTATGTAGTGAGCATTTCACAATATACATAAGTCAAGTCCTTACATGTATGAGGTGCTGTATGTCAAGCATATCTTCATAAAACTGGAAAACAGTGCTATAGAGGACAAGTGGTGGAAATTTTAAGCAGAATATATACATCATGAGTGTACAAATATATTCAGCTAGAGTCCAGAGTGTGGTATTGAAAAAAAAAATATTTAAGTAGTTGCCCCACTTGCCCTACAATGGATGTCAGCCCTCCACCTACAGAACAGAGGGGCTTCTCCCAAGGGAACCAAGTGGTCCATGGTCACAGGACACACGGGTGACATGAAGTTTGGGCTCTGAAATTCTGCATCTGATATCTGGTTCTACTAGTGATGTAACCTAGAGCAAATTGCTTAACTTTCCTCTGCCTTTGATTCCCCATGGGAAAAATGAGTCTAAGGTGGGAGAACTGATAAACCAGTGGCCTTGAGAGAAAGCTGCCAAACCCTGTCTGTGTAGGACGGGCCGTTCCATCCCAGTTCTCTGTAGTCTGGCTACTTGGCAGATAGCCCATGTCTCTTCCGTGCCAGATTCCCAGCCCACGACAGGACGACAGGGTAGTTTAGGTGCACTCAGGTGCCTCATGAGATGTCACTGCATTCAAATCATAGTAACTGTTCCCCTCTTAGCTTTACATAGAGGCTATAGTTGGGATTACTTCCCTTCCCAGCCTTTTCAGATGAAAATGCCATTTTCTCTTATGAAATGGTGATAGTTGGTGGTAGATGTTTTTTTTTTTCCCAGGAGGAGGAGAAAAAGGAGGAGGGGAAAAAGCTAGCAAGCAATACTCTTTGTCAACCTCCAACATAATTGACGTTGGAGAATTTAATATTGTTCTACAAATCCAAACATCTCATGTATGGGACCTGCACGCTGCACTGTTTTCACTGTTTGCAACAGTGCAAACCTATTCAGTCAGAGTCAGGGGGAGACCTATTTAAGAACACGTAGGGTTGAGTGTCCAAAGAGCCTTATGTGAAATCATCAACCCAAGATTACCTATGCCCGGTCTCTTTCGCCCTCATGTCTGACTGGCTAGAAAGCTCATTAAAAAAATAATAATAATAAAAAATTAAAAAATTAAAAATTAAAAATAAATAAAAATAAAATAAAAAAAGAAAGCTCATTAAAAGGTCAGCAATATTTTGCAAGGATGGCAGCTTCTCACAAAAACCAGTCTCTTTCTTTGGCATCCCCTACCCAGACACGGATCACTCGATTTCCAGTTTAAATATTTCTCAGAAAACAAAAAGGTGCTCTATCAAATTCATCATGGCCTTTCTGCCAAGCAGTGAGGACCAGGCGTACCTTCATGGTCCAGGGGGTGATTTCCACATGAGGGGTATAGTTTAGTTGGGGGTGGTAGTCCGGTTTATCTTTGAAAAGTCCCAGGTGAGGTTGAATCACTACAATGTACAGTTGAGACTAATAGGATGCTGCATGGTAACTAACTCGAATTAAAATAAAAACTAAAAAGAAATAAGAAAAACCCTAGGTGAGAGATTTTTTAATCCAGAATTTTGGCAAAAACAATCTTCTTGGAGATCCCCTAAAGGTTATCCTATGGCTCTCAGTAAACATTCTAACAAGCAGTCTTAGACTGCTTTCAGCATAAACAGCTTCCTTTGAATCTTTAGTATTTTCTGCATTTGAAAACCGTTATCATAAAGAAGCACTCCTAGGCTTGAAGTGCCAGAAGTGTGCAAGTGTGCAACTGCCAGAAGTGTGCAAGTCTTGGAAACATGGAGAACCAGCCCTGCCGAGCTCCCTCTGGGAGGGGACAGGCATGCTTGCTGGTCCTCTGCCACAAGTGCTCTCCCGCCCGTCATTTGAACATCTAGACACCTTATGTCTCGCGTCTCTGCTCCAAGGTCACCTTACCAGAGAGGCCTGACCTGACTGCCTCTGTAAAGCAACAACCCCTCTGCTGTCACTCGGTTGTACTCCTGTCACAGTGCCCACTGCCCCCTACACCTCTTATATAACGACTCTGCTGCCCTCACCAGACCAACGCTTAGTGAGTCCCCCCAGAGGCCAAGGGCCTTTGTTCACTGCTGGACCCTCAGCAGCAGGAATGAGAATGAGCACGTGCATATCCAATGACTACTGACCAAAGGAATGCATCTTCTTGCAACAACTTTGGTGTTAAATGTTAAAAGGAGGAGGCAGCGTTTCAAATTTCTGAACGGAGTAAGATGCTGTGTGTGTAAGCAACAGCCATCAGAAGTGTCTGCCTCAGCAACCGCACATCAGGAACTCTGTCCTACAGATGCGTGAGCATGGACACCCACATACCATCAGGGCCACTGTGGCACTGCTGGGCAGAATGCTCAGAACAACTGCAAGTTCACTCACAGAGAACAGGTTAGAGGGGTTTTGCCTACAGTCTAGGTCACTAGAACCACACCACAAAATATTCCAGAGCCAGCTCTATGTTCAGAGTGGTGGAAGAACAAGGGAGTAAGAGCAGCAGCAAACGTGTGCACCAGGCATTGTGAAAAGGATCTGACACCGTGCTCTCCTGAGCCTTCCAACCACCCCGTCGTGTTCCAGCTCCATTTCACAGGTGAGGAAACGGAGATACCAGAGAAATTCAGTCACTTCCTAAAGTCACACAGCCAGGAAATGGCAGAATTAGAACACAAAACCAAGTGAGCTGGCCCCCTTAACCACTGTGCCACCCTGCCAAAACAGTGGGTAACAGCATTTTTATAAATATTTAAAGACAGGTATTGGGGGGGGGGCGCCTGGGTAGCTCAGTCAGTTAAGCGTCTGACTCTCAATTTCTTTTTTTTTTTTTTTTGTTATTTATGATAGTCACAGAGAGAGAGAGAGAGAGAGAGAGAGGCAGAGACATAGGCAGAGGGAGAAGCAGGCTCCCTGCACCGGGAGCCCGATGTGGGATTCGATCCCGGGTCTCCAGGATCCCGCCCTGGGCCAAAGGCAGGCAACAAACCACTGCGCCACCCAGGGATCCCCTGACTCAATTTAAACTCAGGTTGTGATCTCAGCATCGTGGAATCAAGCCCTGCATCAGGCTCCACCTTCGGCATGGTGTCTGCTTCAGAGTCTCTCTCCTTCTCCTTCTGCCCCTCCCCACTCATGCTCGCACATAGTTTGTCTCTCAAATAAATAAAATCTTTAAAAATAAAGACAGGGATGACAAGGAGAGCTTTACAGGTCTCCATGCTTTTATATGCATAGACTCTCTGCAAGGTACATAAACTCTCATTACAGAGACTGCTCTGGGGAGGCTTGGGGGGGCTGTGGTGACAGTGAGATCTTACAGCATCCTTCCTTGCACTATCCCCACTCTCACACATATTACCTAATAAGAAACAATGGTGTAAATATTCAGTCATTGAAATATAAGGCTGGAATGGACCTCATCATTTTATGGGAGGGCGGTAAACTGAGGCATAGACTTTCCCAAGGCCACCCAAGTAGGAAGGAGGAGCCCTAAGGCACCATCCGGGCTCTGGACTCCCAGCCCCAGTGGGTTCTGCTGCCTCCTCTAACTGGTTCCATGATAGCTGACTCAGCTGTCACAACTGGAGATTTTCAAAACCTCCCAATTATATAGAATTGGGGGGAAAATTATGATTTGGAATTCAAGTGTTGACACTTGAAAAATACCAACTCCCTTTTACTCCAAGTGCTTTAGCATGTTCCTAAGGCTTTTTCTGCGTGTCTCTGGAAAGGTTATTTTCAGAACATTCCACTTAAACCTGGAGATGCAGGTTCTCTGCTGTTTCTGGGAGCTGACACCACAATTTACATTAAACAAATGTTTTGAAAATTAGCTGTTCACGGTTCCAATTTCAGCTTCCCCCAGGGTTTAATGTTAGCCAAATACTGGTACAGTAAGCAGACAATGTGTTTTATTGTGTGGAAGAAAAACAGACCACCATAACAGACTTCCTGCTTTTGTAATCAAGGGGAAAGCTGAGTGTTTGAGTGATTATTGGCATATGGTTATTAGAAACAGTAAGTTCCAAATATAGCTACCAGGAGCTAAAGACACATACACACACACACAAACACACACACACCCTTCATTTTAAGTCCAAAAAGAAAGAAACAGAGTTCCTAGTGTTTAGTAAAGTGGGAAGGCCAGAAAGATGTCAGGCAAAAAAATACCAGGAGGACATAAGGGGTGACACAAGCAGGGTTCAGCCCAGGGTTGCCCGAGGCACACAGCTGGAGGGGCTGCTCAGATGTCAATAAGCAAGGAGTCTACATAAACAAGGGCCATACTCGGGCCACAGCTCAAGGAAGGCTAAGCCAAAGCCCAAGGGCCCTGCCCTGGGGGCAGCCAGTTCCCTAGGACCCATGATCTAGACATGAGGGACTTGACATTTTGCTCTTCTAACATTTAGGAAGGCTTGCACAGGCCTCTTCCCCTGCTCCTCCCCACAAACGCAAATCTTGAAAGGGGAGGAAGACACAGTTCAATCTGCTAATTTCACAGTTGGCAGGAATGAGTAAGGCAGCATTCTGCGAACTCGTGTAGAACTTGTGAGCAAGGTGGAGTACAAGTGCCTGGAAAGAACATGTAGGAGATTCTTCAGTAACGGGTTTCTCTCTCAGAGACCTGGGAGGGAATCTCAGCCAGGTGGCGGCCTGGTGGTGGCCAGGGTGGTGGTCTGTTGGCAAGACCAATCCAGATTTTGTTGTATTCAGGGCAGCATTTGTCTGCACCCAGACGGTGCAGCTTCTTCCACCTCAACTACCAAAGGTTGGCAAATTGTATAGGTGTGGAGTCAGAGGCCAGGGGACTGGGTCAGAGGAGGGGACGTGCTGGGAGCGCGGGCAGCAGCGTGGCTGAGGGGCAGTGCTCCTGCAGCCTCGCCTTGGGAAGAGGTCTTCACCATCCCATGTAGTCAAAGGCTTTGGGTTCTGGTGGGAAGAATATGCTGACACTGCATCTGACCCACAAGGCTTTTTCCAGAAGCTACTACTGAGAGTCTCAAAGAATAGGCAGGTCCCTGCCAGGTGAAACTTTCTCCTAGGTTTGGCCAGAGACCACAAGGATCACACCTAAGGAGGTGCCCCAGGGCAAGGCAAAGAAGGACAGCTGAAGATTCCATTTTATTAATGATGACCTTTCACTGCACTGTCCTTAATTTTTGGCCCTTGAGGCTGTGACAATAGCTCACAGGCAGGGTCCAGTGAGGAAGGAACACAGAGCATGTGTTCCAGTTGCTTCGGAGCCTCCCACCGATGCTCAGACAAGTGAACACAACCACCCACAGGCCCAGACCTCCTGAGAATGAGCAGCTGCACCTCCATTGTGAGGATCAGGGCAGGGGATTAGCCGGCCTGCCCCACTCAAGAAGACATCAGATCATACTAATGACAAGGCTTCACTCGACCACAAAACAATCAGCACCTAGAACCTCATCTCCGTCCAAGCTCAGTCTGGTAAGAGCATCTGAATAACACATCTGTTTTCTCCCTTAACAAGGCAACTATTCTAAAGAGCAAACTGTCTGAACCATCCTTCCTCGAAGATGCTCAGAGGAGGACATGTGGGCATGGCAACACACTGATAGTTCTGAGGGTGTCAGGGGCAGCTGGCAGCCAGCACCTTTAGGCAGGACCCAATGGCAGCCACCCCTAGCACAGGAAAGCTCCTGCACACACAGATCCCTTCCCCGAGGTGTGAGCATCTCCCTGGCAGGCCAGAAATGGGGTCCTTCCAGCCTGGGTCTCCCAACCTCCCCACCACCAACCCCATGCCTGCAAGAATGCAGGTTTTTTGCTCAGATTCTGGCCACTTGAACAAGCAGCTCCCACATGTTCCTCCTCAGTCCTTGGATAAGCCCTCAGCATGGGGGGAGCCACTCAGGACCTCACCTATGCACATCTGCCCTGCCCCAACCCCCATACCCCTACCAAATCACATACCTTGGATTTCCGGGCCCCTTTCTTGCCTCCTGCTTTCTTAGACACGGGCTTCTTCTGGGATGGAGACTTGGCCTTTTTGGCCGGGGGTGGCGTGATGATGGCTTCCAACTTCCCTTTGGATCCTCGTTTCTTTGCTAGCAACTCCGGGTGGATGTTTGGTAACACTCCCCCACTGGCTATGGTGACTCCTTTTAGCAGCTTGCAGGAAAATCAAAGTAGCAGATGGTTAGCCTGTCCACCCTGCTTCTGACCTAGAAGAAGTCTGCCCTGCTCATTCATTCTTGCTTAGTTGTTAGAGCTCCTTCCTCCATGGCACCTCCAAGGATGCTGACGGGACCCAGGCTAAATTTACAGAAAGCAAGTCCTCAGAGTCCCTCACTGCAGTGGGACTCCACTGTCTTCCCTCCAGGGAGAGCCAAATGCCTCATTTCATTTCCTCCTGTCCCCAAATAAAGCCTCGAGGAAAAACTGGCATGGGTGTCAGAGATGTCCAAAATGCAGCGTGCACCTCTGACAGCCAGCCAAACATCAACCTCCCTGTGCCCCTTGGGTAGTAGGACTGTGGACCCAAGTTTTTGGGGCAGGAGGCAAAGGAGAGCCCCATACCTGATTGAGCTCTTCGTCATTGGCCACAGCCAGCAGGATGTGCCGGGGCGTGACCCGTCCCTTCTTGTTGTCTCTTGCTGCATTGCCAGCCAGTTCCAGAATCTCCGCTGTGGGGAGCAGAGGGAAAGAACAGCCGGTAATGTTAGTGTCAGAGGATCTCAGGCATCCTCCCAATCTCCCTGTTCATGGTGCTGGGAATGGGCACGGGCAGCAGCCTCAGGAAGCAGCTACCTCAAGGCATGAAGCTGCAGGCGCTCTGCCCTGCCAACTTCAAGCCAAGTTGCAGAGGTGCTGAGTGGGATCAGGAGGCCCCCAGTCCATCCCCTTTGTTTTGGAGACAAAAAGCCAGAGACTCAGAGAGAAGGGACCACCATCTAAAGGTCCCTCAGTAGGAAGTGGTGGAGCAGACTCGTGAACCTGTTTCCCAGAATGGGTTGCCTGTAATCGGCCCTCCACACAGCCCTGTGCAGAGCCATCAGTGTGGCCCTGGGAGCGAGCGGGGCATCGTGAGCAGCGGGTCATGCCTGTGCTGTGGGCCGGCAGGGGTGGGGCCCATCTCTGTTGACAAGAGCAACACGGAGCACCTACACATTCAGACTCAAAACTAGAAGGATATGAAGGGACACCACGTCAACATCCTAAAAACATAAACCAGAAGAGGTAGGATGTAGAACAGGTTAATGACACAAAACAATAAAACACAACATACCAAGCCTATTAATGCTTGATGGAATACTGATTACCAAAAATAAAGTTATAAGTTTTTCTGGAGAAAACAGATCTAGTCATAGATTGGGTATTGGGTCCTAAAGGATTATTAATTTTCTTGGGTGTGACCGTAGTGTCACTATCCTGCAGAGAACACTGTTCACAAGAGATACATGCCCAAGTACTTAGGGGTAAAGGATCTTGACATCTGAAGTTTACTCTCAAATAATTCTGACAAATTCCATGGAGTAAAGCCAATGTGGTGATATGCTAAGTGCTATTAAATCTAGGTATGCAGGGGTACCTGCGTAGCTCAGTGGTTGAGTGTCTGCCTTCTGCTCAGGTCGTGATACCCAGATCCTCGGATCGAGTCCTGCATCGGGCTCCCTACGGGGAGCCGCCTTCTCCTTCTGCCTCTGTCTCTTTCCTCTCTCTCACGAATAAATAAAATCTTAAAAAAAAAAAAAATCTAGGTGTGTGGTATTTTAGCATTCTGTATGCTGGATACTGTAAAACAGTTTAAAAACTAGACAGCTAGGAGCCCGGCCCACAGGTGGTGCTAGGGTTCGTTTACCCATCCTTCAGGGCAGGCCCTCACTGGACAAGACAATGGCTCTTCCACAGCACCAAAGATGGGGCAAAATAGTAGGTATCCTTTGGCAAGAGTTTTTTTCTCCCCAGCAACATAGTTCTATTGATAAATAACATCACTTCCTCATTTTCTTAACCCAGATGGACCCAAAAATACATCTTATAGCCCCCCTCCCCATGCCTGCAATTCTGCCCATGTCACGGTCTTGCCTATGACCACTCCCATGGGCCCAGCTCAAGTGTGACCTCCCCCTGAACTAAGGAATTTCTAGTATTCTGGGTTATGTTGTCAATATTAGAGGTCTCCAGCAAAGTCCAAACTCAGAATCACTATAAAATAAGCAGAGAAAAGATCATAGCTACCTGAAAATCCTGTATTTAGAATTTACAATATTACATGGTATATATGATGGAGTTCTAGCTGCTGAATCCAACGCAGTAACTATGGCATAGGACGCTGAAGAATGAATGGGTGGCTGCTCATGCAAACTCTCCTATTGACAGTGGTGGAAAACCAGTCACACCTGGGGCAGGTTTCTACGATGAATCAGAGGCAGGAATTCATTTACTCAATAATCACATCATTGATGATGCGCTACCACTGAGGCACTCTGAGATCTGTGCCACCTTGATGCTCCCAGGCCAGAGACCCTGACCTTGAATTTCCCATTTGAGAATGGCTAGAGTGAGGCCCCATGAGGACAGGATGAGAGCCAGCCCATTTCCCACCCTTAACAGTTAGTCCCAAGGGGACTGCTCCCCATGCAGCCTGAGTGCAGCCGGAGGGGCAGAAAGCCCACCTACCAATTTCACTGAAGCTTCCCTGTAAGTGACAATGGCAAGGTGTTCCAATGCCCAGCAGAGATGGACCTATCTCAGCCAAGCAGAAAAGGGTGTTTGGGATGCTGGAGTGACCCTAGGGTCCAGGTGCCATGATACAGAAATGGGCCCAGCTTGGGCTACTCCATCCTTCATTCATGGAGGAGGCACCATACTGCGACACTACTGTCCTGCCCATGGCTGGTGAGGAAGCCACAGTAGGAGCCTCGCCTGAGGTGAGCAGACTCTAGGAGTAAAGGCAGAGAAGAAAGAGCTAGCTGTGGGCTCTCCTTGGGCTCCGTGCTGGGTCCCAAGTGGCAACAAGGCAGAGAGGAGCAACTGGTCCCACAGAGTTGTAGCCTACCTAGCATTCTTCCTGGCCTCCACCATCCCCTCACTGTCCCTGGTTTTCTGAGACTACAGGGAAACAAGGAGCCAACAGTATCTGCAGAGCTGGAACATACAGAGGAAGGTGGGTGGATTATAGCCTTTTCCCCATTATGTGCTAAGTAAGCTTCACCTGGCCTTCATTAGACCCACAGTAGTGCCCTCAGCCCCCTCTCTGGCAAGATCGTGTGAAATAACAGCTTCTCAGGGACGCAGACACAGTGTTACTTGAAGGGCTCATGCCCAGAGAGGGTACAGTGGCCACTGTGGGGAAGGTTTGTGGTCTTACTTCAGGCACTGCTCATTTAGCTTGTCCTGTGTGCACCAAAGCCAACGTGGTGGTGATAAGGATGCAAAAACCCGAGGGGGAGGGGGAGAGGTGGGTCACCACAACTAAGTGGCCTTGGGCCACTAATTTGGGTGGGAGGCAGGCAGCACGTAATACAAGGGTGGCCTGGCCTGGAAGGAACACCCATGGCTCAGAAATCTGGAGCTCAATCCTCCAGGAATTCCCCTCACTTCCATGGGCTTTCCTTCCCCACCCCACTCTTACTCTGTGGCTGAAATTTCAATGGCCTGTGTTTCTCCACTTGGGAAAACTCAAGGACTGTGCTCACCTACTGCTGACTCAGCCCCAAGCCACCGGGGAGTGATACTAAAGATAGGTGTCTCAAGGGATGAGGAGCACTGCAGCTCCTTGCAAAGAGAGGGCAGGGGTCTCATTCCTCTGCCTTCACCAAGGAGCAGGAATATCTACCACTCCTTTCTTGCTGCAAACCTGAGCTCGCCTTCCATCTGCGATCTGCGAGTGCCAAGATGACTGGCCCTCCCACGCTCTACTGCCACAGGGAAGGCCTTTGGCTCAGCCTGGGAGGAGAGAGAGGAGGTGTGTCAAGTGAGGATAATACAGAGGGGCACAGATTCACACTCCAGTTAGTTGAGCAAGAGCTTTATCTTCTGTTTACTCCTGCATGTTTTCCAGAGGGTAGTTACCATAGCAACTCCTTTGTCAAGGGACACACACACACACACACACACAGCACCTTGGAGGCACACCTTTTATGAGAAGCACGTTCCATGCCCATCTGCCCAGTCCGCTGCTGCTGGCAGAGAGCTGGTGCAGTATAAGCAGCCAGGGAAAAAGACAAAGGCCGCATCTGACAGCTAACAAAGGTGGGAACCTAGAGCATGAATGAGCTCAGGCCTCGCCAGGTCTTCATCAATGCCCACCCTCTGGTCCTCAGGCCAGTTTCAGCATCAGCCATCACAAGGGCCTTGCCTGGGCAGGAGAGGGCTGCCTGCTGCAGGGGGGGAGAGGGTGCTGGCTGTGAGGGATTGTGGCAAGGCATGTGCCACCAAAGGAGAGTCCCTCGTTCACTTTCCTTCCTAGTAACTGACCATCGCCTTTGCAAATGAGCACTGCCCCTACCCAGTGAGTAGGGCCCACAAGCAAGAGGGCAGCCTCCTGGGGCAGCCAGAGCCAGCTTCAGCTCCACCTCAACTTGCATGAAACCCATGCCTTCCTGCAAGGGAGGATTTCCTGCACCTGATTCATCTTGTGTCTTGTGCATCTCTAAATTTGCCTACCTGGATTAAAGGAAAAGGATTCTGGGAAAGAGAATCAGGGAAAGCACCACATCTACAGACCCAGGTCCTTTTCATGGTTTCCAGAGCTCAATGCTTGGATCCCCCATTGGAGGGAGTTTTCAGGAGCCACAGCCATCGTGGCTATAACTGAAACAAATTGAATCTACAAGAAACCACAGAAGGAAAGCGGGCAAGAACACTTAGGAAGAGAAGAAACAGACCCTGAACCGGGTTCTCCACCTGCTCAAGCCACATCTTTCTGGCCAGCGAATGACCAGCAATGGGCAGGTTTGGGGCCAGTTCTGGAGAAGACTTTAAGTGTGGTCAGGTTCCCAATGATAAACGTTGCATGAGGACAAGTTGAATGAGGAGCAACACTGGTCAGCTTATGAGTTTTTTTAAAGATCTGTTCGTTTTAAGATCAAACTTGCAAAACACCCAAATATCTCTGGTTCCCACTCCTAGCCAGGGCCAGTCTGGCAAGTTGTGAGCCACCAGAGCCATCATTTGTAGTGCCAGGACCAGCAATGTGACCTTAGTCTCTTCTCAGAGCAGCAAGTGCTGCGGAGGCCCCCTGGGCCCACCATTGCCCAGTCCCACTGAGCATGACTGCTTTAAGGCCACTTGACACAATTCCCACAGCCGTGAATAATGGCATTATTTGGCAGCCTTTTCAGCTACGACCAGCTGTCTGAACGTGAATACCTTTGACAGGTCTACTTTCCAAGTTCATCCAGAGACCAAAGGCTTAGAGTCTTCCCCCTACCCCACCCCCCAAACATCTTGAACTAAACTGTATCTGCTGTATTGAAGCATTCTGTCTCTCTTCCTTTAGGGAGATGAAGTCATGGCTTACAGAATTAGACCCCTAACAGCTAACAGGTGATGTGTGGAGGCTGCGCCAAACTCTAAACACAAACCTTGCAAAAGCAAGAGTCAGGGGCTCTACAGAGCTTTTTGAAGCATCTCTGCTAACAAAAGAAATATTGAAAACAACCACCAGAAATCAAAGGAAAGCAAATGTTCACGTAATCCCGAGGAGAAAACAGATATTTGCTACAAAGCCAACAACATGACGAGCAATCTGTTTATTGTATTTCTTTCAATTCATCGGGCTTCCATCAGCAGTTCACTGAGTTCAGAACTGTTTTACACCATTCTGGAAAGCCTTAACCCAATCAACCCCAATCGGGGAGTGATTGCTATGAGTTTCCTGCATCCTGACTGCACCACACTTTCCTCCAATTCTCCCGGGGGTCCAGAATCCACCGGCCTGCATCTCACCTTTTCAGGAGATGAGTGGCAGAGTCTGAAGCCTGCTGAGCTGTCAACCCAAGGCTCCTGGGACCTCATTCATGGGCCACAGAAAAGCTCTCCAGTCTGCCTGTCCTGGGGCCTCAAAGGAACCAGGAATTCCACAGAGAAAATAAAACCTACAGCAGTAACAGAAAGTAGCATTTGTGTGTGTGTGTGTACAGGATACAAAGTATTTTGTAACAATCAGCCATTCTGTGGCTTCTCTGCAGATGTTCGGAGTCCAACACACACTTGTCCCTTGCTGTTAAGCCCACGTTATAGACACCCCCCTAAGAGCCCATGAGCATCTGGTCCAGTTTCCCACCTTCCCCAAGTCTCGCAGTAAGAATAGAAACACAGCCTAATTTGGAAGTTTCTCTAGTAACCTGCTTTTCATATTTCAAAGTTAAAAACTAAGTAATTCTGCATTACGCCCATTAACAGAGACAGGATTCTTGACAGACACTACCTTCCTCTGCCCCACCAACCCAGCCCAAGGAATGAATACCTCCAGTGCTTCTGTGTTAGCTCACCTCAGTGGTCTGTGTTTAGCAGGGTGCAGCGGCTGCACCGTGCTGGGGCTGGGGCCTGCTGTCAGTGCAGGCGTGAATCCCAGCTCCCGCACTTGGTTGTAGCAGTGCCAACACACACCTGAGGCTTGCTTTCCCTTTCTAGAGAATGGGGACAATCATTAGGTCACCTTCAGGCCTAATGAATTCGGTGAGGATTCATGAATCAAGTTATATGCTACAACAGTTGGTAGGTATCAGCTACTGCTTCTGAGGCTACAACCACACACTTCGTCTTTTACAGAGTAAGCTTGATTTCTAGGGGAAGAAAACCATTCTTCTCCTTGGGTTCCTCTATCAAAACAACGGGCTGGCTACGTGGACAGAGGCTGTCACGTGTGTGAGAACTGGGAGGAGAAGGAGAAGAGCAATACAGAAAACCTGGTGTTTCCTCGCCCGACAGTTTATTCTTCGCTGTTACACTTAACAGTTTACATATGTTTGAAAAATGCACTTGAACCCGATTAACCTTGGGGCTGCCAGACTTACCCTGATAGAACGCAGCACCCACGGCAGCCCCACGGGAGGTCTCTGCCTCAGGATGGGGCCTGGGGCTGGTGTCTGACCCCACAGGGTGTGGGCCAGGGCAGAGGCAGAGCCTTAGCCAGCTGCTGACACAGCACAAGTCAACGCCCAGGGAGGAAGATGGAAGGGCGCGGAGCCTGGGGCAGGCCCAGAGAAACCTGTTCCCACCCAGGGTCTGGCAGACAGGCAGGGCCCTCTGCCTGCTGCTCACTCCCCCTCACTCCCCATCAAGGACTCTGAGTTAATTTACAAGGAAATGGTTGATATGTGTGTTTGGATATGGAAAATCACAGACATTGGCTCTTAAATTTATCTCAGGAAGGGATGAACACTCGGAGAAGTCTGCCGAAATGAGATGATGTGAAGAGTATCACATAAAGAGAAGCTTCATTTAAAGAGCCCTGACAGGGTGCTATTTCCCCGGTGAAATAGGGAAATGCGGAGGATGGTGTGGGCATGGTGGGCTGCCCTGGTGCCTGGGCCGAGGCTGAGGCGACGCCTGTCCTCCACCCTCATAGGCGCATTCACCAGCATGTGGAGCCCTGCTGCTGCCTCCTCTGAGTGGAACTGGGGACACCATCAGAGGGAGACACTTTACCTTCTTTTGTGCTGTATAGCTTGTGCACAATTTATCTTTTCAAAATGTAAGAAATGAAAATGCAGTGTAAATAAGAGGCAACTATGGTATACACCTGCCCCCCCCCACCTCCACCTTCGGGACGTGTCACAAGGTATTTTCCTATAAGAAACCTCTCTTAATGAACATCCATATAGAACACTGCCCCCCAACAACTTCAGGACAAACTTTCTTTACAAGCATTCTGTAGTTTCTAAACAAATATTAGAAGACTGAAATCCTGCAAAGAATGTTATCTGATAACATTCTGGCCTGACATCTGTCCCAGCCTACTTAATTAATCCCACTCCTCACAAGATTTCTGAGCATTTGGACTTTTCAGGTTCTTCTCCTGGTTTTTAAAGCACTATGAGTGTGCCATAGTTCAGGGAGGCTCTGGGCTTGTCTGCCCAAGCAGATTCCTGGTACGGAGGGCCACTAGTCCAATTTAAGCTGTTTCACCCAGGATTGTACCCCCTCTTCCCTGAAGGGACATTGGGCAAAAAGCTCCTGGCCCTCCAGTCTGCCCTCAGTGCCACTGGGCTATACGATCCCCTCACCAAGGGCAGGGCACGACCCTCCCCTCTCCAAGGACTCTGTGGTTCCTTTCTCCCCAGAACCTCACTTGTGTTGCTGCTGCTGCCACAGCCAGCACCTCCCATACTGACCAGACTGCCCCTTCTCCATAACCCAGCATGTGTCCTGCCAACAACCACCAGCCCTCCTATGTTAAATCCATCTCCTTCCTGCCAGTGACTCTTTGTCCCTCCAGGCTCATCCCTGCAGGACCTGTGTCCCCTCTGCCCATGCCAGACCATAAGATCATCTCCAGCCCTTGCACATTACCTGCAACTGCTCAGAGCCTGCCCCTGTGGATCCACTGAGTACCTAAGTCAGCCTTAGAGGACTGGGCATATACCATCCTCCTGCAATCAAAGTCCACTAGAGACACAGAAGATGCTAGAGAGCCCCACCCAGCTCTCCTGATAACTGCTAAGGTCCATACTCTTGAGAAGAGCCTGCAAGAGACACTCTTCAAAGATGGGTTACTCTTCCAGTGGCCTCACAGAGGTTACTTGGACTCTAAGCACAAGGGGCAGTTTAAGGATCCTGTGAACTACCAAATGTAAAGCACTGAGCCAGTGTCTGGCACGTAGTGTTCACTATAAGGCTGATGTTTCATTACTTATATGGCTCTGCCTCTGCCTAGCACTCAAAGCACGAACATTGCCACAAACCACAATCTCAATCTGGAATAGGGGGCTGCCAGGGCCTGGGGTGGAGGTGGGAGGGCAGGGAAACTGATGCTCCTCAACCTAAGTACCCTCATTTTCTGATGCTGACTTTCAGCAGCCAATCCCCAGATTTACAGAGGCAGCAGATCCATGTTTACCAGTGACAACGTCGGTTACCAGTTACCACAATGAGCATCAATCAGGATAGCCATGGCAAGGAAGCCTATGATTAGGCCTTTTCCAGAGACCTTGGATTCCCACATGGTTCCCACAGTCCTGCAGGTAAGAGATGTGAGCTATGGCAGAGAAAGAGCCTCCTTCTGATGCGGACAACATTGATAAATGTCTTCTGTAGAGGCCACTCTGCACAGGTCTCCCGTGTACATGGGGATAACAGGCTATCCCTTGAGAGGACACCTCTGCATCAGGCACCACCACAGCCCTCTGAAGTACCAGGGAGCACCTGCTTCCTGGCCATTAGATGGAAGGCACCTGCCTGAAAAGGAAGGTGAGGGGTAAAATGAAGGAGTAAAGACATAAAGGAAGGGAAGGTGGGAGCCAGGGTCAGAACTGCAGGATGGCTGAGCAGCCTGGCAAGTCCAATGTGAGTTTATGTTATCTTCTTGGCAACGAGAACTGGAGGGGGCGGTGGGGAGAGACAGAGACATGGAGGGAGGCTGACTGTGGCTAATACCCTTTGGGTCTGTCTTCCTGCTACAATGTATTTATAGCTCTGAGGAGTGTCTTTTTGCTCTCAGTGTTTTATTCTGGGTTGACTAGACATAGAAGCCTTCAGGCAAGCTTTAGAAAGGGGACTATAAATATGTTTCATTAGTGGCTGATATTTTAACAGAAAGGTATCAGGAGAGAAGCTATTTCTAGAATTCTTACCACTTCCTTCTCCTCCCAGTAAGTAGTTCTTTAAAGCTATTCTCAATGGTCCTCTATAGAGAGACGCTGGGGTACTTCTAGCACCCCTCCTGGGATGCTATTTAAATCAGGTAGGCAGCTCCTGCCTTCCTCTGCTTTTCAAGGTATAGCTGAGATACCCTCAGTGGATTTTGTAACAGAAGTGAGAGATCAGCCGTTGATAAACTGTCCACACCCTCCCGTGTGCCACTCACAGGTGCCGTGCTGTTTGCCTCTCCTCCAGCTGGTCTGGCCCACCATACCCTGGTGTTGTTAGCATAACCCTAATTATGCTTCATTTAAAAATCCAGGGGCCTAATTCAGCTCCCATCTCATCAATTTCCGGGCAGCACCTGACATTAGCAATATTCCGTCCTCCTGAAATTCATCATCCTCTAACTGGTCTTCTCATCCTTGAGTAAAAAGCTATTTAGGAAGCAGCTGCAGAACGTGATCCCCAGCATCCGTAGCTGAGCACACAGTGATGAGGGACAGGTAGGGAAGGTGCGTTCCCAGCCCTGGGGTCACGAATGTGGCCTCTGATAGGTCTGACCCAGCACACTCACTACAAACTGTTGAAATGAACACTGATTTTTTTGACCCTCAGCACCCAGCTTGGCACTTGCACCTGCTCAGAGCTTGGTAACCCTTTCACAAATAGGTCATTACAGATGGATTACTAAACGAGTAAACCAAACACTGCAGCATTCAGACCATGATTCAGGATGGAAGTGCAGGGATGTTCTCCAAGGCGCTGGCCCGGTTTCAAGTATTAGAGCCAACACTCAGGATCCATGGCAGGCAGTGTGAACTATAAAGCAGTGATCCCAGGGGAAAGCAGCCCCATGATGGCCCAGGGTCCAGGCAGGCCTCACCTCACAGTCTCAAGGCAGGTCTTAGGGTTGGCTGAGGGGTCTGGGAGTGCTTGGGGAGATGTTCGGGGCAGATCAGCAACTCTCAGATTCTCCCAACCAAGATTCTGGCTCAAATATAAATGTCAGTCTCTGCATATCACATGTACCCATTATCCTGATTATTTCTTGGCATTTCATTTTTTAGATTTTGAAATGAAAAAGGAAAAGTATCTTTAGAAAGATACAGAACAAAAAAAAGATACAAAATATACATAATAAAGTAATAACACTATCTTTTGGGAGGAAAACTGGGTAGGGAAAAAAGCAGGAAGAGAAATGCATGTCTCACTGTACGTCCCGTAGGAACATGTGAATTTTATCATTGGTATACATAACCTACTAAAAAAAAAATTGAAGACAGTGAAAGACCCACTATGAGAAACAAAGTATGTAACTAGACAGTCCAAGGAAAGAAACAAAGTCCAAAAATTGCCCTAAGTAATCTAGAAATATCAAGTACGGTAAAGGAAGCATCTCAGAACACCAAGAAAAAGATGGGATATTCAACCAGTTGTGTTGAGGTAACTAACTGGGTAACCATCTGGAATAAAATTATGTCAATCCCTATCTCACACAATGTATCAGAATAAATCTTAAATGGATCAAAGTAAAAATGTAAAAAATTAAACCATAAAAATACTAAGCAAAAGCATGAGGGAATTCCTTTGTAATCTTGTAGAACAGGTTTTCTGAATGATGACTCAAAATCTAGCAGAAATAGATATATAAAGACTACCATCACTAGGATTTTTCAGATAAACTTGGTAATTATTCCACAATGTGTATGGATATCAAATCATCAAGTTGTACACTTTATACAATTATATGTATCACTTTTTCCTTAAACTGGAAAGAACAAGTTATTTGAATAAATACATTATTATGTATAATATAGTTTTAAAAACTTTAAAAATGAAGAGGAAACAAGATATTATAAAGAATGACCAAGCAGATTTAAAAAAAAAAAAAAAAAGCCAATGGGACTTTTAGAAATCTAAGTTTCAAAGCTGAAATAAAAAATTCATGGACTGGGGGCACCTGGGTGACTCAGTCGGTTAAGTGTCTGACTTTTGATTTTTGGCCCAGGTCATGATCTCAGGGTTGTTGAGATTGAGCCCCACATTGGGCTCCATTCTGGGAGTGGCAACTGCTCATGACCCACTCTCCCGCTTTCCCTCTGTCCCTCCCTGCCCTCACTCAGGTGCATGTGCAAAGCTCTAAAAAAAAAAAAAAAAAAAAAAGTGACTGAATTAAATAGTAGATAAGACACAGCTGGGCAGCCCCGGTGGCGCAGCAGTTTGGCGCCGCCTGCAGCCCGGGGTGTGATCCTGGAGACCAGGGATCGAATCCCACGTCGGGCTCCCGGTGCATGGAGCCTGCTTCTCCCTCTGCCTGTGTCTCTGCCTCTCTCTCTCTCTCTCTGTGACTATCATAAATAAATAAAAAATTTAAAAAAAAAAGACACAGCTGAAGAGAGAATTAATAAACAGGGAGATAGTTCTAGGAGACTGCAAAAATATCCACAAACAAGTTCTGCAAGACAGAAATGAAAACTATGAATAAAATAAACAGACACGGAGAAAGAATGAGACAATAACATATATTTGATTTCTGTTGAGACACTGAAGAAACAACAGCTAAAAACTTTATACATGTGATAGAAGCATGTTCAGAGGCACCTGGGTGGCTCGGTCCATTAAGCATTTGCCTTCGGCTCAGGTCATGTCCTGGGGTCCTGGAATTGAGCCCTACCTCCAGCTCCCTGCTCAGTAGGGTGCCTGCTTCTCCCTCTCCCTCTGCCCCTCCCCTGCTTGTGCTCTCTCTCTCTGATAAATAAAAGATAAATAAAATCTTAAAAAAAAAAAAGAAAGCATGTTCAAAACTATAGCCCGACAAAGTTTATCACCAAAAAACCTCACGAAATGAAATCCTAAACGATGTACTCTATCACAAGTAAAGTGATCTGAGGAAGGCCTGGGATGAGAGAGGCACACTTAGTTTTGGGCACACCATTTTCCTTGCCTGAATTCAGAAACAAGTTTGGTCTTTCTATGGGCTTTTCCATTGCCTCTGGGAAAACAGAACCCTTGCTATGGAACTTGTCTCTGCATCTGCAGGCCCCAATGACAGAAATGAAAGTGGCATGTTACCCTTCACTGGGAAATTATGAAGCACCAGTGAGCCTCCGTGACTACTGAGTTTCCCAGGCAATGCAGCTCATCCTCAAGAAAACAGAGAGATTGGAACAACTGGACATCCACATGTAAAGAAGTCAATCTAGACACAGACCTCACATTTTA
Organism: Canis lupus dingo; assembly: GCF_003254725.2. Classification (NCBI taxonomy): domain Eukaryota; kingdom Metazoa; phylum Chordata; class Mammalia; order Carnivora; family Canidae; genus Canis; species Canis lupus. Next base: position 22,761,818 of record NC_064253.1, read on the forward strand.
CAAAAATTAACTTAAAATGGATCACACACCTAAACGGAAAACACTAAACTATAAAACTCCTAGAAGATAACATAGGAGAAAATCTGCACAACCTCGGGTTTGTGACGATTTTTTAGCTACAACCCCAAAAGTGCAAAACATGAAAAAGGAAACAATACACTAGACTTGCTTAAAATCACAAACTTCAGCTCTGTGAAAGAAACTGTGAAGAGAAAAAGAAGACCAGTCACAGACTAGGAGAAAAATGACTGCAAAAGAAAGCAATGAGGACTTTCCCTTCTCTGATCCCAGTGATACAGTCCAAGCCCCGGCCCCGAGAAAGCAGAAGTGGAGCCACTGTTTCATGAAGTGGGCCCAGGTCACACTGACACTCTTGTGGACCACTTTGTGGACTCTCTGGAAGGACTGGGTGGTGGATAGGCCAAAGTCAGTGTTTGAGCTCTTCGGCAGATTCCTGTGCCTCTGGGAGAAGTGTGCTATCAAGCCGTGCTGCCACCTTCACATCATGGGTCAGGTAGCAAAGCTCTGGGAGTGCCACCTCTTGAGCCCTGAGGCCTGCCCCGCCTGGGTGTGCTAACTGGCTGGCCATCCGACACCACATGACGATACCACATAATAAGGGAAGTGTCAAAGGTGCATTGTGATAAACTGCTTCTTCAAGCACTCCTCCAAGGTCTCCCTGCAACAAAATCATCTATTCCCCAGGAAGTAGAGGGAGGCCTGCCAGTGCAGCATAGCGGGGAGCACCTCCCGAAATACCTCGCAACTTGCTTTGCAAGATTGTGTATAGTGGTGAGTTTCTGCAACTGGGTATCAGTGAAGATCATCAACAACAGATATTAATAAAAACAAATAATTAGGCTAAAATCTAACTCCCTTTCATGCACGGGCACACAAAAGGCATTCAGTGCCAGCAGCTACCTCCAGGTGGTGGAATTATGAATGACTTTTAGCTTCTTGTGTTTTTAAACACAAACTGCTTGTATAACCTGAAACGAGATTACGCATTTAAATTCTGTCGGCACATACTAGGTATCCAGCATGCTAGTTTCAACTTCAGTGTTTCCAACTTTTTCCTAGTTGCAGCCCTCTGTCTCATTAAAATCCCTAGTCCTCCTTTTCGTGTGTGTGTGTGTGTGTGTGGTTTGCTCAGGAATATGAAGACAGTAGAGGGCTTTACAGAAGTGAGCACTGTGGGGTACTGTGAGCTCCAGGACAGCGTGAATGCCCAAGAAGGTGCCAGTGAGAGTCAGGCGGGTCCTGGTCTGAAGTGTTCGTCTAAGGTAGGGGTGGTCAGGCAAATAAGCAAGAGACTCAGGAGGACCTCAGGGAGCCTCGGAGCATCAAGGAGTCAGTCTGACTGTCCTCTTCTTCCTGCCCTATTTTTAGCTGGGTGAGTACAGGACACACTCAGGTGTCCTGGATAGGAAAGTGGTAAAGAGGCCAGGTAAGTGACAGTGCCAAATGCAGGCTCCGCCTTACCCATCTGCCAAGCCTGTTGGGTCCTTTTTTTCTCAGCCCAGAAAAGTCACACAATGATGGCTGCTTGCTGAAATGAGTGTATCTGTGTAACAGGATGCGGGGCCGACACAGAGGGCTCCCCCTACTGCACTTAGGGCAACATCACAGTGCAGCCCCACCCGATACCAAAGGGATGTGCAAAGTCTGACACAGTTAGGGATCAGAAACCAAGCAAGCTGAACCTCAGGATGAGGATGATCATTTTGTCAGCCAAACCAGACAGCAAGGTCTATTCCTAAGAGTAATCCCTTTTCCTTGGCCTTTTATTGTCGGACTCAGTCAGGCATAAGGGCCAGGCATCACTTAGTCTACAAAGTGGCCAGAAAGTCCACCCAGGGAACCCTGCTTATTTCCCTGGTCAGGAGCCTGCCCCATAAAGTTCACCAGGGCAGCTTCCCATTAGAGCATCCACCGCAAGAGGGTGCCAGGTGCTGGTTAGCAGAGGGGGAGGCTCTGCTCCCAGACAAAAGACAGGAGAAGGATATCCAGGTCTCATCCAGGGGCAGTGGGAGGGGCAGGACTTGGCAACATGGAAGGAGTGGGGGATCAAGAGATACCTTGTGATAAATATAACAATTCAGCTTTGAGAGTTTTCCATACTCCTTAATGTTGAGAAACCCTCTGAGAGTGGATTGGATTTTTGCAAAAAAGTTTAAGTATAGGAGGTAACTTGGCAGAATAAGATTTGTGATCAGGCTACACGACAGGATTTCTGGACTAAAATTTAAAAAAGGAAGAAAGAAGATGTTACTGCACATCTTTTTGGATTTGATGAACAGGAGCCAGGCCTGTTCTCTCAGGGGTATGGTAGGCTGTCCCCAAGTTAATACCTGAGCAACTCAGCTTAGTAAAATAAGTGCTAAGGGCTTCCTAAGACACCACTCACCTAGCAAACGTTGAGGCACCTTCTCTGCACGGGGCCCCTCTGAAGACAAGCTTTGTGCCTCGATGCGACAACAAACCAAAGTTTGCTCTTTGTGGTAGCTTTTAATCGTGTGTCTTCACTTAGCCTTCCTCAGAGTGCTGTTTCTCATGGGTTTAAGCCACACCAGTGTCCTCTACACTGTGCTGTGCAGGGTTTTTTAAGGTGTTCCTTGAAAGACTTTTGTGATCAAAGTTTTGGGAACCACTACCTAGCATAGTTCCCTCCCATGGGGATTCACAATGACACCAATATGTAAAAGGCTCTGAAGAGTCTCGCAGTAAACAAAGCTCTCTCTTGGTGGTTCTCAAACTAAAACAAATTCCTTCACTGAGAAACTCGTCTGAGGTTATTCATATATCCATCTCAAAAGAGGGGATGTGAATCTAGCCATCTTCTGAGCTCAGCCACGGAGCCATGTTTTTTTTGGTGGAATACCTCTTAAATTTCATCAAACACTTAGGTTCTGCTAAACACAGTTTGAGCAACACTGACCCACAGTTCCTTGACCCATGACTTCAGACCAACAAATCATGGCACCTGGGAGGCTCAGTTGGTTAAGCATTCTTCTCTTGATTTTGACTCAGATCATGCTCCTGGCTTGGGTCATGATCTCAGGGTCCTGAGATCAAGTCCTGCATTATTAGGCTCCATGTTCAGCATGGAGTCTACTTAAGATTCTTTCTCCCTCTCTCTCCCTCACCTTCTGCTCCTCCCTCACACTTGTGCTCTCTTGCTCTCTAAAATAAATAAATGAAATCTTAAAAAAAAAAAAATAAAAGACCAGCAAATCACAAGGGTGCTTGCTCTTTGCTCTTCCACACACTTTTCAGTTACAACCCCTCCCCGCCAACTGCAAGACTCAAGTACCCCTTTCACTTACCACTTTGTTTGCCCTATTCCTTTACTGGTCTCTGGGCTTTGTGTGTCCCCAACATCAATGGAAATTTCACTGGGGCAAAAGCCATGCCACATGTTTCTTATTTCTCATCTTACATCTTCTTTACCTTCCAGCATGGTGTGCTGGGCACAAGGGAGAGATTCCAAAGGCTTTCGAACTGACTCAAGTCAAGTTTCCTTTTCCCTTAAATGATATTTAAATCATGGAAGGGGTAAGTACCACAGTCCCATGGGGGCAAAGATGACAGCTGGGCAGGGGCTGCCCTGACTGCCTCAGTTTCCATGCGATAACACTTCCTTCCACCATTTATCGAGTGGTTAGGATGAGAGCTGGCTAAATGCTTTAGATACAGTGTCAATCCTCACAGCAGCCCCGACAGCTTGGGCTGCTGTGCTGCTCATCTGCAGAATGAAGCAAGACCTACATCGTCCAGGGCACTGAGAAGACAGACAGCATCACATTCCTTGAGAAGAGCTCCGGGGAGAGTCCAGGAGGGAAGCAGAGACAGGAGCACACAGATTTGGGGAAGAAGCTGTCTGGCCTCCAGGCCTCAGCTTGTTCCAGATGTTGCCTTTTCCTTTTAAGTAAGACAGATGATTGGGCTCTGGACCCAAGCGGAGAACTGGAGGCCAACTTCACATTTCAGAGCAAGACCCAAGGCTATGACCTCCTCCCCATATCTACCTGAGCCCAGAGCAGACCATAAGGAGGAGAACTCGTGTGGTCCCTCACCCCTGAAAACATGCTTTACACAGGGTGTGTCACTGGGCTCTGATGGTCTCTGCCCAGAATGGCCACTGCTGGTTCAGACACTCTGCTGGTGTGGCCTCAGCTCTGGCATGCTCAGCTCCTGGCTAACTGAAAAATCCTTCAGGAAGATGTCTGTGCACATGCCAGGTGCTCAGGACAGAAGGGGCTTCCAACATGAGACAGACATCTTGGTGCTGAGGCTGGTATAGGCTTTAAGAAGAAGACTTAGGTACCGCTTAAAACAAACCAGGGAGAGGAGGCACTGAAGCTGCCTAGGCATTCTGCACACACCTGGTAAGGCTTAGAGGCTCAATGGGTTCCAGGCAATGGGAGGACAACACGCACAGGACAGTCCCATCACCATCCCTAAGGAATGTGATCAGCCAGAGCAGGGGTACAGGGACTTCCTCCTCTCTCTGCCTACCCCCAGTGCTAAGGGTTAGCTTTGGGCACTTACACTGTGTGGGCATAGGAGGAGCATGTCCCCTGGATCCCCTCACTGCAGCCTCTATAACCATACGAAACAGTCACCGTAGCCCCATTGTACAGATAATCAACTCACAGCCTAGAAATGTGAGTGACCTGCCTGAGGCCACAATTAGGAAATGGCACCTAAGACACCCAAGTCCATATCTTAACCGTCCAGCTCTCCTGCCTCTACCTGACATCCGCTGAACACAGTGGCATCCCATCTGGTCCCCAGGGCTGGCCACCGTGGAGACCTCAGCTCCCTGCTCCACAGCTACCTGGTCCCAGCAGGACCCTGGTAGCTCAGCAGTCCTATTAACCATCTCATCCAGACCCCTCAACTCTCTACTGGGGGCTGCTGAAGGCAGGAGGCCTGGCCCAGCCATGTCGAAGGGTGTCATATGGCACACCTCCATCACCATGCCTGCAACTGTGTATACCACAGTCTGCAAGAGTCTGGGCCATGCAGAGAACACAATCTTTCTACAGGGCCCTTCAGGTGATGACCAGATAGCTCACCTGATAGCTCCCAAGTGGGATAGCTTTGGTTAACAAACTACAAACAAACCTACACACCACCCTTTTCTTGCCTGTACCTGCCTCTGAACAGAAGGCTCTCTGGGGTGAGGAAAGGTCTTGCTCTGGCTTCTATCCCAGGACTGGATGCATGTTCAGTGAGGACCTGCTGAAAGGGTGGTCCTTCCCTCACAGACTCATGTCAGAGCACGATGTCTGGGCCACATCCCTGTCGAGGCTCCTAAGCTGCTCAAGGGCTGGCACTGGGGCTTCTTTCTCTTCCAGCTTGGGGATAAGATGCAGCTGGCACCCAGCAGGCACATGGAATGCAAGGGAGGGGGTGGCACAGCCCCACTCCCAGCTCTCACAGGGCTGACTGGGCCCCACCTCCTTCTCCAGGCCTCAGCTGAGATCTCCTCCTCACAGAAGCCTTCCTGAGCCCATTCCTCTCCAGGTGCCCAGGCACCCAGGCCCTGCTTTGGCCTGCTTACACTCTCCACGGCATCTCTCACAGGCAGTAACCATCTGGGCTGGTTGGTTCTTTCTCCCGGACTAGACCATGAGCGGCACAGAACAGAGATCACTTCTGCCCCAGTCATTCCTGTGTTCGCAGACAGAGCCTAGTCTGGTGCCTTGATACACAGCAGGTGCTCAATAAGTGTGTGTAATGAATGAGAAAGTGTCTTCAGGGAAAACCAAATCAAAGAGCAGAGCAGAAAGAGGGCTTGTCCACCTTCTCTTCTCACTCCTGGAATAAAACCAAAGTTCTGAGCAGGCAAACACTCAGAACTTCCAAATCCTCACACGTGGCCACATCCCAGGCCAACACACTCAGAGAAGGCATGCGGCACTGTTCTGAGGGGTGCAACAGGGCAGTGTTTTCACTGGATGTGGCTGCAGAGCTCGGCTACTTCCCCAACTGGCAACGGGGCACACGTGACCACACAGTGCCTGAGCACGGCACTCATGTCTCAGGATGTCTCCCAAAGTGTCTGTCCTGTAGGCCAGGCACCATGGTGGGGGCAGGAGTAGGGCAATGGCAAGCCAGTGACTCAGCACTGCAGGCAGACAGAAAACATGGCTCAGATTCAGCTAACTATAGCTCTCCTGGAAGGACTTGGTGAAACTTAAAAATATGTATTCTTAACATACAGGGGTTAACATGGCTGACACCTGAGTAAAAATTCACCTTGACCTACCATCTAGTATGAGTGACAAGCTACCCTGACCATTCCCACTGCCTTTTGTGACCACTACCACCCAACCGTGAGAGTTGGGGATGGGTACAGTGGGCATGGGTACAAAAAAGACTCAGGGTCTCTGGTCCCATGAGAATGGACCTGCTGACCTCAAACTCATGAGCGCTGTGCTCAGTTCCAGAGCCTGCCAGGCACAGACAAGGAAAACATCCAGATTTTCTGTGTAGCACATATAATAACTACCTCAGATATGTTGGAACAATGGTATCCCCCACCCTCACCCTACAAACTAAAAAATAGAAACCTGATGGAAGAAATGAAACTGATGTGATACTTGACCTAATGATAGTGGTCTGTGGACATCCCAATGACAGGGACATCATGACATTCGGGAACCAGGAGTCGTGGCCTGTATGCACAGCCCTTCCCCATTATGCTCAAACAAAGCCCTTTGGCTGTCAAGCAGCCTGGAGTTGGTGGAGCATAGGCTGTTGTCAACATTTGAGTTGTATGGAAATTGGGGTCCAGAGAGTTTAAGTGAATCACTCTAGGTGACATAGCATGTAAACTGCCAAGCCAGAACTAAAAAATGTCTTCTGCTTCCTATCTAGTAACTTCTCCCAATGTAACTGCCAATGTTCTACACGGCTTTCCTGGTGTATCACAAGCTCTGGGCCTCTGGTTCCTCATCTACAGAATGAGAAGAATCATACCTAGCTCGTGCTACCAGGCATGCCACCTCTAAGGGTCTCTGAGAAACAGTTTTAAATGTCCCAGAAGTACAAATGCCTCCCAACTATAACACACCAAAGACATTTTGTGCCTAGGTGCTTTTGAAAGAACACAAAAACGTTATATACCTCATGAGCGTGTTCTTCATGGTGGAACCCTTGGTCCTCCCTTACTGAGAGACTTAGAAGAGCAAGAAGTTATCCAGCTCTCCTGCTGCCTATTACCACTTTGGAAGGGCACCTTGTTTCGCTAAGTCTCCTTGTCTGGCTGTAGGACAGGTGGCTGCAAGAATCAAGGGTGCCCTTTCTGCCATATAACCTAATTGTGCATGGAGCAGTAAGTGGTAAAAGTGTTACAACAGGCCAACAGGATCTGGGTCCCTTCCCAACTCCATATTGGCTATATGCAGCCCCAGGCAGGTCCTCTTAAGCTTTGATGCTGGCTTTATCATCACTAAAAGTGGGGGTGCTATCCTTGCCCAGCTGGCTTCCCACAATTGCCATGAAGCCACCAGTGAGACAAAGATTATTTCTGGGAAAAGGACCACCCACCCCCCCGCCCCGAGAATTAGCTGATTCCAAGATTGGGACTGGAAAATTCAAGGTGTGACTAGAACATCTCGTGTGAGAAAGTAAGAAAATGTCTAAGAATGGAAGAGGCCATCACAAAGGACACCAGAACCAGCTTGAATGTCAAATGTGAAGCAATCTGAGCACCATACTGAGTAATGATACGATAGTGTATAGTGTTGAGCGTCTGCCTTCAGCTCAGGTTGTGATCTTGGGATCCTGGGATTGAGTCCTGCATTGGGCTCCCCGCAGGGAGCCTGCTTCTCCCTCTGCCTGTGTCTCTGCCTCTCTCTGTTTCTTATGAATAAATGTTTTAAAATCTTAAAAAAAAAAAAAAAAAAGACTAAAAGAAATGTATGATCCTAAAATGGATCCTGGATCAGGAAAGAAAACCAAACAAAACTATAAAGGCCACTACTGGGGCCATTAAAGAAATTTCCAAGTGGACTGTATAAAAGCCAAAAATGGGGGATCCCTGGGTGGCTCAGCGGTTCAGCGCCTGCCTTTGGCCCAGGGTGTGATCCTGGAGTCCTGGGATCGAGTCCCACATCAGGCTCCCGGCATGGAGCCTGCTTCTCCCTCTGCCTGTGTCTCTGCCCTCTCTCTCTCTCTCTCTCTCTCTCTCTCTCTCTCTCTCTCTCATGGATAAATAAATAAACTCTTTTAAAAAAAAGCCAAAAATGAATGTATAGATGTGCACAAGTATGCATATGCATGCACACACACACGCGCGGTGTGAGGAGAGAGAGCAAAGGGGGCAGAATGTGAATAACTGGGGCACCCAGATGAAAACGTTCACCATCCAACTCTCATAACTTCTCTGTAGGTTTGAAAAATTTCTAAATAAAATAAACTGAACTGGTCCCATGACACATGTCAGAAGCGCTGCCATGGGCACGCGGCGGGGGGCGGACACACTCACCCGTCAGGTACTCCAGGACAGCGGCCATGTACACAGGCGCCCCCACGCCGATCCTGTACTTGGGGTGGCCCTTCTTGATGTAGCGCAGCATCCGCCCCACAGGGAAGATGACTCCTGCCTTGGCGGACCGCGAGGTCTTGGTGGACTTCTTCTTTCCGCCCCGGCTCGACATGGCGGTGGCCCTGACGTGGATCAGTCAGTAAGCACACTGTGGAGGCAAGAGGCACAGGTGTGAGGTCATGGACACGATGCATCCCCGCTTCCCCTTCCCCATGCGCTCGGGCACCAGGGAGACACGCCACTGCCTGCGGCCACTGAGCCCCTCGAGCCGTTAGGCACTCCACTGGAGCACTCTGGCCCCTAAAAAAAGACAACAGCGATGCTTTTCACATCTTATACCCTAACATCGATTTAATTGGTCACTTACATTTAAAGGTTACTCTGACAACAAGTGCTCTCAAGTCTCTTGCCTTTATGCCACATGATGTGAAAGAAATGGGATTTCTTGGCTATGTCCTACACACTTGTTTAATAATTGAATTTGTAGACCCTGGAGACCAGAGTGGACAAATAATATGTGGAAGCCTTCGTGAAAGAAGAGAAAATGATGTCACCCACCTCTAGAATGAACATGTAACACCTGACACCTAGGCCCTCTGGTGAAAGCAGCGGCTCTACCTCTAGGATCCTGTACCTGTAAGGGGCAAGAATGACTCACAGGAGCCCAGCAGATAGCCAGGTTGCCCTCATCGGCCCTCAGCACACTTTCAGTCTACTAGCAGGGCCTGTCTGGAGAGGATGGAAAAGTGCTCATCTTTCCCTGCTCTTCCTCCCCATCCCCATCCAAAATGCCACTCAGGCCAGAGGATGCTCCACCTTCAACAACTCTTGGAAGGCCTCTCCTCTCCACCCTGACCATGACTGAATCCAGATCATCACTAATCAAGTGATCACAAATATGTGAAGAGGTCTTCCCACCACAGGCCCTACTCTCCAATCCACCTGCCCTCCGAGGGTAGTACATACGGATCTGAATACTCAATGGCCCTAGTCTGTAAGCTTTCTGTAGCTGCCATAGTTCTCAAGGTACAATCCAGACCCATGGCCTGTCACGCAATGTTCTAGAAATCTAGGCCTGGCACATCCATCCAGCTTCACCCCATACCTCCGGCAGTCCAAACTTGGGACATGAGGGGGGGGCGGTTCACACACTGTTCCCTGCAAATGCCAGCCCCTGCAGTGGCTATGCCCTTTGGCCAGGACTTCCACTATCTCTCACACTTGTTCTCTGCCCTCTGCCAACTCTTCCCTGAGTGCTCAGATACAGCCACTCCATCCTCTGGGCTCCCTTGCACTTCACGCCACAATGATGTCCACATACGCCCATCTCTCCCATCATAGTGCAGGCTCTCAGAGCGCTGCCCCTACCTGTACTCCTAGCAAGCACCACTAAGGTCTACATGTTGGCTAAGAGCATTCTAGGTCTCAAATGTTTGCTAAAAGCATTCAGGTCATTTACACATCTACTTCAAGAAGTCTGCTGGGGAACAGAGAGAGAAGGGCCCAAGGCAGATGTGGCCCCTGTTCTTCCAGAGCTGGTGGAGAAGAGAGAGAAGAAATAACCCTCGTCATTTAAATGATCATCATGAAAGGCAGTGAACACTTCCCCTCCTTCAGCGGGAGAGGCCTACGGTCAGTGATGATTCATGCAGCTCAGCCTTGTTCTTCCTGGAGCCCAGGCTTCAGCTCCCATCTCCAGGCAGACCTTTCTGAGTATGTTTGGGGCTGTCTCTGTGGGAATCAGGCAATGTCTGGCCCCAGAGAGGAGCCATTAGCATTCAGGGACCCAAGAGGCCCTAGAAATGCTCATTCCTTAAAAGTGATGCTCCTGGTCTTTGCATGGACGTGCTGGTGACTCTCAGGTGCATACCTGGCTGTGGGGCCCCATAGCTCTGTTCTGCCTGCCTGTGGCAAGGACCCACTTGAAAGTCCCACGGGCACCTGGAACTCCCTCCTCTGGGTTTCTCAGCAGTGACAACCTCATGCATCAAGCCACCAAGCAGCAGTCAACCTGAGCCCTACTTCTCTGCCCACCTTCATAGGGCCCAGCCATGAGCCTAGCTCTCTGTTGAACCCACCTCGTAACATCTCGAGCCTTTTCCCTTCCCTTTACCCACCCTGCCCTAGTTCAGCTCTCTCCGCACCCACTGTCCTCAGCTCCAGACCCTCTCCATGGAGGCCAGAGGATCTAGGTCCCCTTGCTGATTCCCCATGACCCTGAGCCAGCCACAAACAGCTACTTCCACGGCACTGTCTCCTGTCACCCCTGCCTGGGGCCGATGCCCCTCTCTAGGTCACCCCTGACTCCCTGCACTGCGAGGAGCATGGCTTTACACATGCTGTCTCTCCTGCCACTGACACCCTTCGTCCTCTGGCCAATCTGCTGAACTGACACTCTTGAGATGCCTGTCCTCAGACGGACCATGGACTAGAGTCACTCACTGCTCCATGTTCCCAAGCACATATCATGGCACATACATGTGTGCCTGCCTCTCTAGCTTATCTGAACTGCAAGCTACTTGATGCCAGGCCCTGTGATCAGCTCATTCCTAAGTCCCTGGGTCCCTGGCAGGACCTTAACTTTCATGGATCCTCAAGTGCCATTCTGCTGAAAGGAGAACTTAATTTTCAGTCAGACTCCCAAAAAAGCAGCCCCTCTCCTAGGGTTTGTCCTGCAGCTCCTGTTCCTCACCCCTTCGCATGTTCTTCCTGCACTTCTAACTAGAGGTGCCCAAGCGGCGGCTGCAGCTTTGAGAGCCTTCTGACGAAGCCATGCAGCCTCATGACATCCAGGAATGTGTGCTGACTTTTAAAATATCTTTCAGAAAACCATCTTGTAGCTGGGCAGTCTCCAGGTAAACCCAAGAATGTGCCAGGTCCATTCCCCTCATCAGGGGTCTCTGGAGCCATGGACAGCCATGGCTAGGCACCCACATGGGGAGAGAGCGGCTGTGATGAATGTGGCTGTGGAACACCAGGGTTCATAACTCAAATGCCAAAGTCAGACTGGCCTCCTTCAGGTTGTGGCTCTGCCACTAGCATGGCCTATGTCCTTGGGCATGTGATAGAATATTACCCTCAGAGCTGATTTTATGCTCTGTCAAGTAGGGATGAAGCCAGAATGGAACCCGAACAGTTGGTGGGAGGACTGAATGAAAACATGCATTACAAGGCCTGACCAGCACTCACTGAGTATGCACTCAAAAAAGTCGATAAAAATAACAACAGCATGTACAATTCGAAAAGAGGCCACCTCCTTGAAAACTGCCATTGGATGTTTGTACTGGCAAGGACATCCCTGGCTGCTTTAACAAACAGGCCCCTATGGCTGATTTCTCCCTCGTGGAAAGTCCCAAGTGTGTTTCCGTGATGGGCTGGTGCTTCTTCACATGATTCTAGGATCCAGACCCCTCCCATCCCTCAGTGGAGGAAAACACATGGAGGCCTTCAGGGGCCAGGCCTAGAGGTGGGGCCTACCACTACTGACCGTGATTCACCGACTAGAACTTCGTCACATGGCCACGCCTAATTGCAAGAGGCGTTGAGAAATGTCCTTTACCTATTTGAGCAGAGAAGAAAACAGCCAGTTTCTGTCACATAACAAACCAGGTTGAAAACGGACCATGAAGCCAGGGTGTGAGCAACCAGCCAAAGCTTGTTGGGCCTTGTTTGACCCATGCCCCGCATCCAGCCTCTTCTGAGAAATGGACAGTCCTACCTCACAGAAAAAGTGGCTTCTAACACACTCGGCTTCTCTTCAAGGCACTGACGTTGCTCAGAAGAGAAATAGCTATACTGTCTCGTCAAACTGACAAAGCAGTGTCCTTCCTTCCTGGACTAACCATCCAGGAGAGCACTGCGTTCAATAAACCACAAGTCCTCATCCCTAGAGTGGGCCCCACGAGTTTGAAGACAGTGACATGACTTTAGGCTAACTTGGCATCCATTCATCATTGTACCTTAGCTTAGCTGGGTTTTTGACTGTTATCAGGCCAGGAAATAGAGATTCTGTGGTTGATCCTGAAGGGATCTCTGTGGTCTTTACTTCTGCAACTCCTCCAGCTATAAATCAATCACAATAGACATGAACCTTGCCTGCAGAAACCCAAAGCTTACCCAGAGACACACTGAGAGGGGCTGTATGGAGAAGTGAGCAGGCTTGAGTGAGAGGTAAGTCTCTGACCACAGGCCTCTCAACAACCGAGATGTGACCAAGGCACATGGTCTGTCCTCGGGGCACAAGACTAGCAAGAAGCCTGGCTATGAGGATCCCATGAATAAGACAGACCTGAGAATGACAAGCCCTCTACTACCAGGAAGGGCAACAAAGGTAAGAGGGGCAGAAGGCTGTCCTACCTACGACCACACTGTTCCACTCCTCCTCAACAGGGCACCCTAACAGGCTCCTCGCTGCATTGCCAACCGCCTTCACTCCTACCTTGACTCTTGGGCACATGCCCCAAACTCAGTCTACGATGCTCTCTCCAGCCCTCTGTCTGGAGATCCTACCTAGTGGTCTGCTGATTCAGATCTATCACGTGGCCCCCTCCTCTGTGTTTCTGCTGTGGCCATGCCTTGTGCCCTCCCTGGTCACAGGCTAATTGGGGGAAGCCTGGTGCCCAGATTCCAACCTTGCATACAAGGCCCCACTGACCTCCAGCTTGTCTCCCCCTATTTCCAGCAACAAGGGCTTGACCAGGCTGGACTGCTCCCTGTTTCCTCAGTCAACACTCCTGCTCTGGCCCCCGAGCCCAGCTATAAATCCCTCATAATGTTCCTTAGCCTGCCACCACTCTTTAACATGTTCAACTACTGGGGCACCTGGGTGGCCTGATCAGTTAAGCATCTGCCTTCTGCTCAGGTCACGGTCCCAAGGTCCTGGGACCCAGCCCCTCATCGGACTCGCTGCTCAGTGGGGAGTCTGCTTCTCCCTCTCCCTCTGCCTCTCTCCTCCATTCATGCTCACTTGTTCTCAAATAAATAAAAACAAAGTGCTCTGCAAATGCAATTTCCAGTTCTTTCTTTTAAACTGATTGCTACTCTAGATCCAATTTATATAAATATCCTGAAGCCAACCTCCCCAACCTTAGCAGATGCTATGTTGTATCATCACTGCCAATTTCCTTGTCTGTCTTGATGATGGGATACACCAGTTGGCACTGTTCACCACTGTATCTCTGGGATCCCACTACCCTGCCTGTTACCTGGTAGGCTCTCAAATGCTGGCTGACTGGTGACTGATTAGTTGGTATTTACAGTGGATGGGGTTCTCCTGACAAAGATGAGAGAAGCATTTCCAAAGGCCAGAGGCCACAGGATTCAGAGATGTGGCAAGTGAGACACAAGTCAGGGACCCTCAGTGAGACCATCTGTGGACACATTCCTCACCAATCCCTATGGGAACCCAGACTTCAAACTTCAAGGAGCTTGTGAAACCACCTTCGGGATTCCCAGGAAGGGAATACCACAAATGCCCTGGCAACTGAGATGGGAGCCACGAAGAGGAGGCCTTCCTGCTCCCTGATAATTCTATGGCTTCAGCCACCTCTCTTTTGCCGTGAGGCTAGCTCAGTAAACGATAAAAGAGAACAGGGAGAAATGCTTACCTTCCTCACATCTGTAAGCCACTGACCTCTGCTAAGGCTACAGCATAGAAAACTCTTAATCAGGTCGCTTATGAAACCACTGCAACTGGCGATTGTGAGGTCTTTTATTATCTAAGCAATGAATTCATGCATATCGATCCCAAATGAAATATTGACTAGAACTGCCAGGGAGCTGCTAGTTGGACAGCCCTAACTCCATCACCCGAGGATGGCAGGGGGGTGGGCAGGGATCTGAGCGATGTTTAAGTCACTGCTGACGAGGGAGGACTGCACCATCCACTCCCTGCAGCTGGATAAATGCCCACGTGTCCACATGCATTTGTCACCTTCCCCTCAACTCCAATCATGACAGCAAACCTGAGACACTTAATTCTGAACCATGGGACACTAATCCTGTTTACAGCATTCTCTCCCATTCACTGCTATCAGACCAGATGATTAACAGTGTCACTGCTGTCACGTCCCCAGAGGCATGATGATCTACTACACAACTATCACTCACAGAGCTGGGGTTCAGAAACAGCACTCTGATTGGCTGAGAACAGAGACTTGTTCTGTGTACTCCAGCCAATCAGGAAAAACATCTCTCTCCATTCATAAAACACTACATCATGAAGCGAGCCAGATGATTAAAGAACTTACAGTCTACCTTCTGCGAACCAGGGGATTACAAACAAGGAGAGGAGGACAAATTAAGATAATAAATAAATCCTAGACCGCAAATTGTGTCCCAGCGCACATTTCTTCCTCACGTGTTAGGTTTTTAGTGGTGGGGAGAAAACAGAAGCCAAACACAAGTGTTATTCAGGAAAGAGTTTACAGGAGGCTAGTCTGGGATTAAAACTTCACCTCTGTAAACCCACAAGCTTGTGAGCTACACTACAGGAATCAGCGCTACATTTCAATAGCAAGGCACGGTCTTCCTGCTTCAAGAGGAAACTTTCCTTCATACCTCCTCTCTCTTTTAAAGGTTGTGCCAAACTCTAAGATAGCCATTTCGATGGAAGGCTATCAAAGGAAAAGTTTAAATGTAAACTTCAATAGCGGAGGACCCTGGTTGGTTGGGCTTGGCATCTAGAAGCCATTCAGTATTTGTTGAAGAGATGAAGCATTCCCAGTAAGAGTAAAAAACATCCGGCCATGTCTCTCTCCTGCTCAGAGCCTTCAGAAGCCTACAAAAGGCTTCTTGTAGCTTCACCTGACTCCCTCCAGGATTCAGCCATCCTGAGTCTCTGGCAGTTACCCCATATGACCTCTATTCTCACTGTTCTAAGATTCAATGTGTGGGACTCCCTAGGTCTCAAACACTTGTCCCCACCTGCCCTCCTTTGCCCAGCCAAACTCCTACTTGGCCTTTCTGTACCCAGAAAGAGCTTGCTCCTGCTCATGTCACTGTTCTAGGGGTACCCTGGGAGCTACTGTGACCTTTTGCACCAACCTCACAACAGCCACTTGCCTGTCTTCTCCTTGCATCACTTTCCCAAGGAGGAGGACTGGGCATTTCTTGATCATGCTTCTGTCCCCAGTGCCTGACTCAGAACTGATTCTCAGGAATTATTTATTGAATGACTAGAAGACACCAATCTGGCAGGCTTGATCCAAGCAAACAAGCTATACAATTCTTTGGGACCCACTTGGGCTCACTCAAAAGAGCTGGGATGGCCCCCAATGTACTTCTAAAACTGTAGAATGTGGGGAGGACCTACCTACAGGGCAGGTGTGGGGTCCCCCTTGCCCCTGCTCCTTCCCAGCCTATATGCCAAGAATGGGGCTCTGAAAAACCTAACACAAATCCAAAGGCATAATCCAACAAAAAGTAGAAGCTGCTGTAATTCTGATCAACAGCACATATAATAGGTTCTTACTGTGGTTTTGCTAGCTTGGGGTTTGCACTTTTATTTAAATAAATCACCCTTAGATGACTGGGGGCAGCATTAGCTCTGAAGGTATTAGAGGCAGGTCCCAGAATACACGTATTCCAAGACTTTCTATTGGAAAAAGGAAAAGGGCTGTTGGAGTTCTGCTGTCGCAGAACTAGAAGAACTAGAAGAAATGGCAGAATGAGATGGACACTTCCTGTGCCTGGCCCCTTTGGTACAGACCACACCAGTGACTTAGGGCTGTGTGTTATAGTCTTACAAGTGATGTCCCAGACCACTCCTCATTCTAAAGGCCCTACCTCAAATAATTTTCACTTAAATTCTTCCGTCCTTCCTAATGCCTTTATCTAGTGATCAAGCATTAACAACGGTGACAGGTTAAAACAAAATTACAGAATGAAGAGATTTCCCACTCTCCTAAAACTAGAACAGCGGAAGAATTTTTAAGATTGAGGGTTTTTGGTTAGGGTGTTTTTTTTCTTTCTTAGGAAAAAAAAAAAATAAGGTTTGAAAACGTATTTATCCCCACTGGAGAGGCTCTTGTGCAAGACTGGAATGACACTGCCCAACTTTGTTCAGTTGTGTGTGTACAAGAGGTATAAATTCCAGCTGCAAGCGTGAGGTGGCCATTTCAGAGCCAGTAACTCCTCTGAAGGCAGAATGATAC
The DNA here is from genome assembly GCF_003254725.2 of Canis lupus dingo. Lineage (NCBI taxonomy): Eukaryota > Metazoa > Chordata > Mammalia > Carnivora > Canidae > Canis > Canis lupus. Next base: position 22,778,531 of record NC_064253.1, read on the forward strand.
ACTAAAGGTGGCCCGCAGTAGGTAGAGTCCACCTGACTTACAACTAGAGTCTCCCATTCAAACCTAAACCTGCCTGAAATTCCCCCAGTCCAACGAGAAGGGAGCCTGGGACAAAGTACTTCTGCCCTTCTTTAAGGCAAAACCTCAAACCGCAAAGGTGGAAGAAAAGGAGAAGTTAGCAGGAATGCCCCTCTAATTGTCTACTTTTATATGCTGTTTATTGGATCATTAAAACCTCACAAGGATTTCACGGCGATTGCAGTTGTTGGATTCAAAGTTTGTCTCAGCTGTTTGTACAGACGTTTCTCGCTTTCGAACTCAAACAATACTCCGCCTAACCTCTCGTCTGAAACAACCTTCCGATCAACTGACCGGATCCTGGAGGGATCCGCGGTTCCCGCAGGAGCGGAGGCGGGGCGCGCCACCCCACACACCTGTTGTCAGGTGACACCGCCGGCAGCATCCAGCGCGCTCACCTCCCCGCTCCGCTCCACCCCACCCCCCGCGAGGCCCTTCTCTGCAGGCCTTCTCCACCCAGGGCGCCTACAGCCTTCCCGAGTTACCTTAAAAAAAAAAAAAAAAAAACTCCCAGCCACAAAGCAAACAAAAGGCCGAGCAGAAGATGAACGAGGGCAACGGGGGTTCCCGCGTGCCCCCTCCCGGGCCCGCCGGGCTCCAAGCCCACGAGTGCCCCCAGCCGCCGACCCTCCCCTCTCCGCGGAGCCAGACGCCGCCGCCGCCGCCGCCGCCGCCACCTGGCTCTCGGGCCGACTCATTGTGCGGGGGCCTCACCAGCCGCCACACGGCGCGCCCCGCGGCCCCGGGCCTGCCCGGGGGGCCTCCGGCTCGGCCCGCGCCCCGGGAAGGCCGCCTTCCCACAAAAGCGCCCAGGCGCCGGCCGGAGGACGCGGTTTGGAGAGAAGTTGGCTTCCGGGTTTGCTGTTTGAACAAAACCAGAGAGAATCCCGCGCGGCCGGCCCGGGGCCTGGGAGGGCGCCGAGCGCGCGCGGGAGGCCCCGCGTGGGCCACACGCCGAGCGCGGCCCCCCCGAGCCCCGCCGAGCGCCGCCCGCGCGCGCCAGGCCCCGGCCGCCCCCGGGGAGCCCCGCGGCCGGAAGAGCGCGGCCCCCGGACCCGGACGGCGGGGACCCGGCGCGCCGCGAGGGCGCCCGCGCGGCACTTACGGGGCGGCTCGGCGGCTCGGCGGCGGCGGCAGCAGCTAGGTGTCCGGCCCGGGTGCCCTCTCGGCCGCTCGCGCCTTTTCTCTCCGCGCTCGTCGCTGGCCCGCCCGCCCGCCTCCTCGCTTCCCGCCCGCGCGCCGCGCGCCTGCCCCCTCCGCCCGGCTCCGCCGCCGAGTGAACTGGAACCAGTCGCCGCGGCCCCGGGATTCCCACAATGCACAGCGCGCCGCTCGTCACATCCCATGCCGGCCCCGCGCGTCCGGCCGCCCCCGCCCCGCCCCTCCGCCCCCCCGCGCCGCCCCCCCGCGCCGCCCGGGCGCCCCGGCCTTGACCCCAGCCGCGCGGCTGCGCGCGCCCCTCCGCGCCCGGCCCTGCCCTGCCCTGCCCTGCCCTGCCCACGGGCACCCCCGCCTCCCGGCTGGACGCCGCACGCGCGCCGTCGGGCCCGAGCCCCCCGCCCCGGCGCTCCTGGGGGCTCAGGTCCCGGGGCCGCGGCTCTGCTCGCGCGCCTCCCCGCCTGCGTCCCCGGCGACCCTTCGTGAGCGCCTGCGGGGTGCCTGGCACGGAGCGCGGGGCTGCAGAGCCGGACGCCGCCCTCGAGGCGAGAGCCCCGAGCGCCCCTACCTCCGAGCCGAGCGCGCCCAGCTGCGCGTCGCCTTTCTCAGACACCCGGGCCGCCCCGGCCGCCCCGCTCCTGCTCCCTGACCCCCCCCCCCCCCCCGCTCCCTTAGTGGCCCGCGTACGCCCGGACCTGCTTTGTCCGTGGAAGCCGTCACCTACTTTGACTTCGCCAACGTTCACGGTTGGACCCAAGTTGCGATTTGCGAACATCAAAAGTGATTATCACACACAGTTTTTTTCTTTCTTTTTGTTTTGTTTTTAAACCGCAGACAAGCAGAAAGAGAAGGAGCCACTACAAAGCCCGTCTCTATATTCCTAAATTGATCTTTTTGCCCCAAAGCGTTAGTGCCCCATCCAGGGTACCTAGATAGGGGCCTTCTCTCAACGGCCTTCCCTTTCCTGGCCAAATTGCCAACAGGGAGGCTATCTCAGCACCCAGGTGTGGACCAGATTTAAATAAAGATACACGCCCCCCACCCCCCACCCACCACCCACCACCCACCCCGGAAGAATTGTGAAGCTTCCTGTGCCTTGCTGGAGGCGGTGCGGCGAGATTATGGAAGTAATCAAACCCGCTCCCAGCTCTCAGGCTGCCCCTCAGCAGCGGGGGTAGGTAACCTCCTCCCCTCCCCACGCTACTTTAACACTTCAAAAGTTTGCAAAGCAGGGATCCCTGGGCAGCTAAGTCAATGAAGCCTCCAACTCCTGATTTGGGCTCAGGTCATAATTTCAGGATGGTGAGATCCAGCGGGGCTTCCTGGTCTCTGCGCTGGGCATGGAGCCTGTTTAGGAGTCTCTCCCTCTACCTCTGCCACCCACTCCGGCTCTTGCACTCAGACTCTCTCTCTTTATCTTAAAACAAAAATTGAGATATAAACTGACATATAACAATGGGTAAATTTAAGGAATGGGTTGACTTTTAAGATTTTACTTACTTATTCATGAGAGACACAGAGAAAGAGGCAGAGACATGGGCAGAGGGAGAAGCAGGCTCCCTTTGGAGCCAGTTGGAGGACTAGATCCTAAGACCCCAGGATCACGCCCTGAGCCCGAGGCAGACCCTCAACCGCTGAGCCACCCAGGTGTCCCTAATTACTTCTTTTTGTAGTAAGAACACTTTGACTATTCCTTGACCACCTCAGAGACACTTCTGTCTAAGGGACTTTGCATTTGCTGTTCCTCATCTTGGAACACTCCCCTCCTCCCCCCTGGCCTCATCCACATGACTTGCTCCTTCAATTCCTTCATGTCTTTATTTAAATCTCACCTTCTCAGGGAGGCCTTCTCTAAAATTTGAAACCTCACCCCGTCTTACACTGTCCCCCTCCCCTGCCTTATTCTTCTCCACAGTGTTATACTTCTATACGTCAGATAAGACGTGTCAACTCTTAGGCTCTTTATTTCTCTACTGGACTTCAAACTCCTAGAGGGCAAGTATTTTTGCCCCTTTTGTTCACTGCTTAAACTTTATCACCCACATTAGTGTATGACACAAACTATGACCTCAGTACTTAATTGGAATAATGAATACATGAATGGCCTGTATTGGACAGTGCTTAGCAAACTTTTTTTCCCCATTCTTTATTTTTCAATCCTGAGATCATGACTTGAGCTGAAATCAGGAGCCAGACACCTAATCGACTGAGCCACCTAGGCGCCCCATATCTCAATTAAAAAAAAAAAAAAGGAACAGTGAGTGTAAGGTTAGAGTGAAATGAGTGAAGAGGAAAGCAATAGATGAAACTGGAGAAATGGTGATTCTTTGGGTCCCCGGTGAAAGCATTAAGGATGTGTGAGGCTTCCCCCAGAGAAGCTACAGAGGGGTGTCAGGAAAGGTGCAGAGACTACCTGCCTTGTTGCTTTGTCCTTCCCTGGGTCCTTGGGCAGTTCCCTTAGTTTTGCAGGGGTCAGCCACCAAGTAAAGTTTCCATGGACCACAGCAAGCCAGAGGAATGTCAGACTTTATTTATTCAATCAACAAACACTTACAGAGCAACTGCTTTGTGCCAGGCCGGTGCAAGGCTCCTTCCCAGAGAAAGAAGCCTTCTAAGTGTGTTGCCACGCTATCCAGGCCCTGGTCCAAAATGTAGGAGGTACTCTTGGAAACCTTAACAAAAGACAACATCTGGGGCTGAAGAGAAGGCCAGGTCTGTGTGGAGAGGGGGAGGCTCCTGCAGCCTGCTGGTGTCCTGGCAGCAGAGAGACCTGAGACTTCACTGAGACCACATCCTCAGTGGTGGCCAAGGCTAGACGCAGAGGATGACTGTCAAACAAATCCCAATCTGCAACCCTAGAAGCCAAGAAGAAACTCATTCATGTCCACCCCAGCATTTGTCTGTCTTAGTGAAGATCACGTATACCCCATAATTTCACCCTCATCGCAGGCAGGCTGTTTCTCATAGATTTCTATTCCCAAGGACACTATAGACTCAAGAAGCCAAGAAATTCGCCTGAGATCACAGACAGAGCTGGCACTGGGGTTCAAACCCAGGTTCACCCAAGACCCGAGCTTTTATGACTCACGCCTGAAGGACCTCTTCTGGGGTTTGGGTTTCCTCTATGTGCCCATCCAGCCTTCCCTGTCCGCCAGTGCAGAGTAGGTCTTTTTTCCCCAATCTGTCCCATCCCACCATCCGTGGATTAGAGTCTATACCCCGCAAGAGGTGATCTCAGTGCCACCCCACTGCCAATACTGCTCTACAGTGTGCTGTTCTGGGAGAGTTCACTAGCAATATTGTCCCCACCGCTTTTCAGGCAGAGGCCCTCTCTCTTCCTCTCTCCAGAAAGCTCCACCTTTTCTCTCTCCTTTCTCCTCCTTTTTTTTTTTTTTTGGTCCTTTCTCCTCCTTATTTTGTATGCCCTGTTCTTTCACCTCCTTGGTGACCTGTCCCCTCATTTAATCTGGCTCAGGGAGTTCACCAGCTTTTTCCCCTCCAATTGCAAAATTGCAATTGCAATTGCAAAATTGCATGTCTGCTGTGTGGAACTTGGAAAATAAAAATGCATAATATGTTAAAAATCACCTTTAGTACACCACTAGGAGAGAACCACCACTTCTCTTCCAGCTTTAGTATCCATACCTACTTAATATTAAATATATTTAGGTTTTTACTGCATTTACTGCTTGTACCTGCTTTTCAAGCTTTAATGGTCTTTTATGAACATTTTACCAGGTAGTTATTCTACGATAGCAGTTCTCAAATTATTTGGATTCAAAACACTTTTATCCTCTTAAATTTTTTTAAAGATTTTATTTATTTATTCATGAGAGACACATATAGAGAGGTAGAGACACAGACAGAGGGAGAAGCAGACTCCCTGCAGGGAACCCAATGCAGGACCCCAGGGTCACAACCTGAGCTGAAGGCAGATGCTCAACCACTGAGCTACCCAGGTGCCCCATGTCCTCTTAAAAATTAATGAGGACTTCGAAGAGCTTTTCTTTATATAGGTTACATCTATCAAAATTTGCTTTATTAGAAATTAAAACAATAAATTTAAATATTTATTAAAGTATTCATTTTTAAATTATATAAAACAGAGAAATAATGTATTTGTATGAAAAACAATTATATCCTCTAAACAAAAAAAGAGGAATAAGAGTGGCAATGTTTTGCAATTTTGCACATTTCTTTAATGTCTGATTTAATAGACAATAGATAGCTAGATTCTGATAGCTCCTGTATCCAATCAGCTGCTACATGTCTTGAAGTCTACACACACACACACACAAAAAAAAAAAAAATCCAGCCACACACAGATACATATTTGGGGAGAAAATAGAGGATTTTAATAACCCCCTCAGTTTCTTGTGCATGTTCATCTTTGATATATGCCAAAATTCAATAAATAGTAGTTTCTTAAAGGTTAATTGCAATGTAGAATTTGAAACTGATCAATAAACTTTTTGAACTTGGTAACATAAAAGTCCATTCATTTATCTTATACCTTGAATGGATATTTTAGCCATGCATGAATTGGTAAAATCATACATTGGACATTTGGAAAATAATTGTTTCAACAGAGTTATATAGCTCTTCTAATCTTCCAAATATGAGCACCTTTCATTGTACAATATTGGAAAATCACATTCCTTAATATCGGCACTGAGATCATCAAAAAACTATTAAGTATTGTTAATTTGTAAAGTTTATGGCAGCAAAATTATAAGTATCCCAAAACTATAATTTTTGCTTGAAAGTTCAAATTTATCATTGGCCACATAATGTTAGATACTTTCCTTGACATGACAGGTTCATTTCATGCCTGTCACTTACACAAGAAAATGCCTACCACATGCACAAAACTGCATTATCACCTCTGTGGGCCTTAGGCATTTTGCATTCATTGGTCTCTTCCTCCATTAAAACAAAACCAGGGCAGCCTGGGTGGCTCAGCGGTTTAGCTGCCTTCAGTCCAGGGCCTGATCCTACAGACCTGGGATAGAGTCCCGCGTCGTCGGGCTCCCTGCATGGAGCCTGCTCTCCCTCTGCCTGTGTCTCTGCCTCTCTGTCTCTCTGTGTCTCTCATGAATAAATAAATAAAATCTTTAAATAAATAAATAAAATCTTTATTAAAACTTTAAAAAACAAAACAAAAAAACCCCAATCTGCATTGATATAAGGACAAATATATTAACATTAGATATTAAAAATTGTACCTTATGGAGAATTCAGGCTTGCACATAACCAGGTCTGAACAACCAAAGTTTGTCAGTCATTCAGACCCAACGACTCCATCAAGAACATTTCTGAGGCTCACAAGATTTTATGGGTCCACAGAAACGTTTTCTTTTAAAATCAGAAAAAAATGCAAGTTAATTCTTTTAGATAGAAGAAAATATTTTGATATGTAATATTCATATATCTATCTTCATACCAATGCAGTCATAAAAATGTAATTTTTACAGAGAAAAGGATTCACAAAGGCAAAAGTGCTCCAGGCCCATGAAAGTATTAATGAGGCCCTGCGGTCAGCCATTGTTTCAAGTACAAGTGGTGTTTGGTGCAAAAAACACTTAGGTTAGCTTACAGCTCAATCACACAAATGCTTTTCCTCAAGGCAATCGTCTTAGTTTGTAATATGGTGGAAGTGCTCTATCCATGCTTCTCATTTGGTCACCTAGAATGTTTAGAAATGTGTCCTAAAGGATCGAGATTCAATTAATAATTTTTATTGCTTCATCTTAAGTAGAACATTTATTTTTCCTGCAAGTGCTTGGCAATAAAGATCAAAATGATAATCAGTGCAGTTGGGTGCCTTTGCTGGTCTGTGCTAAGTCATCACAGTTCTACCCACTATTGTGTTTGCATCATTGGTGCAAAGATCAAGATAATGAAATGTCTAAACAATGTCTTAGTATTATCATGAGAAGCTTTGACCTCGGGGGGGCTCCTGGAAAGGGTCTCTGTGACCTTTGGGGCTCTGCAGACCCCATTTTCTGAACCACTGTTCCAAACATCCTGGAGCTGTCCCATCATTGGTTTAACCATTTCCATACTGTTCTTTCAGGCTGTTTCCAACTCTACTATAAAGACACAGTGAATCCCCCTAGAGATGCATCTTTGTGCACATCTGACTATTGAGGATAAGTCTTACAGGTGGGACTGCTGCATCAAAGAGCCACAGCTTGAAGCTTTAACACAGGTAGTCAAATGGCCCTCCAGAGAAGGCAGGACAGGGTGCACCAGTTGGCAAGCCTGAACATTCCTGCATTCCCCAGCACCTCTGTACCCTGCCCTGAAATGTTCTCTAAGACCTCTGATGATCTCAAGAGTCAAACAGTGGGGTGTCACTCCTTCCCTTGGTTTACCTTGATCTTGTTTGTGGGTCTCTGGTTAATTCCAAAGCTTTTGATCCACACATATCACACTAAGAGTGTGTACACTCAAGGGAGTGTGGGGGGGGGAGGGTCCCAGGAAAGAAAATTTCTGGTAAACCTCTCTCTCACCATTGTCTGCCCCTACAAATGGACAGATGTGCTCTTATCCACTGAACAGGTGTATTTGTCATCTCTGCTGGCCAGAGCCTTTCTTCCTTGCTTGATTACTTCACAGATAAGTTCTCTCTTTGATCTGCAATTGGCGGCAACATCTGATACTTTCCCTAGTTTTCAACCACCTACACCCCTCTCATCTTTATTAAGCATTTAATGCCTTCTCCAAGGGGAGTACAGGTGAATATTTATTTACCCTCAGTGAGGTATAACAAAGGGTCAGAGGAAAACCATCCTAGGGTGCATGTCAGAAGGAAGAAGGGCTGTATGCCCTCTTTCTGGGCATCTCTAGATTTAATATCTTTTCACTGAAGTTAGTGCTGGATTGAAAATGCGCCGTGAAGGATTTAGACAACCTGTAGAGCAGTGCTCTTCAAAGTGTGGCTCACAGACCACTGTGGGGTACCTGAGACACTTTAACAGGGTCTGTGCATCGAAGGTACTTTCATACTGGTGCAGCCAATCTGGAAAACAGTGTGGAGATTCCTCAAGAAGTTAAAAATAGAGCTACCCTACAACCCAGCAATTGTGCTCCTGGGTATTTACCTCAAAGATACAGATGTAGTGAAATGAAGAGGCAGCAATGTTCACAGCAGCAACATCCACAGTAGCCAAACTGGAAGGAGCCAAGATGTCCACTGACAGATGAATGGATAAAGAAGATGTGGTCTATATATACAATGGAATATTACTCAGCCATCAGAAAGGACGAATACCCGCCATTTACATTGATGTGGATGGAACTGGAGGTATTATGCTGAGTGAAGTAAGTCAAACAGAGAAAGACAATTATGGTTTCATTAATATGCGGAATATAAGAAATAGTGCAGAGGACTATAAGGGAAGGGGGGGAAACTGAACAGGAAAAAATCAGAGAGGAAGACAAACCACGAGAGACTCATAACTCTGGGAAACAGAGAGTTGCTGGAGGGGAGGTGGGTGAGGGGATGGGATGGTTGGGTGATGAGTACTGAGGAAGGCACTTGATGGGATGAGCACTGGGTGTTATACGCAACTGATGAATTATTGAAAACTACATCTGAAACTAATGATGTACCAAATGTTGGATAATTGAATTTAAATAAAAAAAATACTTTCATAATAATGCTAAGGCCTTACTTGCCTTTTCCACCATGTTGATATTTGCACTGGTGATACAAAAGCACTGGTAGGTAAACTGTTGGCACCTCAGGATGCATTAACACAGTGACTCCAAACTGCTAGCAGTCATGGGATTCTTCAACACACACACACACACACACACAGCTAATTTCACTTAATTAAAAATGTCCTGAATGAAGCAGATTTAAGCATTTTTGTATGTGCCACCATGATTTGACAGCTTCCCCAAACCTAAAAACTTTCTGATAAGATTGGCGATGATATTAACACATATGAGTTTTTGATTTTGTATAATAAAACCCGCCAACATTTGGAAAAGTCTTACATATCTTAGTGATATATGAGAGTACAACTTCGTGAACTAATATTTTCCAAGTAACTAATGTATGATTCTACAGCACTATAAGTAGGTTTAAAAAAATCCACTCAAAGTGCAAGAGAAACCAATGAATTTAATGTCACAGAGTTTGAAAAGTTCACTGATATGTTGTGATAATCTATGTAACTTTAAGAATCTACCACTTGTCTAATTTCAGTATAGAACCAGAAAACAGGAATGCCTGGGTATCTCAATAGTTGAGCGTCTGCCTTCAACTCAGGGTATGATCCTGGGTCCGGGGATCGAGTCCCACATTGGGCTCCCTGAGAGGAGTCTGCTTCTCTCTCTCTCTGTCTCTGCCTCTCTCTTTCAGTGTCTCTTATGAATAAAAAAAAAAAAAAAAGAACCAGAAAACAGGGCACGTGGGTGACTCAGTTAAGCATCTGCCTTTGGCTCAGGTCATAATCCTGGAGTCCTGGGATAGGGTATTACATGGGACTCCCTGCTCAGCAGGGAGTCTGCTTCTCCCTCTGCCCCTCCCCCTGCTTGTGATTTTTCTCTCACTCTTTCAAATAAATAAAATCGTAAAAATAAATAAATAAATATTTTTAAAATAAGGAATCAGAGAACAATATCAACAATTATTTGAAAAGGTTATTATAATATTTCTCCCTTGACTGAATAAAAAATAAAATAAAACTTTTGCATGAAAAAAATCCGACATAAAAAAAGGCAAAGACAAATGACAGATTGGAAAAAAATATTGGAAAAATTTAACACAGGTAAAAAGTATTGTCCCTGTCTTAGTCTGCTTGGGCTGCCATAACAAAATACCATAGACTGGGTGGCTTAAAAAACAGAATTTTCTCTGAGCTCTAGAGGCTGTCAAATCCAAGATCAAGGTTCTGGTTCAGTTCAGTTTCTCTTCCAAAGCCAAGCCACTTACTCTCACATGACCTTTCCTCTGTGTGTCTGTGTATGGGCCTGGGTATGTGGATGGGGGTTGGGAATACTCTCAGTGTCCTATTGGATTAGGGCCCCATCTTTCTGGGGCCCTCTCCCTCTAGGGCCTCTCCCCCTCTCTCAAATATATAAATGTTTCAAAAACTAGTGCTTAAAATATGAAAATACGTTCAACTTTACTCACAAGGAAAGTGGTAATAAAACTATACATAGATATCCTATCTACTTAATCAGACTGGCAAAAGTTCAAAAACTGGAAACTGTGCTGTATTAGCAGAGCTATAGGAAACAGACTCTCATACATTACTGGTGGGAATGCAAACTGCTATAGCCCTACTGAGAGGGCTTTCACAGTATTTGATAAAGCTATCTGTGCATTTACCCCTAACCAAGCAATTCTGCTTATAGGTTTTTCCCTGAAAATGCACCTCAATGACAGGAAAATATAAACCCACAAGATTTTTCATTGCTTCATTATTTGTAATTGCAAAATATTACAGACACTTAAATATCCAAGTGTAGAAGATTGGTTGAATAAATTTGGATATGTACACACAGTAAGTACTATACATTGTAAAAATGAGTGATGAAGAGCTCTGTGAACTGACTATGGAGTGATTTCCGGGAGATAGCATTATGTGAAAAACGCAGAGGGCAGGTGAGCACGTGCAGGATGCTCTGTTTTGTGTAAGGATGTAGGGAAAATAAGGAAAACATACATATTATCTCTATAGAAGGCAAGCAATGGGGATAAACCAGAAAACACTGACGATAGTTACCTATAAAGAGTGAGGGACCAAAAGAAAAGGACACAGTGATATTTCTCTGAGTATATTGTTTTATATAATTTTGGGTTTTGGAAGCATCCTAAGTACTCTACATATTCAAAACCTAGCCTTGCATCTATAATAATGGACAGGGAGAAAATTTCTAAAACTGAAATCAAACTGAAACCAATGAACCCAAGCATATCTCAAGTGAATGTTATAATCCTACTGAAGGCGAGGAGAAAGAAATAATCCACTTTATTTATGAACATAGTATGTGATACTTTCAATGTGTGGTGAGAAAGGGCAACAGGGAAGAATCACAAACAAATCCTGAACCACTTTTCCTGACTTTGTTTTTTGTACCAGCATGGGAAAATCAATTCTAAGACAACTTTGGATCTATTACAGGTTTTAGCAAATGGGTAAATGTGTTGTTTTTGGGGGCAGGGTTCTCACGGGGTGGGGGACACATATAAATATGGAATGGAGGAATTGAGCCCCTGAGTGGCTCAATAGTTGAGCAACCAACACGGTTTTGGCTAGGATCATGGTCTTGGGGTCATGGATCAAGCCTCCTGTTGGGCTCCATGCTCAACTGGAAATCTGCCTGGGATTCTCTCCCTCTCCCTCTATCTCCCTCTCTCTCTCTAAAATAAATAAATAAATCTTAAAAAAAAAATAAGGCAAGGAGCCCTGTGAGAATGAATTGAGATTGGAGGTATCAGTGTGAACTCACTTCTAAAATATACATAAGTATGGGGCACGTGGGTGGCTCAATTGCTTAAGGATCTGACTCTTGGTTTCAGCTCAGGTCATGATCTCAGGGTCCTGAGATTGAGCGTGTCAGGCTCCTTGCTCAGTGCAGATCTTATTATGCCAGAAAGTAAGGAAGTACACACACACACACACACACACACACACACATACACCCAAAAGCACATGCATATGTGCACACAGGCACACACACACAATGGGGGAAAGTCACAAGAGTAAAGCAGCCAGTTTGGAAAGTCCCATGAACCAAATCTAGGACAATGTGAAGGGCTCTTCAGTTCATACTGAGAATAAAAAGATCTCATAATATATATGTATTTATATATAATATATATTTTAATATGTATTTATAAAGGTGAGAGGAAGGAGTTCTCTTTAGTAGAATATTAAAACAACTAGAAAATGTTGAGGGAAGGCTCGAGTTGGAAAATGAGCGTTTCGCAACCATGATAATAAAGATTAGCTTTGGCAAACATCCTGAGTGGATACTATATTTGTTTCTGATTGCTGTTACAACAAATTGCCACACATATTACAAGATGTGCCTTTGACATTTTACCAAGAAATTGTTTTTTCTATCTTCCCAATAATAACACGACCCTAGAATATTTTCACCTGGAGTATAACTCTCCAGAGAGAGATAACTCTTTCAACTTTTCATTATTCTCGTGAATCTTCTACATATATTTTAAACCCCACTACATTCCTAGGGTTATTTTGTCCAGTTCCATTTGTCTACATATACCCGCATATTTACCTTTCCTGGTGCTCTTCATTCTCCCCTGCATATCTATGTTGCCATGCGGATCATTTTCATTTTTCCTGAAAACACTACCATTAATGCTTGCAACTATTTTCTGTTTTTTCTTCTTTAAAGAAGTCTCAAAACTTCTTTATTTCACCTTCATTAACAAGAAATTCTATTATGGAAAAATTCAAACATTTACAAAGTAAAGAGGACAGTGTAACAAATTGCCGTGAACTCATCACCTAGCGACAATTATCAAATTTGGCCATTCTCACATCTTCTCCCTATCACACCTCAACTTGATGGTCCCGATGATAATGATTTTTTTTAATGAATTTTGCACAATGGTCTTTAATGTTTTTTCTTTAAAAAATGAGAAAAGAGAGGCTCCTGGGTGGCTCAGTTGGTTAAGCCAAAGGCAGATGCTCAACCACTGAGCCACTCAGGCCGCTCCTAAGTGCCTGACTCTTGATTTCAGCTCAGGTCATGATCTCAGGGTTGTGTGATGGAGCCCATGTGAGACTTGCACTCAGCCCAGATTCTGCTTGTCCCTCTCCCTGCACCAAATAAATAAATAAATAAATATTCAAAATAAATCTTTAAAAAAGGTGAGAAAAGAGAAGGATATGCAAGCCATTTCAGTGTTATCAACTACATTATAAAGTCTATTTTATGTATATAAACCAAAAGATTAATGAAAGAAAAGATTTTGTGGCTATAGAGAAAACAGTATTAAAGGAAATGTAAAGGAGAGAAAATTTTCATAAATCATGGAAAGCACCAGCTTGACAGTTTGATTTGTCAGTGTTTCTCAGAAGATGGACTATAAACCAGAATGACTGTTTTGTCTAGATTGGTTGGAAAATCAGGCGAAGGCCATCTGATGCTTCAGTATCTAGCGCACAAAATCAAACACAGAAGAATCAAGACCTCTAAAATGAAGTATCTGAGTATGTAGAAAGGCAAGTGCTTTGACAAGTATAAAGGGTTTTATGTCAGTGAAATTAGTTATTTTTTCTAAGCTACTTCTTTTTGGTGTAGACTAAATTGTTTCCTGAGGAAGGAAGTTAGGAGGGTACAATTTCAACTGTTCTGAAAAATTCTCTACTGTGCTCTGATGTAATCTAGTAACTCATAGCTTTTGGATTGAAGTTTTGGTCAGTGTGGATGCCCAGTTTATACCGATTTTTAAAAGATGGGAAGTGGGGTGTGGCCTGACCAATAGAAACGATGATGATGATAATTTCAACAGGTTTTATTATTATTATTATTCATGAGAGACACAGGGAGAGAGGCAGAGACACAGGCAGAGGGAGAAGCAGGCTCCATGCAGGGAGCCGGACGCAGGACTTGATCCCGGGTCTCCAGGATCATGCCCTGAGCTGAAAGCAGATGCTCAACCACTGAGCCACCCAGGCGTCCCTTTAACAGTTCTTTTAAGGTAAAATGTACATACATGGAGGTGCAACATTTTAGCTGTGTCACTGTGACAAATGGGTACCCACTTGATCGTCTCTTTATCACAATCGTAACATTTTTATCACCTTAGAAAGTACCCTTGAAAGGAGAAAAAATAAGTGGGAAATATCAGAAACAGAACATGGAAGACTCCTAACTCTGGGAAATGAACTAGGAGTGGTGGAAGGGGAGGAGGGCGGGGGGTGGGAGTGACTGGGTGGTGGGCACTGAGGTGGGCACTTGACGGGATGAGCACTGGGTGTTATTCTGTACGTTGGCAAATTGAACACCAATAAAAAATAAATTTATTATTTAAAAAAAAAGAAAGTATCCTCGAGTCCCTTCCCTGTGAATCTCTACCCTCAGAGGGAACTAACGTTTGGTGTTTTTCACCTCAGATTGGTTTTGCATGTTTCACGAAGTTTTAGAACTTCATAAAAATGGAATTATGGAATTATGTAGTACATATCTCTTTCATCTTCCATTGTTTTTGTTCAGGGAATCAATACATTTTGCTGTGTGGGCTAATAGCTCATGAATTTTTATTATTGAATAGCATTACATTGTATAAAAATATCATGACTTATTCATTCTGCTATTGATGGATATTTGGTTTGAGGGGGGATTTTTGTGAGTAAAGGTGTGATGAACATTCTTTAATAAGTTGGTTCACAAACATATGTTTGTTTCTTGAATAAACACCTCAGATTGGATTGTTGGGTCAAAGTGTAAGCGTACATTTAACTCATGAAGAAATTGGCAGAGTTTCTCCAAAATAGTCATACCCTTTTATGTTCCTACCAGCAACAGAAGAATGTTGATTGCTCTACATCCTTGCCACTTTCCATTCAAATATTTTCCTTTGTGAAATGTCTGTCAAGTCTTCTGCTTATTTTTATGGGATTGTTTGTTCTTTTAACTATTAAATTGTAAGTGTTTTTATATATTCTGGACACTAAGTATTTCTTATACATCTTGCAAATATTTTCTTTCAACCTGTGGCTTGCCTGTTTATTTTCTTTACAGGCTTTTGATGAACAGATGGTTTTACTTTCAATAAATACCATTTTATCAATGATTTCTTTTATAGTTTCGTCTTTGCAGTTTTATCTAAGATCTCTTTGGCCTCAGATCATGAGGATATTTTCCTGAATATCTTTATAGTTTTAGCTTTTACATTTAAGTCTATGATCCATGGCAAATTAAATTTTGTGTATAGTGTGAAGCAGGGAAGTCAAGCTTTGTTTTCCCTCATTTGAACCTTCAATTGTTCCAGCATCAGAAAAAAATTCATTTGGTTCACTTTGGCATCTTTATTGAAAATGAATTGACCATATACACATCTTTTGAAAGGAATGTGTATTCTGCAGTCGTCTGAGTAAAAGTCTTTCCTCAGTGAAATTTACGTCCTATAATTTCCATTGTCTCCGTAGTCCTCTGATGCTATGGAATGTATGATTTTTTTTAAAAGATTTAATTTATTTATTCATGAGAGGTACAGAGAGAGAGGAGAGACACAGGCAGAGGGAGAAGCAGGCTCCCTACTGGGAGCCTGATTCGGGACTCGATCCCAGGATCCCGGAATCACAACCTGAGCCAAAGGCAGATGCTTAACCACAGAGACACCTAGGTGCTCCCTTGAATGTATGATTTTTGTAAGTTTTCTGATGTTTCTGGGTTTCCTCAGTGGGGGCTCTGTCTTGCCACAAATTACTTCGTTTACCTGGAAGAGGGACTCTTTGAGTTGAATTTGCTGTTGTTATTCTGACTTCCTGGAGAGAGATTCCCTTTTCTTTTTTCTCTTACATGAATTCCGGGGTATAAATTTCCCTCTAAGCCCAGGCTGACCATACGTATCCCACAATATCTCAGCCAGCTCGGGCAGCTATAAAAAAATTCCATAGATGTGGGTGGCTTAAACAACAAACACTTCTCAGAGTTCTGGAAGCTGGGAATTCCAAGATCAAGGTGCTAGGTGAGGACCCTTTTCCTAGTCTGCACGCAGCCACCTTCTTGCTGGATCCTCCCATGGTGGAGAGAGAGGGAGGGAGGAATCTGGTCCCTTCCTCTTCTCCTAAAGGCTCTATTTTCACCGTGGGGATCCCACCAGTGTTACCCTCACTAAACCTAATGACATTCGAAAGGTTCCCCGCTTCCAAATGCCATCACATTGGAGATTATGTTTCCACATAGGAATTTTGGGGAGACGCAAGACCTCCGTTTCAGAGCACAAGATTTAGTGTGCTATGTCTTCATTGTTATTCAGTAGGTTTCTCCTCTCTATTGAGATTTCTTCATTGATCCATGACTTATTTAGAAATATATCACTTAATCTCTGAACATTCAAGTAATTTCACTTGTAATTTTTCCTAGTAATTTTACTGTTACTGATTTCAAGCTTAATCCCACTGTGGTTAGAGAATATCTTCTGTATGATTTCAGTTCTTTGAAATTTGTTGGAATTTGCCTTATGGCTCCACGTGTATTCAATTTGGGCCAATGGTCATGTGCACTTGAAAAGAATGTATATGCATTCTCTCACTGTTGGGAGGTAGTAGTCTATGTGTGTTAGTTAGGTCAACATTTTTTATTGTATAGTTTAATTCTTTTCATTCCTTACTGATTTTTTTCTGCTTCTTCTGTTACCGAGAGAAATGTATCAATGCCTCCCACTGTACTCATATGTTTGTCTTCTTCCCTCTTAGTCCTTTCAAATTTTGCCTTTTATATTTTGAGCCTCTACTATGAAGTACCTACAAATTTGGAATTGTTACATATTTCTGGTAGATTCACCCTTTTAATATATATTATCTCCCTTTATCTCTAATAATGCCTTGTTTCAAAGTCCATTGATCTACACCAGCTTCCTTTTGGTTGCTGTGTAAATTGAATGTCTCTTCCATCCCATTACTTTTTTTCCCCAGATTTTTATTTTATTTTATTTTTTAAATTTTCAGTAGGCTCCACACCCAACATGGGGCTTGAACTCATGATGCCAAGACCAAGAGTCACACACTCTACCAATTGAGGCAGGTAGATACTCCCCCTTCCCATTAATTTTAATAATTCTGTATCCTTATAGTTAAAGTATGTTTAAAGTAGCATTTGGTTAATATTGTTGTTTCTAAATACACTCTTAGACTTTTAATTGGAACATTTTTATCATTTATATTTAATGTTACTGCTGATATTTGGGATTAAGCATTGCATCTTACTATTTTTTTAAAGATTTTATTTATTTATTCATAGATACACAGCTAGAGAGAGAGAGGCAGAGACACAGGCAGAGGGAGAAGCAGGCACCATGCAGGGAGCCTGATGTGGGACTCGATCCCGGGTCTCCAGGATCACACCCTGGGCTACAGGCGGCGCCAAACCGCTGTGCCACCGGGGCTGCCCTGCATCTTACTATTTATTTTCTATTTGTCCCACCTCTTTTTTGTTTTGTTTTTTAAAGATTTTATTTATTTATTCATGAGAGACACAGAGAGAGACTGAGACATAGGCAGAGGGAAGAGAAACAGGCCCGCCCAGGGACCCTGATGCAGGACTTGATCCCAGGACCCCAGGATCATGCCCTGAGCTGAAGGCAGATGCTCAACCGCTGAGCCACCCAGGCTTCCCACCATAAGACATTATTATGGGTGTTTTGAAAGTGAAAAATCATTCGGTTTAAACTGCTTGTTTACCCTCTTTTTTGAATAAATTTTGTTGTTAGTTTTAGGTTGACAGAAAAGTTGCAGAGATAGTGAAGAAAGTTCCACATACCTTGCACCCACTTTCCCCTATTACTAATGGTTTATATTACCGTGGGGCATTCACAATTAAAGAGCCAACGTTGGTACATGACTATTGCCTAAACTCTGTCCTTTATTTGGATTTCATTAGTTTTTCCCTAACATACTTTTTCTGTTCCAGGATCCCACTTCGTATTTGGGCATCACATCTCCTCCTGCTCCAGTCTGTTATGGGATCGGATTTCCTCTGATTCTGATGAGCGTGCTGAGGAGTACTGGTATTTCTGTGGCTTTCAGAGTGCCCTCCCTTGCACATGTTCCTCCTTCTGCTCTGCCTCACTTCCCTTTGTTCCTCACTCCAGCCTCCCTGCAAGTGCATTTCTTAGTAAAGTGTCAGCATGCAAGCTTTTTGCTCTGGCTCTGTCTTCTAGGAAATCCATGGTGAGAATCTTATCCTAGGTTATCAATCTTTGGGATCCCAACTGAAAACCTGAGTGGCTCATCACACCCTTTCCTGATTGGCAGGTCTCAAACTCTAGCTCTTACTCCTGCAAACTGATGAGAGGCTGGCAGAAATTCTCCTCAGCTTCTCAGCTGCCACTTTCTGATAGCTTTTCATCCAAAAGTTTGAGTTGGCTAATATCTCAAGGAGAAGAACACCAAATATCAGGCTCAGATTCCTGGGCTCCTCTTCTCTTTAACACCTTGCTTCTAGAAATCCTGCATTCCTCTTTTCTGCTGTCAAACCGTTTAAAAGATATATATTTCTGTCTTTTTTTTCCCCCCTCTTAGTTATTTTCAGCTAGAAGCTTGATCTAGACAAAAGCTAGTTCTCCATTCCAGGAAGCAGAACTCACAACCCTGGGTTTTCATAGGAAACCACAGGATACCGCTAGAAAAACTGCTGTTTCCTTACAGAGTCTGGCAGGCCCCAGGCCCGGGGGAGAACAGAATGGGCTCTCCCCCTCACATGCTTCTCTTTTTATTTCTGTTTTTCCTCAGTGCCTTTATTTTCTAACTGCTTTCCACATCTGAGTCTGTTGGTGGAAGGTAGCTTTAGTACAATTTTTCTTGCCACATGCAGTAGGATCTTTCAGCTGGAGATTTTTTTTTTTTTTTTTTTTTTTTTGCTATTGTGTATCTTCCTAGAAAATTGTCAAGGTTTTGAAAAATTCTAAATTAAGATCATACATAATATTTACTTATAATTTTATTTTTTTACTAAGTTTTACATTTTAATTCCAGTATAGTTAACATACAATGCTGTATTAGTTTCAGGTGAACAATATAGTAATTCAATCCTTCCATACATCACCCAGTGCTTTTTACAAGGGCCCTCCTTAATCGCTATCACCTATCTCACCCATCCCCACCACCCCCTCCTCTGGTAACCATCTGTTTGTTCTCTAGAATTAAGAGTCTGTTTCTTGTATTCTCTCTCTTTCTCTCTCTCTCTCTCTCTTTCTCCCTCTCTCTCACTGCTTGTTTGTTTTGTTTCTTAAATTCCATATATGAGTGAAATAATTTGGCAGTCTGGAGAATTTTAATAGATGCAGGAAAAATAGAGAGCTAGTCCTTGGAACAGCAGCAAGGGAGAGAGAAGTGGGGGGTGTGCATCTCAAAGATGCTTTCCTCTCTGTCCCCATTCCATCACCCAGGGACCTTCCCACATTCCTGGTGTCTGCCTTCTGCTCCTCTCCATAGATGTTGACTCCAAAAAAAAAAAAAAATGCTCAGGGAACTTTGGTGGCTCAATGGCTGGGCAGCCCACTCTTGATTTAAGCTCAGGTCATGATCCAGGGTCCTGGGAGGGACCCTGTCTTGGGCTCCAAACTCAGCAGGCAGTCTGTTCAGGATTCTCTCTCTCTTCCTCCCTTTGCCTCTGCCCATCCCTCCCACCCCCTGATCACATGAGCTCGCTCTCTCTCTCAAATATAAATAAATAAACTTATTTTTTAAAATGTGGACTCTGATCCTCCCTTTCATAATGATTCAGTTATCATCATGTGCACCAGCTATTATATAGTATTGCCCTCTGGTGGTACAGAGCTGTTAGCCCCTGTATAGAATGGGTCTAGAATGCTGCCATTTTGAACATTGTCAGCAACCGAGGAGAAAGAACGATTAAATGAAAAACAGGACTGCCAACTGTCACATCTTGTTACAATGAGTCTTTTCCCCTTGATCTCTTCCCCTAACTCATTGGAGCACTGGACTGCTGAATTGTACCTGTTACAATTGCTTCTGAATTAAAAATCAATAAGTAGGAGGCAAAACTCCACTTTGGCCTCTCAGATTTTAAAAAATACCCTGGGGCTGGCTCAAGGTTGAGGAGGTAGGCATGATTTGGAGAATAGGATTTGCTGAATTTCAAGATGATTATCGTATTTTTCAGGGTAGGCTAAGTGCTGGAACAAATACGCTGCCCATTTCACTACACAATAAAGCTGCACCTTTGCTACACAATGAAGTTTATTTCTCACTTGTGCAGTGTCCCATCAGAGGTTTCCTGATCAGGGGCCCCACCCATATGGCTCTCCTCCACCTGATGTCACAGGAACTCATTTTCCTTCTGTCTTATGACTCTACCCTCTTCTAGGGCCTCAGAGAACTCTCTAATTAGCCAGTAGCTAGCTAGGAAATGGTAGTCAAGGGTTGCCCATGGGAAAGCTTATGGGCCAGACTTGGAATTTGTAACTATCACTTATACCTACTTTGGGCATTTCATTGCTCAGGATCCAGTCAAATGGCTACCAACCTGCAAAGGAGGCTGGGAAGCATAGCCTGGTGATTGTCCGGGAGTAATAGGTAAGTGGTTGCGAATAGCTATCAAGTCTCTGCGACGGGTCCCACTTGTGTGTATGTTTCTGCCTTCCAGAGGAAAAGTGAAAAGAGCCCCCAAATCTTCTTGGATCATTCATCTTCCTAGTTTATTCAAATCCTGAGTTGACAGCAACACTGGATAAGATTTTTTCAGCCTCTAAAGACCAGAAAGAAGTTGCTTTTCAATTAAAACATGGACTATTTTCCTGGTTCTGGGGGAGATCTAATTGGCCAATATTATTTTTAAGTAAGGTTTTTATTGAAGATTGACATAATATAGAAAAATGCAAAAAAAATAACATAAGTAAACTGCTCAATGAATTTTCACATAGTCAGTATAGTCATGTGACTATCACCCACATCATTACCACTATCTTAGAAACCAACAAGTAAGGGTGGGCGGGGAGTTCTTGGTGAGGAGAGAGGATATTCTAGGAGTACTGAGTTATTAGTACATCATTTGGGTTGTCTTTTATTTATTTTAAAAAAATATTTTTTTTATTTATTCATGAGAGATGCAGAGAGAGGCAGAGACCCAGGCAGAGAAAGAAGCAGGGTCCTTGCAGGGAGCCTGATGTGGGACTCGATCCTGGGACCCCAGGATCACAACCTCAGCTGAAGGTAGACACTCACCACTGAGCCACCCAGGTGCTCCTGGATTGTCCTTTAAATGTTAGCTCCAAACTTGAGGAGACACTAAAGCAGCCTGGGATTTGCCCTCTCCTTAATTCCAGCCATCTGAATTACCTTTGGCAGGTTACCTCCTCTTTTAGAATCTCTGTTTCTCCATGTGTATAGGGGAGGTTTGGATCAGCAAGCCTCTAAGGTTTCTCAACTTGGAACAACTTGGTTTTAGGACTTGCCCCAAATCCTACAGGATGGGGTGTGGTGGGAAGAGTGCATAACAGGCCTGGAAAGAGTCTCTGGTGTAGAGAGATGTCCTAGCCCAGGCCCAGGTCTGTCTTTACTGAGTTCTCCAGATCGGGGTTCTGGGTGTTGTTCACCAATACTGCACCACAAGTAGTGTTTACCTAACTGGCGGTCCATTGGCTTGGCTTACTCCAGTTCTGTGTGTGCTGGGAGGGGCTCCCAGAACTTGTAGGGTCTACGGGGCATACGTGCAGCCGGGGGCTAAGGTTGTAGAATATGGATTTGGACAGACTTGAGTGCCAATTCTGACTTTATCCCAGGCTGGCTGTGTGACCTCGGGTGAGCCACTTAATCTCTCTGACTCAGTCTCCACATCTATGAAATTCAAAGGAGACAATTACCTACCTTATAATTGTGCAGACAAAATGTGCTAATCCTTAGTGCCGGGCATCTATGTGTCAGTGAGTAGTCCTGAGTATTGCCCTTCCACGCTAAGCCTTCAACGGTGCTGGGAAGCTCTCCAGGTAGCCTATGGCTGCCAACCACTTGTAGCCTGGAACAAGGACCTAGGGGAGAATAGGTTTGCCCTTAAGCTAAGGCCAGATTAGTCCCATTTATTTTTCTTTCACATGTGCCTTCTTTATCCTCTCCCCTGGAACTGAAACAGTTCATTTCTCACAATTGCCAGTGTCACTATCTTTGTACAATTTCGAGTACTCTCTTGGCAATTTAATCTGAGATCGAATATTAGCCCTCAGTGTCATTATAATTAATACCAATGCTTAGAATATGTGTTTTTTTCTAATTACTCAGAAATCAGTGGGTAAGAATAGACTTCACAGTCCTGCAAACTTGAGTTCAAGTAATAGCTCCGCTACCCACTAGCTGTGTGACCACGTATGAGTGATTTAACCTGTCAGGAGGGCATCTGAACGATGCGACCGTGAGGCGCTTTTCCTCTCAATTCCACCCTCCTCCCTCTGGAAGCCCTGAGAACTCCCCAGACTCCCTTGCAGCTGGAGTTCTGGATGGTAAGTAAGTTCTACTGGTTGATGGTGCTCACGGGATGTTTGGAAGGTGGAGCTGACCAAGGCCTTTCTCCTCCTGCCAGGGTTGCTGGCCAGCTTGGCAGTGCTGAGTACAGGAGTGGACAAGGATGACGCATGGTCACCAGCCTCGGGCTGGGAGAGGTAGTTGTGGCAGAAGCTGTAGCAACTTCCTGCAATCTCAGCTACGTGATGGCTCATTGTATGGGACAGCTGGTTGTCACCCCCTTCTTGCATATACCCTCCAGCCCTTACCAGAGTCTTGTAAGCATTTGCTTCCTGGTACAAGAAGCTCCTTTTGCTAGAAACACCTAGAACAACTTCTGTTCCTTGCACGGAACCACACTGACACAGGATGATGATACCGCTAATTGTTAGAATCACGGGATTAGGCAAGCTATTAAATATAAAATACTTGTCACGGAAGCAGCATGCAGTCAACGATAGTCACTAATGAGCGCAATAAGACTGTTTAACTGTTTGAAACTCGGGAAAACCAGTCCTGTAAATTGCATCTTGCCGCCCACCGGGGCTAGCAGGATTTTTTTTTTCCCACTTTGGTTTTTCCAAGCAGTCAGCAGGCATCTATAACAAGAGGAAAATGATCCTTGGCTAATGTTGCTTTCCCCTTATGTTCTCGCCAACAATTCATGTTGCCTTAAGAGATTAGGCCTTTTTATTGCTTGCCTCATTGCCCTGCTGTCTGCACCAAAGTTATGTCTTGGCTGGCTGGGCGTGTCCTTCTGATGGAGTCCAGGCCTGTTGCACAGAGAGCAAGAGGGTTATTTGATCTCTTGACTGTGGCTCTTACAAGTCCCATTGAGAGTGTGCTTACCCACAGAGCTCTGCTATGCTAATTGGCCCGGGGTTGCCGAAGAAGCAAAATTCCACCTAAAGCAGTGAGTGTTTCTTCTGGCAGGATTTGACATTTGGGAGAAGGCAGCCTCTACAGGGGCCCAGGGGTCAACCCTGGGTCCCACCCAACCCTTCCCAGACACTCAGCTAATGGGCAGCCGTTTGTTGATCAGGGTGACCAAGGGTCATAAGGGGCACTCCCTGCCTCCGGAGAGATTTTCACTCAGCCCGGACTTAAATCTTGGAATGCAAGAAAACCCCTCTGATTGTTTGACCCAAAGCCCGGTACCTCACCCACCTCAGTCCACACTGTTGGGGAGAAGGTGGGGAAGTTAGTCTCCCCACCCCTGACGCACGTGGCTTTTTATTAAAAGCTGCATGGCACTTTTCCCTCTGTGCCTTCTCATTGCATCTCTTCCTAAAAGGCAGAGTGATCCTACAAAGCCAACAAATAAAATCACTGGACCCTGGAGAGAGGTTCAGATTCAATCCCTTTCCCCTGACAAAAGCTTAATGAGAGTGGATCCCCAGTAGTAAGCTTCCACAGCTCCACTGTCACCAACCCCGTGGCTCTGTCACACTCACCTGGTCGGTCTTTCCAGGATTAGCCACCACCCTGGAAACCCCCAAACCCTTCAAATTCTCTTCAGGACTATGAGGTGCTCTTGATTGGGCCACTGAACCGAACTCTGCACTAGGAAACAGTGTTTGTTTACAAAAGAAGAAAACTCATCCTTTGAAAAGTGACCCAAAGCCCCTTTTTTTATTGTGAGTCCCTGGCTTTCTCTATTGAATGCTCTGTCTTCTTTGTGTATAGCAGAATCACCTGAAGGGAAACCACAGTGAGGCACTGTGTCATACCTACGAGGATGGTTATAATAAAAAACATGGGAAATAACAAGCATGAGTGGGGCACATGGCTGGCTCAGTTGGTTCAGCATCCAACTCGTGATTTCAGCTCAGGTCATGAAATCAGTCCTGGGATCAAGCCCTGCATCAGGCTCTGTGCTCAGCAGGGAATCTGCTTGAGGATTATTCTCCCTCTTCATCTGCCCCTCTCCCTACTAGCACTCTCTCTCTTTCTCTCTCAAATAAAGAAATAAATTTAGGGGTGCCTGGATGGCTCAGCAGCTTAGCACCTGCCTTTGGCCCAGGGCGTGATCCTGGAGACCTGGGATGGAGTCCCGCATCAGGCTTCCTTCATGGAGCCTGCTTCTCTCTCTGCCTGTGTCTCTGCCTCTCTTTCTCTCTCTCTCTCTCTCTCTCCCTCTGTCTCTCATTAATAAATAAATAAAATCTTTTTTTAAAAAATAGCAAGCATTAGTGAGAATGAGGATGGAATCCTCTTGTGTGCAGTTGATGGAGTTGTAAGATGGTACAGCTTCTGGGGGAAATAGTTAGGGGTCCCTTGAAAAGTTAACCATAGAATTATCATGTGGCCCAGCATTTCCACTCCTAAGTACCTTCACCAAAAAAATGGAAAGCAGGGACTGGAGCTGATATCAGTAAAGCAATGTGCATGGCAGCATCATTCACAACAGCCAAGAGGTGGAAAAACCCCGAGTGTCTATCGACAGACGAATGGGTACACAAAACGGGGTACATCCATGCAATGGAATAGTTTTCAGCCATAAGAAGGAATGGAATTCTGATACACACCACAACACGGGTAAAGTTTGAGAATATTTATGCGAAGTGATGCAAGTCAGACACAAAAGTGTGATCCCACTTACACGTCGTATCTAAAATAGGCATAGTCATAGAGGCAGAAAGTGGATAGGGGCTACCAGAGACTTGGGAGAGAGTTACTGGTTATTGGGTGCAGAGCTTCTGTTTGGGGTGATGGAAAGTGTGGGAAGCAGTGGGGAGGATTACACAACAGTGTTCAGGCCTGCTACTGAACTGAACCACGTGGGAACATGGCTAAAACAGCATATCCTAATGTTGTATATATTTTACCACTATCAAAAACAAAATTACTGGAAGAGCTTGCTGCAGTGAGGGCTCCAAGGACCCACTCCCAAACTTGTTGAATGGGGGAAGGCCAGGTGGGACTCTTTTCCAGCCAGCTTGCCGAGGCACTCCCATGCGGGTAATCCAAAGGCCTCCTCTAGAAGGCCGATATGCGCTCAGCCCTGTCACCTGCCTCTTGAGAAACACGGGAAGTGAAAGAGGAGGACCTGCCAGTGCTTTGCTGAAGCAGGACGCCCACACTTTATGCATTGGCACCGGGTCGGGGGAAGGTAGGCCCCTCTGGGCACTTGCTGAGGGAGGACCCACACACTGTCTCTGCAGGCTGCATCTGCGGGTGGCAGGCTTGGGAGCAGAGGACTGACGAGGACACTGCAACAAAGCTCTGAGATCCAGGGCCTTGTGGTGGGATCTACCCATCTCTGTGCCAACCCTTGGAGCCCTGTCCTGCACCTTCCCAGTCAAGCTTCTCTGCTGGCTCTGACCAAGACCAGAAGCAGGAGATGGCTTGGGAGAAGGCCACTTCTGGAGATGGGCATGCTGTCTTCTTTCTCCCTCATTCTCCCAGTACCAGGGGCAGGTTTGCTCTTCTTTCATCAGCAGTATATGACGTCAGTTCTGGCATTCTCCTCCCAGTGACCAGTGCGATTAACTATATTTATTAACTGTGTCTTTCCTTGCATGGATTTATCAAGTTGTTGGTAAAGAGAATGACTCTGAGCAATTAATTATAAAACATCTCTGGGCTAATATTTGAGTTTGTGCTTGTGTCCTCCCGTTGCCTGGCAACTCAACTATTCTTTGAGATTGGTTTATACTTCTCCTCTGAGTTCCTAAGACTCATTTTCAGAAACGATTTCAATCATGTCCCATCCAGGGAAAAGCAGAAAAGAAACCTAGCCTGGAAACTCAAATGTGAGTACTGTTCATCTTAAGGAGGGAGAAAGAAAGAGGCTCACTCGTTCACTCCCCTGACTTCGAATGAATCCCGGCCAAGTGCTAGGTCTGCAGCAGTCTCGGAAGGTGGGAGTGAGCAAGACACAGCTCTCCCCTCCAGGGAGCAGGGGGAGTGTGGGATGGGGAACACATGGCAACTGGCCACTATGAAATAGTTGACTGGTGGACAGGCAGGGGCAGAGGGAGAAGGCAGGGACAGAGGGGCAGAGGGAGGGCTGGAGGCTTGGCCTGAGGCGTCAGAAAACGAAGGACTTGGGAAGGTTCAGAGATGAGGGGACATGTTGAAGAAACTCTTGGAAAATGGGTATGGTTTTGTAGGCAGAGAGGATGGGGTTGGACTCTGAGCTCTCCAAGCAGTGAAGAGGATCATCTGTAAATGTAGGGACAGATGTGGGGATATGAAGCTGTAGAGGGGAAAGTAGCTTGACCCCTCAGGCTGGTATGACACATTCACAAGTCCGGACCGGATCCTCTAAGCAACAAAGAATACTGGAATATTCTGAGCAGGAGAGTGCTGTAGTCATATTTGTGGGGTTTTTTGAATGTATGAACAATTCCATAAAAAGTGGAGAGAAGAGTATAGCGAACCTCCATGAGCTCATACTTAAACTGAACAATTATTAATGTTTTTACAAATTTTCTTAATCTATTTCTTCCTTGCTAAAATTTTTAAAAAGATTTTATTTGTGTATTCATGAGAGACACACAGAGAGAGAGGCAGAGACACAGGCAGAGAGAGAAGCAGGTTCCATGCAGGGAGCCCGATGTGGGACTCGATCCCCAGACCCCAGGATCAGGACCTGAGCTGAAGGCAGACGCTCAACTACTAAGCCACCCAGGTACTCCTTTGCTAAAATATTTTAAGACAAATCAATTCACCTTATTTAGAAACTTCAGTGTACAACCTTTAAAAATTATGTTTTTTTTTTAATTTATTTATGATAGTCACACACACAGAGAGAGAGAGAGAGAGGCAGAGACACAGGCAGAGGGAAAAGCAGGCTCCATGCACCAGGAGCCCGACGTGGGATTCGATCCTGGGTCTCCAGGATCAGGCCCTGGGCCAAAGGCAGGCGCTAAACCGCTGTGCCACCCAGGGTTCCCAATTATGTTTTTTTAAAATACAACAACACTATCATTATCATCCCTCATATAATTAACAGGAATTTCTTAACATCTATTACCAAGTTCATAACCAAATGGCCCACATTGTCCTCAAAATGTGTTTGCTTCAAGGTTGATTTGTATGAATCAGTATTCAAAGCCAGTCTACACGTTGCAGTTATGATTTTTATTTTAGAAAGCTCACCCAAGAAAGGTGAAATATGGAAATTTCAAGTTCCAGAAAGAGGCCAAGTTACATCGCTTCCACTGGAAACATGAGTCTGGAGTTAGGAGAGCAGATGGGGCTGGAATTACCTCTGCCCCTGGGTGAGAAAGGGTGGCATCTGAGCCCTGGGAGGTTGGGTCCTGAGAGGTGGTGGGCTTAGGAGTCTTTGGCAATCTTCTAAGAGAGATTGGGAGTTTGCTGGTGACAGATGTAGCTGAGAGTTGGGTGCCCTGGGCATTGAAAATCCACCTTGAGGGACACCTTGGTGGCTCAGTGGTTGAGCATCTGCCTTTGGCTCAGGTCGTAATCCCGGGGTCCTGGGATCGAGTCCCACATCGGGCTCCTCGCAGGGAGCCTGCTTCTCCCTATGCCTGTGTCTCTGTGTCTCTCATGAATAAATAAATAAAATCTTAAAAAAAAAAGAAAAGTAAAAAGAGAAAGAAAGAAAGAAAGAAAGAAAGAAAGAAAGAAAGAAAGAAAGAAGAAAGAAAGAAAGAAAGAAAGAAAGAAAGAAAGAAAGAAAGAAAGGAAGGAAGGAAGGAAGGAAGGAAGGAAGGAAGGAAGGAAGAAAGAAAGAAAGAAAGAAAGAAAGAAAGAAAGAAAGAAAGAAAGAAAGAAAGAAAGAAAAAGAAAGGCCACCTTGACGTTTGGTTCAAGGGGACCTGTAGCCCTCTGAGGAAAGTCTCAGTGCAGTGGTGAGGGTCAGAGGCTTCTGTGATGCCCTGAGTGGTGGACAGGCACAAGGGCGAAGGTGGGGAGAGGGACATGGACTGCTTCCTCAGGAAGCTTTAAGAGAAAGTGGATGAGCCACACAGTAAGAGAGGGTGGCCAGGCAAAGAGGGGCATTTTTTTAAAGATTTTATTTATTTATTCATGAGAGACACAGGGAGAGAGAGAGAGAGACAGAGACAGAGATACAGGCAGAGGGAGAAGCAGGCTCCATGCAGGGAGCCCGATGTGGGACTTGGTCCTGGGTCTCCAGGATCAGGCCCTGGGCTGAAGGCAGTGCTAAACCGCTGAGCCACCCGGGCTGCCCAAAGAGGGGCATCTTTAGGTATGGTAGGTCTGTGAGCTTCTAAAAGACTAAACGTCTCTAGTTTGTCACTAGACACATAGAGGAAGGGTGAGTGGTGAGTGCAAAGTGAGGCCACTTTTGGGAGGATAGCCCAGAAGCACATATCAAGCTCTTTCCAGTGGCCATAGCATTGAGCTTGCCCATAGAAACTGATGCTGAGGAGGTAGAGATGCACACAATGATTAATCTAGGAGGCGTGTTGTTGCTTTATTCGTGATAGGAAAAGCTGAGAGTAGCTTGTAGGTATAATAGGTAAGACTATGGTTACACAGGGATTGTCAGCCTCAGCGTTGACACTTAAGGTCAGACAATTCTTTGTTGTGGAAGCTATGGGATGTCTAGTAGCATCTCTGAAGTCTACCCACTAGATGCCAGGAGCCACCACCCCACCGCCAAGTTGTGACAACCAAAAATGTCTCCAGACATTGCAAAATACCCCCCTGAGGGAGTGGCAAATCCAACTGAGTTTGGGAACCCCTAGGTTAAGGCAGGATGTGCCCATATAGTGACATATTGCAGAGTCCTAAAGATGGCTTTGGGGAGTGATTAAGAATGCACGCAAGAATCCTTATGATATAATATTAAGGAAAAAAGTTGTACATATAGTTTTTTTATAGAAGAATAATGCTAAATGTATAAGTAAGCAAGCATCATACCTGGGAAAAGGTGAGGAGGAAAAATACTGAAATATTAAAGGAATTAACTCTGGATGGTAAGTGATCTGTTTCCAAGCTTCCATTTTTTAGAGAAAAAAAAAACCCCACCACATTTTCTACATTGATTACGAGTCTCTTACACCTATTTACTTGTAAACACAGTGTTGCCACAGACCCACTAATTTATCTTAAGGGAATTTATTATTGATATAATGTACATGCAGAAAAGTTTATAGGCACATATAGCTCCGTGGAGTTTCACTAAGTGAATGTACTTGTGTAACCCAGCACTCAGATCAAGGAAGCAGAACATCAATAGGCCTCCTAGAAGTCTCCCTGTGTCCCCTTCCAGTCACTCCCACCCCTGGGGTGACCCATTTCCTGATTTAAACACCACAGATTCCATTTGCCTGTTTTAAAGCTTTGTGTAGATGGAATCACACATGCAGTGTGAACTCCTTTGGCTCTACATTGTTGGTGAGATTCACTTATGTTATGAATGTGTGTAGTTGTAGTATATTATAATGAGCATGTATTATTTTTAAAATCATAAAGCTATTTTTAAAGATGGCAGATGGCGGCCATTAAAAAGCTGGGATGCTTTCCACTTCACAGGGAACGTTCTGCAGTCATCTGCTAGGGAGCCAGTCATGGCCTCCAGCCCCTGGCTGGTTGCCCTAGAGGTTGTTTCTCAAGGTCTAGGAAGGATTTGTGCTAATCTCCCCCATCCCCTGGCTCACCTGCCCCCACCAGTGATGCATACTGGTATTTGACCCCTCCAAGGAGACCAAGCAGATAAGATGGGGAGGGGGGCCTGTGTGTCTTGCACACAGCTGAGCAGGAAGTGGGGCCTGGGGTGTCCAGAATGTGGCCAGGTGCCCTTGAAGAAAAGGTCTTGATTTCTATTCCTCTGGTGACTGTCACTGATATGCACTGGGAGAGAATCACAGAAGTTGCCTCATCTGGTCCCCTGGCTTGCCACATTCCTCAGAGTAAAGCACCTCCTGGACACTCCTTGGCTCCTCACAGTCTTACAGAGGAGGGGCTGTCACGATTTGCCAGTGGAGGCACCAGGGGACCCATGCTGGGGGAAGGAACTGTTAAGAACTGTTAAGAGGGTGCACGCTGAGCTATGAGCCCAGGCCTGTGTGATCTCAGGGTTGCCTCTCAAGGTCATCCTCCGGCTCCTCCCATCACTGGCTGAGATCAGGGGGACGGGGGACGGGACTCCATCCGTGTGGTCAGGCAAGTCATTATCTCAGACACCGCGTCAATTGGTTTGACCATAACATGGGCTCGATACCTCTCTTCTTGCCCCGAGCCCCCTGCTCTCGCCGGCAGGAACTGCTGGAAAAATATTCTGGAAAAACGGAGGCATTTTTACGACTCTCTCCTCACCTAAACCTGCTGGGCCAGGACAGAGCGCAGACCCTCGGGCTCTGACCGTTATCCTACACTTTGGACCCGGGCGCCTCTGGCTTTGATGTCGTCTTGGTAAATGTCCCCAAGTCACCGGCGGGCTCTGATCTCCCCGGCACCTAATAATTCAAACAGCCCGGGGCACTGAGCCGCTAATCAGCTGGGCAGCCTCTGCAGCTGCAGAGTGAGGTTGAGGGGGGCCAGGGGGTCCCGTTCATCCGTAGGGTCTCATTCCACACCGTGAGGGCCAAGGCCCACGCCACCGTCCCGGCCCGGGGGGAGGAGATTCCTGCAGGGACCGAGAGCGGGCATCTGCCCGGCCAGGCGGCCCGTTACACCGTTTGAATCCCGGCCGTCCTGGCCAGGCCATCGGGTGGGAATTAAAATTTAATTTAGAGAGTCCTGTCTCTGCGGCCCTGGTGGCCGTCGTCTAGGTGATTGACTGGCTGGTTTCTTTCACCTTTGCACGCCTTGGGTTTTTACTGGCGGAGGAAATGAAGGCTGAACTGGGGCAGGAAATTCCATGTACACAGGTGTTTCTGGTTAGCCCCGTGCACCTCGCCCGGGGGCACCACTGGGGGCCAGGGAGGCCTGTGGGCCCGGGGGCTCCTGCGGCCCGGCAGCCGCGGCGGCTCTGCCTGCAGGGACGGCTGGCCAGGGCGCCCAGGCCACTACGAGGCCGACACGGGCACGAGCCGATGGCCCCGTGGCTGGTCCCAGGGGCCCCAGGACTGCCTGCCGCTGTCACAGGATCACACGGGCGGCCTGGCGGGGGGCGCCCCGGCCTCTGTGCCTACAGTGGGCGCCTGGTGGCACCAGGGCCTGACCTGAAAGATTAGCAGCGCCCCGAGGTGGTGTTTGCACGTTGTAGCCAGCACTTCATGTGGCTGACCTGGCCCCATTTGCACATCTTCCAAAGGGCTTAGAGATCCACAAAGCACGCCCTCCCTCACTTACAGGGTCTCTGGAGGGGCTGGGGAGGCAGCCTTGGGCTTGGTCTGAGACAAGCCATCGGCAGGGCTTGTGCCGAGGCTGAAGCAGCAGCTTTCCCCATCCCATAATGTCTCCATGCCACCTTTGGGGCATATCCAGCGTCGGTCACTCACTGCAAGAGTAAAGGCACTTGGGCCTCCTGCTCTACCCACAGTGTACCTGGAGGGAGGGGCGCTCTCAGAAATGGCACAGGGAGACACACGGGGTGGCTCTGGGCAAATGCTCACCCTCCATCCCACCCACCTCAATTTTCTAGTGGGCATCAGAGGAACGAACTCCGCTGTGTTGGCATGAAGGTTCAAGAGATACTCACCGTGTGTGATGAGCACACACATAATCTTCCTACAGCTCTCAACTGAGTATCCAGCTCCTTTGCTCCTTAGGAATATCCCCAAGGGAGTCACTCCAAAGGCAAATTGTCTTTTGTACAGTTTAGAGTATTACTTTAGACACAGAAAAAAAATCATAATGAATGAAAATGCCCATCGATTTGTTGTAGACTGAGGTGTGTCATTGATGTAATAACAAACAGCCAATGACATCACTATGACAAGCATGAAGACATGTGAAATGCCAAGGAAACAACTAAAGGAAACAAGTCTGTGCCAATTGCAACAGTCAGAAAATGTGTGCCTTGAGGGAGACTGGAGGGTGATGCAAGTAATGGTTTATGGAAATATATTTAAGTCATTCAATATTTAAATGCAAAATTTTAAATGAAAATGAAATGAGAACAGAGATAGATATGACTGCGTGTCAGTTATCAGGTTCCTATGTTGAGTAGGGTGTCCTAGGCATACTGGTGAAATGGGGCAAAGTCTCTATGAGGACCCCACATACTGCTGTGGGCCCCTGAAGAGCGTGGGGAGGATCTTCAAGGTTGTCCTCCAGGGTCTGATCGCACACGGCCGCCCCTCGCTGTAAAGGTGAGAGGAATGTGTTTTCACGGCAGATAGGACCTCTAAGGTTAGGCACCTGAGCAGCCCTATAGATGAGACCTCTTGTTCTTAGTGAAGCACAAATGAATGAGTCTCACCAGTGGCTGTGTGGCCTTGAGGGCTAACCTGAGACCACTGAGAGCCAGCCACCTTGTCTGGGGATTCCAGCCCAGTGTACTACAAGGCACGGAGGGTGGCCTTCTCTCTCTCTCTCTCTCTCTCTCTCTCTCTCTCTCTCTCTCTCTCTCTCTTTTTAAAAAGATTTTATTTTATTTGAAAGAGAGGGAGGGAGAAGCAGACTCCCCACTGAGCAGGGAGCCCAGCACCAGGCTCCATCCCAGGATCCTGAGAACATGATCTGAGCTAAAGGCAGATGCTAAATAGACTGAGCCACCCAGATGCCCTTGCTCAACATAATTCCCATCATTCAAGGCATAGCTCCATCCTTCTCCTCCCAGGAGCCTCCTCAGCCCTTGTCAGTTGAGGCTCAGAGTGGTTCTAGAATATGGATATGGTCCTGAGTCACTGGAGGGCAGAGGCCAGGCCTCACCCTTTCCCAGAAGCACCGCCCTCTCCCCCCAAGACTTCCTGAATGGCCCTCCGTTCCTTCTTATGGAGTTGCCACAGATGCAAACTAATAGTTGGAATAGCAGCAATGACCTGTGAATTTCGATTCCTCTTCTCAAACCACTTGCAGATATTTCTGACACTTTCCCCTACTCAGCCGTCCTGCTTCTTCCTTCCCCTCCCAAAAGAGGAGTCATGAAACTGCAATTCACACCCCCCTCCCTTCGCATCTCCTGCTCCCCCCCACACCATGGTTATCACTATGGCTACTTCAGAGATAAGCCTGATTTGACCCACCTTCCGGCACCCTAGTCCCCGCAAGAACCATCACGCAGGGAGAGGGCTGGTCATCTTGGAGAGAACACCAAAGAAAGATAACTTTCAAACACTGAGCACTCATTTAAGTCAAACACTGTGCTCAGCACCCTGCATGCATCATCCAGTTTCATTCTCCCAAACTCCCCACGAGATAGGCAGTACTCCTCCTTACAGATGGGAGACACTGAGGCTGGGAGGGGTTGGTCTCTTGCCCAAGGTCATGGAGTTATAAGGAGTAGAGCCAGGATCCAGACTTCAGCTGTCTGATTCCAAAGTCTAGGCTTTTCTTTGCTCTAAATCCCTCCACTCAACCTCCTCTTTTGTCTGCAGAATTCTAGGAAGTGTTGGTTCTGTTTCTCATCAGCAGGGCCCCATGCTCCCTGTGGAGCAGGGTCTCTGGGCATTTGCACATCATCCCTACAGGCAAATGTTGGGTGTGCAGAGCCTCATCTCCAGGTCCAGGATGTCCAGAACCAGCTGGAATCAGAGGCATTCTGGCCCTTTTCCTTGCCACATGGAAATGTCATTTGCAATCAGCCGGCTGTAGTTGGAGAGCTGCCTTTTAGGTACAGTGAGTAAAAGGACCACATGGAAACACTCAATGCCTGAGCCAGCCCTGGAGAAGCCCTGGCTCATAGCCACGAATGGCGGCAGGTCCAATAATGTTGAGCTCCATGCATGCGTGTTGCCAAGAAACCAGAGGGGTTTTGGAGACTGACCAGTTCCTCCGGCACGCGAAAAGGCTGTGCATGATGCCGGGCGTATGGGTGCTTGAGATGTAGGTCCCTGTTGTGTGACAGAGGGGCCATGGTCCTGTGGGCTGAGTGCCTTGGTGATGAAATCTTCCATGCCATGGCTGGAGTGGGTGGAGGGCGGTCTAAATCAGGGGACCATGGGCTTCTGAAGTTGTATGCAAGTTTATGCATGTTTCTGTGTCCAACAAGTAGCCATAGCTTTCTTGGCCATTTCCAGGGGGTATACAAGACCCACAAAAAGCCAAAGACCCTACTATCCAAGAGACTGCAGTGGAGACCAACGGATTAAGCCATTCAGCATGTTCAACTCCACCATCACCCCCGGAACTACTGCTGGGGGGAGACGTGCCAGACTGGTGTAAGTATGTGAGGATGGGGAATGGGTATCCAGGTCAGGCTGACCCTCTGAGTGGAATGGAGCTCCTTCTGACTCCCTTCTCAACTCTGACCACACGGGCTGCAGAGAGCAAGCCCCACCCCCACCCCCAGGCCTTTAGGGAGGATGGCCTCCCCGGCCATCTGTGAGCCTCATCTCCAAGTTTAGAGCTTCCTCCCCAGGTGGGGTTGCCCTCTCTCTGAGCTCCAATTTCCCCATCAGCCTGGGGCCGTATATCTTCTCTTCTTTTCTCCTGGCTGCTTTATAGCTGGCTGGAAACACCTTCCCTTAGCACTTCGAAATGTATCACTTGAAAGCATCTTAACGTTAACCAATGTGATTCTTTTTTAATTTGAAGGGGCTTATTTCTCTGAACGGCTTTCCTGATCATATAGGAGGGCATGCTCCCTAATATTAAACTTTTTCTTTAAAAAGAGCAAAAAAATGACTCACATCTGTTTGATATTTAATTCAAATTGAATGGCAGGACAGGAACAGAATTACACTGCAAACGGCCGTAAAGCGCCAAGCATACCAAACCTCCATGCCAGAAAATTTGAAATGACAAAGAATTGAAGGGATGTGGCCTGGACAATGAGGTGTTTCCTACCCAGAAGCCAGAGCTATAGTACAAAAGCCGGGAAGAGGTGGGAGGTGGGAGAAGGGCTAACTTTGCACCAGAAGATTTTGTAGGGGACTGGTTCCCCACCACATGTGCGTTTGGGTCTGGGATCCAAGCCTCAAACAAGGGTCCTGGGATCCAAGCCTCAAACAAGGGTCCTGATCTCATCTGGAATCCAATGCCAGTTGCTCTGGGTTGGGAGGGTGGCCTCTCTGGACCCCCCAAAGGGCTGCCAGGTAAATGCTTGCACACAGTCTGGGTGGCCAATCAGGTACCACCCTGCTCTCCATGTCCTGGAGGCCTCTGGGTTTGGCTATAGCTCAGAGACTGAGCTGAAAGTCTCTCTGCTCCCAGCTGTTCAATTTACCAGAGACTTCAACATCCGGTGTCTAAGGGGGTAGGGAGATGAGGTGGGGCCCAGAGAGATGTTTTTCCTTCAGAAAAAGAAGGTGGCCTCAAAATGCCAGGCGACCTATATTGCCCTGAGCTCTAAGAGAGAGATCCCAGGAAAGAAGTGAGCACAGCCTCTTTGCTAATACCTACCTGATGGCACATTTTGAAGACAGGGGATGGATTTCAGGTCCTGGCACAGATGTCTGGTGACATCTGCTAGGCAGGCATTGACAGTGGGGCTCTACAACCCAGTGTCAGCAGAGCCTGTGGGCCACCCCTCACTAGGTGTGCGTGGGTGGAGGGGTGAGGAGAAGAGCGACAATCCACCAGCTCTGTGGATTCGGGCACCATTCCCCTCAGTGAATCTTAGTTTCCTCGTCTGTATCAAGGAATCCCCTTAAGAGTATTTTAAATAACGTTAAATATTTTATGTATTTTGTTTTTTTTTTAAAGATAGTTCAGAGAGTTCTTTTTTTTTTTTAAGATTTTATTTATTTATTCATAGAGACACAGCTAGAAAGATAGAGGCAGAGAGACACAGGCAGAGGGAGGAGCAGGCTCCACGCAGGGAGCCTGATGTGGGACTCGATCCGGGGTCTCCAGGATCACGCCCTGAGCTGCAGGCGGCGCTAAACCGCTGCGCCACCGGGGCTGCCCTATTTTATGTATTTTGGATAACGTTGTAAATATAAACGTGTTCACTTTTAAATGGCAAAACATTGTACAGTTTTCTTAGGAGGCTCACTCTGATTTCTCCAACACTTCTGTGTAGTCACCATTTCAAGGCATTTTCACATTGATTTTTCATTCCTCTGGCCCACCCTTCTCAGGGGCTGCAATTTTCTCTGTATGACTGTGCGGGAGCTGCCTCAAACTGTCTTATAAGAGGTGACTGTTAAATAGCCACTCTGGAGGACAGTATGGAGCCTCCTCAAAAAGTTGAAAATAGAGCTACCCTGTGACCTAGCAATCGCCTACTGGTTGTTTATCCAAAGGACACAAACATAGTGATCCGAAAGGGCATCTGCACCCCAATGTTTATAGCAGCAAAGTCCGCAATAGCCAAACTACGGAAAGAGCCCAGATGTCCATCAGCAGATGAATGGATAAAGAAGATGAGGGATGTATACACAATGGATATTACTCAGCCATCAAAAAGAATGAAATCTTACCATGTGCGATGATGTGGATGGAACTAGAGGGTATTATGCTAAGTGAAATAAGTCAATCAGAGAAAGACAATTATCATATGATCTCACTTTTATGTGGAATTTAAGAAACAAAATGGAGGAACATAGGGGAAGGGAAAAAAAATAAAATAAGATCAACCAGAGAAGGAGGCAAACCATGAGAGACTCTTAACCATAGGAAACAAACAGGGTTGCTGGAGGGGAAAGGGGTGGAGGGAATGGGGAAACTGGGTGACGGGCATTAAGGGGGTCATGGGATGTAATGAGCCCTGGGTGTTGTATAAGACTGATGAACCACTGACCTCTACCTCTGAAACCAATAATACACTATATGTTAATTAATTGAAGTTAAATAAAAAAGAAGCTATTATTAAAAATTAAATCACATGAACTTACAGTTCCATAAATTATATTAAATACAGCTAATAAATAATAATCATTGTTTTGTAATCATTTGCCACATTTTGCTATTTCTATGCTCTTGAGGTATTTACACATATTGTATCTGGGAGCTCACTGTACGTCTCTTTCCAGCTCCAGGTTCAGTGATGTCATCCTGATACCTTGAAACTGACCGCAGTGCGAGAATTTCCATTATGGAAATGAGGAAACGTCCCACACTATAATCAGAGCTCCCCCATCACCCAGAGGGCCTGTGGTCAACCATCTACCAGCACACACCTGACCGTAGAGATTGGCAAAGTGAGGGCTGCAGAGCCTTCGGTGACTTTCTCAGTAACTTTCGGCCACGCTGAATGGAAGCTCTCGACCCCCCACTTTCTCCATCAGACTAAGCTGTGCCAGTACTCCTGGGACCTCGTGGCCAGGGTGGAGGGCATTTCTTTGTTCAGAACAATCTGGGCTCCTCCGAATGCCCCTATCCTTCTTATAATGAGGTCTCTCCTCGGCTTCTGTTTCCACCCCCCTGAGCTGAGCCAAAACATCGCCCCCCTCTCCCTGGTTTTGTAAAGCCTGCTGAGAGTCTCAACTGGAGGTATTTTCTCTTTCTTTAACGGAGAAGCAAAGCTCACCGCTGATAATTGCCCCGCGGATTTCTAACCAACACTTTCCCCAGGGTGCTTGACAGAGACCAGAGGCAGGCATGTGCGTGAGTCTGTGTGTGTGCTGGGAGGGGTGGAGGG
Organism: Canis lupus dingo; assembly: GCF_003254725.2. Taxonomy (NCBI): domain Eukaryota; kingdom Metazoa; phylum Chordata; class Mammalia; order Carnivora; family Canidae; genus Canis; species Canis lupus. The sequence goes on from NC_064253.1 coordinate 22,816,514, forward strand.
TGGAATGGGGAAGAAGTCAAACCACATGAGGCTTTCCTGACGTTTCAACTTGAAATCTGCACAGCAACCGCAGGCCCGGGGAAGAGGAACGTAAAAGTGAAAGATGGAGCCCCCTGATGATTAGCTTCCCTCGTTGGTCTCCAACGTGTGTCCACAGGGGACCATGTATGCCTCCGTAATGAGGCCCAGGGCTGATTCTGGAAGCCTCCGACATCAAGCATCCAGCCTGCTTGTTTCCAGGGCTCCCCGGGGCAGAGGTTCAAGTCTGGGAGCTTTGCACCTAACATGTGTGTTTCTGGATGGTGGTAGGCTGGGCACCTGTGTCGAACCATGGAGATAGGACTCATCTGGAAACAGGAAAACCCACTGGCGGAGAGCAGAAGAATCAGGGGTATGCCCTGCATGGCCTGGCTGGGATTTGTCCTTGCTTCAGGGCTCAGGGTCCTAGAGATACAGCAAGTCTGTTCACTCAGCAAACCACTCGCCCTGGCCTTGTCCCCTCCTGAGTAATTAGTTGTTTTACGTGCATTTTAACCTGTTCAACCAGCAGGTTTGGTGTGAGCTGAGGTTCTTCTCAAAGCCTCATTCCTTATAGGTCTGCCTTTACCCCACCCACATTCTTTCTCCCAGCTGGCTTTGTCTTTCAGTCAGCAGGGCCCTTACTAAGGATGCACTGCGTGCCAGGGGGCTGTTCCATCCACACTCTGAGCCTTGCCTGGGGAGATGCTCCGGCATGGTGCAGAGTTCACGGCAAGTACACGTATTCCCAGCTGAGGAAACACCTCTGGCGGTTGATACCGTGGATCGCTGCCTGAAAACCCCTCTGAGCGTCCCCACATGGGCTTGGAGCTTGGAGGAGAGGATTCCCTTGTGGAAAAAAGCAGGAGGACTTTCTGGAGGAAGAAACTTTCTGGGAGAGCTGGTAGTGAACATTAACTGCTGGCATTCGTTGAGCACGTCCATGGTGTGCGTGCTAAGTCCCCTTATCCATGTACATGTGTTTCAGCCTCCACAGAGGGGAGGCAAGGACTGATAGAATCTCCATTTTATACATGAGGATCAGCGGCTTGGGGGATGAAGGAAGTTTTAGAGTCAGTAAGTGGAGAGCAGTGGGGGTTTGGACTCTGCTCTGTTGCCCTGCCTCTGGGGTGGGAAGAGATGGGGTGTCAAGGCAGGCACCCCGGCCAGATTGCATGGGCCAGGCAAGGACGGCCACGCCTAGCAATTCTTTGGACCTCGTTTTATGGTTCCTGTCCTCCCGTGCCCTCCTCTTGCCTTTCTTATATAGATGCCAAAGGTTATGTAGTTGGGGTGACCAGTAGGAGGGGCATCTGTGTTTGCCTTTTGCCTCCAGGTGGCCCTCTATGCTGGGCCCCCTATGCTGGGCCCCCTTTCCTCTCCCTTTCTTTCCTCTCTCTTTCTTTCCTCTCCGTTTCTGGTGGCCCAGGGCCCTAGGCAGGGGCTGAGGCAAACTGCAATGGCCATAGTCCCTGTGCTGGCCTTAGCCGTTGACCCTCAGACCCATCATTCTCCCTTCTCTCCTCCGCTTTGTACTGCAGGGGTCCACCCCATGGGGTGCATTCCCCAGGCTTGCTCATCAGCTGCCTTCTGCTGCCTTCAGGGCTGGGCTCGGGGAGAAGCCAGGGTATTTCACCCTTTCCCTCAGCACCTGGCCTTGGCAGGGGGGGAGTCAAACAGCAGGTGCATCTCCTCTTCAGCTCCAGCTCCCTCCGGACGGCCTCCGCAGGGAAAATTCACAGTAGTTCTAGCTCCGTGCTGGGCAGTGCCCGCTCTGGCTCTGGCAACAACCACCTCTCTCCGTTTCCTCGTAGCTCCAGGAGTGGGAGCGAGCCGGGTAGGGAACACCTGCTTTGGCTGGTTTCTTTTCTTTCTTTCTCTCTTTCTTTCTTTCTCTCTTTCTCTTTCTTTCTTTCTTTCTTTCTTTCTTTCTTTCTTTTCTTTATTTTTTTTAAGATATTTATTTTATTTACTCATGAGAGATAGAGAGAGAGGAAGAGACACAGAGGGAGAAGGAGGCTCCATGCAGGGAGCCTGATGCGGAACTCGATCCTAGGACTCCGGGGTCACGACCCAAGCCAAAGACAGGCGCTCAACTGCTGAGCCACCCAGGTGTCCCATTTCTGAGGTACATCGCCTCTGTACTCCATTCCCTGAGCTACATTTTTAAAATACTTCAAGTGGTTTTTGTTTTTTTGACCGGACCCTGATACACACCCTCTTCCACCCCGCACCCTCCCTTCCCCCAAGCAAGGTGACCTAATAGGATCCATCTTCTCGGCCTGTGCACAGCGAGCCGCAGACGAATGGAAGAATGATATCACAGCGCCCCGAGCCCTCAAAGAAGCAATTATTGGAAGCCCATGGCTGGCTGCCTGACCGAGCCCTCCCTTGGAAGGGCCCTGCCTCTGCTTTACTGTGAAGATTCCCCACCCCCTACCCCCTGCCTCTGCAGCTTTAAAGGCAAGCAGGGCAGATGTCTCAGCTGGGGCCCCTTCCAGCAGTTAGGATGCTTGGCTCAGCGCCTGGGCGTCGTGATGGTTTTGCTCGGTACCTGCTCTGTGTCATTTCTCTGTTAGGTAATGCAGAGGATCAGAGAAATAACAGAGGAGGACAGAAAACCCCCTTTAGAACTCCAGACTCCACGAGTCTCTCCCTCCTCCCAGGACGGTGATTTGATCTCTATTCCAATCTGCCCTTTCTCAGACTCCTTCCTGGTTCCCAAAGGCCTGGAGCCGGGGACGTGGCCGCCAGCAGCCCTTGTAAAGGTAGGCATGGTGAAGAGAGGGAGACCGCGTGGCCCCGGAAAGAGAGGCAGACAATAGTAAGAGCTTGGGCAGTGCCGGGCTCATTGGAGGGGTGCACATTTTTGTGGAGCGAGCCCCCTAGCAGACGGCACTATAAAGCCTTTTCAACGCACGCGCTTAAAGAAGAAAATAATTAAACTCTTCTGTCGGGGATCACCTCGCTTCCCACATCCCTTCACTTAGGATCTTAGGATGTTTTGTTCCCACTGGAGCGTGTGATTGGAAAACAAAGGTAAATGAGAGCAATTTCTTCCCGGATCATTTTTTCCCCCAGCAGGATTAAAGCTGCCTCAGCCATAAAGAGTTTACAAACTCTAAAGAAAAATAATAACTTCCCTTCTCGCGGCCCGGTCATGGGGAGGTAATGCATGTTTCCAATCAGCTGAGAATGTAACTCAAATGGTAGGCTTTAGTTCACTTTAATCCGCCTGTGAGTTCATGTTCAAGGTAAAAGGGATCACAGCCCTGCCATGTGAATAGAGTTCATTTACTTGGCATCTCGTCTGGGAGGCGGAGGAGCTGGGTCCATTTGCTCTTCTCCCGAAGACTGGTACAGGGCTCAGGCCTCAAGAGCTGGCCAGCGGCCGGAGCACCAAGAGGCGGGCAGGGCTGCTGCGGCAACAGAACGCTGGGGGGTCCGGCTTGGGGACCAGCTAGCCCGATGGCAACATTTACCGGGGGTCACGGGGTGGAAGCTGACGGAGAAGACCCAAGCTCACACAGTAGATTAAGTCGGAGGCAGGTCTCCCCTCCACAGCTCAGTTTGGGGGTGCAGGTGGGCGTCCTGGAGGTGGTGATGAACCATCCACACCGCATGGGACTTACTTGCTTCTGCACATGTCTTTGCTGACAGCAGCCTGGCCCTTCAGCGGGCTGTTAGGCAGAAAATCCGTTCTTAGCTCTGTTAGAATCCTGCCTTAGCTTTGTTTAGTCACAGGGAAACCTTGAGCCAGCCCTTTGACTATGTCCTGCTTTATACATTTATGAAATGACTGTCGATTTTTAAAAAGATTTTATTTATTTGTGAGACACACACAGAGGGGCAGAGACATAGGCAGAAGGAGAAGCAGGCTCCTGGATTGCGACCTGAGCCAAAGGCAGACGCTCAACTGCTGAGTCACCCTGGCATCCCGAAATGACTGTCGATTTTGAGGGGAAAGGGAAATGTTTCCTTTGTTGGCCTACTGTGAGACCTTTAATGCTACTCCTTCTACAAAGAAACACACTCCTTCAGAGAAGACATCACCCACTCTAATCCTTTCTGTGAAAATGCAGATGCCTCCAGCAGTGTGGCATCTTAGCTGCCCTACCAGGGGCAATCGCTTTACAGGACGGCTCCGATCTGTGCAGGTGGGGCATTGGCTTAGGAGGCAGTGTGTTCCTAGTGTGTGTTTGGGGGAGGAGGTTCTATGGAGGTGGCCCCCATTGCACAGGGTGGAGCAGAGGGGTCAAACCAGATCCTAGGGAGATGTGGTGAGCCTTAGGCCCAGTCTCAATCCTGCCAGCCCACCTCATGACTGCTAGGGCTTGGAGCCCTCCCAGGATCTCCTGGGGCCATCTCTGTGCCTCTGCTTAGGGCAGGAAGTGTTGCCTGAGCCCTATCCTCAGTGACTTGAGGACCTGTCAGACCTGTCAACCTTCCCCAGCAGTTGTCCCACAGAATTTCAAAAACCCAGATTTCTGGTTGGACTGCAGAGGCGAAAACACCAACAGAAGCAGCAGCCCTATTCCATCCCAGCTAGTGGATCTGGGGTCCCTTCACCAGGGCCTGGAGCGGGCAAAGACTTACCACCTGCCCACGGCTTCCAGGCCTTGTTGCCCCAGCGGGCCACCCCATCTCTCTTGTCCACCACTGCCAGGCTTGGCCGTGCCCTCACCTGCCTGGCTCATGGCTTCACACAGCCCAGGTGACTGCTTCCTTGCCCATCCACCTGTCCATCCATTCTCCAGCCAGCTCCCTGAAGGCCACCAGAAACACAACAGCAAACAACCCATGGTCCTCCTCTGTGTGGAGCTCAAGGTCTCACAGGGCAACAGACACAGCAACTACAGCTACAGCATCCTGATGTCCTGTGTGGGCCTGCTGCTGTCCAGCTGTGGCCTTCCTTGCTCTAGGCCCCAGCCAGAGCTGTGCCATCTGATGTGTCTGCCATCACATCCTCATGGTGCTTGTTCATGCCTCAGAGCCCCGTGCAGTTATGGGGAGTTTTCAGGTCTCCCTCGAGATGGGGCTCAAGGGGATGCGGTGTCTCACTTACAAACAGGTTGGAAGACTCCTCTTAGTAAAGCAGAGGAGTGGGAGAGTTAAAATGCCTTAGAGGGCACAGGGGATGATTTCTAGATCTCTAGACTGTGGTCTCAGAGAGCTGTAGTGCTCTAGGGTGTGTCTGAATGGAACTAACATAGCTCTTTGTAGCAGATGTGTAGGTGTGCGTAAGCCCTCTATGTATCTACTTGCATTTGACTTATTCCCTTGAACTGGTTGAATTGGACAAGAAAAGCTAACTAGTGAGCACTTACTATGTGCTAGGGACTACACTAGATGCTTTAAATACTGTACTTCATTTGACCACCACAGCCAGACTTTACCCTTTGTGTTTTCCAAAAGAAGAAATTTGAGGAACAGGGAAATTCAGTCACTTGTCCAGGATCACAGAACCAGTATGTGGTGGAGCATGAATTCCAACCCAGGCAGCCCCCACCCCCACCCCCCCCACCCCCCCACCCCCGCCGCTTGCAGAGTCCCACCTGGGAGCCGCCACGGCAGGCATGCATGCCTCGTGACAGTGTGTGTGTGCACACGCATCCCCCCCCACCTGCGTGCACTGCCCTGTGCGTGGGGCTGAGAGAATGCAGCTGTGAGGGTCTCTCCAATCTGCTCAAGCTGTCTATGCAGGCCAAGGAACGTGGTATCAGGTGTGAAAATGGGAGTGGCTGCAGGGACTTGGTGACTTAAATTGTTCTCTTCTCCAGAAAAATGGAATCTAGCATGGAGCAGAGCTTTGCTGCCCTGAAACCTGGTATGAGGCGAGCAGGGGATTCTGCAAGGAGAGTTTGGGAATCAACAGAGTCTGAAACAAGTGGGACATGTCCTGGCTCCCTTCGGCCTGCCCTGCACTTCATCCTGTGGTCCCAGAGGGACTCCCCAACACTTGACTCTGAGTCTCAGACTCCTCATGGGGGAGGCAGCTTGTTTCCTCTAATAGACCTTGCATCTGGGAGGGTTTGCTTCTTCCTGGAAGGGAGAGGACCCCTCTCAGTGGCAGAGGTTCCCTGGAGGAGTGGGGCAGTTGTCCCGCTGGAACTCTGGGGTGCATGTCCCCAGCCAACTTCCTCTCTTCTGCCTTTGAAGGTCAGATGCAGTCTCCCCTGTGTGTTCCCCTTTCTACAGGTACACTGCTGCTCCCTAGCATAGTCTTGGGAACATTTTGGTCTCTGGAGGGATCATCGCTGCATTTAGAATCTGTGTATGAAATTTAAAGGTGCTTTCAAAATGGTGGGCTTCATGAAACCACCTAGCACATGGCTTCTTCTGCTTGCCAGTCTTGACATCAAGGTGTCTCATATCCTACAAACTCTGAATATTGAGCCTTCTGGAGGCAAGCAAAGCCTCCCCCTGACTGCCTGCCAGGTCTACAGCAAAGACAAAATCCTTTATCAGGTGGTCACAGAGTGCAGATGAGCTCTTGGGCTCTGTAGCCAGTTTACCAGGCTTCCAACCTTCTCTAGCTCCATATATGCATCCTAGGTGAGCCCGTGGATATGGACTTGTTATGTTCCCTCTCTCAGGTCTTACAGTGGTAGGTATCTAACTGTGTGATAGATGCTTCTCTCCGAGCTTTACATATGCCACCTCCTATGACCATAATAACACCACCATGGATGGGTACTATTATCTTATGCCTTTTCTGAGGGATAAATGGAGACAAGAGCAGGCTAAGTCACTTGCCCAAGATCACAGGGCTAGTGAGTGGCATGAATTTTGGGCAAGATACCCTTTCTAAGTCTCAATTTCCTCATCTGTGCAATGTATTAATACCATCATCTATCTTAGTGTTTTTAGGATTCAGCTGGGCAGGGCACATAGCACCTAGCAGAGTCCTGAGCACACAGTAAGCGCTCATCAGACATGGCCACTTAATGGTACAGCTAATGTTAACCCCAGCTTGAAGAGAGAGAAAACACAATATTTTTAGCAGCAATAACAGTGGTGATCAAATGATGAAGTGATTTGCTCCTCAACAGGTGTCTTCATGAGCCTGCACAAGCTCTCTGAGGGCAGAGACTTTGTCAGCCTCATTCACTGCAGATTCTCAGGGCTTTGCATTGCATCTGGTGAAAGTTTGTTGAATGACTGAGTGAAGGACCACTTGGGGACCTCCCCTAGGGCCATTCACAATATTGGATGGCCCCCTTTCCTCACAGCCCTTGCCCTCCTGTGCCTTGTGGCTGTGATATGAGTGCACTTGCATTATTCCCTATTAGAAAGGAAGCCTCCCAGGCTAGAAGAGGCCTGGGTCCTCCCCACTGCTATCTTCCCCCAAGGAGGGGGATGCTCAGGGAGGACCTTGCAGTGCAGCTGAATCTCCTTGCAGCCCGCCTTGGGTGCAAAGGGGCTTTTCTTCTTGGGTGGGAAGTAGTGTTGAAAGCCTTGTTGGACGTTGTTCTAGGCCTGAAGATGTGAGCCAGCCAGTAGGCGGCATCATGGCCTCAGTGTCTCAGATATTCTATAGCACAGTCTGGGATGATGACGACAACCTGAATTTGTGGGTCCCTTCCTTCTTTACACAGTGAACATTGTTTCTAAATGGCACTTCCAAACCCCCACTGCTCCTAGGATGACATAGACAGGGGCTGCCTATGCCCAGCTCCCCTGTTCATTGATAAAATTGTCCCACCCTTGGCCTGCCTGGCTCACTACTTGTCCCTTATTTTTGAAAGCCCACCCTCATAGGTACATGACCCACTTTGAGTAAAATAACTGCTGAGCTGAATTCTATCACAACCTCCCTCCCCACCCTCTCATGAGCCCTGAATGAGCCCTGAATGAGCCCACTGCTCTGGGAAGCCACCTTTCCCGGAAGACTTTGCCCTCTTATCAGCCAAGGCTTTGATCCAGAAATGACACAGTGAGGGAACGTTAGGATGACCCTGATGATGAATTTCCAGGCAGGCCCAGCCCCCAGCTCCCCACCGCCAGGAGACCCTGAGCTCTGCCCGGATCCTTTCCAGAAATGTGAGCCCCCACCTTTCCAATTTCCTCTTACACCTCTTCTGTGTTTCCCGCCCCCGCCTCTGCGTGACAACGTGGCGTGCATGCAGCCCATCTGGGGATCGGGGAATCCTATTGGGTATGCCAGCTTAATGAAATACTTGCAGTTTATTAAACACAGGCTTCCCTAAGCCCCAAGTGCCTGTGGGTATTTGAAAGCCCAAGGTAACCCCGAGCTACCACAAACGTAATTGTTACATGTGTCCATACATTCCTCTCCCAACCTCAAACTCCAGCTCTTAAGCAGCTCACGAAATTAGCAACATAAAGTAACTCCTAGGCAGACGAGAGGAGGGAAACGTGGGGAGAGGCTTGAGGAGGCTCTCAGACCCCTCAGGGCCTCTAAAAGTATATGAAGTTCCCATTACCTTGCATAGCTGTAACTGGGGACGCTGCTCCCCCACCCCAGGCTGTTCATGTTTGCAAAATCAGTTCATCATGACCGGTCAGGTCTTGCTTGTCGACCTCGCCCAGTGTCGCTTCAAGGGTTGAAGTCCTATGACAGGCAAGGCTTGCTCTGGGCAGCTGAGGGGACTAGCAGGGTACCCTGTCCGAGGGCTCCTTCTGGAGCTGTGTTTCTGTTCCTCCTTCGGGGCTTGCCAGGGAAGGGCGGTGGAGCCCCGGGTGCTCTGGAGCCTGCAGCCGTGGGCGTGGAGGAGGCTGCTCCTGGGAGGTGCTTTCCCATTCATCAGTCTCCTCAGCCTGGGGCCTGTGAATCAGGGGCGAAGGGCTGAGATGGAAGCAGCAGGCAAAAGCCTCCAGGGAGGTGCCTCCCTCTACACGGACCACCATCTGGATGCCGGAGAAGGCGACCCTGTTGACCACGCTCAGGGGAACCTGCTCCAGGAACCTCAGAGTCAGCCCATTGACCCACACGCAGCCCTTGCGGCTTAGGGCCTTTAGGCAGAAGGTCAGCAGGGCGCTGCCCTCCTCCCGGTAGGGCTCCAGCGACAGGTGCCGGCGGGAGAGGTGGGGGAGCAGCAGCCGGAGGTGGGCATCCGGGCCCCGCCCCACCAGCAGAGGGCTGGTGTCATGCTGCAGCTGCGCCGGGACTTTGGCAAAGGCGTCCAGGTCCCGTGTGGGGTGATGCAGGCTCACATGCAGGACTGTGAGGGCCCTCTCCATGGCCGGGAGCCTGGGAACGCTGGAACAAGAGACACGTGGTTGGAGCCGGACACCGCTGTGACTCCCTGAGCTAGACATGCTTGCCCAGCTCAGGGGCTCTAAACCACGTCCAGCAGAGCACGGAGGGTGGGGATGGTCATTCTGTCCAAGTTGGGATGGCGCCAAGGCCGGAGTTGGTGTGGAAGGTCAGCCCCACCGGGTGTAGCCTCAGCTTCATCTCTAGATGCTCTGTGAGTAGGACTTAACACTCATCCGCTCTGAGCTTTAGCTTTCTTTTCTGTAATATAAGTATGCCCGTCCTTGTCTTTGCAAGGTATAAGGCATTCCAGCTTGCATGGTGTGGTTTTGGTGGCCTACTGTCATTTGGAGACAATCTGGCCCTGCTTCGTGGGAAGGGAAGGGCAGGCAGACAGGATACACCTTCCTCGTATCCAACAGTCACACACAAAAACCCCTGCTAGGCCCTCCTCTGGGCCAGGCCCTGATCAACTGCTGGGAATGAGCCCAAGCAACAGGAGAACAAGCCCTTGGTCTCTAAAACACCCAGCTGGTAGAGGAGAGAGGTGCTTCTAGCAGCAGGGGTTATGGACAGACAGACTGGGGAAGCCCAGCTGGCTCCTGGGGGACCAGAGAAAGAACAAAACCAGCTAGCATGTTCTGAGTGCTTCTATGGGCCTGGCACTATACCAAGTACATTTTGGACATGGATGTCTCACTAGATGGGCAGGAGACAGATCCTGCTGAAGAAGGTGGAGAGCCTCAAGAACTGACAGGGGCTCTGCAGGGCCTCGTAACAAGGCTGCCACAGTGTGAAAAGCACACATCCTTTGTCCCAGTAATTTCACCTCTGGTAATTTGTCTTTTAGAAATCTCATGGGCATGTGCAGTAAGGCTACTTACAATAGCTGGCTTTGCTCCTGCATGGATTTGAGGAATATAAACTCTCTGGCACATCCCCCAACCCCATATGGTCCAGAACCTGCCATCTCCTTCAGTGGGAACCAAGAGATGCATGGATTTGAATAACTAATTGTGTACTTTCCCAGCACCAGGCTTTGGCCTGCAGTATTGTCTCTGCTAAGAATGCATCTTCCATCCAAACTCTGCCCAAATACAGCTCATCTTTAAAGAACTAGTTCAAATGTGGCCTCTTCTATGAAGCTCTCTTCTTCTCTCTGGCCTCCAATCTCCTCTGGACACCCCCCATTCAGCTCATCTTCTCATTGCACATCAGAGTTATGTGGGTCCTTGTCTTGTCTTCCCTGAGCTCTGCTCCTCTTGCTATCTCTGAGGCCCCTGGGGCAGGCTGTGGTCTGAGCTGCCCTGTGTCCCACTGCCCTGTGCAAATGAGGCCTGGCCACAATATCTGTCTGGGGGCATATTTGCCAAATGGCTAAATGAGGAGATGCTCACACACATGAAAATCCTGTGAAATCAGGTGTTGGGATGCTGCAAATAAGAGCCTTGTCTTGTCACAGGCAGTCTGAGTCCTAGGCCCTCTGCCCCTTCTACCTTTTGGGTTAAGTAGGCTCATGGTGAGGACCTTCCACTCTGACAGTGAGGGGCAGACCCCTCAGGACCCCCCACTTCCCTAAAGCACAGACATACATGTGTCTCCATCCCACATCCCATCTCCTCCCGAGGTACGAAAGGTGAACTGGGCCTGGGACAGCTGAGCGGGTATCCAGGTCCTCAAGCCTGGCCAGAAACTCAGAGTTCACTTCTAGGGCCTGACCCCATGCCACAGGGACCTTGAGAGAATCCTCCAGAAATAAATGTTCTCTGCTGCTCATGAGCTGTCACTCTCTGCTCCACTGAGCATCCCAGCGCTGACAGAAATCCCCCACCAGGGCAGAGCCCCTGACAAGGCCCTCTCATGTCTGGAGGACGCCCCCCCCCCAGTTTTTCTGGGAAGCAGAAAGCAGCCCTCCCAGGGATGTTTCTGAGGTGAGACGATAGGAAGATACTGAGACGGGTGCCTGGTGGAGAGCCTGCAGGGTTCCTTCTCCTCGTCCCACCAGGCCCTCTACCCTGGCTGTGGCAGGGTAGAGGTCCCCCCAACCTTCACCTACCTTGCCAGGGGTGTGCCAGGGGCACACCTGCATCTGCTACTCCAGCTGTGAGCTCTCAGGGGCAAGTGGGTCTGGGCCGGGGTGCGTCTGGGGTTGGCAGTCACGGCTGCGGTGCAGGGATGTGATGTGTCACACCATTCATTGGTTTTCTTGTTCTCTTTTTCCCTTTAGGAAAGAAAATGGAAGTACAATTTCCCATTGCAGAAGTGCAACCCCAAAGCTGAGAGGTTGAGAAACCTCAGCCTGGGATCCTTACTAGCAGAGGCCCCTGGTGGGGGGAGGGAGGTTCCCTGCTGGGTTTCAGTGCTGCCCATGTCTGTAGCCGGTCCCCAGGGTCCTTGAGAGCAGTGTCTGGTGGCTGGTAGCTGGTAGCTGCCAGCTGGTCTAGAGTTCCTCTTCTCCCCTGCCCACAGGGTGGGGTGAAGGAATCCCAGGCCTATTAGAAACTAGAAGCTTTTTGAATAGAGAGCCAATGAGGGCAACCCACATACATGGGAGACTGTGAGGACAGCATTCTGGCTGGACCAGGAGTGACCAAGGGAGCTGTGAGTGGGCAACAGAGCAGGCCATTGAGTGTGTCAGAAAGGGCAGGGCCTCAGGGGATGGGAGTAATGGCTGCTCACAGTGGGCAGCCTCTCTTCCAAGACAGCAGAAAGGCCATCTTTTCTATCCACCCTTCCTGGGCTCTGCTGGCCTTCCAGGACAGCCTTGGAGAGACCAAGATGGATGCTTGCCCAGAACTGTGGGCCCTCACCACCCTGAAAGTGACCCAGGGTCACCATGGTGCTAACCCTTCATGTGGCACAAGTCTGCATCGTCCATCAGTGTTCATACTGTCCTCACTGCATTCACAGAGCTGGCAAGAGACATGTGCCCATCTTATACAGGGGGCAGTCGAGGCCCTAAGAGGGGCAGTGCCAGGCCCAAGGCGCCAGAACAAATTAGCTTACAATCCTTTCTCTCTTTTCCATCAAACCCAGACTATCCTGGGGACTCTTGGAGGATATATAGGTGGCACAGCATGTAGGTACCCCAATCTCCCTCACTGTCCCAGACCCGCTGCCTACCCACTCCTCATGGGTGACCCTTGTAGCCACAGAGATCTCAGCAGGCCACACCCTGGGGGCTCAGCCCCTCTAGGCACTCCTCAGCGCCTAGCCCGCTTTCTCTCTTCTGAGCATTCAGACTCTAGTTGGCTGCTTAGTAACTAAGAAGGACAACAGGAAAATCTGGAAACAGTCAAGTATCCCTATGTGTCCCAGCCAGTGTGACACCACATCTGGGGTTCCCCCCAGGAAACCAGCTCCCCAGAGCCGAGACGTGTGTGTGCCCCTGGAGGGAACCAAGCGTCAGCCTCAGGCTGCCTCCCCGTAGTCCGTCTTCTCCACTGTGTGTCTAAGCCCCAGCATGCACAGGGCTGGGCCAGGTATGTGGGGGAGGCCTGTTCCCATCGGGATCCACACAAGATTTCAGCATCCCTGTTGGGAACCCAAGATAGTGGGCCACAGGCAGAAGCCTGGCATGTGACCTTGGGTGAGTCCCAGCCCCTCTTTGGACCTTAGTTTTCCTCCCTTGGAGATGGGACACTGCGTCACCACTGCACCCTGCAATCATGTTTCATTGAGAGCTGGGCCATGTCCACGCTCCCAGCCCTGGCATGGGAGAGGAGGTGGGCAGAAGAGATACGTTCATGATTTCAGTGCCCTCAGTAAACTGGTTCAGATCAGTTCCCAGGAAAAGAGAACTGAAACAGCCAGGGTCCAGGACGAGGAAGTCCTGCTCCATCTGCAGCTTCTGAAAGTGACCTGGAAGTCCTGCCAAAGTCCTGCCAGTCCCTGGCTGGCAGTCCCCTGAGGGGAGAACGAGAGCAGCAGGAGTTGGGGTGCCAGTTTCACTCTTCCTGGCCCCCTGAGCTGGAAGGGCCTTCCCTAGTTGGTGTTGGGACCCTGAGGAGTGTCCATCAGTAAACAAATGTCCCTGTCATGTGCTGCTTGGAGAATGCAGGGCCAGAACAGCTTCCAGAGCTTTCTATGATGGTGGGCAGGTGAGGATTCTGGTGTCAGACAGAGTCTGGCGTGAGGCTTGGTTCCTTCTTACAGCAAGTGCATGACCACAAACCAGTAACTCAGCCTCTCTGAACCTGATTCCTACCTGTGAAATCGGGATAGTTGGTTGTTGTGTGATGGCTAAATGTGATGCGCACCAAGTGCCAAAAACGGGGTAGGAAACTGGTGCACGAGAGCCGCTTGGGGTAGCACCCCTAACAGCAGAGGAGCCTGAGACAGCTCTGGTGAGAGGGGCTTCCGAATTCTCGAATTCTCAGAAGGCACCACCTCTCGCTTAACAGGAACAGAATGTGGAGTTGAATGCCTCATTTGCATGAATTTAACATAAATTCCTTTTTTGATGATAATGAAGTTAAAGGGGTGCTCTAGGAAGACCCTGCAGGTTAGGGCCCCAACACAGGAGGACAAGGCTGCCTCTTCACAGACAGACAAGGAAGCTGAGGCTCACAGGGATCAGTCGGCCAGCCCAAGGTCTCGAATGTGACACGCAGCAGAACTAGGACTCGCACCCCCTCGGCGGCGCCCTGGGGCCTAATCGCGGAGCTGCAGAGCCTCGTAGGCGTCATTCTCTGGAGTCCAGATGGCCTGCCTTCTGCAGGTGTGCTCCAGCTGGCCGGCTGGCAGTGCGCTCTGCGGAGAGGCGGGCCAGCTTCCAGCCAGCCAAGCCTGTGTGCAGCCACCCCCTGGGTCGTGGTGGCCCGTGACCACCAGGTGGCGGCACCCGTGGAACCAGCGGCCTGCTCCCCAGGGGGAGCGGGAGGGTGGTGAGAGGGTGGAGGCGTCATTCATGGGGCCGCTGGGGAGGAGGGCATGAGGGAGGCCCGGTGGCAAGGGGAGACAGCCCTTGCTTCTCCCACTCAAAACGCCCTGCAGTGGCCCAAGGTGAATCCGCAGCAAAGGGCGCCAGAGGACAACTCCCTGAGGGCAGAGATAGAGCAGGAAGCCCAGCCCGAGGCCTGCGGAGCAGCGCTTGCAGGACGGCTGCGGGGCAGACGGGCTCCTAAGGGTTGGGGCCTGCTCGAGAGCACGGACTTGGCGCCCAGCACAGCAGGGATGAGGAGCCAGGCTTCCTGACCGGAAACTGGAGTGACACTGCCGCCCGCCCGGGGAGTGGGAATCCGACAGAGGAAATGCAGGCCGCGGGCACAGCCCAGGACCCCGTGTGCACATGGCAGGGGAAATGCGGATAGAGTACTGTGTGTGTAGTGACTGGTACTCTGCACATAGCGTACACGTAGTAGGTCATTCCCACCGTCATGACTGCTGCTGACTGAGCTCTCAGGTAGGAAAAAGAACACCTGTAACTCATCGAGGTGGGTGCTGCGAGGAGGGACTCACAGAACCATGTATGCCAGGAGGGGAGTCTAACCTGCCAGGGAAGGGGACTCCAGGGAAGGCCTCCTGGAGGAGGGGAGCTTCTGCTGACCCTGCACTGGGGGATCTGAGACGATGCCTGTGGAGGAAGGTGGGAGTCAGTACCCAGTTTCTGCAAATGACTTTGCCCCCCCTCCCCCAAGCTCTGGGCTAATAAAATGATAACTGCAAGGTAATGGTGGGTCTGACAGGTTAACCATTTAGGGAGTCCTCTCCGAGTGATCTTGCAGGGTTTGGCCAGCTCTACTAGTCTCCTGGCCCGAGCCCCAGTGGGAAGCAAGTAGCTCTCAGGGGTGCCCTGGCCACTTGCTCTCCACCCAGAGTGCTGCCTGGGCCTCCACATGGAGGCTGGGCTGGCCACTCGAGGCAGGGAGGCCTCCATCTTCAGAGGAGAGGGAAATGGTGAGAAGCAGCAGCTCAGGAGCTGCAGCCATTCCGGCCCACACTCCCTCTCTACTCCAGGGGTCACTGCTAAGCCTAATTTCATAATTGTGCTAAATGCTTAATATATGTTGATTTTACTTATTGCTAAACCCGATAATAAGGATTTACTTAGGGGCTAAGTCCTGGAGCCCTGACCAATGCCTGAGGCAGGCCTGGGGTCGAGTGCCTGGGTATTCTGAGTCTTTCTTGGATCTTACCGTTGGATAAGGTGGTCAGGCCACACAGAGCTGGCACTAGTAAGCCCAGAAGTTATCTTGTACTTTTGACCTTTTTCTCCATTGAGCTAAACGGCCATCCCTTGGGTCACTAGGGGAAGGAGGCAGTGGCCTAGGTCTTGGCCAGCCTTCGCTCCCTCCACCTTCACCTCACAGCATCCAGAGCAGCAGAGGGCCAAAGGGCAGGAAGGGAGCCCTGATTGGGAGCCAGCCTTGGCTTTGCTGTGGACACACTCAGGGGCAAGTCACCTTCCCTTCCCCTCCCCTCCCCTCCCTTCCCCCCTTCTCCCTTCCCCTTCCCCTTCCCTTCCTTTCTTTTCCCTTCCTTTCTGGGACTCAGTGTCCTCATCTAGAGAATGGAGATTATCATGTGTGCCCTCTAGCCATCATCTTCATTTAAACTTTAAGAGGGGGCAACTTATGTTTGATCAGAAAGATTTGCCTGTGGCTGCTTTCTGTTTCAGTCAAGAACTGTATGGGGGCACCTGGGTGGCTCAGTGGTTGAGCATTCGCCTTTGGCTCAGGTTGTGATCCTGGGATCCTGAGATGGACTCCTGGGTCGGGCTCCCTGTAGGGAGCCTGCTTCTCCCTCTGCCTGTGTCTCTGCCTCTCTCTCTCTCTCTGTCTCTCATGAATAAATAAATTATAAAAATCTAAAAAAAAAAAAAGAACCCAAATGGAAGAAACACAGCTTGCTCTTATTTAGAGGATGCATCTGGCTAGCAAAGACAGCCTCAAACACAGCATAACACACATCAAACATGGGCTTTTTGTTTTTAATTAAGTGAGGTAAAAGCCTAGCATAAATACTTTTAACTAACGTTAAGGAATAAAGTGTATTTTGAAATTAGCGTGTCTTCAAAGGCAGACTTTTAACATGCCATGAAAAAAACCTCTGTGTGGGAATTTAGGTGGTTCCTGGTGCCTAGAAATACTCTGTTCAGATCTGATAGCAACAGGAGGGAGAAGAAAACAGCTCTCCCTCTGCAAATAGTTATCTGTCTTTAAATTGTGGTAAAACGTACAATATATAAAATTTACCATTTTAATCATGTTAAATGCACAGTTCATCGTGTTAAGTATATTCACATTGTTGTGCAAGTAATCTCAGAACCTTTTCATCTTGCAGAACTGAAACTCTCTAAACCAATGAAAAGCCTCCCCCACATCCCCTTCTTTTCAGCCCCTGGCAACCACCATTCTACTTGTTTCTATGACTATTCTAGATGCCTCGTTAAGTGGAGTCAGACAGTATTTGTCCTTTGGTCACTGGTTTATTTCCCTTAACAGAGTTCATCCATGTTGTAGTAGGTATCCGAATGTCATTCCTTTTAAAGGCTGAACAATACTCCATTGTATATACCACATTTTGTTTATTCATTCTGTCAATGGACACTTGCGTTTCTTCCTTCCACCTTCTGGCTATTGTGAATAATGCTACTGTGAATATGCTGGAGAAATATCTATTTGATCCCTCGTTTTCAGTTTCTTTGGATATATGGACTTGCTGGGTTGTATGGTAAGTTTTTGTTTAATATTTTGAGCAACCACTATAGTGGCCATAGTGGCTGTACCATTGTACACCCTTCCCTAACAACACCCAAGATTCCGATTTCTCCATATCGTTGGTTGCCAACATTTGTCATTTTCTGATTTTTTTAACAGTAGCCATCCTAATGAATGTGAGGTGATAATATCCTTGTGGTTTTGATTTGCATTTCCCTGATAATGAGTGAAGTTGAATATCTTTTCTTTTTTTTTTTTTAGTTGAATATCTTTTCATGTGCTGTTGACCATTTGTATATCTTCTCTAAAAAAAATGTCTATTAAGTCTTTTGCCCATTTTTAAGTTGAGTTGTTTTCCTGTTATTAAGCTGTAGGTATTCTTTTTAAAAATATTTTATTTATTTAATTGTGAGAGACACAGAGAGAGAGGCAGAGACAGAGGCAGAGGGAGAAGCAGGCTCCATGCAAGGTGCCTGATATGGGATTGGGATTTGATCCCAGGACCCTGGGGTCATGCCCTGAGCTGAAGGCAGATGCTCAACCCCTGAGCTGCCCAGGTGTCCAGTTGTAGGCATTCTTTACATATTCTGGATACTAACCCCTCATTAGATAGAGGATTTACAAATACTCTCTCCCATTCCATGAGGTTGCCTTTTCTCTCTGTTGACTGATCCTTTGATGCAGGGTTTTAAATTTTGATGTAATCCAGTGTACCTATTCTTACCTCTTGCCTGTGTTTTTAGTGTCATGCCTAAATCATTATTGCAAAATCCAGTATCAGAATGCTTTTCCTCTAAGAGTCGTGGAGTTTTAGGTCTTACATTTAGGTCTTTAATCCATTTTGAGATAGTTTTCGTATACCATCTAAGGTCAGGGTCCAAATTCTTGTGAATTTGGTTTTCCTACAAAGAGTTATTTAAAGATAAGATTTCTGATTAATGGGGACAATGTACCATATTTGACCATATCAGGTGGAATAAAATACCACAACGTTTATATACCTTGATAACACAAAACAAAAAGCACTCAAACTGACCTTGGAGTTTTTGTTAGTTCTGTGTTCTCATCTTTATATCATTGAGTAGAAATACTCCTCCTTTGAAATAACACAGCACACTGTCAGCAGTACAGGATTTTTCCTGACGATATGAATCTCATGGAGGTGTTAGTGGGAAGATCGATGAATCATCCAGGCTGTGAGTTGCCAGGCACCCGAGTCCATCATTTCCTGCCTGTAAACTGGATCCTATGCCCTTGCTCTCTGTTCTTTCCTGATTTTCCTGGCGTCACAGATTTTAAGGGCAAGGGTTAGTGTTAGTGCTATGATTTTGTTACCATGAGTTTCTAAACAAAGCTGTAGCCAGACAGCCTCCACTGTGCACTAGTTTTTATGGGTTTGGGCCCCAGATTCAGAGCCCATGAGCCAAATTCTGAGCCCTCAGTACAGTAGACACACTAAGCCTAGAGGTTCAAAGCATTGCAAAACTTTTCCATTTGGTCATAATTTAAAACTCTTCCTAGAAGGTTGATTCTTTCAACTGTCGGCCAATACCCACAAGAAAAATTGATCCCTACTGTGTGGACTGCCACCAGAAGTGGGAATTCAAGGGCCCTGTGCTGCCCACACTGGGTGTCCACTTGCCCCTACCACCTCTAACACCTCAAGTCACCTCCCGCTTTTGGAATAGTCATCGTGAGCTGGAGGAGGACTCAGATTTCCTGGGAAGAATGCTATATCATGGAGGCTTCTGGGACCAAGAAAAATAACCCGGCCCAGCTCTGAAGCTGTGAGCCTCAGATGCCACCTCAGGAAGCTGCCATCACCATGGGTAGTGCAATCTGGCTTGATTTTGTCAAAACAAAGGAAAGGGCCTCTAGCAATTTCTGCGGATTTGTTTTGCAAAATTAAATTGTCTGCTTTTAATTCTCCTTTACCAGTTTAATACCTATTGGAATTTCAAAACCAGTGACATTCAGAAAACCCACCCCGGAGTAGGTGATAGATCCCACATGACCTGCATTTCAATCTGGGACCAAAAAAAAATGAGACCATGGAAACTTCCAAAGAGTGGGGGCCTTGGCAGTAGTCTCCCCAGACTTTGGAGCTCCTGGACCACCCCCATGTGTACATGTGCTCTTTGCCCATAGGGACTAAGAGCTGTCTCTACAAACAGAACAGAACAGAACAGAAGCTTAGCAGACTTGCTCGCTTTAGGACCCTGACCATGGCATGGCTCCAGAGCCAAGTTCCAGATTGTTTGTGTTTCCAAGTGGGGATTCTGGACCTCTTCCCAAGGAAGAGGCTGGGCCCAGGGTGAACCGGCCTCCTCTGCACCCAGCCTTGGGTGGGCTTTGCACTAGCCAAGCACAGGAGACAACCCCCACCTCATGGAGACCCAGGTTAGCGCAGGAGACAGACCCTCAGACAAGTTCCAGCCAGGGAGACCCAGAAGGGAAGCATGAAGACCTTCCCTTGTTGGAGTTCCAACAAGGTCCAAGACCAGCCTGGAGGGTATAAGGAGGGCTTCCTTAAGCGGATGATGCCAAGAATGGGTCTTGGAGAAACAGCAGGAGTTGGCGAAGTTAATAAGGAGGATCAGATGTCCCAAGAGGGTGCTGCGCACAAGCAAAAGCTCACTTAGAAGTTTGAAAGAGCCGGATGTCAGGAGAACTGCAAGAGAAGGAGAAGGCTGCTACTTCCTCAGCCCTCCGCATAAGCTCTTGGGGTACTGCTCTCATCATGGCTCACAGCTCCTCCCGGCTCTGCCCCTCCAATTCTCTCCCTTGACCCTGTCAAAGCCCTCAAGGCTGGTTGATGTGACATGTTGGCCTTTGTCACTTAGCTTGTTTTCCTGTCTCTGCTGTCCTGTTGAATGTCCTATTTATGAGGGTCCAACCACGGCCTCTCATAAAGCACATGCAGTCAGTGCCCCTGGGACCATCAGAGAAAGGGGCTGCAGCATCCAGCTGTAAAATCTGGATAGTTCCAAACCCAGAGGTCTTGCTCAGGTTCACGGTGAGAGGGAGGAGGTTTAGGTTCTGAGACATTTTTTTTCCAGACAAAATATGCAATATTTCTCCAAATGTTCTGGTTCTGTTCTGAGATGCAGGCTCACAAAGTGAAAGGCTTTTTGTTTGTCTTGTTTTCATGTAATGTTTTGAAAAAGCAGTGGATTTGCAGAGTTCACACAGTTTTTGAAAAGATAAATGGAGGCTGAGTTGAAAAGTCTGTCTCAGACTCCCGTCAGGTAACTGCTGTAATGAGTGGCCTGTACACACCTCCAGATATTCTTTATGCAGGTACAAGCAAACAGGAATATACAGCCTCGCCATGCCCTCCTCCTTCCTAAGCACTGTCTGGTGCCTTGCTTTGTGAAGGTGTCCTTAAGACCAGCAGCTCACGTTCTCCCCAGGGGCTTCTCACTCTTAAAATTATTCTCCCTGTCCTATGATATTTCACAAAACTAGCCCCAGCCATGACAACAGATATTTCATACCCTTCACGCATGACATTTTTCACATATGCTTTGCAAATGTGCGTCTTCGTTCTGAACCGAATGTTGTGGGAAATATGTCTTTTCCACATGGCCACTAATATAATATAAAAAGCATGTTCCCTTTCCCTTGGCCCCAGGGGGGCACTATATCATGAAAATGGAAAAGTGATGAGAAAATGAGAAATCCTGCCAACAGAGCTCTCTCTCCAAGTGGTTTTCCAGAGGCTCCCTGGGACCGTGTCACCTCATGAAGCGTAAATCACCAACGAGGCCTGGTGAAGTTGTCACCCAGTGGCCTAGTACACGGCTCTTTCTGTTTGGTGGCCATTGACTCAGAGCATCCACGCCATCGGTGTTGGCCTCTGCCGGCTACCGGCAGACCCATCCCTGGGAGGGGCACATACTCCCCTCTGGGCCCCTCAGCACAAAGACCCGGGTTTCCACTTGAGGCCCAGGACCACTGTGGTTCAGCCATTCAGAGGCAAACCTCAGTGCTGACGGGCTTGCTGTAGACCATGGGATGCCTCCAACACCTTTAAATAAAGCCCAGGGGCTGTCCGTTCCACCTTGGCAGGCCTTTGTGAGTGTTTAGTACGAGCCAGGATCTGACCTGCCTGGAAACCTGGGAACCTGGCTAACATACCGGGGCCCTGGCTTGGCAAATGCCAGCCCCAACCTGCCTTTCCGTCCCTCCCTCCCCCATTCCTCTAACCCCCTTATGCACAGATTATGGGTGAGCATGGCTCACAGAAGCAAGACTTCCCCCAGCCTTTTCCTCTTGGATACTTAACCTACACGCCCAACTCTAAGAAAGTTTATAGTTTGTGGGTGCTAGGGGGCACTGTTGGGCAACTTTTGTGTTTTCCAAAGGCCTCTTGCCTGTGTGTATTTGTTTCATGGACTTGAATTTTTTTTTAAGATTTATTTATTCATTTATTCATGAGAGACACACAAAGAGAGGCAGAGACATAAGCAGAGGGAGAAGTAGACTCCCTGTGGGGAGCCCGAGACCCCAGGATCATGCACTGAGGCAAAGGCAGATGCTCAACCACTGAGCCACCCAGGTGCCCTGGACTTAAACTTTTAGAATAGTTTTAGGTTCACAGCAAAATTAAGCAGAAAGTTCAGAGTTCCCACATACCGCCTGCCTTACCCCGACACACAGCTTCCTCCACTATCAACATCCTGCACCGGAGTGGTAAACGGATTATCATCTCTAAACGTGCACTGACATATTATCACTCAAAGCCCACAGTTCACATAGGGTCCACTCTTGGTGTTGCACATCCTATGGTTTTGGACAAATGTATGACGGCAGGTATCACCATTATAGTATATAGAATAGTTTCACTGCCCTAAGACTTCTCTGTGCTCTGCCAGTTTATGTCTCTGTCCCCTGCAAACCCTGGCAACCAAGCATCTTCTTACTGTCTAGTTTTGCCTTTTCCAGAATGTCATATGGTTGGAATCACATGGTAGGCAGCTTTTCTGATTGGCTTCTTTCACTTAGTAATATGCATTTAAGGTTCCTCTATGTTTTCTCATGGCTTGATAGCTCAGGTCCTATCACTGCTGAGCAACATTCCATTACCCAAATGGACCACAGCTTATTTATCCACTCATCCACTCAAGCATCTTGGTTGCTTCCAGTTTTGGCAATTATGAGTAAAGCTGCTAGGGACCTCCATGAGCAGGTTTTTGTGCGGACATGTTTTCAACTTAGAGTAAATAGCAAGAAGCAAGATCACTGGATTCCTGCCGTTATGTCTGGAGGGCAGGTTGTTCAGTGGGGAAGGCTCACTGGGACCTTAGCAGACCCAGACTCTGTCAGGGCCAGAACTCCCCCTACCTCATCTCTTCAGAGTCCACTTCCTGTCCCTCTTGGTGGCATTAACTCAGTCTGTCTTCATGTGGTTGGAGAGGTGCCTGAGAGATGTGAGTGAGCAGAGCTGCATCTTGCCCACCTCCCCTCCCCTCCCTTTCATCTTGTACTCCACAAGTTCAAGGGCCTGTAGGATGTTTTGGTATGAACTGAATTTTTTCCCCCAATGCCAGCATTTTTAAAAATCAAGAACACAATGTTTCATTCATTTCTGGTATTTTCTGTCATCACTGGAATGACTGTCAGGGCTCTTATTTAAATTTTGCAAACACGCAGCTGTATCAGCAAAATGGTTATGGTGATTTACTGGGCTGGGGAGGGGGGGGTTGATTGAATTCCCTCGTGGAGCCCTAGGAGGGCTGTCCTAACTTTCAGACACCTGTGATGCTATGTGGCAGAAATGCTGGGAGCACTTGACACACACTGATTAATTTGATTTCTTCAATAGGCCTATAAAGCAGGGGCCACAATTGTCCTCATTTTACCAATGGAGAAGACTTAAGAACAGGAGTTAAGTCACTCACCTGATGTCATACCAATAGTCCATATGATGTCTTTAAAGTCTGTGTCCTGGGATCCCTGGGTGGCGCAGCGGTTTAGCGCCTGCCTGTGGCCCAGGGCACGATCCTGGAGACCCGGGATCAAATCCCACGTTGGGCTCCCGGTGCATGGAGCCTGCTTCTCCCTCTGCCTATGTCTCTCTCTCTCTCTCTCTCTCTCTCTCTCTGTGTGTGACTATCATAAAAAAAAAAAAGTCTGTGACCTTAACTACCCCACACCCTGCCTCCTGATAAAGATGCTCTGGGGGCTAGATGAGACCCCTCAGGAAAGCAAGACCAGCCCTTGGGAGTGGAGGGGAGCTTCACTGGGTCTCCCCAGGAGTCCAGGCAGGAAATGGGGGGATGCTCTCAGGGAAAACCGTGGAGAGAAACTGACTGCTGGCTGGGTGCAGGCCTTCAAGCCCCCATCCCCTGTTTTGCCCTCAGAGCAGGCAAAGCCACCTTTCCACCTGCCTATGTACTTCATCCCAGTCTCAAATGCTATGAAGTGCTGCCACTTACTGAGGGTTTACTACATGCTAAGTCCTCTATATTCATTGTCTCATTTAACCCTCTTGATGACTATATTATGTCAATCTGTCATCCCCATTTTATGGAGGAAGAAATTGAGGTTTGGAGAGGCTCCCTCATTGCCTAAAGTCACAGAGCTCATCATCCGTAGAGCAGGCTGTGAACACAGTCAACGACTGAGATGCTCAGACCCCCACCACTTCTCTCTCCAAAGTGTGCTCCTTGCCTCTTGCATTCTGCTCCCCTCCCCGCTTTGTTTTGATTCCTGGCCCGGTGTCATCCTCAGCTCCCAAGCAGCCCTGCAGCCTCTCCTCCCCTCTCTAAACCTTGGCCTGATTTCAGCCTTTCATCTCCATTCATTCATTTATCAGACCCAGCTTCTAATAGTGACATTCAAGTCTACCATCTTTTTCATTTGCCATTTGACCCATCCATTTTTGAGAGGAACAATATAATCTCCTACCATGCTTATATTCTCATACCTTTCCCTTCTTGATCCTTTTAATTTAGTCAAATTTTGCTTTATCAATTTCGAGATCATGCTATTGGGTGCCTACACAATCCCCAGTGGTGTTCCTCTGCCTCACTATCTACTCTGCTCATAATGTCTGTCCTTTGGTCAATGCTTGCCTCCTTCATTTTTTTTTTTCTATCTCATTAATTTTTCTGAGAGTTTGGTTTAGGTGAAGTTTCTTTCATTCAGTGATTTAACACATAGTGATTGAGGACCTGCTATACGTTGGGCACTGGGTTTGGCCCTGAGGATTCAACCATCAACAGGTGGGTGGGGACACTCACTTATTAGGGCTTTTACAACAGAGCACCGACTCTGAGCCCATGCTGTTCTGGAAGCCAGAAGTCTGAAATCAGTATTACTGGGTTGAAAAGTGTCAGCAGAGCTGTATTCTCTCCTTTCCCTCCTCTACAAAATGGAGCCAAAATGATGATCACCTTCCAGCATTCTTGTGAAGATTTAAAGAGCTAAAACAGGCAAAGGGCTTACAGCAGAGTCTCAGACTAGGAAACACGAAATAAATAAATGTTAACTGTTGTTTGATTTTCAGTTTCTACAGGAGACAACTTTGAGAGCAAGCTATTGCTTTGTTTTCTGAAAAGGGGGGAAAATAACCAATGGGACATTTGGTTTTATATAGAAAGGCCAAGATGCTTTTTTGGGATGGAGAGCTTCCAGGCAACAAAATAAAAATCTTGAGAGTTTTGTATAATCATGTGAAAGGTAGTCTTCGTTCAGGGTAGAGCTGTGTCTCTGGCCGTTTTGCTTGCAGGAATAAAAAGGAAGCAATTCTCCTCTCAGGGACTCAGAAAGCCAGATGTTTCTGGCACTGGGAGAGCACAGCATGACCGGGCTCTCCCTCATGGAGGAGGTGCTAGCCAGGGGTTCCAGAGAGAGTGGGTCAAGAGGAGCCTGAGGCCAGGCTGGCTTTAGGACTTTGAGCCTGATCACTCCTAGGAGGTAGTTAGGGAGTTTCCAGCATGCTCTGTGGTTAATATTCTTTCAGGCAAGTCTAGTCCTTTTGGGTTTGGGGGAGCCTTGGGGGAGCACCCCTGGCCACATTTGGAGTAATGAGGTCCGGGCAGTGGCAGGACCTGGGCAAATTTGTTACAAGGTGGCAAGAAGTCACCAGAGAAAGGAGAGGGAGGAGTGTGAGTCAGGAAGGGGAACAAAGAAACAGCAGCAGCCAGGATTCAAGGGAAAGGCAAATTCAACCTGCAGACCCCCCAGAAACACTGGGGCCGGGAACCCAATAAAAAGCTGACCATCCTACGACCAAGGAGGGCAAAAGCTGGGTCTCTTGCGCTATTTGGGCAAGAAAGAGAAGCCTGACCCTTGGGAACAATGGGTATCTGGGCATCTGGGTTACAGATTTGATTTTCTTCTTCGCAGTAACCCTATGATCATGGAGCTTCTTTTTAAGGTGGGAGAGCGAGGCACAGAGAAAGTAAGTCCCATGCCCTGGTCCCACAGCTAGCAAGTTAGCAGAGCTGGGTGGGTCTGACCCCAAAGCCTGCTGGTCTCCCAGGGAGCAGGCCCTTGCCTCAGTGCTGCAGCGCCAGTAGTCGGCCTTCCACGGAGGAGGGCTTCTTGGCAACTCCTGGCCTGGAGAGGCTGGTGGAAGAGAAGCCCTTCGGGATATTCTCAATGCAATCTAGGACCTCCTACTCACTCCCGGGCCTTGCTTGTCTTTACTCAATGAGGCGACCACATCAGCTAGTGACGGTGAGGTGGCGTGTTTGTAGGTGGGCTCGGGAGGAGCGCCCAGAATCGCGCTTGATATCACAGCCTTGGGGCGGCCCTGCAGGTGCCAGGGTCCCCCGCCGGGTCAGCTGCTTCCTGCCAGGCTGAGAAGCTGCCTGTAGATGGCGCTCGGACCCCGCTCCCCGCTCTGTGGTCAGCTAGGCCGCGCCCCAGGCTGCAGGTCCCAGGTACCCCCTGCGGGTCCCAGAGTCAACCAGGGTCGCCAGCCTTAGGAGGACGAGCTGCCTCTTCACTCTTCTCCTCCCCCTCCCCCTCCCCCTCCTTCTTCTGCTTCTTCTGCTTCTTCTAAGATTTTATTTATTCATGAGATACACACACACAGAGAGAGACAGAGACACAGGCAGAGGGAGAAGCAGGCTCCATGCAGGGAGCCCAACGAGGGACTCAATCCGGGGACCCTAGGATCATGCCCTGGGCCAAAGGCAGGCACTCAACCGCTGAACCACCCAAGTGCCCCTATTCTTTTAACTGACACTTATGTGACACCTGCTGAGTATCAGGGCCTGTGCTGTGTGCTCAGTGTTCAGCGTTCATGGTCCAATGAGGAGGACAGAAAAGGCCATATTACCTCAGGGTGACCACGACCAGGAGAGTAGAGTCCTGGGCAGGAACTTGAGAGTCCAGGGAACATTGAATTCCTGGGCTAAGTGGCCTTGCACCATCTGGGGGAGAAGGCTGGAGTTAGTGTTCTCATGGGCTGTGCCTGAGGGACTATTTGGGACCAGGTACCACCAGGCACACAGTCGGTGCTCATCTGCACAGTCGGCGTAGATGAGGACGTTCTGGAGGCTGTGTGGCATGGCAGTAGCACCAGCAATGCCAATAACAGCAGTGTGATCATTTCCTGGGAGCTTTTTGGCTCCTTAGAGTTTCACTATGGCGTTCTGGGCACCTTCTCTGAAGCTGCTGTGCCCCTAGGGCTTTGAGCTGCTCCTGGCCTTGAAAAGAGTCTGAGCAAAACATGAGAGACACCTAACTCTGGGAAATGAACAAGGGTAGTGGAAGGGAAGGTGGGCAGGTGATTGGGGTGACTGGATGATGGGTACTGAGGGGGTCACTTGGCAGGATGAGCACTGGGTGTTATGCTATATGTTGGCAAATTGAACTCCAATAAAAAAAAATTAAAAAAAAAAAAAAAGGAAAAGAGTATGAGCTGCTGGGCAGCTGGGGCAGCAGCCTGCAGAGGGAAGCAGAACAGAAGGGAGAGAGTGGAGGGGCTTGGTCAATAGAAGAGGACATAGTATCCTACATTCAGCACGTCTCCTGTGACCGGCACTGTACTAGGCCCTCTATCCTGTATTATCCTCACAGCAAGCCTTTCTGGAGACACTATCTTTTCTGCTAGGCACATAGGACTCCGGAGGTTCAGGGAAGGACAGTCTCAGGTCCAGATGTACTCAGGCTGAGTGGCAGATGAGAAGATGTGCCACTGTGATGGGGAGTGGGGTATCTGGGGGCCACTAGGCCTGGTCCCTCTTTGTCAGTGATGGCGATGGGGCTTGTTATTGAGCATATCCATGCAGAGCTGGCCAGTGCCTCTTCCTGAGTCAGGCTAGCTCCTGACCACATACCCCAGGCCAGCTCTGTTTGTCCCCTGGCTGCTTGGCCCCAGCGGCACACTGTGTCTAGGGGCCACCGGACACAGAGTCCAGAGAGTAGTTGGGGGGTGGCGGGGGAAGGTCCAGCAGATGCGTCTTTTGCAAACCCTTCTTTCCCCATCTGGGACCTGGGTCACCTGGCCCACCTTGAGCAGCTCTCAGCCTTTCACTTGCCCGGCTCTGGTGTCTGGTCGAAGTCTGTTTACAGCCTGCTTCTGTGCCGGAGTCAACCAATAATGACCACAACCCACACCGTCTCTAACCCCCACTCCCAAGCGACTTCTCAAAACCAGCCCCTTGAATACCCTCCCAGCCGTGCCTGATCCCCAGTCTCTCGCTTTTTTCTTCAAATAGTTCATTATTTTGCACGGAGATTTTGCTTTTCTTTGACTTTTTTTTCTTCATATATAACCCGATAAAAGAGCTCCCGTTATTCCAGAATATATTCTAGGACCTATTTTGTGCTCAATTACACACCATCTATAGTTGATTTTCATGAAATTTAAATAACAAAGAGGGATGCTTATGTCATTTCTTCCTTATAAAAATACACCCTTGAAATCCTCTCTCACTGGAAAGCTGCAGCGTGTCCACAGTTTAACAGCTTGTGTGTGTGCGTGCGTGTATGTGCTGCCTCATTAGAAGTGCACACAGAGTGAGGTGTGTCCTGGTAACAAGAGCTAAATTTGCACTCACTGTCCCCAAGTGGAAACAGACTGCCCGGAACGCTAGGACTCAGCAGCATCTGCCACTCTCTGCAACAGTTTCAGGCCAGGGCCGCCCGACAGGAAGGTCAGAGCGTCCATCCCGGGGCTAGAGATCTAAGGAGAGTGTGTGTTGGCAGGGACCAGAGGCACTGCCCATTCACCGGGCAGGATCTTTCAATGGCAAGACGCTCAATGCCCAAACTGGACTTCCCAAACCTCATGGGCCCCAGGTGGCAGCTGGCAGCGTGGAGGTCTGCATGCCTCACAGCCCAGGCAGAGTGAGGCCTTGAATCCTTGAGACCTTGACCAAAGTCCTAGAGTTGAAGGTGGTGGCTAAGAAACAAGAGGGCTTGTTCTTACCATGGGACCCTGGTAATGGGGCTATTCTGTTGAGCCATGAGATAATGATATTTGACATTCAATTTTAAATTTCCCTCTTCTGGATTGAACTCTCCATGTTAAGGCCCAGCGGAGAGAAGCAAGAGAAAATGAGTCCCTGGGTAGGGAAGGGGGCTGCCAAGAGCCAGAGACAACTGAAGTATCTAGACTTGTAGGAGAGGGAGTTTGGCCCCAGATCTAAGCCCTCATTCCTCATGTGCCAAAGCCCACTGCCTATGGCCCTCTAGGAGGGACTCTTCACAGAGAAACTAAGGTGCTTTGCTGTACATTGTGATCCCAGGGCTCTCCCCTTGGGAGAGGGACCTGCTCCCCACAGGCTCCACTGAGTAGGAAGACTTGGTTCAGTGGACACAGGAACTGACTCCAGGTCTTCCCTCAAGGAAGCTGAGGCAGGAGCAGAAGGGCACCCGCTACAACGAGAACCCTTCTGGGTGATACTTGGCAATCTGGAGATGACCTCCTTTGGCCCAGCCTACCATCCTGACAGCTTGGAGGAGTGGGCCTTCACCTGGGCCTGAAATGGCCCAATGCTTGAGAGAGCAGATGAGGGGTGGTCTACGTGGAGGAACAGCACCACAAAGGCCAGGAGCAGGACAAGTTTGGAAGGAGGGAAGAACATTTGCAGCTGCTAAGTGTTCAAAAGGTAGTTGGGAAGTGTCCCAGAAGTGTAAATCAGGATGAAAATATATATTATTATGGGATTAGGATAAAAACATAGAACTGTGTCCAGAAGCCCCACGCTACCTGGGCCTGCACTGAATGAGAGTTGCAACAATACTTAGTTAAGGGTCCAGACACTAGGAAATCAACAACAATGAAGCAAATCCTAAAAAGAGAAACGAATGAAACTAATCAATATTTCCAGTGAATGACATAACCATACTGAAGGAAGAAAAAGAAAACTAACCCATGTAACTTGAACACAGTACTTTGACCATATACCCTCAGTTTAAGGCAAAAATGCAAAACTTAAACTCTACTTAGAATGTGTTTTTCACAGTTATATGAGTACAGCAATTTTCTGTGTATTGTAGGAATAAGTAAACGAGTAAATATATACATAATGTTGAGAGTCAGATTCTCACTGTTGGGGAAGGGAATAAAAAATATGAAATAGAGGAAGGCTGGAAAGAATTCCATGAGTTGGATTAGAACCATACGATCAGAGGTATCAGAACATACAATATATATAATATATACATATATGAACAAATATACATATATACACACATACATACATTTGTCAGCTTTGTACAGTGAAAACTTCTAGAAGCAAAGTCTGAACCTCAGTTCCAATGAGCACACTTAATATCTAAGTTCTGGTTTCTAAATACCATTCCTTACTAAAAAAAGAACCAGGGCTCATTGGAGGATGGCTGGGGCAGGAAAAGTACATGATGAACATGAGACATCTGTTTATGCCAGAAAGAACAATGGGGATAAATCCAAATGTCTAGAAGCCAGCTGGAAATTTGACAATTTGGAAGTCAAAACAAAAAATGGTAGTAAAAAATTATATAATCCATTGAATACAAATTGAACACCAATAAAAAATAAATTTATTATAAAAAAAACCCACTGAATAAAATAAGAATCCACGAGTCCAAAATAGTATAAATGAATGCATGAATGAATGAATCAATAGGTGAATGGGTAAATGAGGGGGAAGAAAAACATTTCCTTATAGTACAATGCCAATTTATGAATGGAGAAGGAATGAATTGAGTTAGAAAACATTAGGTAATAATTGATAAAGGCAAACATCAACAATGGATGCTAAAGCTGTCCGTGAAAGTTTGAGGCAAATCAGGATATTGAGAATCTCAAGGAATCTTCCCACAAATCACTTACGAATCATAAAAATAGTAACTATACAGTGGAGAGTCCTAACCTTTAACCCCTGCTTGAAGTTAACATCACCAACATTGGGATAATTCAATACCAAGTGCCTCCTCATCTGAGGCATTGAGAAGAATCACCTCTCGCTTTTCACATCACTTCTATGGTATTCCTGTCAAAATGTTCAACCTGAATCTGATGATGAGGAAATGTCAGAAAAGTCCATATTGAGGGACATTATACAAAATAATTGGCCTATACTCCCCCAAAATATCAAGGTCATGAAAAATAAAGGCTGAAAATCCATTCCAGATTAAAAGAGATTAAGGAGATATACAACCAGAAGCAGTATGTGATTCTAGATTGGATCTTGATCTGCAGGGAAATAAGTAAAGAGGACATTATTGGGACAATTGGAGGATCTTGAATACAGAATGAACATTAGGTATTAGTATATGTCAATGTTAAATTTCCCAATTTTGGTAATTAACCTGAGATTAAATTTTTAAATGTTATTTTTCTTAGGAAACACACGCTGAAGTAGTTAGGGTAAAGAGCATCTCTAGTCTGTGGTTCTCAAAGTGTATTCAAAGAACCCTGGGGTGGGAGGTCCCTGAGATCCTCACATGGAGTCTGCAAAGTTTTTGTTTTCAAGCCACATAATTATGTGAGATTGCATTTTCATATAGTTCAAAAACATGGCTGGCCAACTTGAGAATGCAGGAGCAGATATGTAAGTCTAAGTTGTCTTCTATTAAGCCAGATATTAAAGAGATTTGCAAACATGTAAAGCAACATCACCCTTCTCACTAATTATTGTTCCAAAAAACAAAGCTCTTTTTCATTAAAAATGTTATACATTAACATGAAGTGAGATTATTATTTCATTCATTTATTTAATTTCAGCTTTACTGAAGCATAACTGAAAAATCAAATTGTAATATATTTAAGGTGTACAATGTGATGACTAGATAAACATATACATTGTGAAAGACTTCCCACCCTCCAGTTTACTAACACATCCTTCACTTCACATATTTACTTTTTTTTCCCCTTTATATTCTTTTTTGGTAAGAACAATTACATTCTACTCTCCTGGTGAATTTTAATTATATAGTATGGAATTATCAGCTCTATCGTATACTTCTACTACTGTATAAGTTATACTTTGGATCCCTTGACATTAGTCATCTTATAAATGAAAGCTTGTACCCCCTTTTTTAAAAGATTTTATTTATTTATTCATGAGAGACAGAGACAGAGACACAAGCAGAGGGAGAAGCAGGCTCCATGCAGGGAGCCTGACATGGGACTCGATCCTGGGTCTCCAGGATCATGCCCTGGGCTGAAGGCGGCGCTAAACCATTGAGCCACACGGGCTGCCGAAGCTTGTACCCTTTTAACAAATTCTTTTATTTCTCCCACCCCTCAGCCCCTGGCAACCACCATTCTACCATTCTCCTCTGTTTCTATGAGTTCAACTTTCTCTCTCTCTCTCTCTCTCTCTCTTTTTTTTTTAGATTTCACAGATGAGTGATATCATGAAGTATTTGTCTTTCTCTGTCTGGCTTATTTCACTCAGCATAATCCTCTCTGCCTCCTTTCTTTTTTGAGGCTGAATAATATTCCAGCGTGTGTGTGTGTGTGTGTGTGTGTGTGTGACATTTTCTTTATTCATTCATTTGTTGAAGAGCACCTAGGTTGTTTTCTTACCTTGGCTATTATTAATAATGTTGCAGTGAACATGGGAGTAAAGGTATCTCTTCCAGATAGTGATTTATTTTCCTTTGCATATATACCCCGAAGTGGGATTGCTAGATCATATGGTAGTTCTATTTTTAATTTCTTGAGAAACCTCTACACTGTTTTTCATAGTGGCTGCACCAGTGTACATTCCTACCTACAGTGCACAAGTGTTCCATTTTCTCCACATTCTTGCCAGCATTTCTCTTATCTTTTTGATAATATATAACCTAGCGGATATGAAGTGACATTTCTGTGGTTTTGATTTGCATCTCCCTGATTAGTGATATTGACAGTCTTTTCATGTACCTATTGGCCATGTGTATGTCTTCCCTGGAAAAATATCTATTTGGGTCCTTTGCCCATTTTTAAAGTTGTGTTATTTGGCTTTTTGCTGTTGAGTTGTAGGAGTACCTTGTATGTTTTGGGTGTTAACCCTCATCAGATGTGTGGTTTGCTTCCATTCCATAAGTTGCCTTTTCTTTTTTTTTCATAAGTTGCCTTTTCATTTGTTAATGATTCCTTTTGCTGGGCAGAAGCTTTTTTGTTTGATGTAGTCTCCCTTGTTTATTTTTGCTTTTGTCCTCTTTGCTCTCAGTGTCAAATCCAAAAAATCATTGCCAGGACTGATATTGAGGAGCTTGCTCCCTATATTTTCTTCTAAGAGTTTTATGGTTTCAGGTCTCATGTTCAAGGTCATTTGTTCAAGACCATAATGTTTAATCCAGTTTGAGTTTTTATGTATGGTGTCGGTTAGTGGTCTAGTTTCATTCTTTTGTGTGTGGCTGTCCAGTTTTCCCAACACCACTGATTGAAGAGACTAACCTTTCTCTGTTGTATATTCTTTTTTTTTTAAAGATTTATTTATTTATGATAGATAGAGAGAGAGAGAGACAGAGAGAGGCAGAGACACAGGAGGAGGGAGAAGCAGGCTCCATGCCGGGAGCCTGACGTGGGACTCGATCCCGGGACTCCAGGATCGCATCCTGGGCCAAAGGCAGGCACTAAACCGCTGCGCCATCCAGGGATCCCTCTGTTGTATATTCTTGATTCCTCTGTTGAAAATTCTTTTTAAAATATTTTATTTATTTATTCATGAGAGACACACACACAGAGAGAGGCAGAGACACAGGCAGAGGGAGAAGCAGGCTCCATGCAGGGAGCCCAACGTGGGACTCGATCCCAGGACCCCAGGATCATACCCTGGGCTGAAGGCAAACGCTCAACCACTAGCCACCCAGGCGTCCCTCCTCTGTTGAAAATTAAGTGACCACCTATGCATGGAATGGTTTCTGGGCTTTATTTTTGGTCCTCTTGATCTATGTGTTTGCTTTTATGCCACTATACTGGCTTGATTACTATAGATTTAAAATATAGTTTGAAGTCAGAACATTGGTGCTTCCAGCTTTGTTCTTCTATTTCAAGATTGCTTTGACTATAAGGGGGTCTTTGAGGTTGTGCAAGATGCCTACTTTATTCTTTTGTGGATCCCAGTAGTTAAGGGTGTGCCAAGACCAATCAGTGTCCCAAAGGGGAGTATCACATCAGCCCATGGTTGCAGGCTAGTTAGAAAGCAGACCCTCAGACAGTGGCTTGTAAATATGTAGTCAAACCTCTGTTAGGAAGAGATGCACAGATAGATGATTTTGCCCATTTCCAGGACTGGAGAGAGAGAGTCCAGATGATGAGACACTGGGATTTCTGAACTATGCAAAAGGTTCAAAGAAATGACATATAGAATAGAGTACTTGAAACCAGGGTCATCGTAGGAATTCAGGGATGAGTGGTCACCAACTTTTTCAAACTATTCCCATGCCCACTACAGGGATTTGGGAAAGGGGAAGACTTATATGTCCACAGGAGACATATTGGGAGTTCTCAAGAAGACAGTCATGGAAGTACAGATAATGCATTTCAGTTCTGGCTTCGTTAATTAACCAGATAGCATCAGGTGATGACTAACTAGGAAATCCCTGAATCTTAGAGCACTTGGTTAGTAAGGGTTGTAAAAATTAAGTCCAAGCATCTACTACTTTGTCTAAACACACATGAGAATAATTATAAACACAACCAAAAACTCCCAACAGCTGGATCACTATCACACCTTCAGTGTTAGCTGGCAAGAGAAAGGGCCTGGGGGAGCAGGACTTGATGGAGACCTGACCCAAATGCAACGGGATACCCAGACCAGTTCCAATAACCAGCTAACCCCAGGGCTTGGATCACACACAATTTTAATTCAGAGCAAACTAGAGCACCTGCAGCCTGAATTCAATATGAATCCAAGCATCGGTTGCCTAACGCTATTAGATATTATCATCAACATAGTCTTTAAACTGCATCTTCCTTGGGACGCCTGGGTGGCGCAGCGGTTAAGCGCCTGCCTTTGGCTCAGGACATGATCCTGGAGTCCCGAGATCGAGTCCTGCATTGGGCCCCCTGCATGGAGCCTGCTTCTCTCTCTGCCTCTCTCTCTGGGTCTCTCATGAATAAATAAATAAAATCTTAAAAAAAATAAACTGCATCTTCCTAGGAAGCTTCCAGACTTGGAGTGAAAAGAAAAACAAACAAAATTAAACATAGGATTATTGTGTGGTCCAACATTTCAGCTTCCAAAAAGAAGCAGGGATTCAAGGAGATATTTGTACAGTCATGCATAGCAGCATTATTCCTAGTAGCCCAAAGTGGAACCACTCTGAGTGGTTGGGCCGAGTGTCCATTGACAGATGAATGGTCTGAATGAAACAAAATGTGGCACATACAGGTAATGGAATATTATTCAGCCTTTAAAAAGGAAGGAAGTTCTGACATGTGCTACAATAGGGATGAATCTTGAAGACATTATATTAAATGAAATAAGCCGATCAGAAAGGACAAACACTTATGATTTCATCTATATGAGGTGCCTGAAAAGGCAAATTCATAGTGACACAAAGTAGAATGGTGGTTGCCAGGGGCTGGGGAGCGGGGACATGGGGAGTCATTGTTTAATGCCTAGAGAGCTTCATTTGGGGATGATGAAAAAGTTCTGGAGATGGATGGTGGTGATGGTGGCACAACAACGTGATGTACTTAATATCACTCAACTGTACACTTTAAAGTGGTACGTTTTAGGGATCCCTGGGTGGCGCAGCGGTTTGGTGCCTGCCTTTGGCCCAGGGCGCGATCCTGGAGACCCGGGATCGATTCCCACGTCGGGCTCCCGGTGCATGGAGCCTGCTTCTCCCTCTGCCTGTGTCTCTGCCTCTCTCTCTCTGTGACTATCATAAATAAAAAAAAAAAAAAAAAAAAAAAAAAAAAAATTTAAAAAAAAAATTAAAAAAAAAATAAAGTGGTACGTTTTATATGTATTCCATCACGATTAAATGAACACGAGGAGCATTAGGAGGGTTCTCAATCTGTATAGGTTCTCGGTGAAGGTGGGAGTGAGCTTCGGAGTGCTTGGCCTAGGGGGGTCCCCATGATCCAGGCTTAGGAGGAAGCCTTCTGGGCTGTTCGATGATTCTGAAGGGACACAGTCAGCAGAAACCCAACAACAGGTTTCTCCAGAACTCGGGCTTTCTTTCACCTCCTTGGGCGAAGTTGCCACCTCCCAGATCAGAGACCAAAGAGCAGAGAGGAACCAAAGCGGGGAGGGCATCTATAAGGTGCCCTGATCCCGTTGCGCCCTCCCAGGGGCAGCGTGTCCTGTTGCCCTGGGCTCTCCCCCCTTTTCTGCCAGGTACCACTGATCATAAATAGGCATAGATAAAGGAAGCCCCAGTCCTGTCCCAGTTCTCCAGCGGGCCCCTCGGTCCGGGGAAGAGGCAGATCCTCCGAGGCATCAAGCAGAACTCACGTTTCCAGCTGCGCAAGAACCTCCCCGCAGGCGGCGTCATTACCGCGTGCAGAAGGGGTCTTACCACGTAACAAATTTCTCACCCCTAAGGAGGGCAGGAGGGATGCGAGGCGGAGGGGATGCGGGGGGGTGGGGGAGGTGGCGCTTACAACCACAGGGACGTGTCTCCCTCCCTTATGTTCCAAACAGGGCGGTAGAAAAATTGAGGTTTGCAGATGAGTAACTACTCAAGATGTGCGTCCGCAGAGCCTCACCAAGCCCAGAACGAAGACACTCCCCTCGCCCCTTCTCTTTCCCGGGAACCTTCCAGCCTTCCGTCAAGACTCAAGACGGAAGAAAAAAAGGGAGAAGCAGGGCCCTAAGTAACCTTCCCTGCATACCAGCTCTCCTTGCAGCCCCACCGCGCAGCAACTCTTGGATTAATCTTTCTTTTTTTCTTTTCTTTTCTTTTTTTTTCTTTTCTTTTCTTTTCTTTTTTCTTTTCTTTTCTTTTCTTTCTTCTTTTCTTTTCTTTTTTCCTTTTTCTGCTCAATGGATTGTGGTCAAGGCCATTGTAACGTGAGCAGTGCCTCGGAGGGGATTGGCCGAGGGGGCTGCGAGGGGCCCCTTTCACAGAGGGCTAATTGCGTTTCAGACCACCAGTATTCGGGAGCTACAGATGTCTTCCTTCATTGGCCTCGGCAGCACAATTGAACCCATCTGTTGCATTTATTCCGCTAGCTCCCCCCACCCAGCCCGCCCCCACCCCTCGCCCCCACCCCCTCCCTTCCCTTGTCTGCTGGGCCTAAATTGAAAACTCATCAAAATGTAATCCAAGAGCAGTTTGGCTGCCGGGCGGCCGAGAAGGGGCTCAGTGGGAATAAAGGCCCCCCGCCACTTTACACACGGGCCAGAGCCTGGGGAGCCGGGTCACAGGCAGCCTTAGGGGGGAAAGTGAGAAGTTAGCCGGCAGATGGGCTGCTCCACGCGGCCCTATAACCCGATGCCTCGGAACAGGGGCCCTAGCAACGGGTAGGCCCAGGCGGGAGGATGCTGCTGCCCCAGAGGTGGCGACCCCACCTCGCAGGCCTCACCCCTGGCCGAGGATGCTTCGATTTCAAACGGGGCTGGGGCCAGGGCTCATCACTCTCTGACCCCCATCTGCCCTCTCGAGCTCAAAGGGATTTCCAAGGCAGAGAGGGCAGGGCCGGCGTGGCCTCACAAGGGCTGGGGAATGTGGCATGGGGAAGGCAGCCTGCCCGCCAGCCCCCACCGCCTGCACGGCCCAGGCTCCCCTTCGTCCCTTCCTCCCTCAGCTCTGCCTCCTTGGGATGCACTTAGGCTCTTTCCTGCACCTGCTTCTCCTTCTCCCAAGCAGGCAGTGAGCTCGGGAAGGTGTGGATGCAACTGCTGACCCTTTCACGTTGCCCAAAGCTTCGAGGTCGGCGGGTAGGCTGGCCTGGGGGCTCTGTGCTGGATGTCAGTATAAGCCCCAGCTCGGGTCTCTTTTGAGGTCCTTTTCCCACTACCTGCTTATCCTGGTCCAGAAATGGGGCCATTTCCTTGCAGAGCAGCTGGCGGCTACACCCTCCCACCTGTCTGCTGACGACTTCTGGGGGAAGGCAGGCTGCCAGGGGGCATGATGTTTTTGGATCGGTAGACCTGAAGAAACGGCTATGGTAAGGTTTCGCTGGCGGGCACATCTGTGAACTGTGTGCCTAGAGCTTTGTAGAGGGCATGCACAGCTCTTTGTTGTTGAAGAGTGGGCATGGGGGTTCCAAACAGTTATTTCTGATGAAACCCATAGTAAAATACATATATATACACACTTTTTCATAGCGATCTAATATACACACAGGTAAATAAAGCAAAAGTTTCACAAAATAATACTTCCTCCAAGTCTATGAGATGCCCTCTGATATTTCCTATTCTAATATTCCATTCCATTGTTTAAAATGCCAGTCGTGGGACGCCTGGGTGGCTCAGCAGTTGAGCATCTGCCTTCAGCTCGGGGTGTGATCCCGGGATCCACAGACCGAGTCCCGCATTGGCCTTCCTGCGTGGAGCCTGCTTCTCCCTCTGCCTGTGTCTCTGCCTTTCTGTGTCTCTCATGAATAAATAAGTGGAATCTTTAAAAAATAAAATAAGATGCGAGTCGTGTTGATTCCCTACACTGCTTTTACAACCTACCAGAGTAGTAGTTCTCAAATACTCACAGCCATTCGGATCCCCCTGCAGCCCCCAACCTCTATAAAATTCCAGGCCCCTGGGCCCATCTCTGAGAGATGCTGGGTGCATCTGGTGCTGGTGTGGGGCCCATGAATAGATATTTTTGGCAAGGCTCTCTCCCCTTGAAAGGGAGTTCCGCTGTACCTTGACAAACTCAGCTGCTTCCAGTGGGCTCTGTGGTCTCAATCCCATGGTCTGAGCTGGAAACAATAGGTTGACCAAGATGGGCAGCTCAAGGTGAGGCCTTCTGAGGTCGCCACCTCCCCACCACGTCTTAATTAAATCCTCACCCAGTGAGAGTGTGGATGTCAGGTCTGGCTTGGCTGGCTTTTAATTGAAGTGTTAATTTGTTGCTGCAGAGTGAGGGCCCTGCAGTCCCTGAGCCTTCATTTACTGCCATCCTAAGCTGATTAGCTGTGCTGGGGGGGAGAGAGGGGCACAAGCCATCAGCAGGGGAGCTAGCTGGGCCGGAATCAGGCCTTGGAGCTGCCTTTGCGGAGAGGGGGCAGGCCAAGGCCAAAGCCTTCTGCACCTGCCTCATCCTGCCCACCAGCCGCCAGGCAAGCACCTGCCCCAATGGGCCTCCAAGGCATCGACCTAGTTTCTGCTCCCCTCCCCCACACCCCCCAAGTCCATCTCGATGACAAAGAGGCACCTTTGTCCTGTAAGTCGCACACCATTGTCTATAGGATAAACAGCTCTTTAGCTTGATGCTCAAGGCCTCCCAGAAACCGGCCCCCAGAGCATCTCCCAGTGTCCCCCTCTCATGCCCTCCCTTCACCCTAGTTGAGCCAGGCTGCTCTCAATCGCCACTCAGGCTGTGCACTTCCATTTTGATCTTTAGCCCTTTGATCCGAGGTGCCTCCACCCAGAATGCCCTTGCTGACTCTTGCCGGTTCCTCAAAGCTCAGCATCACTGGTACCTCCTCCAGGAAGCCTTCTGTTCTTTTTTTTTTTTTTTTTTTTTTTAAGATTTTATTTACTTATGAGAGACACAGAGCAGAGAGGTAGAGACACAGGCTCCATGCAGGGAGCCCAATGTGGGACTCGATCCTGGGTCTCCAGGATCACGCCCCAGGCTGAAGGCGGCGCTAAACCGCTGAGCCACCCGGGCTGCCCAAACCTTCTGTTCCGATGGGC
Organism: Canis lupus dingo; assembly: GCF_003254725.2. Lineage (NCBI taxonomy): Eukaryota > Metazoa > Chordata > Mammalia > Carnivora > Canidae > Canis > Canis lupus. The sequence goes on from NC_064253.1 coordinate 22,855,612, forward strand.
TGTCAGGAGCAGGACTTACTGCAGAATCAGATGGGCCAGGGAGAGAAGGAATGGGAAGGATATACTGACCTGGGCACACGGGAATGCTGGAGAATCACGCCTGGGGAAGGACAGGATGGGCAGCTCTGGCTTGGGCCTGGTCCTTCTATCCCTGAGTCCTTTCCCTCTTGGCCTCTCTGTCCATCCTTGGATATCTGCCTCTTGTTGCTGGAGTGAATCTGGGTCTGCGGTTGTTGGCTCTAGAAGGAGGTAGTCTGGGCTCAAAGCCTGCCCTGGCTACTCACCAGCTAAGTGACTCTGGGTGAGTGATTTCACCTTCCCAGACTTCACCTCCTAGTCTTTCTTGCCTTCCCCTCCTTCCTGATCTTCCTGTGGGTCACAGGTTCTGGCCCAGGTTCTCATCTCTTAGACTTGTTCTTTTTTTTGGTGAACGTCTCCAGTTTCTTCCCTGGAGAAGCCGCTGAAGCAACATCAACATCTGCCCTCTGGGGACTTTACAGCCCACCCAATAAAATGAGGAATCAGAGACCCTGCAAACAAGCCCCACAGCTCGGCCTTGCCACCCGCCCACACCAACACCCCAGGACAGCCTCAGTCCCCAGCGAGAGCAGCGCTCATGGATTGGACTCTTATCCTGAGCCCTCCACTGTGCTAAGTACTTTACAGAGCTCGTGGCCAGGAAGAGAGCCATTACTAGTTAAAAGAGCAGAAACCCAAGGTTTAGGGTGTGTGACTTGGTCAGGCTGCATACCTACATTGTCTGAAGCCAGAATGATCTTTTGAAAATACGAATGGATCTTGGGAGCCCCCGTCTCACCTTCCTTCCCTCAGTGGCTCTCCATGGCTCTGGTCCCCGCTGACCTCTCCTGCCTACCCTCTCACTTTACACTGCCTCATATTTTCTGCACTAAGGACACATTGCCCTTCTTTTTAGCCCCTAGTATGTAACACTCTTCCCATAACCACAGGGCCTTAGCTCATACCATTCCTACTGAGTAGAACATCTTTTGGACTCTCTGCCAAAATGAGCTCCCATACATCCTTCCTCCAAGTAGCCCGTTCCCCCTCGACTGGGTCAGAGTTCCCCCACCCATAGCAGTCTCAGCCCTTGTACCTTTCCTCTGTGGCCCTTGTACTAATAAGACATTACCCCTCCAAAACCCTCAGATGTCCAGCAAGGGATCCACCACACTGAGCCTCCCCAATGGAGGCATAACCCCCAACCTCCAAAATCTACATGAACATTTTGTACAAGAGCTCTCTCCCTGCCATATTCTAAGCAAAATGAGGGCATGGCCTTTATTGTTTTTTCTCACTGCTTTATAACTTCAGGTCTTATCATAGTGCCTGGCACAGAGTAGATAGCCAGTTATTGCATGCAGAATAAAGGATGTAGGAATTGAACCCAAAATGGGGCTCTCCACCTGGTCACGCTGGGCTTCCCAGGAAGGCATGTTATGGGATCAGCAGTTTGAGGCTTCCGGGCATTCAGGGGTCATCATCATGTTGGAGCTGCAGGTGGCCTGGGGGTGGGGGCAGTAGACGCTGCCACTGACCCAGTGGGATGAAAGCATCTAGGGGTGGGGAAGGGCCACCTCAGGCTGATCCTGCATGAAAAAGGCTAATGGAAGTCTGTGGAGGAGTTCCCACCAGCCCCTACCAGCCCCGTGCCCTCACAGGGCTGCCTGCCCACCCTGCACACAGGAAAGCCCTGCGCTCAGAGCCAATCCCAACACCAGCCTGGCTCCCAATGCCCAGCAGGCAGCCTGAGCAGCATGAGCAGAGCGAGCCACTCCTGGCAAGGCCAGGTCTTTCTTCTTGAGCAGTGAGGTCACGGCAGCAATGTAGTGGCCTCCAGAGAGCCTCTCATCCCCCAACAAAGGGCGTAGCCCTGGGGTTAAGAGCTGGGGTTATGACCCCATTGCGGAGGCCCCAGTGTGGTGGATCCCTTGCTGGACATCTGAGGCCATGTCACTCATAGGATGGGTGACGCTGCCTTACTGCCAACCAGGCCAACCTTGCTCTGGGGGCTTCAGATGCCCTCTGACCCCTGGGATATGCGGACTGGAGGCTCATCTCTTGGAGGCTGGATGATGGTCAGCGGGCTTGAATGAGAGGGAGAGTGTGCAGCCCATCAGCTCAGGCCCAGCATAGACAGATTCGAGGTCCAAGGAGACTTGGGACCCCTAGTGCTACCCTCAGGTTCCCTTCTGAACCACAGAGCTATTCCCTCAGCCAAGGCAGCTTGTTCTAGCTGCTGGGACTGGTGTGCCACACAGAGGGACTACCCAAAGTCCTCTCCAACCTCTTCTTCTGCTATTTTTCCCTGCATATGTGTGTCTTGTGAGATTGAACCAGCAGTAGGAAGGGAAGATTGTAAACAGGTGTATGCCCACTGCCAACAGGTAACCAGCACCCTGAGCCAGTTAAGGGCCACTTACTATCTCTATAATTTTAGTCTACACTGAAAGCTCTATGTGCCTCAGTTTCCTCAGCTATAAAAAGGGACTAATAATAATAATAGTACCAATCCCATTGGAATGTTGTGAGAGTAAAATGAGATAAAACACGTGGAGCTCTCAGAATAGTGCATTTATTGCACTCCAAAAGCATGTACATAAATGCTATGTTTAGTAACAAGTGTTTGTGCGTGTGACTTCCAGAAAATTTCATGTAAATCCAAGCAAATGTGCATGTAAATGTGTGTATCCATCCTTAAAAATAATACACTTATTGGGAAACATGCACACTATTCTACACCTCACCTTTTTCACTTAATAATATAGCCTGAGTGTCTTTCCATGTGGGCAAAGACAGAGCCCTCTGTGATGGCAGCATCGGCCCATTATGTACAAAGACTTCCATTTATATAAGGAAGTGCTGCCATGGGTACTTAGATAGTGCCATGTTTTTGCTATTAAATCAACACTGCCGTGAACCTCCTTGTTTATCATAGTGATGAGTGCATTTTCATCTGCAAATGATAGAAACCAAATGCAAACTGGCTTCACTGAAAAGGAGAATTTATTAGTTCATGTGGCATACGTATGGCTTCAACAAGATCAACACAATTCTGATGCTCCTGTGATGGCTTCAGCTATCTCTATCTCTATCATCTCTATCTCTATCTCTATCTCTATCTATCTCTATCTATCTCTATCTCTCCCTCCCTCTCTGTCTCCTTCATTTCTTGGCTTTGCTCCTGTCTGGCTTTGTTTTCAGGCTCTCCCTACAGAAGGCAAGATCTATTCCAAGCTCACACCCCACCAGCTAAACCTATGAACTAAGCCAAAGGATGATGTTAATTTATTGTTAACAAGAAATTAACAATTTTCTTGTTAATTCCAACAAAAGTCCAGGAATAGAGTCTGATTGTCCTGGCTTGAGTCACTTATACTTTCAACTTTGTACACACATGACAGTAGACCTAGAACATATTTTATTAAAAGTGCAATGATGGGCCAAAGGGAAGGGTCGTTTGCCACATATTAAATCTTCTCTGCCAATACCTGGGCATCACAGAAGTCCTTGACTTCATGGAAGAGGAGGAGGTAAGGGAAACTCTGGCCAGTTTGTGGCAGGGACAACAAGGCAACTATCCAATGATGGCTCTCACAGTCCTCATAGTGCCCAGGTGGCTGCCAGAAGCAGCAGACTCCTGGCCTGGCAATCAATCATTCCTGGTTGCCTCACCCAGCACCAGCTGACTTTACCAGCCTCATATCATATCATATCACTCCCTTGAAATATGGCAGGTGCCATGTGTATGCATGTACATGCATGTATGTGTGTGCACGTGTGTGTACATACATGCACCCATGTTGCCAGGCAGCAGTGTCAAGAGCTGATGCTAGAAAGTCAGGCAAATCTCAAGTTTTGTGCCCTGTGCACCTGACAAAGGAATTTGGTTTTATCCCCAAGTGTACTGTATAGTCTAAACTGCACTAAAGAGTAGTTCAGTTTCTAAACTGAAATATTCAGAAAGTCAAATCTGCAAGAGAACATGAAGCAGGGAAGTGAGGGGAGGGCCTCTTTGGTCCTTAAGCTGGGTGATTTGTGGATGGAGGAGGACCAGGAGGGAAGGAGAGGAGAGGTTCCCTTTCATTTTTTTTTGAGGTTCCCTTTCTTGAGATTGAGGAAGTTGGCCAGGGGTGAGGAGAGCACTTGGGGTGGAGGAAAGACCGAGGATCAGAGGGTCTAAGAACTGGACAGAGAGAAGGCCAGAGACAGAGTTGAGAGGGTTGTAGGGGTGTAAGTGTGAGTGCGAAGGTATATGTGAGGTTTCAGAGATGGAGGGAGCAGTGGTGAATGATGACCACATCTAGAGTGTGGTTATGAGAGGAGTAGCTCAAGTGGCAAGAGGTGAGGGTCACTGGTGGGCCTGGAGGTGAGAATATCTCTTTGGGGTGAGGGCTGGTTGTCCCACCAAGCATGCAAATCTTGAGGTAAGGCCTAGTGGAAAAGAAGATGGAGCCTGGAGCTAAACGTTGCTCAAGAACTAGTCACTCTCTTAGTGTGACTATTATCATCATTGATGTCCTTTTTGGTCAGCTGGGGTGAGGGATGTGTGATATCGGGGGGTGTGGAGAGCTGTTGCTTCATGTGTTTGCTCCTGGGTATGGAAACTCATCCCTGGGCAAATCAAGAAGAGGAGGCAGGCCTGAGCCAGGCCATAGTCAAGAACTGTGGGTCAAGGTGCCAGCGCGCTTGCAGTTCGGTGGGGTTTGGGTCGCTAGGAAACCAGGCAGGCCTCTGCCCAGCGGAAAGCTCCCTGTATGGAGGGCCCAGCACCGGGGCCTGTTCTCCCAGTGCCCCAGGGATAATAAGGACTTCAGAAAGGACAGCCCTGAGTCAGGGCTGAAAGAGGCTTTAGTTCCTTGTTTGGCGGCTTAAAAAAGGCAAACAGAAGCTTTTCTCCTTTGGGGATCAATGTGAATCCCAGAAAATCCCATTATTTCCCTTTGAGATCAGTGGCCTGCTCTTGAGGGCTTTCTCTTCCCCAAGGCAACAGCCCTCTCCTCGCTCTGTGTGAGCATCCTGCCCCTGCGTGGCCCCAGAATGGGCTGAAGGAAGGGGTTGGGGGTCAGGGGGGCGCTGGGGCACAGGTGAGCCCCACATTACAGCTGTTTCCTCCTGCTGACTACTTATCCCTTATTCTCATCTGATCCTTCCCTGCGCCTAAGGAGCAAGGAAGGGGGTAGGCCAACGAAGCCAGTAAGAAAGTGTTTTTCAATGGTCTCCTCTTCCAGGAAGCCTTTTTTTTGAGCCCTGAGAGGGCTTGCTTATCTAGAGGTCTTGTCCCATCATTTGGGGTTTGCATCTGGGTGGTTATCTCCTATTAGCATTATAGTGGGTGAGATGCATATCATCATGGAAAAATGATCATGATGCTGATAGAAGACATTTATTGAGCTCGGCACTGGGCTAAACTCCCTTAATGGATCTAACGACAACATTATTACCCCATTTTACAGATGAGGAGACTAAGGCATGGAGAGGCCAAATATACTAGTCAACTAAGGCTGCTGTAACAAAACACCAGAGACTGGAGAGCTCAAACAACAGAAGTGCATTTTCTCATAGTGCTGGAGGCTGGAGGCCCACCCAAGATCAGGATGCTGCCGTGGCCGGGTTCTGGTGAGAGCTCTCTTTTCCTGGCTTGCAGATGGTTACCTTCTTGCCATGTCATCCTGTGGCAGAGAGGGAGATAGAGGTTCCTCTCTGCTCCTTTTTTTATAAGGCCGCCAATCCAGTTGGTTTAGCCTCCCATCCTTACATCCTCATTGAACCTTACCTGCTTCCAAAATCCCTACCTCCAATCACAGTCACCCTAGAGGTTAGAGCTTTAACATATGAAAGGGGGAGGGGTGGGGTCCTCTGGTCCTCAGCACCAAATCACTGACCCAGGGACAAACCTGGTGAGTTGTAGAGGCCTGGCTGATTCTGAGGGAAATGAGGAATCTACCCTGTATACCCTCAGATGTTCTGGGAAGTTGCCACTCTTGAGCCTTCTGTGAAGATGAAAAATCACAGATCAGCTTTTCTGAAAAGGAAATCTATGGTGCATGTCTGAGCTTCTATCCAAATGATCACCAGGTGCCAGCCACATGTCCTATACGTGTACCCAGGGGCCTCCTTTCCGGAGTCTTCAACCAAACCTGCCCATCCTGGGTTCTTCCCGAGTGTTCAGTACTGAGCCAGGGACCAAAGCAAGATTCACCACAGTGGACACTCCTCCTTGAGGGGTTGCTGGCTTGCTGGCTTGCTGTGTGCAGACCCTGTGCTAAAACGTTTTTCAGAGAATCTGGCCTCAACCTGAATTCTCACCATGTGATAGACACTCTCAGTCTCAGAGCAGTTAGGTCCTCTGCCTTGTGAGTACAGAGCCAAGACAGGAATCCGGGGCTCACGCTGTGATCCACTGGGGCCCCAGGCAGAGCTAAGTGACATCTTCTGGGCAGCGTGGATGTTTTTTCCCTGGCTGGCTGCCTGATGCGCCGTGATGCTCTGGGAAAGGGCAGGTTTCTTTGATGTGATTTCTAAATAGGTGAGATGTTGGCGACATGTCCTCTCCCATCACATCGCATGCTGGCAGGGTGGACAGTGAGCCCCAGGCCTTTTCTGGAGCGCCTCTTTGACTCTTGGACACTCACACAGAAAGGCTACAAGGAGGTCTTTTGGAGATGTGCTCTAATGAGCAGAGAAGAGGGGTCTTTCATTAGCATAACAAGAGTTTGCAATGAAATAGGTACTTCAGAGAGCACTTGAAAGCTGTTTGTTCTTTCAAGCAGGCTGAAGTCCCCTCTAGCTCCAAGCTCTCCTGCAGAAGTCTGCTCTAGATAGGGCTCCCCCCCAACCCCACCACCACCTTGAGTCCTGGGAGCATTTGCACATCCCAGGCATGGGCTTTGGGCCAGGGAATGTGGACAGAGGGCCCTCGTGGGAGCCAGGAGCTGGGCCTACCCCATCTCTTCCCTCTTGCAGCAATTATCCTGCCAAGCAGCAACCTCACTCCCTCTGGGATTCCCTTCACTGGGGCAAGGCTGATCGGCTTAAGGGGGCTCTGTCCTTGCTGGGCCTTTGGCCTCTCTGTCCCCTCAGGTGGCCTCTGCACAGACTGATGCTGGATTTGCACTCACTTAGCCTGGGAGATGGAGTTGGGGCCAAGAGGGTACTGATGGCCAGAGAGCAAAGGTTAAGAGGGGTTAAGCTTTCACCCCAGAAGGTCACTCATCAGCCCTGAGACAAGTACCTCACAGGTATTTTCCTAAGCCCTAGAGCAGAGGTAGGCTTGCAGGGAATGTCCATTCATTTACTAAGGAAACACCATCTTCCTGGTTTGGACACTCCTTCACCACAGTTTCTTATTACTAAACTGGCTCTGATTTGGGAGCAAGTCACTGCCTCTTTGGGCCTCTGTTTCCCCATCTTTCCAGCAAGGAGCTTGGACTTAACAGTCAATGGCAGATGGCTGGTTGTCTTGGCCTAACTGAGCCCATAACCATATTTCTGTTCTTGGGTAGTGAGAGGAATTTAGTCTGGACAAGGTGGTTAACATGGAAGATGGTCGGCAAGCCTCCCTGCAGGGGCTGTAAGGTGTTTTTCCCGTGGGAATGCTGGGGATCAGAGCAGATCCTGCCAGTCTCTGATGGAGCAGTGAGTGGGGATGAGCCTTAAGCTTTGCCACAGCTCCTCCCATTTGCCCATCTGAATGGCTCTAATTCAGAGGGCCTGGTGCCCAGCAGGCCCCACCAGTGGGGTGATATCAAACCTGACAACCCAGCAGGGTCCCCTCAGTTAGAGGGATTGGGGTAGTCTTCCACCTTCTGCCTCTGACCAATTAGGTATGGTGCCAAGGCCTAACTCTCACGTTGGTGGCATCCCTGCCAGCTATGCAGCCTGGGAGCTCAGGCCTCACATGGAAGGGCCATAGTGAGTGTTGTGGATGGCTGTGGGAAGCATATCAGAGGCTGCTCCTTTGATGAGCTTGATGGAGCTCACAGTGAAGAAAGAAAGGGTGAGGGGGACTAAGTGCTCAGCTTTTCTTTCCCCCACAGGGGGCTTTCTGTTCTCATTCAGGAGAGTGCTCCAACCTCCTCTGCAGGGAGTTGGAGTCAAGGCCACAGGCTCCTCTGGGACTTCCCAGAATTTCCCATCTTGGTGGGTAAGAGAGAGGCAGCTGGTCTGAGGAAAGGACACCAGATGTGGACACAGGACTGCCCAGAGGCCTACTGGGGCTTCAGAGCGTGGGTCTGGGACCAGGAGGTATGAGGAGCTATCCAAACTCCATTACTGGCTGTGAAATTTGGGCAGGTCATCATAGCACCTTTCTATGCTTCTGGACGGGCTCTCCAACCATATACTGGGGCAGTTATGCACTGCTGATGAGGGAAGCGTGTGAACACCCTGAGAGGGTGTTTGTGCCATGATGGGTGCCCAGTAAATGACAAGCACAGTGAAGTTAACAAGAAGAAAGGATCAGATATTGTGCTTGGTGCTCCAAGCTCTCAGAGAAGGCTCTTTCCAGCCCCAGGTGGAGAGGAGATGCGAGTCCTGCCAGTGGATAATAATCGTTGCTGACATCTGTGGAGTGGTTACTCCAGTGCAGGTACCAACTGTTTCTACTGTTTATGGCATTTATTCCTATCAAATCCCTGTGGAGGAGTTCTGATCCCCATTTTACAAATGAGCCCAATAAGGCTCTGACGGGGGCTGGGTTTAAGCCACATATTGGATTCAGAGCCTGAGTTTTTAAACAAAAGCTCCCATGACTGTGAGCTGGGCCCCCTATAATCTCTCTTGAGCTGTTTCAGAAAGTGATATGGGGTTGGGCAGAGAAGAGGGAAACAGCAGTCCCACCAACACCCTGGTTCTATGGGGAGAGTATAGAGAGGGCAGCCCACCCTTCTCCCAGAGAAGGGGCACTGAGACTTCTCCAATCTCTGGTCCTGGGGCAGCAGCCTCGGCTTGCCCTGGCCATGATGCTCCACACGAGTCAAAAGGCTGTGGCCTCACCTCCTTATTACATTCTTCTGTGAAGAAGAGTAGGGGAGGGGTGAGGAAAACCTGTATCCTCAGGATAGAAAATAGGAGATGTGAAAATAGAAGATTTTTTAAAGATTCAATTTATTTATTTATTTTAGAGAGAGAGAGAAGGGGGAGGGGAGAGGGACAAGCAGACTCCACACTGAGTGCCAAGCCCCAGGCTCTGGGCTCTGGAAGAGTCCAAAGCTCAAACCACTAAACCACCCAGGTGATTCCTGTGAAAATAGAAGATTTTAAAGTCAAAGAAGATGTTGTTCTGACAGCCTGGTTCCTGGTTGCATTTGGCCAGAACAGAGAGTGGATCCCTAAGACTCAGCAAGTCAGCAAGGCCCAGACATGGACCAGAGAAAGTGGATTGAATGGCCATATTGAGCAGCTTCTCTGATGGGGTTTTAAGAATGAGTATGGGGGTGGCGGGAGCAGGCCCTACAATCTTTGCTTTCCCAGTGGAAAAGCGCTCACCAACCCCCTCCCAGCAGAGATGAATATGGCAGTGAGGGACAGATGGCAGTCCCCAGAGAGGCAAATGGGAAGAGGAAAACCTTTGCTTCGTGGAAGGAGGTAGGTCAGGGTTTGAGCAAAGCTTAGCAACACAGAGTTCCCTCTGTGGCATTTCTTTCATTGGGGACCTTGCCCCAGAGCTCTCCTAGAACAGTCTGGTGGCCCCAGGAAGGTTGCTCTGCCAAGAGAGACAGGAAAAATGGTGTGTACCAGATGGGGCGGGTGGGCAGGCAGGGGGTGGGGGGCAGAACTGTCTCACCCTGGCTAACCCCAGGTAAGCCCTCTGTCCGTGCCTCTGAAATGAAGCTAATGCCACTGCCAGGCCTACTTAGGCCCACAGACATCCAAAGGGCCTCAGTCAGGCCAGGGCTGGGCCTTTTTTGTCCACTTCTCTGCCCATTCACTGCCCACAGAGCTTTTCAGAAATCTCTTACTATTATCATGGGGATGCTAGGGCCCAGAAAAGGGAAGAGAATTTTTTTTTCCTGAAGAGAGTTTTCTTTTTTTTTTTTTTTTTTAAAGATTTTATTTATTTATGATAGTCACACACAGAGAGAGAGAGAGAGAGGCAGAGACCCAGGCAGAGGGAAAAGCAGGCTCCATGCAGGGAGCCGGATGTGGGATTCGATCCCGGGTCTCCAGGATCGCGCCCTGGGCCAAAGGCAGGCGCCAAACCGCTGCGCCACCCAGGGATCCCTGAAGAGAGTTTTCTTACTGTGATTTTTGACCATGGAAATATCTAGTCGCTGTAGACCTCATATCAGGAACTTGAAAAAAAAAAAAAAAGGAACTTGAAGGACGTGAATCAGGATGGCTGATCTGTGTGTCAGGGGGTGGGTGGGAGGTGCTCTCTTTCCCTTGGAGAGTTTGATAACACAGGGATGAGACTGGATGACTGAGACTGGCTTAGGTGAGGTAGGTGCTGGGGTAGTCCTAGACCTACAGCAGAAGAAAAACCTCTCCGATTGGCTCTGAAATTAGCGAGTTACTGCAAGCTGTCTCCCTAGTGGCAGTGCTCCAGGGTCCACACCAGTCTCTCCTACCCGTCTAAGAGCCCACTGGTCTTCTCTTCATACTTCAGAGAGTCTCTGGGAAGGCCCCCTCGTCCTGAAACCCTGGATCCTGATACCCCTGAGAACTAGCCTCTCTGGGCCCCTCTCCTTCCCATTGCCCATCCTCTCAGGGGCCAGAAACTCCGAACTGGGAAAGACAGACTTCGCCAGGCAGAAACCGCAAGCCCATCACTGCATGGTCTTTGACAGGCTGAGTGACCAGAAAATCCTTGCTCTGCTTCCCATCTCAGGGTCTCCGGCTCACTAAAGGGGGCTGTGTCAGTTTGCCTGAGAGGGTGGGGGTAGGGGTGAGGTGGGTGCAAGGCAGGGAGGGCCAGGACACCGATGAACCAGTCACAGAATAACTGAGGACCTACCTATCTACCTACCTGCCAGCTTTGGATTCCATGTTCCTGGCTCCCATTTGAGGTTTACCAAGAAAATTTTAAGCCTTTAAAAACTTTCCAAGTCCGACCCCATATCATATCACGATATGAGAATGTCTCCGGATCCCATTATTAAATTTAAATTTTTTCTGCAACTACATAAGTTGAGTTGATTTACACTTGACTCATTAAGGATGCTATATTACAGACATTTAATTAAATGAGTATTAATTTTAATTTTGCTGCAGTTTTGTCGTTTAGAGCTAGAAAAAAAATTTTTTTTCAAGTTTCAAACATTTCCTTAGGGCCCGTGATCAAGCCGGAGGCTTTGTGCTTCTGTTTTGTGGGGTTGTGGCTGCAAGGAGGTGGGGGTGGGGGTGGGGGAGACGGCCCGTCCCCCTCCGCCAGCCTCCGCCGGCCCTTCGGGAGGCGCCAGATTGTGTGGGCGGCGTCGCCTGGGGATGGTGGGATGTGGCTCCCACCCGGCCGAGGGCAGGGGAGTCTCACCGGCTCGCCGGGAAGCCCGGCCCGAGCGGCCCGGTCCCCTCCCCCAGGCCGAGGAGGGGGCCGCCGAAAGCTCTCCAATTGGACAGCCTTTCATCTCTTTGTTTTTACAGTGATTAACCCGTCGGGGCGCGCTGCGAGCGTGGCCGCGGGCAGCGCGGGGGAGGGGAGCGGAGGGCAGGCCCGGGAGGGGGGGGGGCCCTCCGCGCTTTGTCGCTTTCAGGGTATCCGCTGCCATAGCAATGGGCCTTTCTAAGGCCTGACTTTCATTCGATTCCATTAAAAAGCCTGTGTGCTGGGTCTCGCGAGTTGGAGAGGGCGTTCCGGCTTCCCCAGCCTCGCCCTGTGCCCCTCGCCCTTGGGGAGGGGCGCGCGCAGACCCGGCTGGGCCGCCGGACCGGAGGGGGCGGGGAGGAGCCGAGGACTTGATTTTGGGCACACGGCACCCTTCTCTCGGGTCGCCCAAGGTGGGAGGACGGCCAAGCCGGCCTGCGCCCCGCCCCCGCCCCCGGGAGCCCCTTCCTCTCCAGGGGCGTTGGGGCTGGAAGGAGGCAAGCAGTTCAGCCCCTGTCCGGCCAGAGGGAGGCCAGGGCACCTGCCGGTCGCTCCACCTCTGCATGCATTTCACACTTTCTATCCTGTTAGGCGTCCGCACCCCTATGCCTATGCGGACTTTTTCCCCTCTGGTTTTTATGTCATGTGGATTTAATCTAGTTAGACGATTTTCTGCTTAAAATTGCATTGTTAACAGCAATTGTTTAAAAGTGGACCGAGGGCCCGGGCGCCCAATCTTTGAACCGGGCGGGCTTTGCATGCCTCTGCTCGGCGCCCGAATCGGCCAGCGGAGATCCGAGCGGGGAGGGGGAGGGCGACGCAGAACAATCCTCGGGCTTTCTTGCCGCAGAGCCTCAGGGCCTTTTCCCCAAGCGCAAACAGATGCAAATGTCTCTGCAAACATTGCACAAAGCTATAAAGAGAGAGGCGGCGGCTCCCGGCCTCAATAGCCCTTTAAATCCAGTCCAATTGCCCCTAAGTAGAGGTAAAGGGTCTGCACGCATTTTTTCACTTTGGCTGGAAGGGGTGCTTGAGAGGCGAGGGCTTGCGGGAGCGGGGGCTGCGGGCTCCCTCGGCGCAATGGTTTGCGCCATCTACCCCAGCTGCGGCGCACAGAAGACGGGCTGAAGGTGCGGTGGCTCTGGGGACGCAGCGCCTCAGGCCGGACGGGGACCGCGATGCCACCGAAGCTGGTGCCGCGGGAAGGAGCGCCCGGCGAGGCCGTCGGTCCTTTCAGGCCCACAAAGGCCGCGCTAAATCGCAGCGCGCACAATAGCTTGAAAGAGCGCGCTCAGGCCGTTCAGGAACAAAGTGGGATCACACTGCTCCGAGGGGACTAATAAGCTTTTAACTAGTAGGCACGACGGCGTCGCCGCGCCCTTTGTGCGTGCCGCACCGCAGTGACACCGGGTGTGTCCCCTCTCGGCCCCTGGGGGTACAGAGACTCTGTCTTTCCGCGTCCCTCGGAGATCGAGGAGCAGCCGGTGGGCCTAGGACCAGGCATTTGCTTCTCATTTCTCGAGCAGGGGCTCCGGGGGCGGTTCTGAGCGCGCCCCAAAGTCCTGCCTGACTGCGGGCGTTGTGGGCCTCGCGACTCCAGAGGCTCGGGGACTTCTGCACCCTCCCCACCCCCTCGGAAGACCCTGTGGAGACTCTGAGATCCTAGACCAGAGGAGGAAGTAGCTCCAGCAGAAGATGCCAGCGTGGGTGCTGACTCGGCTGCTAGTCCCCAGCAGGAGGCCAAGCTGCCACCGTCTCCAGCCCGAGGCCTTCCCTCTGTACGCCGCTGGCGAAGTGTGCCCAGGGTGCCCTGGGCAGTGGAACCCCAGCACAACACGCCAGGAGTGGTCCCTGACCCCTTCACCCTCTTCCTTGCCAGTGTGACCTAACACATCATCCATATCTATTGAGGCCAGGGGGTGGGGGTGGGGGTGGAGGAAGTGTGGTCCTATTATCACCGACCTTCTGCCCTGGTGGTCTCAGGGATGAAAATCAAATTATACATTAGGTGTAGCCCCCCAGGGAGCCACCAACTCTTCACACCCCAGCGGGAGTGGGTTTAATCCGATTGCTGGGGGTAGGAAGAAATGATTCCCTCTCCACCCCCACCACCAGGTATGCACTTGTCTCTGATATGGCTCAGTCCCTAAACTTTACCTTGAGGGCAAGGATGTGGACCATGAGGTGTTCCCGGGCAGTCTGTGAAACAAATGAATGAGTTGCTGAGTGGAGGTGTTCTGAACAGAGAAGTCTCCCAATCGCCCAGTGGTGGCTCACTCCGAATCTCGAGTGCCAGGGAAGTCGCCTTCCCTTGATGGCATCCCAGAACCCTCTCACAAACTAGCCTTCTCTGCTCCCAGGGCTCTTTTCCCCCTGCCATGGTGTCACTTTCACTTGTTACCATCTGTTATGTCAGAGCCCCAGTCTGTCATTTTCTGGAAGTGGTAGATCCCAGCTCCAGATGCAATCCAGTCTTTTCTTAAAGCTGGAGTTGTGTGTGTGCCCAACAGCACTTTCCTCCACCTCAAATGCCTTGGGACACCTTTACTGCCCCAAAAGCATGGTTGGCAGCATTTGCTAACTAGATCCTAGCCTGGCTAATGTTGGCCATCATTACTTTTTGATTTTTTTTATTCAAATTCAATTTGCCAACATATAGTATAACACCCAGTGCTCATCCCATCACGTGCCCTCCTTAGTGCCCATCACCCAGTCACCCCATCCCCCACCACCTTCCCTTCTGCAACCTTTTGTTTCTCAGAGTTAGGAGTCTCATGTTTTGTCTCCTTTTCTCATTTCCCCCTACTCAATTTCCCTCCTTTCCCTTATAATCCCTTTCACTATTTCTTATATTCCACACATGAGTGAAACCATATGACGATTGTCCGATGACTTATCTCACTCAGCATAGTACCCTCCAGTTCCATCCACGTGGAAGCAAATGGTGGGTATTCGCCCTTTCTGATTGGCCATCATTATTTACAGAAGCTTTTTTGTGCAAATGTCAACGGTGCCAACCCACTGAAGCGGTGTGTATCCCCGTGGTACAGGTGAGAACATCCAGGCGCAGAGTTGGTATCACTTGGCAAACAGAGGCAGGGTCCCCATCGGGACCTTGGCGGTTGGTTCCAGAGCCCAGGTTCTGTTCCGTGTTTGTCAGCAGCCGAGCTTCTTTCTTCTCTAACTCCACCCCCGCCGCGGTACTGGAGACCATTTCTGCAGGCTGGGGGGACGCAGCCTGCCTCCCAAGAGGCGCGTCCCGGTCGCCCCGGGCAGGTGCAGGGCCAAGGCGGGCGCGTAGGGCGGGGCGGGGGCGTTATCTCCTGACCGATGGAGGCCTGCACATCTGTTTATCCCTGAAGCGGCGCTGGATTGGATTTCTCGATGTTTATCTCCCTCGGAGGAGCAGTGCGCTGGGGCCCGGAGCGCGCAGCTGCGAATCCCACCGTGATTGACAGGTTGGGAGCCGGGCCTCCCGCCCCTACCGGGTGTGGGGTGTGGGTGCCGGCTGCTCCTCTGCCCACTGCTCGCCCAGATCCGCAAGAGCGCTGCAGGTGAGCGTGCCCGCAGCCAGGTGCCTCCGGGTCCCCCAGTCTGTCGGCGCACACGCTAGGCCTCTCCCTCGTTGAGGACCACCCAGCCCAGCCAGAGAGACAATGTTGATTTAGCGATGCAGATGGGGACCACAGTTGGGTTTGAAGGGCAGTGGGCAGCGAATAGATGGATGAAATCCTAATGAGTCCATTCCTGACCTGTCAGGTATGTAGTGTCAGGGAACTGAGGGAAGGTCCTCGAAAGTGTCCTCTGCTCCCAAGGTTGCCTGGAGTGAAGAGAGGAGACTGTGAGGCCATAAGTATTTCCAAGTGGGGTCACTTCAGGAGGCTGCAAAGATCAGGGAAACTAAAATTTGATACTTTAACTACCTTTCCTGGCCATTCCCTCACCCATTCAGGTCACCTCTCTTGGTCTTTTGTCACTGCAGCTTATGCTTATGTATGTACTCACGGTGTGGTGATGTGACTGATGAGGGCAGGGGCTGGGTCAGTGCTGAGGCACCCTGGCTTATTACAGTGTCAGTATATGGGCTTCAGTCCCCCTGTCCCAGTGACTGCCTAATAGATGTGATTGGTTCCTCTAAAGCTTTCATGCCAATTCCCTCACTGCACCCACCTCCAAGCTCCCCATTTTCACTTTCCAGTCTCCTTTAGAGAGAGATACTGGGCACCCTCTGTGTTCCTGATGTTAGGGACAGATTAGTGCATTTATCACAGCCCATACCCATCCCTTACAGTGGCCGTCTGGGGACCTTGAGCAACAGGAGATAGGACACTCAGTGTGGGCAGCGCATGCTCCACTCAGTCCACTTGCTAAGGGCTACAAGTCTACAGAGAGAGCATCGGTTGGTCTTACTGGCTTTGTGGGTGGCCCTTGTATCTTTGGTGATGACATGCAAGGACCTGGATTTATCATTTCACCCACACTACATTGAGCTGGCTAGTGGCAATAACCCCAAAATAAATTGAAGTGTTGTTTTGATGGGGAAATGGCTACTGGGTGGCTCCATGTGGGACAAATGTCCACTTCCTCTGGCAGAACAGGGACTGACTCTCTAGGCTAGAGGGCCAATGCATTGTTAGAATACCAATAAATAGAGATATGACTGTTGTTAGCAACTTCAATTGCCCTTCTAGCCCTGCACTGGAATAGCTGTCTAATGGCATGTAGGGTGGGAGTGGTCTTCAAATGCTGTCATATTGGTTTCCTCACTCTTTATGCTGATTCTGTGGAAGCAGACCATAGTTCTTCTGAACACTTACTGAATCAGAAACCACAACTTCCAGGAGAGCTACCAGGAACAGAAAACCAGGGCTCATACAGTGAGGGATGAGATGACCCAAGACTATGAGTGCATTCCTATTGAGTGTTAGCCTCTCTTTTCTATAAGCCAGCTGAGACTCAGACCGGGTTCTCTATAGCCAGGAGCTCTGCTGGGAGATCTGAAGAGCAAGGAAGGCCTCACCTGTGCTCTCTTTCTGGTCATGGAGTCAGGTTCAGGCTATTATAAAACAAAGCCTGTTTTGAGACATGGCTAGCTGTGGCTGATTCAGGCTTCCAGATAGGGATTTTGTGTTCCTTTTGTGAGTTAGCGTGGCCCCTGTGAATGGTTACCCTTAAAGTTGACATCCACCATGACAGAGGCCAAGACAGGCAGAGGGAGAGGGGTGCCTCATCCTCCCAATTACCTGGGACAGGTGGAACTTAATCCATTCTTTTTGAAACAAATTGTTATGTCCCGAAGAGACCCTAATGGCCTCTTATCACGAGGAGGCTTAAAAGGTTTTCCCTTTAAGAGACAGGTCATGAACATCTTGAGGTGAAGAGTCAGGAATGGGAGGAATTTAGCCATCCTGAGTTGCTGATGGGGAGGGTCCTGGAGCCTTGTTTGGACAGACTCTATGGGTGGCTTAGCTGAAGAAAGGAGAGCAGCTGAGTGGCTGGAAAGAGGGTATTGGGAAATGACTGAAGAGTGGGCACAGAGCCCTCTCTGCACTCTGGAGCCTTGAGAATATTTGCTTCTAGAGGAAGATGTTTGGAAATTGTCCTGGGCACCACACCTAGACCTATGGAGAGCTGAAGGCAGGACTTATGGTGGCATGTGTAAAGCCTCCTTTTGGGTGTCTTGGAGAATCTGGGCAGAGCTTCCCTCATTCTGGTTGCTGGTT